>NW_026947500.1:9427500-10057500 GCF_034190915.1 Cavia porcellus | reverse complement strand
AAGGACTCCACTGGGAATTGGTCAAGAAGATATATATGTTATAATCTTTCAGAAAATTTGTCTACTTTTTACCAACATCCTGACACTTTGTGTGAGATTGAGATTAAGCATAGTACTCTAATGAACCTAGTGGAAAAAATTTCAAGGGATCCTAATGTTCAGACTGCAGCATGGGTACTCATGGCTGCTATTAGCTATATCTAAAGCTATATCTAAAGGGAAAATTTCAGAGCTAAACATTTTGCAAAATTTTCACTTTTTCCAGAAAGCAAAAGCATGCAAAGTTCATGTAAGGAAAGAATAGCCTTAAAACTAAGCTAAGTACTTTCTACAGAGACAAGAAGAAAAATTTCTTGAAGACAGAAATTAGTAAGACCCCAGTGATCACAGTTTCAAGGGTGAAAAATTATCAATCTTTTATTTGAGAAGAGAGATCCACGGATGCCTATCTCTTCAAGATACCTAAAGAAGTATATATCTGAGTTCAGCCACCCAGACTCTCAAAAGCCACTCCAGCCATGGTCCGAGAGGGCCCAGTCACTGCTCAAGCTGGCAGCTGACCTTGACATCAGCAACATGGTTCTTGTTTTTCAAGAACTCAGAATGTAAGTGTTCTGGGGTCACAGAGACTTCTATCTAGATTTCAGAGGAATATCTAGAAGTCCAAGCAGTCCCTTCCAGGAGCTCCATAAAACAACAGTGTGTGAAGATGTTGAGTGAAGCCAAAAGTGCAGTTAGAGATGTCTAGAGTATAGAACATCGAGGGAAAGGCAAAGAGGGCTGCAAGAAGTAAGACTTTAGGGGCAGGACCAGCTAAGCTCTTTGTGCTCACACCTCAGTAGAATCTGTCTCAGGTGTTGGACATAGAGTTGCAGGATTTAATACTTGCCACATGGAGTTTTGGGCTTGCTTTCATGCAGTTTGTATTTATTCCTCTATTTCTGTTTTTTGGAATAGGAATATTTACTACGTCACTATATGTTGGAAGACTTTAACTTTCTTTTTCATTTTCACAAGAGCTCACAGTGAAGAGCTAGCCTTGAATTACAAAAGGAGGCTTTAGCTTTTAATTTTTTAGTAGTGCTGGAACCATTATGATCTTGGTGATTCCTAAAAATGGACTCAATATATTTTGCATAACGAGATGGGTATACGCCTTCATGTGGTCAGGGGAGCAATATTATGGTTTAGATGTGACTTCTCCCCCAAATGTCTTACTTTCATAAAAGGAACTCTTTGAAAGAGAAAAGTCACTGGGGGCATGACCAGGAAGGGTGTGTTTTTGTCCCTAGCTTTCCAGTGCTCCACCCCAATCTCACTGCTTTCTGACCACCATGATTTCCTCTGCCATGCTGTTCTGCCACATCATTCTACCTTACAGTCAACTGTGGAATGAACCCACCAAAATGAAAGCCAGTAAACATCTTTTAACAGTGGATGTTGGATATTTTGTCCCAGCAATGGGAAAGTGACTTATACAATGTCTTGTTGGGAAATAAGTAGAATGGAGAAGAGAAAGGACATGGGAAGAGTTTATTAGTAGTGCTGAAAATTTCACCATCATTTGTCCAGTGGTGAACCATTAAATTTCATAGAAAAAAAGATACAGAAGTCATAGAGACAGTGAGAAACTGTATTCACTGATTTATAAAAATAGTTTGTTGACGTAGAGAATTATGACACTGAATTTACATGTACAGGAATCACTTTTCTCCTTTTTCACACCACTGACTATTCTGGTAATTATTTTTGCTTTATGAGTCCAGCAACAAGAAGCATTCTATGAGCTCCCTGGACTTGGGCTGCTGCCATCCTTAGCATGGTCCTTTAACTTTGAGAGTCTCAGTTGCATTCACAAAGGGATGGTGACAGAGTTAATTAGAAGAAAAGTTAATTAGAATCTAGATCTTCTAAAATTTCTTCCTACCTTCAGCAATTCCTAAAAGTGCCGCTTAGAGGAAAAACTTTGCACTGAGGCAGGACTTTGTGGCTATGAAAGTAATTCTAAAATGATTATAGAGAGATGAATATGACCTGTATATACAGGAACACTTGGCATTTCATTTACTATATCTTGTCATCTGGGGATAACAGGATTGTAGAGACAGAAGGTCCACCTGTGTCTCTCAATGAGTCACCCAGTCACTTTAGATGAGGAGAAAAGAAAATTAGATAAAATAAATAATAAAGAGGAAGAGACTTGGACAATCTATCGCTACTATTTATGGGACAGTAGAAAATTCATCTCCATGAAATTATTTTGTCACATCTGTGAATCAAAAATCTAGTCAGTTTTGATAAGTAGATAGAAAAAGAATCACTATAGCATAAGTACATATGTGGGGGAAGTTAATATGGATCTTTCATAAAAATAAAATGAAATGAAAGTAATTTCTGCAATCTTTATTCTCACAGTTAGAGACATCTCTGTTGCAGTTTTCTTGTCTCTAATATGCAAATTATAATACCTATTTGTTGGGGAAGTTGTGAGGCCAGAAAAATCATGTACTATAAACTTAGCCCATGCTGATACCCATGCCTTATGGTTTCTATGAAAAGGAGCCATATTGGCAGGAACACAGAAGGCCACAGGAATGTTCTTCCTATCGCATGGTTCCTATTTGCATGTGCACAATGGAGGGAAT
The DNA here is from genome assembly GCF_034190915.1 of Cavia porcellus. Classification (NCBI taxonomy): domain Eukaryota; kingdom Metazoa; phylum Chordata; class Mammalia; order Rodentia; family Caviidae; genus Cavia; species Cavia porcellus. The sequence continues at coordinate 10,054,855 of NW_026947500.1, read as the reverse complement.
GGCAGTTATCACATAGGCAGACTCATCTGTTTGTCTCTCCCTCTCATGAGTTTTTGGTCTGGCACCCAACAAAATAAGTTGCTGTGGATCAAAATGAGTGCAAATCCAGCATCTATTATTGGGATCTTTCTTAATGTCTTTGACACCATTTAAAAAAAAAAAATGAACCAACCAGCCAACTGGAGACTATTCAACACTAAATAAACATTTGAAATAATGCCAGACCTTTTACAAAATTACAACCTACTCAAAATAGATGCCTCAGAAGTCAGTTTCAAATAGGCTCACTGGATGTCCATGTTTGTTTACTTCTCCTCAAAGGCAATTTCAGGGCAAGTAGCTCAGACAGCTGCTTGGGCATCCAACATTAAGTGCAGACACTGCTGTTCCTTGAACAAGACGTGCTGCACCACCATTTCTATTTTAAAAGGATTTCCCATCTTCCTTTGGCACGGCCAGGATCAAGTGTGAATGCTGCACTAAAGACATTTAGAAAGAAAAGTAGGAAATGGAGAAATGAGGAATGCAGAACTCACATTTCAGATGTGGGCACTTACTTAGTCTATAACTGCTCCTACCCCAGGTAAAAAGATTTCCTGATGTGAAACAGAACAATAAATAGACCTAACAGTTTAGTGAAAGTAAATAAGTATTTAAAAATTAGTTTTCACAAAGCATAATTTCTTGGTTACTTTTCTCTCATTGCTAAGACAAGACACCAAACATCCAAAATGAAGGAAGGAAAGGTTTATTTAGCTTACAGTTTCTGGAGATTTCAGTTCATAATTGGCTGGCTCCAAAGCAGGCTGGCATGGCACTGGGGCAACACTTCAAGGCAGCAGCCAGAGCAAAGAGGGGAGCAAGCCTCTTCTTTTCCCTTATATTGTACACAGGCCAGCTCTTCCCCATCTCCAGAGTGGGTGTAACACTCACAAAATCTCTGTGCCCTCCTCTTGCTCAGGATGAAGTTATTTACAAAGTAAGGATCCTGGTTCCCCCTGAGTTCTTTAGTTAAACTTCTAAACTTCTCAAATTGACACAATGTATCAGACATAAGAATAACTTCATAGTTAAATAATCAGTAAAACAAGGAATAATCAGCTCCTTTTAATAAATGCATGTAGCCAGATGTGGTGGAGCATACCTGTAACCCCAACATTTGGGAGGCTAAGGCAGAGGATCATTGCAAGCTCAAGGCAGCCTAAGCTGCAGAGAGAAACCCTGTCTCAAGAATACAAACATACAAACATACACATGTTGAAAAGATAAAATATATTTGTGGAAAAACTTTTGCTTCCAAAAAGCAAAACACTCAAAAATCAGTTTTGGATGTAAGATATCTTCCCATTTTTATCTTAACAAATAATAATAAACTCAGACATTCTTTTAGGGGCAAGAAAAAAAGTCAGTTAGCTTCAGAGTTTCAGAAATTGAAAAGGCTAACAAATTGACTGTTGAAATGCTTTTAGAAATCTTTAACATCAGTTGTTCTATATAAACTAGTTACCATATCTGCCCCTGGGTCACCTTAAAATAAAGCAGAAGAATGACCTACCAAGAACTACCAAGTAAAAATTTTCTTGTACATTGAGAATACTTTATTTGACCAAAGGAAAACAATAATTCTTCTGAGTAATTGTGGCTTGACAACTCAATCCTGAACAGATTTTCTCCTTTACTGAATTTTTATGTAATATATAGGTTACTCCATTCAGAAGCTAATTACACACAGCTTTTGTGTGTGTGTGTGTGTGTGTTTCTCAAATTGTCTTACATGAGTTTATTACTCCAACTACATGGAAAGCTTTTTTCCACTCTGAGTGGCTGCACTAAACGTTGTAAACTTTTTGATAGTGGTCACGTATTATATTTATTCTGTTCCTTTGGGGCATTTGTTTGGTGCTGGGCACATCAAAGACTTTCAGTAAATATCTGCTGAAGGAAAAAAGTTTCAATTACCACAGTGTAAAGAGAAGTGTCGTTAATATAAGGTGTTACTTCAATTAGAATTATAATCAACATGCAGGTATATTAGAATCACCTGGATGCATATTAGATTCACCTGAGGGAGCTTTAAAACCATTTCTATGCCCTATGTTAGATGTTGATATTAAAATGAAGGAAATACAGTAATCTCATTACCACCAAGGAGCTTACAAATCTAGAGTTGAAGACAGATATTGCAGATTATAGTAAATAAATATAATTCATAACTGCTTCAGAGAGACACATTACACATCAGCAGATAACACTGTAGTTTCCATAACTGCCATTAATTTCTGAGTAATCATTTTCATGGTAACCATGACTGAACTCCGGTGTTCCCCAAGACTTCTCCAATAATTCATTTACCAAACATCCTCTAAAATAGGTTGTTTTCACAGATGTTTAAATTCAACAGTTGTGCATTGATGATGATTAATTTTTCTGATAGAAGAAAATTCTATTTCTGGATCACAGGAAAAAATAGTATAAGATGTAGCTTCATATTTATGGATATATTTTATATTAATTTGGTACAATTTTATGTTAGTATTACATATTCCAACAAATATAAAATAACAGGGACCAGATTCATCTCTTAGAGCTGGGGATTTAGCTCAGTGGCATAAGTGCCTGCCTGGCAAACATGAGGTTGTGAGTTGGATTCCCAGTAAAAAAAAAAAAAAGCAAAACAGATTTATCTTCCTGCCTAAAACAACTAAAGAGTTGTATAATTCAAACTCTCAAGATATTGAACACTGACTAGGAAAAAAATAGTGATCCCTAAGACATGGGAAACAGAGGAAGTGAGTCCTGTGGATGCTCCCAATTGTACCCCGGAGAATGATTCCAGGCTGTGGAGCAGAGATAGAGAACACAGGCAGAGCAGACAGACTAGGTCGAGGAAGGAAACTTGAGAGACAAAAACTTCCAGGATTTGCAGATCTCTCTGAAGTATTCTGATTGATATCATCTCACAGCCAGGGTAGAGAATCTCGCAAACCTTGAGTTATGGATTAGAGTGGAGTGGGCAAACCATGGTCCGCAGGCCAAACCCAGTCGGCCACCTTTTTCATAAGTTCAGTTTTGTTGGCACACAGTCACACCCATTTTTTAATGTACTTACTATGTTTGCTCTACAGTGATAGAGTTGGGTAGCTGGAACTGACACCGGATGACTCAGGTGACCTAAAATATTTACTATTTAGAACCTCAGAGGAAAAAAAAAAAATTGCAGACCCCAAGGCAAAGTATTAAGAAGTGCTTCTCCTTCATAATGGAAAAACTGAACCCTATGCTAAATGTTTTTCTGGTCCCATCCAATAAAGCTGGCTTTTGAAGCAAGATTGCTCCCAAATAACTTATGTTCCAGAATAAGCTCAAGACTTTCCATATGAATCCAAAATACATATCCAGCAACTGCCAATGTAAAATTCACAAGATCTGGAATCCAGTCAAAAGCTACCATGCATGCACAGAAGGGAAATACAGTCCATAAGGTGGCATACTGTGGAAGGAGACTCACAATTAGTCAAAACTGAACCAGACATAACACAAATCATAAAATTAATAGACGAGGACATTAACACAACTATTATGACTATTTAATGTGTGGTTACTTGAGAAAAGATTGCACACATTAAGTGAGAGAAAGGAAAATGTCTTTTAAAACCCAAATCAAGTAGTCATTTAAAACAATATAATAGCAACGTATTTGGGGATATATCATGTTGGCCTGTAAAACATAAGAGATCTCCCAAGTATCCCATGATAACATGAACACAAAGAGTAAGAGAGATGCAAAAGACACGTATCATTATTTTCCAATATGAAATCATTCAACATTGCCATTAGTGGGGGTGCATGCCTACAATTATGGATTCTTCTGAAAATAAGCAGGAGAATCAAGAGTTTGAGGCCAGTCTGTATAACTCAATAAGACTCTCAAAATGTTTTTAAAAGATGTGAATGGGAAGGAAATGGCTCATTGGTCATGCACTTACCTCGCATGGGTGAGTTCATAGTGTCAATATCCAATACTACTAGACACACAAAAAATTAGTCTTAGTAGTAAGCAAGGTGCATGTGTGTAACTGCTGAAGCAACTATTTAAAAGCACACACACATAGTAGTATGTTGGTAAACCCATCAAATACCTATTTTGGGCCTTTCTATTTTCTTTGTATAGCTGCTATTTCTCAGCTGATACATCCTTCTCATTCATTTTTTCCTGCCTACTTTTTTAGTGATGTCTTCATATATTTACATGGTGTTGTTAAAGTAGTCTTTTTAAAAGAATTTTAACAATGAAACTTATATTGGTCTGCTTGTACTTTTTCTTTTAATTATGTTTAACATTTGCCCACTTCTGCATGCACCTTACAATTTGTTATCGAATGCTGGACACTTATGTAACAGAACAGTAGACTATAGTACATAATATTTACACCCACTAGAATTTATGCTTTGCTTCTTCTATCAGGCCAGCAGCATTCTGTGGTGGTTCATTCTAGACTTACTTGAGTTAGGTACCGCCTATGTCTATGTTGCTGTCATGCTCATTTTACCGCTGAACCGGATGGGATAGAGAGGGATATTCCTCACAGCCAGTCAATGAGGTCTAAGAACCTGGAGGATTCTGGAGATTCCAGCCTTAGCCTCTTGTTAAATTGCTTGAGACCTTGATTAGCTCTCCACTCTCACCCTCACCTCTCGGCGCCTGAGATTTTTGCCTGTATTTTCTTTACTCCCATCTGGATCAGATTCACTCCATCTCCAGCAACCCCACCTGCAATGAAGGCATCGGTGGGCCTGCTCGACTGCCCTGGAAAGAATTTACTTTTCCTGGAATTTTATTCATTCAGGTTTTTTTAAAAATCCCTCAAGTCTTTGGAGAGTTAAAAATAAATCTATGATTTTTGTAGCTATCCAATTTATTTTCATTGTTAGGATCAGAGTAATGGTCTCTTTGGATTTTCTCCTTCCCAAATGGAAGCAGATGTTCAGAGTTCATTCTTTCCAGTGAGACACATGAAATGGCCATTTGTTGCAAGAACAATAAAGGTGGTAGGAACAAAGGAATTGTATTAATTTATACTTGTATTAAATTGTATTAATTTACAATTTGAAAAACTAAATTGGTTTTTCAAAACTAGAAAATTTTCAACCACTGACTCATGAGATTTGACAGTAAACTAGTAAGTTATTTGCACCATTTGAAAAATTATAAATTATTTGCATAAGTTCAAGGTTGTATCTTCAGAGGAATTTGCCACAGACTTAACTAGAACAGGAGTTGACCTAATCCAGAGATTTAAACACAAAGTCCATAGAACTCTAGGTACCTACACAAGTCTATGTAGAGCCACCACAAGATGTGAGTCAAAATCCAGTCTATTCTGGCCCCTTCTCTAGCTAAATTCTGAATTTTCCAGGTTTTTAAATATTATTTTTAGTTAGTATTTGAAAGAGAGGTTCTGATCCTTTCAAAATTATGAAATAAACAATATTTCTCCAATTTCCTGTCCTTTTTGCCTCTCTCACACATGTGTATTGCAAAGAAATACATATACACCCATAGAATTACTGATGTTTTCTTAAGGAACAAAAGCAGTTATAGAAAGCAACTTCCTTAAGATCACACAGGTACCCAGTAACAGAAAGGATACTAAAACTCCTCCTAACCCAGTACATTTTCTTCTGAACATGTTCCTTCTCATTACGAACTAATATGACTGTCCTGGACCATTGTAAGTCCCCGCCTCACAGGTCAGTTTCCATGTGGAACCACGGATGAGTAGGCCTCGTTGGATTGATGAATGATCCTACAGCTTCAGAGGCTCTCGTGTGACATCAGTTGGACCCAGGTGAAACGGTAATCACCAGTGTATAAATGATTTGGACACTGTAATTTCCCCCTGTGATTTAGTTTGCTTTCTCCTGTTGATTTATTTAGAATGTGCTCTGCTACATGTTCCAACCTTGCTTCCCTTTGAGCACCAATAAATGTCAAACAGATTAGACAGATCCATAACTCAATGGGCACATTTCTAAAAATGGTACAAAGGTGAAAGCCTAGCAGTTTCAGATGATTGGAGTATTTACAGGATGTTAAGAAAACATCTGCTACAAAAATTCAGAGGTTCAGGAGTTGATGTAATGTTTTATTAGTGTCCTGTACCACCGCTAGTCATTGTACAGAAAATATTAAGTTATTACAGAGTGAATGACTTTTGAGCACCTATTACCTAGAATGGGCTGTACACAGACAGGCTCTCTAACAGCCACTTAGAGTGAATACATTTTGCTTTTATCAAAAGAGAAGAGAATAGTGCTCTCTTTTATAGCTTTGCTCAAAGACAAATGTGGGTTAAAAGAGGTATTTTCTCTTTTGGTAGTGACCACGTAGGTATGGGACTATAACATACTCGCTCTGGTATACAGTTACCAGGACTCACAAGCAGATAAAAGGTGGCAACAATTCATAGAACAGATCTGAGACTTTTGATTATCTACAGTGACCACTGTTCTATCACCAGTTACAGCACCAACCATAATGTTCTATCTCACTTATACCAATATCTCAGACTGCTGAGATACTGGTATAATTATTCCCATTTTACACAAAAGGAAACTGAGATCTAGAGAGTTTAACATGGTCAAATATTTTAGTAAGTGACAAGGCTAGGGCTCTAACACAATTTGATTAATTCCAAGGTTTTGTTTCTTTCTTTCAAAGGAACAAAGCCCAGGGCCTTATCCATGCTAGGCAAGTATTCTACCACTAAACTACATCCTGAATCCCACCCCTTTTTTAAAATTTTGAGAGTGTCTTGCTAAGATGCCCAGGAGAGGTTCAAACTTGTAACCTTCCTGACTCAGCCTCCAGAATAGCTGAAATTACCAGTATGTACTACCATAGAAAGCCAAGTCCTCAGTTCCTGCCATTGTCATCATTAGTTTTACAGAAGACAGCCAGCTTAAATTTATATAAAAGCAAGCAGAGTAGGTTTCTCTGGTTATTTTATATCCATAAGAAGTTTATAGTGCCATTTACAGAGCCATCTGGGATAGTTTGTTGGTGGGAACATGCCACAGTTACTAATGGATTAGCTCTAAAATCACACTTATGCAATTTGCTATTCATCAAGATTTAATTAAATCTCCAGTATTTTCTTTGTGATGTTGTTCTCTTCCCATAGCTAATGGACTAGTTTGTGGGGAGTTTGCAAATGAGGATATGCCTGAAAAAGAAAAAGAAACATGACCAGGGCTTCTTTGCTGGAGCCAACCAGCATATCCAGTCTATGAGGCAAAATTCACTGTGTAGTTTCATAAATGTACACGTATGCATTCATTTGTGTGACAAAAAGAAATGCAGAGAAAGAAGAGATGCTGCTTTTTTGTTTTTCTTTGCATTTCTGAGGAAGCAGTAGTTGGAGTCATCATTTATTAATCACAAATTTTGATGCTGTGCCTTTAGAACAGAAAAGCATCACTGGATTTTCAATGCATATTCTGCTAATTGGTAGCTTTTGCCTCTCAACTAAACTGTAAGAGAAGAGTACACACTAAACCAACTGCCCTACTTAGGCAGCTCCTGGCAGGAATGCTGAGATAGATTAACATGCATAACAGCAGGCTTCTGTGACCCTGGGAGATAGCAGAACCTGAAATAACCTTAATATCCTGTCAACTTTCATTACCAGACCCCACTGAACAAGAAAAGCCTATTTAACAATCTGTCTGAGAAGGGAAAATCCATATCTTTTTTTTCCTTCTTCTTTTTAAGCAGGATTTTTTACCCTGCTCTTTTTTATCCTGGGGATATTTTCTTCCACCTCACTTCTCAGAACAACATCGCTGTGCTAGACCATGTTATATGGTGTCCTGATTTCATCAGATTTCACAGTGTGCATGCCACTCTGCAGACACTGCTGCCATTGTCCTGGAATGTCTTCAAACATCTAGGGACTTCTTGAACAACTGGCAGACTGGGCCTAGCAATGTGTTGAACTAGAACTAACTCTGTCCTGACAGCAGTCCGGGATCAGCCCTGTGTATGAAGGTGGTCAGCCTCAAAAAGAAGGTCAAAAAGAATTTGTCCAGCTACAGACAAAAAAGCAGGAGTATCTTGGATAAGCACCTACTGTCTTTTCTATTTTTTTAAAGATATACACAAATCCAGATGTCTTGTCAAGTTGTCAATTGCATTTGCTGCAAGTGTCCTAAGTTACCTTAGCTTGCCAAGAGCTGTACACTCCTCGAGGGATGTGTTTATGGAGAATTCTAAAAATACCAGAGCACTAAAACATATCCAACAGAATTGCATTTCTGTCAATTTTTAACAGCGCTCTCAAGAAGGAGACAATTCCCTCAGCCTTAGCAAATGCTTCCCCAAATTTCCAAATCAGATTTAACATCTTCAGGTCCAAATCCTCCCTTCGCAAGACAGGGCTTAGCTATAGGCTTAATTCCATTTAAACAGATGAGTTGAAATTGTGCATTTAAAAAAATTACAGAACAGAGGTGTGGATTGTTCAACATTAGCAGCTCTGCAGCCTTGGGCAAGTCATTTCTCTCATCTGGACCAGCAAATGAAAAGGGAAATGCAAGAATTCATGGTGATATCAGGCATTTGGCCATCATTAGCTTTTTTAAAAAATTTAGTTTGGTACTGGGAATCAAACTCCAGGACCTTGTGCTTGCCAGACAGGTTCTGTTCTGCTGAGCTATATCCCCAGTCCTTATTTCTGCAGTTTTAATCTTCTCTTCTATGTACTGAGTGCTCAGATTGATTGAGCAAATATTTATTTACAGATTCTATGTACCCTGCAAGAGTCATTGAAATCATTCTGAGATTGAAACACTAAAGGATTTTTGCATTTTTTAAAATAAACCAGGCCTTCAGATTTCTTTTTCTATAAACTGCAGAAGAACAGCTTCTTATTATATTAGTGAGGCCACGGTGTGATATTATCCTATCAGGAATTCTCAACCTACTCTCTTGAGAAATTTCTCAGTTCCTCCCAATGTAACTTCATTTATCTGAGTTCCGTTATCTTTAGCTATAAACTGGCTAAGTCTGTTGGATATTTAACCAGAAAGAACAATAAAATGAGGATCGGGAGAACTGGGTTTGAATTTTACCTATGCCAATACATGTTGTAACGTTTACTTTTCCACTCTGAGTCCTGCTTTCCTGATAGGAAGAACTTGGCAAAGATGGGTTGGATCAGTTAGCTTATCAATAAAATTCTCATTCAGCATTAAGGAAGAAAAAGGGAAAAAGAGAAAACATGAAATGGCTCAAAACTGTACTCTGCAATACAGTGGCCATTAGCTACATGTGGCCACTAGTTCAAACTGAAATATGCAACACAAAAACATAAGATCTCTGATTAAGAATTTTGGTATTGCATATATAATAAAATTATAGTATTTAGGGTATCTGAACTAAAGATAATACATAGTTAAAGTTAATTTCACCTGCCTTTATTTACACGTAAAATTTTAAATTATACACTTGGTTTACATTTGTGGCTTGCATTGTATTTCTGTTGGACAGCAGTGGCCTAAACCTTCTGAATTACATACCTGTTAAAAAGCTATTAGCTTGTGAAGAGTTATGTAGGACATACCATTCTGATCCACGTTTTAAAAAATCAGAAAAGCAAATAAATAGGAAGGAAGAAGCTTCGATCCATTCTGCAAATCCCACATATCTCTTTCCACCTGAGGCCCAAGTTGTATCTCTCTTTGCGGCTCTAGGACTTTATTCTGCAGATATGAGTAAGAGCCAGCTGAGATCTATGGCCGGCAAGGCCCACTGACTTTATACTGGAAAAGGCAAACAGCTGCTGACGGGAGAAAAACCTCAGCCTCTGAAGGGGAAAAAGGTCCGGGAGGAAAGGAGCTTAGGCAGCCCAAAGGTGAAACAGTTTTAGAGGAGCTGGAAACCCAACAGAGCTATTCCTTTGGAATCACATACTCTGCCTTCTTCCTTTCATTTCTTTTTTTTTTTTTTCTATTTCATTCCTTCCTTTATGTCTTGCAATTCTCCCCACTATGCATTTTCACTTATGTATCTCATATAATTGTAATGTGCTTCCGAGGTAACTATGATCACCCTCATTTTAGGATGAAGATATTTGGAAGCCAGAGAATGTATATGACTTGACCAGGTCTGAACAGTTAGCAGCTGTCACAGAGCCAAAGTGTGAGTCCATAGCAACCAGCTTCAATGGCTCTATTTTTTTTCACAAAACTATATTACATGCATGTCTTTCAAAGATTCTTAATTAACTTTTGATATTTTAAATTCATCTAACTCTCCAGTTGCTCTATGGAGATACTTTGGAGATTATTCAACTTCACATTTTTAAAGCTTATCCTAATGTACGGTAAGGTTAATTTTCAAACCTTTTATCTCCCTGATAACATTGTCCAAATATTAATCAGATTTGGATACATAGGCTAATAAGTGGGTCTTTGGCTCATGTGAAAAGCTAAGGCAAACCTACGAAGAAGGGAAATTAGTTGATATTCTAACTCTCAGTAGAGATTTGGACAACAAACACACTAAAACATTTTAGTCAAATGAATTAAGCTTAGCTTAGTTGATTATGAGAAATATTAATATAGAAGTATGAACTTAACCCTTTACAACCATAATCACATAATTTCTGTAATTTAATTTCAACAGAAATAGCAAAATATTTTGCTTTTTCACTTTCATAGACCACAAAAAGGAAGGCAAGTGAAATGTATGCATTGTGTTAATTTGAAAGAAAGTTCCTTCATGTTCTATCCCTAATCCCTCAAATGCCAGCATTAATCCATCTGTAAATCCACAAAGCTTTCCCTTCAGACCCCAAAGAGGGCATAAGTAATATATACAGAAACTGTGCCAGTTCAAAACCACAACAGACACTAGATCACCCTAAGACTACATTGAGAATTGGACTTCAAACAAAGCTTTGAGTTGGGGATTTAAGCGTACCTAAGAGCCGCGGCTCAGAAATAGCACACTCACCAAAAATCATGTTATTCATTATTGCATTTCAACCTATACTTTTCATCTGTATTGTAAAATTTTACAAAGGAAGAAGAGTTAAAAAGATTTCTGCCCTCAGGAATCCTAAAATGGTGCAAGAAAATTTAAATGTATGAAACAGAGGCAAGGGGGTGAAAATTGTTGTCATCTCTTACCAACAATTTATTTTCAGAGTAATTGAGTTGCTTAAAATAGCATTTTCTCTACATCATTTAAGAACAAATGTACGATGTTTACAGACTGGATTGGAATAGAGGATAGTAATTAGAAATCTTCCTAAAGCAGGGTGAATTAGGACATACCCATAATCCCAGCTATTCCAAAAGCTGAAGCAAGAGGATATAAAATTTGAGACTAGTCTGGGAAATTTAGCAATAACTTGTCTCAAAAATAAATAAACGAATTTTTTTCAGTAGAGGATTGAAACTAGGGCCTTCACATTAAGGTACATCTCTTATGTCTTTTTTTCAATTGATTATCTTGAATCAGGCTCTCACTAATTCAATAAATAGCCCAGCCTAGCCTCCAATTTGTGATCCTCCTGCTTCATCCTCCCATTGTTAGGATTATAGGTATGTGTCACCATATCTATCTTAAACAAAAATATTTTCAAATCACATCCCACAGAAAATAAGATAAAAGGTCTATAAAATAATATAAATCATTCAATAGAATTTGATTGAGAAAAATTTGAAAATTTCATTGCTCAAGAAACTTTTATAAATGTGTGTAATATGGAAGAAGGTATTTCCATACATAAAGAAGTTATAGAAAGTCTGAGAAACAACTTTGATAGGTATGCTAGACAGACAGATATATTGATAGATACAAACAAAAGACACATACATACAAATATGCCTATCTGCACATTAGAAATAGATACAAGATTTTTTCGTTTTAAAATCATGAAAAACATAGTAAGGATATATTTTAAAGAAAAGTAAAGATTCATTCAACTTACCATACACAAAATAATTTCAAGTGCAATTTACCCTATATTATAAATATATTCTTAGAATTTTTCTTGAGTTATGTTTATATGAATCACATTAAATGTCCCAAGTATGATCATCATTTGAAGAAAATCTCTAGTGAATTATTTATTTTTAAAAAAATCAATGACTTCTTCATTTATCTGTGTTGGAAATTCTTTACTCGACAAACAATAACTGAATACTTACCTTGTGCCAGGCACTGAGTCTGTAATACATTCTGCCATTCAGACACTGAGAGAATTCAGGTGCAGAAAGACAAGGGGAACAGGAAAGTTCACCAAATGAGCATAAAGTGTGTTGAGTCTTGGCAAGGAAATAAACATAGTGTGTGACGGAAAATAACTGAGAATCTATTATATATTAGATAATCATACATCCGGCTCCTAGAAAATGACATTAAACTAAGATACTAAAGATAGATAGAATTAGTTAATCGCATAGGGAAAAAGGGGGCAGCAGAGTAAACTGTGATAGATGAAACACGGCTTAAAGACCTGAGAAATGACTAAGGCTAGAGGATATGAGGAAGGAGGGCAATAGCCAGAGAAGAGATCAAGGAGGATGGGGAATAATAAACACTATGGCATTTTGTCCACCGCATGCTTCTGATTAATCATGAACACTGCTGTTTGGAGAACTGAAGAGAAGCAGCACAGAAACCAGGCCGCATGTCAGGGGCTAAAAGTACTTGCTAATCTACTGTATGTGAAAATATACTCTGTGTCCACAGCAATTTATTTAAACTTCTCTAGTATAGATCTTCACTACCCTTTATAACTAAATTTCTATGAAAAAATATAGCAAGAAAAAAATGTAAATCTGCAACGTTCTCTTCCTCCAGTATATACTTAAAGTGAACATTTATTCCTGCTTTATTCCTTTTCAAAATCTCCAGTGGCTTTCATCTATGTTGTTGTTTTATATGGTTAATTTAAATCCTTCTTATTTAACTCAGAAATGATTAAAGGAATCTATCTAACTAGGTCACTTCTTGGAGTGGGTCATTTGAGTACTTTTCCAAACTCTAAGCCATGGATCTAAAATATTAGAAAACAGCCAGAGTAACAAGAAAGATTTGGAAAACAAATTTTTTTTTCACAAAATAAAGAAAACAGTGGAGACAACCAAGATAGCAGAGGGGGAAGCAGCAAGAGAAACTGCTTCTCTGAGAGTTGCCATCCAGACGCTGGATTAGAGTAACATGAGGAAAACAAAAAGGAGGCAAGTGGATCCCTTGGACTTAGGAAGAATCTGTAGCACAACTTGAAGCCCACAGAGAGAGTGAAAAGAGAAAGAGGTAGTTGGCAAAGACTTCTCGTTGAGTCAGGACTCTGAGGGAGGCGTGATTCAAACCTGAGACTGCTCAGAAAACCAGAGGCTTCCACGGAGACACACAGCAATGGAGGAGAGCAGTGGACATGAATGAAGAGCTAGCTGGTGGTAAGTGCTGAGGGCTCAGTCACCCCATGCAAGAAAATGACCGTGCAGGAACCATCTTGGAGAGGGGCTAACTGAGCTCAGAACTCAGAGCTGCTGACGGTTCCCTCTAGCAGCGCCCAGCTGGGATCAGGCCTGTGGAAGGTACACTCATGGTTACAGTATGGTCTTACCCAAAAGATACAAGTTTGCCAAGATTATCCACTACTCCACCAAAAAGCTACTGCTGACTTGCTGGGATAAATCAACATGAATCAGAACTCAGTCTCTGCACATGGTCTACCAGTAACAGCACAGACAAATATGGAAGTGGAATTTTTCCTTTTTTTTCTGTTTTTTTCCCCCCTCTCTCTCTTGATTGTTTTTTGTTATGGTGATGCTGATTTTGCTTTATAGTTTTGGTTTTTCTCCTTGTTTTTATATGAATGTGAACATTGTTGTTTGCCTCTTTGTCATTGTGGCTGTTTAGTTCCCTTTATCTTTTCCCCTTTCTCTTTCCCTCCAATATTCTACAACAATTTCCCAAAATTAGCCTGATCCCCTTTTGTCTTCTACCCTTACTTCTAATCTCTTCTTCTTCTTCTTCTTCTTCTTCTTCTTCTTCTTCTTCTTCTTCTTCTTCTTCTTCTTCCACATCTCTATTTTCTCCCTAACCCATTTTAAATTTCAATCTCTTAGGACAAAAACGACATATTAAGAATTTGTATACTGCATATGATTTTTTGTTTTGTTTTAGATTTTGTTATACAACCACAAATGTAGTTCATATGGTTAAAGATAGGCAATTAATGATTAGCTCAGTTTGTCATTTTCTAAGCTGTGTTTGATGCTATTGTTATCAGCAATGGTACTATTATAGCCAAAAGTGACCTAATTGTTCTAAACAGTTGTTCTTGCAAAACTAAGACTGACTAAGGGTCACAGAAAATACTGTGGCACAGTGCCAAAGAACCAGGGGCTGGGCCAAACAGACATTGAATTCTCATTCTCAACAAATTGAAGAGATAGGATCTTGCAAGAGACTCAAAACCCAAAATCTTCCACCTACATCTGGAAGATAACTCAGAGAAGTAGTCATAACCTAAGGGTTTAAAGACTAGCAATAAAACAACCTATCATAGGTGATTTACAAGCATCACCCAGTAATTAACTTTAAAACAAAGGAAAGAAAACAAGAAGATACTTAAACAAGATGCATCCCAACATCAAGTTCACCAGGGGGCAATGAGGTGGGACAACCTGAAAGCAACCCATCTGGCTGCTCTAGAGTGGTAGCAACTGAATGAGGCTCTAGAAAGAAGTCAAATCAGAAATAATTTGTCAGGCAGCTGCAGAGATGGTAAAAATCATACTTAGTAACTCTAGAGCAGATACAGGCCGGAAAATAGAAAACTTTAAGAAAATTACAGAAGTTATGAATGCTCAGCACAGGAAAGAAATGGAATCCACAGGCAGATTCAAGCAGATATCCAGGAAAATAAAAATTACATTGAAATTGTCACCCAGCAGATTAAGCCAATGTGAAGACATAATCTCAGATATCGAAGACAGCAAGAGAGTAGTTAGCAAGAGATTTAAAAAAAAAAAAAATAGCAAGGGAACATGCAAAATCAATCCACTAACTGCTAGATAAGGCAAAAAAAAAACCTTCAGATTAATTGGAATCAGTCAAAATAGATAATACAAATGATACTTTTAAAAAAAACTGTTCATAGATATCATGGCAGAAAACTTCCCTGATAGAGAAAAAGAATTTGACATGCAGATAACAGAGGCATATAGAGCTCCGCTTATCTAGAATCAAAAAATTCTACAGCCAGGCATATTTCATAGTCAAGATTCCAGAAATTCAACATAAGAATAGAATCTTAAAATCTGTCAGGAAAAAGAAATAAATCACCCATAAAGGAAAGCCCATCAGAATCACAGCTGACTTCTCAGCATAAACCCTCAAGTCAAGGACAGTTTGGAATGAAGTATTTCAAGTTCTAAAGCAAAACAACCTTCAACCCAGATTGATGTACCCTGAAAAACTATCTTTTAAAACTGATGAGACATAAGATATCCCATGACAAAGAACAACTAAGGAAATTTATTATGAGTAAACCAGCACTCCAAAATATTTTGAAGGATATTCTATAAAGAGATAACAAGGACTATAATTCCATGAAGGAATCCAGCAAGCAAGGCAAACAAGCAAAGGGAGGAGGAAAAAAGAGGGAGAACCAACAACAGGAAAGTAACACGACAAGGATAGGTCAATGCAAATCAGTTATAACAATCAATATTGATGGTCTCAATTCACCAATCAAAAGGCACAGACTGTAAGAATAGATCAAGAACCAAGATCCAACAATATGCTGTATACAAAAAACACATTTAATTCAAAAAGAAATTCATAGACTGAATGTCATAGGATGAAAAATAGTATTCTGTGAGCAGAATCTCAGAAAAAGCAGGAGTAGGTATTCTATTTGCAGACAAGTAAATTTCAAAGCAAGACTGATTAAGAGAGATAAAGAAGGTCACCACATCCTTATAAAGGGAAAAATCCACAAGAAAGAGATAATAATCATAAATATGTATACAACAAATATCAGTGCACCCAACTACATAAAACAAATATTAACTGTCATGAAAAATCAAGTAAGTACTAATACAATTGTATTGGAGGATCTCAGTATCCTTATGGTCTCAAAAAGACAGATCAACTAGACAAAATCAACAATGAAAGATTAGAACTGATCCAAATTTTTCAACAAATGGACTTGATAGATGTCTACTGAGTATTCTACAATACAACATCAAAATATACATTCTACTCTGCTGCAGAGAGGACTTTCTCCAAAACAGACTGCATACTAGCTCATAAAACATGCTTAAGTAATAGCAAAGGAATCAAAATTATCCCCTACATATCATCAGACCATAGTGCAATGAAACTGGAAAACAATGACAAAATAAATCACAAGAACTTCATAAACACAGGGAAATTAAATTCCATTCTCTGAACAACCAATGAGTCACAGATAAAATTAATGAAAAAATTAAAGTTTCTACAATTAAATAATAATAACAATACAACATACCAGAATTTACAGGACACAATGAAAGCAGTCCTAAGAGGGAAATTCTTAGCAGTGAATAACCATATCAGGAAAACAGAACAAGAACAAATAAACAACTTAATGGTGAACCTCAAGCTTCTAAAAAAGAAAAGCAGGCTAAGCCAAAACCTCATACAAGGAAGGAAATGATAAAGATCAGAGCAGAAATTAATGCTTTGGAGACTCAAAAAAAAAAAAAATACACAAAGAATAAATGACTCAAAGAGTTAGCTCTTTGAAACATTAAATAAAATGAACAAGCCATTACACAACCTTATCAAAAAAAGGAAAGTAAAGACACAAATCCACTCAGGAATGAACAGAGTGAAATCACAATGGACCTTGCAGAAATCCAGATCATCTACACTTACATTGAAAACTTGTATTCTAAGAAGATGGAAAAATGAAAAAGAAATGGACAGATTTCTAGGTACATATGAATTACCAAAGCTGAATCAAGAAGATATAAAAATCCTAAATAAACCAAAATCAATCAATGAAATTGAAGATGTAATTAAAAACCTAACAACAAAGAAAAGACCAGGCCCTGATGGATTCACTGCTAAATTCTCCAAGCAATTTAGAGAAGACCTAACATCATTACTTCTCAAATTCTTTAGTGAAATTGAAAAAGAAGCTATACTCCCAAATTCATTCCCAGAAGCAACTATCACCCTGATACCAAAACCAGAGAAGGACTCAAGTACAAATGATAATTAATCACATGCCAATCTCTTTAATAAACATCAATGCAAAAATCCTCAATAAGATACTAGGAAGCAGAATGCATCAAATCATCAACAACATTATACACCATGATTAAGTGGGATTCATCCCAGAGATACAGGGATGCTTCCACACACATAAATCAGTAAATGTAATACACTATATTAACAGAGCCAAGAATAAAAATCTATGATAATCTCAATAGATGCTGAAAAAACTTCTGATAAAATCTAACACCCATTCATTATAAAAACCCTACAGTAAATTGGAACAGATGGTCTTTATCACAATCTGATAAAAGCCACCCAAGACAAACTATAGCTAAAATCATACTAAATGGACAAAAACTGAAAACTTTCTCTCTAAAATCAGAAACAAGAAAAGGATGCAAAAAACGTCTATGTTGAAAATTACAGTACACTTAAAAAGGAAATTGGAGAGGATATCAGAAAATGGAAAGCTATCCCTTGCTCTTGGGTAGGAAGATCCAACATAATGAAAATGGTCATACTTCTAAAACTACTATACAGATTTAATCTGATCAAAATTCCAATAGCATATCTCACAGAATTAAAGAAAACATGACTAAAATTCCTTTGGAACTAGAAGAGACATGAAATAGCAAAGGTCAATCTGGGCAACAAAGGCAATCTAGGCAGCAGCAAAATCACCAATCTAAAATTGAACTATAAAGTTACTATGAGAAAAACATCATGGTACTGAGAAAAAAAAAAAGAAAAAACAGACTGTAAGATCAATGGAACAGATTAGAAGATGCAGAAAGAACTCCAGACACACTAAGCCACCTTATCTTTGACAAAGATGTCAAACATATTCACTGGCAGAAAGATAGCCTGTTTACTAAATGGTGCAGGAAAAACTGGCACTACATGCCAAAGGTTAAAATTGGATCTGTACCTTTCACCATAAACTAAACTAAATTAAAAATGGATCAAAGATCTGAATATTAAAACAGAAACATTAAGCCTTTTAGAAGAAAGAACAGGTAAAATTCTTGAAGACGTTGGTGTGGGCAAAGACTTTATTAACAAAATGCTGATCACACAGGAACTATCAGAGTAAACAACTGGAACGTAATCTTAATAAAAGGCTTTGCACAGCAAGAGAAACCACAACAAAGTGAAGACATAACCCACAATGTGGGTAGAAAATGTTTGCCAGCTGTTCCTCAAACAAAGGATTACTATCAAAAACATATAAAGAACCCAAAAAATCAGACCTCCCAAATCTGAAGATCCAATCCAAAAATGAGCATCTGAAATGAATACACATTTCTCCATGAAGAAATACAAATGAAAAATAAATATATGAAAAAATATACATCACCAGTCATTCGAGAGATGCAAATTAAAACACTGAGATTCCTCCTCACCCCAGAAAAGATGGCTATTATCAAGAAATCAAGCAATAACAAATGCTGGAGGAGCTATGTGAGGAAAGGAACTCTTCTCCACTTTTAGAGGGAGTGTAGACTGCTGCAACCACTGTGGAAATCAGTGTGGAGATTCCTCAAAAGCTAGGATTGGAGGTCCCATTTGACGTAGCTATTCCCCTTCTGGCTATTTTCCCAGAAGAATTAAAAACATCCTAGCACAGCAATATAAGTGCACCTATGCTTATAGCTGCACAATGTGTAATAGCTAAATCTTGGAAACAACCCAAACATCCATTGACCAAGGAATGGATTAAAAAAAGATGTGGTCTTTTTATATAATGGAGTACTAATCAGAAATAAAGAAGGATAAACTCGAGACTTTTATTGGAAGATGGATACAACTAGAGACCATATTCATAAGTGAAATAATCATACAATAAATCATACACCCCTACTCAAATATCATATTGTCTACCTAGTGTAAGAAACTCAAAGAGTGAGTAATATCCAAAATGTACAATAGATGTTGTAGAATGGGGACAAAAATCTTCAAAGGAAAAGAGAAACTGTCGTGAGAGAATGGAGAAAAGAAGGAATGGAAAAGCTAAAAAACCAAAGATAGTTATACTACTACTTTCTGTTAATTCATTGAAAAGAAACATTTGTGATAGTATTTTTGGACAATTAAATATGGGTATGTTGTACTCTGAGTAACTAATTTAAAGATAACATTCCACGATGTATTTAACCACTGTCATTTTCTTGTCAGTTCATGTTGGTTGTCTGAATAACCCAGGATTTCTCCAAACAGTTTACAACGGTTTCACCAGGGATCTTGTTCCACAGCGAATCACCATGGTGTAGCATCACAGATGATTCTCAAGGAGGCCGAAAGATGATACTGATCCATAGCAGTGGCCCCAGACAACTCCAGAAACAGAGGCAAATTCCCAGAGAAGTTAGTAGGAGAATTTTCAGTCCACTCTTAACCAGAAGCCTGGTTCACATTTGGTACTATGTTGACTGACATGCAAAATAGATGATGTTCTTTTAATCTACTCCTGGTAGAGCCAGCATTCAGGCTTGCTATCTTATGTGTCAGTTTTTTACTGAACTTTTTTATGTCACACACAAGATTTTGAGCCATAGGATCACTGTGATTTTTATCCACATGAATCTAGGTCACTCTCATGAAATCCTGAGTATTTCATGCTGAAAAAAACTAGGACCTAGGAAACAGACTCATACCTGGTTCCCACTTAAAATTATTTATCTCTTTTAGTGCTGACCTCCCTAAAATTTTAATTTTAAGCACTTTGAATAGAATTTGTTACAACTAAAACAGATAAAACAGGGTGCTTGTCAAGATCCAGTCTCCTGGATCTTATTTATCATTGAGGCGCTATACTTCTTCCATCTTTCCTCACAACAGTTCTTCCATGCATAAAATCCTACAGCGTAGGAGGCAGGCCTTGAATTTCAAAGACCAGCTATTAAATCTATTGGCAATAGAGTTTAGTAATTCTGAGGGTCTTCCAAACCTCCTTGACTTTCCAGGGGTCTTCTGACAGAAGACCAATGGGTCTTCTGTCATCTTTTGTCCATGTCTTCCTCTGACATGAATAAAGCTTCAGGAGTTGCTTTTCTTCAAATTCTTAATTATAAACATAAATTCATAGAATATAAGCATTTCCTCACATTCCAAAAGTACTTAAAACATTATCATTGACTTCTGGTTCTAAATAGGAAATAAGCCTATTTTATATCAAGAGATTCTCCGAGGTGGCCCAGGTTGAACAAAACTAAATGGTCTTCAAAACTATTTTCTTTAAACATAAGTACACTACTAATTCTTCTTAGTTCATCTAAAAGGACAGTTTTTGCTTTCAATGTTCAATTGTTTGATCATATTTTTCATGCCTGTATCTTGTAATCTGAACAAATTCTTTGAAGATAATATGCAATATTTCAATCAGTGTTAATCTACTATTATTTTGTTTTGAAATTCTATATCATGGTTTTTGTTATTTTTTGTGTCTTTTAAATAAAAAATCAAAACTATTTTCAAATTTCAGAGTACATGAGCAAGGCCAGATTCACAGTTCCCACTCTGTCTTCTCATTCAGTTACAGGTCTGCACAGAAACCTGCATTTTACAAGCATCCCAGCAGATCCTGATGCGAGTCATTCTCAGAACTCACTTTCAGAAGGTCTGAATAGAAAACTCACAAGGTTTGTTTTTTTTTTTCAATTCCATAGGTTGGTATGCCAAAAGAATGTGATGAGCAAAATGAAACCTAACAGTATGTTTCAATGAGCAGGAATGAACTGAATCAAAGGAATATTCTTCAGTCTTTAACCCTCTCCTGAAATTGCAAGACAACTTACATTCTGTACTGACATGAATCTCTTTCTGGAATCTAAATTACTTAACCCCTGGATCTATCTCAGAAACTGTCCCATCAGAACAATGCCGCAATCCAGTCACCTAGTTACCCTTCTCCCTAGGGTCCTTTAGGTACAAATCATGGTTCCTCAAGCCACCTCTATCCATGCTCACATGGAGGCTTTGGGGACAGCCTCTGCCATTTATAACCATCTATTGTTCACACCAAAGGGACCTATGCTGTTTATCTGTCTGGACTATGACTCTCCTTCCTGATACTAAAATTGAATTTTAAACCTCTGACACATTAGAACAACTCTAGGGATAGACTGACTGTGTCAATTAGAAGTTTAACTAAGTTGGCTTAGCAATTCTACACCCTAGGGTGGCTCATCACCTGGAGGGAAGGTGATGAAAGGGAAGCAGGAAGGACAAATGAGTTCCATTCTTTGGAGAAGCTACAGTGTCTGCCTTTGGTTTCAATGCCATCTCCTGGCTTCCAGTGTAGACTCTTAAGCTTTCCAGCATAGCTCCTATCGGCCTGCTGGTGCAGACTTGCACTGGACACTGGGGTAAACTGCAGACTTGGATTGAATCTTTTGGCCTCCAGCATGCAGACACCCTCATGCTTCCTCATCCAGCTCTGTGGCTGACCATCGTAAGCCAATCTTGCCATTTCCTATACATTTGTGTATCTCATGTTATATCTGTTTTCTTTAGTAAAACCCTAATACAACAACCAAGCTTTGGATATCTGCAAGCTTATTCCAGTAAGAAAATCGTGTATATTTAAAGTGATATTAGAAAGTTCACAGACAACTGAAACAATTTTTTTTGCTTAACATCTTTTTTTATTTGAATTTAAATTTTAGTAGCACATGTTTGCACTGCATAATGCTCCCCCTTCCAGGCTACTGAAACCTTTATTCCTGTCCAAAACTCTCAAAGGTTTCCTTGCTTCTAAAACACATTATTTTCTGCCTCTAGGGATAAATCTGTTTGACATATATTTATTACCTATAAATCAACGGACAAACCCAACACACCAATAAGATTTTAGAACTTTTAGAATGTAGATAGAGAAGGGTGGTGATAGAAATTTAGGAATATTGGAGGAGGGAAAAAAGGAGGAGTTAACAGAGCAATCTAACTTCAGACAAGCTGTGCATGCTTCTGGGAAGATGAGATCTACTGGGTATGGCTTCATATTGAGTACGGCTAGTGCAAGGCCATTGGTGACAGACTGGCCCTTAACCATCATCGTTAACTTGATTGGATTAAGGAAAACTTAATTAGAAAAGCACACTTTTAACTGTGTCCGTGAGATGCTTCAAGAGATTGTTTACATGTAGGTCAGCAAACTAAATAGGGAAGACCCACTCTAATTGTGAATGGCACTACCCAGTAGCCTGGTAGTGTGAATTTAATAAAGGGAAAAGAGGCAGAAGTTGGCTCACATTTGTAAAGCTTCCTTCTGCTTGAGCAGGTACATCTTCTGCTAGTGCCATCACCCGTGGATGTCAGACTCCAGGCTCCACTTACTTCAGCTTTTTAATGCAGACTCACATCAGCAACTTACCAGGGAGATTTCAGGACTTCAATCTCAGACTGCACTGCATCCTCCATTTGGCTTGTTCCACAGCTTCCGTCTCCTTCAACCAAGCAGGTACCAGATCCTCTGCCTTTTCTTCATGCAGATAGTCACTGTGGACTCTTCCTGCTCTGATTCTGTGAGCCTACCTAATAAATCCCTTTGCGTCATTGGTTAGGGTTCTTTTCCTCTATAGAACCCTAATGAATACAGAGACTCTGGCAGCAGCAATCATCCTTCGGGATATATTGGGACTCCAATAAAGACTTGGGACTCATAACATTTTGAAGAATACAGGATGCCTCTTACTTGGTTTCAAATAAGGCATAAATTAGTTTCCAAAAATGTCAACTTGGATATACAGGCACCAAGGCCAAACAAGTCAAACCTGACGAGGAAAAGCACCTTGTAGGAAGTACTATGACTCGTGCATGGGCTGGGCAGCCAGCGCCTGGCACAGGTGGCAAGCAGATTAACAGGTTAATTAGATTAGACAGCAATCATTAAGAAGATCTGACATCCTAAGACACATCTAGGTCATTTACATATTTCCCAAAATATGGAAATTACTCTTTCCTGTGCCCATGATCTGGAATGAGACTGATGGCAGAGGAGACGGCTGTAATACAATACTTCTTTGCAGGGTTAGTTGAGAACTAGCATGCAATAAGTAGAACCAGTAATAACTTTGTGTAGTTACTCCTCAAGACAAATGAGCCACATTTCTGAACACTTTCTGTTATGATGATGCATACATACCATCTACACCCCATCTCACCACCATTATGCTTCATAACACCCTTCCAGGTGAAGAGAATCCCATAAAACATGGGCACGCAGGCCAATGAGCAGAACTTTAATGATGCCTCCATTCTAAAACCAACTGACTGCTTTTGCCTCCAGTTAATCCTTTTCCCTGCCATTCTTATATCCACTAGCTTACCAGTACCATCAAAAAACATACAAGGAAACCTAGTACAGCTGGCCAACATTTTGGAGGTAAAAATAAAAGTCCTGAAAGTATATCAATGCCAAACAAATGATAAACAAAAATCCAAGGTATAAAACCACCAAGGCAAAAATACTTTTCACTTGTAATTTGCATATATAAGTTTTTCATGTGTTTTGTCACAAAAATTAATACAAAAAGGGAATAAATGATACTTGCAAAGCTTAAGCCAAAAAATTTTTTCAACCAAAGGATTTTTCTGTTCAAGATGAATAAACATTAATTTGCATGTGTTTATTAGTCCTAATTTTCAAGCATATTGGATGTCAATTAGTAAATGGATAAACCTCTCTCCTTAAAAGATTAAAGGAGAAAAACATTAACACACTATTAATATGCTCACCAAAACACAGAGCTTGGTAAAAGTAAATGTCCATGTTAATACTTCCAGATGGAAAACTAATGAAAAAGTTATCCTTTTCACACCTCAAAAAATGAATGAAATAGAATATTGTAATATAACAACAGGCATATATTAAAGTATTTATATCCAGGTATAATAAACAAAACTTAAAAGTAACACCTATCAAACTCAGAAAAAAAAGCTTTTTTACTATTTATTCATGCAAGTTTCACAACTACCACTGTAAATAAATTAACCATTTATTCACTAAATGTCCTAAAGTCCTAAAGTCAAGATGCTTGAGGGTTACACATATTATCGCTGAGATAGTTAATTTTATGTGTCAGGCAGACAGTGGGCTAATCATCATTTCTGAGTGTGTCAGCCAGCAGTTTCCTAGAAAAGATTAGTATTTGAATTGCTGAATTGAGATAGTAGAGTTCCCTCCCCAGCGTGGGGGAGGGGGCACCATACAACAAGCTGAAGGGTTGAGCTGCATAAAAGACTTTATATTCACTCTGCTTGATTGTGTAAGAAAGGATTTTTGAGCTGCCACTGACATTCTCAATTCTCAGGCTTTGGGACCTGACATATATATACCCAGGTTTTAGGCCTTTCAACTACACCAGCAGTTTTTGTGTGTTTAAAGCTTATAAATTTAAAGTCTTACTGATTGTTGATTCACATTCTTCAGAGTCATGTGAACCAAAACCTTATAGTCTTATAATAACTGAATATAAATTATATGTATTATTTATTTCCTGTTACAACCGATAGGTTCTATTTTCTAAAGAACCATAACAGAAATCTATGAGATGGGTAGTCAATACCTAAAAAGTTTTAAGTGATTGAAAGTTACTAAAATAGGACCAGAGAAAAAATAAACATTCATTTCCATCACTATATATCAACAATTCTGGAGAACATAAACAATGCTCAGTGGAGATATTACAACTTTGGCCAGAAATGAAAATAAAAGGACTTACCTTTCAATCGTCCATTCATTTAGCAAACCATTGTTGAGTACTTATCAATTATGTGATCCTATGATAGGTAGCAGAGATTCGAGTGAATCCAATCTACCTGATGAAACAGATTTTCCACTTCCTCCACAGGTTTCTCATTACCCACTGACATTACGGGAATCAGAATAGAAAACAGTACATGGATGTGGAGGAGGAGACTGAAAATAGAATATAAACAACTAAGGTAAACCCCACAGGTACAGACCAATCTAAAAGAGCTTTTCATGCCTCTATTGATGACACCCACACTGGGGATTATAGCAAGTTTTAAACTTAGCGGTAATGTGACCATACCATTGTTTTAAAATATTTGGAAATAGGCTAGGTTCCAGCCTGATAGCAAGTGGGTGAGCAATAAACTTGCCGTGATCAGGAGAAAAATTTCAGGCGGCCTGGCCCTTCACAGGAGAGGTGGGGCTATCAAAACATAAGAAGTTTCAAATGGTATTTTAAGAATTAGTCTTAAGTGAACCTGGTGATGAGATGATGAGGTGGTGAAGGGGAGAAGCCAAGGGTGATGTTTCAGTTCATCTTCCCGAACCCAAATGTTTCAGCTAAAACACAGATGTATTATCCCAACAGTATGCATGCAAATTGCAGGATTATTGTAGAGATCAAAGAAAAACAATGAAAGTAGAATAAATTTTAAACTGTAAAGCTCTGCATAAGGGTTTGTTAACAATACTAATAATCAAAAAAAAAAATTTTTTTTGAATCTCAAATTCCATGAAAAAAGAAATAGCAAGTGTGCTTTCCAGTTCTGATTTCTGTGACTCCATAGAAAAATTCACTCAATTCCTTGATATTGGATGGAAAGACAAGCCAGTGACTATTATTTCAAATATGAACTATTAATATAACTATTAATTCTTCCCTATACCTTAATGTGTGATAGGCAGGCTTTCCTTCATGCGAAACAAATTCATTACTGTATTCTCTCTCTGTGCCACACCTTGACCTGAGGGTGTGAGTAAGAGGTCTTTCTTAAGAGAAGCTGCTGCTTATCGTCTAAGATACATTTCTATTACTCAGTAAAGCAGATGCAGAGGCCAGATTTGGTGGCACATGCTTGTAACCCCAGCACTCTGGAAGACCAAGGCAGGAGGATCACAAGTTCAAATCCTACAAGGGCAACCTAGTAACGGTTGAGATTCTGCCTTAAAATTAAAAATAAATAAATAAAAAGGCCTGGGGACATAGCTCAGCATGTAAGCCCTCAGATCAATTGCCAGCAAAACACACACACACACACACACACACACACACACACAATTATTGACATAGTCTTTCCTCGCAAAATGTAAATCAGCTCACAAGCTCTCAGATGAATGTCCCATGACTTTCCAACAAGTCGTGTATGCTCTCTAAACCTACACTTTTGCCTCAGTTCTCAAGGGTGACATCAAGATCTAATCTTAAATTAATAAATTTCCCCTAAATGTATGAGAAACCAAATTCATTGTGTATTTAAATTATCATAGTCATTATAGTTTTACTTCACATTTGACCAATTACCATCTCATCAATTTATCCAGAAAAGTAAACTGAAAAACAATAGTTTACCTTACCCATGGCCTCAACAGATGAATCATCTACAATAATTCAGAAATTGAGCCTATTCTGGTTGTTTCCCAGCTTCTCTTTTCATCTTTAGGTTGGTCTTGAACCTTGTATGATCTCTCATACATAGATTTGCTCCATAGATTTGCATTATCTCTCCATAGATTTGCATTATCCTCAACTTTTGTTGAGGAAAACAAAATACCTGAAAGATTAGGTTTGTTTAGCTTTTCTCAGCAGGATCAACCACTTGCTGCCACTGTCACCAGGGATATATTCAAGTCTTTGAACATTTTTTTTTTCTGGCAGAAAATATAATTGTTCTTATTCAGGTCACTCTTCAAAGCATCGGCTTCATACTTTGATTTCGGCTTAAATTAAAAGCCACCGACTCTTCTTTCCTTTAAAACTTATTGGCTAGCAACCATAGTGAAAAAATTACAGTCTACAGGAGAGTAAAGAGAAAAGTTCTACTTGGAAAAACAAGAGAGCAGAAAGCCTTCTGGAAAGCCAGCTAGTTATCCAGTCTACCAGAGTAATGCAGACATGAGTCTTTAAAGATACATATAAAAGAGAATTGAGGGAAATAACCATTCTAATCTTCTCTGGTTTTTTTCCCCCCTAAGGACAACATCCTTTCCAGTTTTTTTCCCCCGAATACAGAGTTCCTTATTATTTCTAGCTCATTAGATTTTCTCTGTCTCTCTCTGAACCACACATCTCACCACTGTTTTGCTTATGGGAGGCATAAACAAAAGCCTGACATTTTAAGGCATGATCCCATGGGTCTTCCAGAAGTTTATATTTCATTGGAAACTCTGAGAACCTTTTGCCTAGCTCAGGGGAACATCTGCTTCCTCTTAGCAACTTTAAATGTGCTTTGATCCAGACATCCTTCAATATCACCCACACAATGCATTTGAGGTTTTCCTGAGCAAAATAGAAGAGCAGAGAGACATCTGACTTGAAGGCAAAGTGCCCCTATCCAGGAGACATTTAACTAAAGGTTTTGCTCTGGAGTCCAACAGCATCATTTTAGTGCTGCTTACTCTGAAGTCTTCCTTAGAAATCTCTTTCTGTAATAATACTCAGCATCTATGCAGCATTTTTAAAACATTAAACAAATTACTGCTCAACCAACTCTTTGTTGGGAAGTCAACTGAAGTATAGTTTGTAGATGAATATAATTTGTAAATGGAAAATTAAAGAAAGACCAGTCTAAATTAGATGTGTATTCCATGCTTTCCATGATCCTTCTCCCTAGACCACCAAGAGTTTCCATATGTAAGCACAATTTTATTTAAAACCATCCAGTAATTTTACTGTGTGATAATTATCTATTTCAAATTTGTAATGCTCCAGCAAGTACATTCCGGGGTGTGGGGGGTCCTCTTCTAGTTTATTCTAGTACTGTATGCAGAGAGAGTTTGGATGCTACAGTTTATTTTCCTTTCAAATTAATTATCTACCTTAGTGTTCAGCAAACTACAGCCCCCAGCTTTTGTTATAAACAAAATTTGACTGGATCACAGCCACGGCCATTTGTGTACATATTGTCTTTGGATGTTTTCATAATATTATAGCAAAAATGAGGTCGAAGCTTCATTCAGCAGTTGTGAGAGAGAACACATTGCCCATCAGCCCAAAAGATTAACCTTGTCGTTCCTTACCAAATAAACTTGCCAATCTCTGTGCTGCCTCACTGGTTTCCAAATGCCTTAACTGGCAGAACACAGGTCTCTTGAAACCTGGTGAAAGGCACAAACCCTGCACCTTACGGACTTTGATTCAGTTCGATAGCTGAATGGAAGAGAATATGCATTTTTAAGGACCTTTTCCAGGTGAGTGGGTTGGACCATCTGAGGGATGCTGTTTTTGAGGCAGTATTCATGGGATGAGATCTAAGAACACTTTCTTGGGGATGGTAGCTATCTACAAATCATGACAGATTTGGATTGCTAGTGACAAAAATCCAAAATTTATTCCAGACTAGAGATAAAACAGTCTGAGCTAAAATGTGGAGGTGGGGAGAAATAAGGAATAGTAGAATGTACACTAAGGAAACAGAAGCGACCAAGATAGGGTCATACAGCAGAGGCATAAAAGACAAGATTTCACTTCTATGGAGTTTAGCACATAAACAATAGATGTCTAAAGGCTTATTGAAAAGTAATTTGATTACAAATGAATCGTTCAAGATCTGCAAGTTGTAATGGAGCTGATTTGGCCAAATTGTGTATCCTCATTACTTTCATGAAGGATGAAAGACACTTGCATAATACTGTCACAAGATAGGCTCCAAGGAATCCTCCCAAAGAAGAGTTGAAGACCACAGCTCAGGGTACCAAGAATGCTCTTGATTCTGGTCAGAAAACATCCTGGACACATCAGTGAAAATCACAGATTTCATTCGGCAGAGTTAAACAAATATAAGTGAAAATAGTGTGTGGGTACACAAGAGGGAGGTACACTATAGTATAGGGTTGAGAATATACGTGCTCTTAAGGTTATCCTTCAGGATGGAGGATCAAAGAATTTTTGTCTGAAACAATCCTTGAGTCTGTTTCTTCATCTTGAATTCAAGTTTCTGCCCTTTGCCTTATCAACTAGGTTATTTTATAGACTCACAGTACAGTGGTCCCTCGGTTCACAAACTTAATTCATTTCACAATTCTGGAAAAGATGGTTCATGTTCAGGTGGGAAAGATGGTTGTGGTCCTGTGGGTCAGTCGGTGCAGAGCTAGCAATCAAAAGCAACATTTTGCTTAACACTTCTGTATGTGAACCAACTTGTGAGGTACCATTCTAAGGGGTTTGGTTGTGAGGGGACCTGGAAGGAAGGAAGGAAGGAAGGAAGGAAGGAAGGAAGGAAGGAAGGAAGGAAGAGGAAAAGGGAGAGGAGAGGAGAGGAGAGGAGAGGAGACAAAGTTAGGGAGGAGGGTGAAGCCTAGGGAATAAAGATATGGAGCGAAAACACAGATGACCTTGGGTAATACTGATTGTGTCCTGAAGTTGCCGTTTCCTTAAAGGCATATTTTAAGATTATGATCTTCTTTGTCACCTTTCTACCTATCTTTATTTGTTCTATCCTTCTGAGGCAAGAAATAGCTGGAGAGAGAAGGGAGGGCCTGCTATGCGTGCTCACTTTCTGTGCTAGATCCACTTCTGAGTTAAATTTCAACCCAGATCCAGGATATCCCGGTATAAATGTAAAACAAGAAAGTAACCAAGCAACACAGCTCATATATGTAAGGCTCTGACTATGAACAGAATGATCATCAGCAACCCTTGCAGACCTTGGCCCTAACTACTGTCATTAACTACGCCATTTCACACTCCCCCAATGCCCTCCATCCCTTCTCCCCCTCCCATGGGCTTTGGATGCCATGTGGATTCCTCCAAGGTTTATAAAAGGTCAAAAGCTCCACCAACCACTCAGCACAAAGGAATTGTCAAGGTACTACTCACTGGCAAGAGAAAAACCTCAGACCATCTGCTTAATTCCACCCCGAACTCTCATAGTTAAAACCCTAAAGGCCAAGCCTCCTTGGACCATAAACTCTTCTGACTGGCAGGCTCTCATCCTATTTTGTTTTGTTTTGTTTTGTTTTGTTGTGTTGTGCTGTGTTTTGTTTTGTTTTGTTTGGTACCAGGGATTGAACTCATAACCTCACGCTTATACAGCTGAGCCAAATCCCGGGCCATCCCACCTTGTGGAGTTTACTTTCACTCACAATAAATTTTTGATCTTTCTGCTCCTTTTGAGTGTCCTGCTCTTTTCTGGGTTCAGGACACCAAGAATTTAAACAAGACCTCTCATTTTTTAATACTTCCTCAATACTGTAGGTTAGAGTCAGGGCATAGAATTAAATCAGTGTCCATTTCGGAGTTTCAACCTTTATTGTTAATCTCATAAGCAGTGCTTTTAAATGTGCATTAACATC
Organism: Cavia porcellus; assembly: GCF_034190915.1. Taxonomy (NCBI): domain Eukaryota; kingdom Metazoa; phylum Chordata; class Mammalia; order Rodentia; family Caviidae; genus Cavia; species Cavia porcellus. The sequence continues at coordinate 10,024,298 of NW_026947500.1, read as the reverse complement.
AGCTAGAGTACTTGTTAAAACCCAGAAAGCCCAGTCTTACCCCATCCCCTACCTCCCAGGCCCCAACACCCCTAATCTTGTTTCCCATTTGTGAGTCTGGGGCCACCACTGATATTTGCATTTCAAACAACTACCCAAGAGAGAAGTTGGTGGTGTCAGTCTTGGAGCCACTACTCTAACCAAATAAGATAAATGGTCAGAAAAGAGGGGTCACCTTAGTGTACCTGAAAACAGTTTTTGTCAGTTAAAGCCTACTGGGCTCTCTGGCTTTGACACAAAACGCACTTCTGTCTGTCAGGTTTAAGTTTGCAGGGCTCAATGCCATTTTGCATTAAAGCCATGTTGAAAGCATAGTTTCATAAATAATAATAGAATAGGCATCAAAGCTGATTTAGTGCCATCTGTTATTTTATAGATTAGATACAGAAACTGAAAATTTAAAAAGTTACCTAGCTTACCTGCACCCAGCTCCTTAATGACAACCCAGGCATTCCAAACTTCAGATGGAACCTGCTTAAATAAAAATGGGTGATGATATTTAATACTGAAAATAAACCACATCCCTTGGGTTTACTGAACAGCCTGCACATGGCAACAACAGAAAAACTAGCATTTTAGCAATAATACCAACAATGAGATCCTTGCTGAAGGAATATTCACATTTGCTGAAACAGTATAAAAAAAAAAAAGTTAAGATTAGAAATCAATTTTGGCTCTTGAGTAATCGATCCAAACTTACTACTAGATTGCCTTGTGACTTTAAAAACTAAGCCATTACACTGCTAATTTTGGCTACACTTTACTAAGCTTTTCACCATTCTGCTGAATTTTATGTGGAGGAAAATAGAATCTTGATTCAGGCTCAAGTCCCATTCCCTGATTATGGGTAAATGACAACTTAGGTAACCCTGAAATTGATTGAGAGCGACATCTAAGTACAGGCGCTTTTAGCGACCTCTGGGCTCCCAGAACACTTAGAAATAATTCAGGTATAGTGTCTTATCAGTTGAGTATTAGCAGCCTGTAAATTTGTAGCCCCATTCAGCATAATGGGTTCTGACAGAGTAAAAGCCACCTGGAAAACATTTAAATGTCCTTTCTGAAGAGGTTGTTTAGCTACTTTTCCCCCAAGGGACAAACAATCAACAATATATTATTTTAGTTTGTTAACATGTGAGGTGGGGCTTTTGTTTTGAATTGTTTTGTTTTGTTTTGCATTTGTTTCAGTTTGTCTTTTCCTGGTGTTCTGCATTTGATTTTCAAATAAAGACTAAAAAGCATGTATTTCTTTGTCCGGCCTCTTGTCACGTGTAGATAAAAATGAGTTAATCTTTAATGAAGCAGAAAGTGAGTTATATAAAGGCAATTTCCTTCTAGGCTTTATATAACGGCTCTTGTTCATTTTATTGGGTTCATCAACCAAATGGTTACTTATTCATATAGCCATCCAATACATATTGAACACTGTTCCATGGAAGGCATATTAACAGGCTTGAATTTTTCTTTTCCTTCTTGCAGTTATCAAAAAAGAGGAAGGAGTGAGCACATACTATTCCCCTCCTAGACACAGTTTGAGTGCTGTTTCCCCTCTGTTCTGTTATGGTGCAAAGCCTTTACTCTGGGTGGACTAAGCATCTTACTGAACAGAATTTCTCCTCTATCATTTTGAGTGGTGAAATAAAGCGTTTAATGATTTCTTGTTTTAGAAAACTCTCAGTATTAGGGCTGGCGATTTAGCTCAGCAGCATAAGCACCTGCCAGGCAAGCAGGCAGTTGTGAGTTCGATCCCCAGTACCGATAAAAAAAAAAAAAGAAAAGAAAAGAAAAGAAAACTCTCAGTATGGTGAAACAGTCTATTTCTAAGTTAAAACACATTTTTGCTCAGCCTGGTACTTTGAGATGTGCTCTAACCTGGTGTTCTTTCCAAATTTATCCCGACCTTGAGTGAACCTACATTGAAGACAGGCCTGTCTATGTGCAAATTCTGAAACAAGTAACAGGCACATCTACTTCTGTGTGTAGCCACTTTCAACTTCAACCTAGAGGGAACTCCACCTCCACAAAGACCATAAATCCTTTGAAGAACACTTTGAAATCCAACTTTCTTTGTTAGGCACCTTTGAGATCCATGACAGCTCACACTGAGATTTTTCTCTTCATTTCCAAGATACTGATTATTTCACAACACTCACTGGACACCTAACAAAAGATCCTACTTTGTACTATAAATTACTGGCTTCTGTGTACTATAAGCTGCTCGAGGGCAAATTATAGACCACCAGAGATCTCCTTGTAAACATTGTGGAGCCTAACAAATTATTAAATGGTTGGGTTTAAATGAGAGGAGAGTTGTCTCAGGAATGTTTATAATATTGGTCATTCTTAGAGAATAGCAATTGTCTCCAGCAGAATATTGTTCATGGAATCAACTAAAAAGCAAAACTAAAGGCCTTAAGTGACAAAGTTTAGTTAACAAAAAGGCTAACAAAGTGCCTGAAGTCATTGCAGTTGAATTTATAAGGGTTTTAGTGTCTGGGTTCTTTTCCTTTGTTTGTTGTTTTTTATAAGAAACTTGGAGGATTGAGTGTTTTTCTTAGCATTACATGATGCCACCTTGCAGTAAATAGTATATTTATTCTTCAAAGCGCTTTAAAAATTTTTTCTTATTAATTAACTCATTAATCACTAGCTAAACCAGCAAGTTGTAAGAAAATTTTCAAACCGGAAAGGAAATATTTGTAACAGGAACAATAAAAAAAAAAAAAAAAAAAAAAAACTATATACCATATTCTAAAGAGTTGTAAAAGGTAGAGGGCTTTCCTTTGATTTGATGGGATTTTCATTTTTTGCTTGGTTCTGGGAGTGGAAAGTTTATCTGACTTTGATATTAGACAATGTCTCACTGAATACTGCCTCGTGCAAATAGCTCACAACACCAGTTTTTCACACACAGGGTGCTAGTGTTTTTTGTTTGGTATAGCAGAATGAGAAACAAAGAAAGCATTACAGACTGACATTTACGCTGAAGCATCAAAACATGCTTCGAGAAATGGGTAGGAGAAAGGAAAGAGAGACGAATAGAAGATGTAATGCAAACTAGAAATTCCACATTTTAGTAAATAAGTCAAATCCTAAAGTTAGAAAGAAAATACTCCAGTTGGAAGCCAAATACATCTGACAATTTAATCTCTGGAATAACGGCAAGTTTCAAAATTAGGCTTTAAAAAATTTGACCCCTCAACTCATATTTTGAAGGGCATCTATCCAAGTGGTTTCTAATAATGCTGATGTTGAGACAGACAGGGTGTGAATGGGTGAGGGCAGTCCTGTGCTATACTCTGTCCCACCGATTTACTCACCCTCAAAGCAGTTTCAAAATCAATTCAGTATTTCCTGCCTAGGTTGATGTCACTCCTTTCATATGAGAGCAAGAAGTGAGCTGCTCACTTCATGCTCATTAAAATTCTGTACACTACACTATGCAGGGGCTGATGTCTATTTTCAGGGCAGCCATAAAACAAAGCAATGAGTGTTCTTGTCTCTGAGGCCAAGGTGGGAAGAACAGAGAAGATTCATGAGGGATGAAGTCCACAGAGAGGAAGAGGGGGAGGGAAACATCAATCTATGAATGTTTACCAAATTCTAGCAATAAAATGAAGTGTCAGCCATATACATTAACAAAGCATCCAAAAACACTGAAATTAATTCAAGAGTTCGCCAAGAATCTTAAACTGAGAGAGAGAGACCAGCCGGGAAGGTAGTAACAGACAATTTAATCTTAGAAAATGACTTTCTACCCAGGAAATTGAAAACATTATTCTCAGTTCTTTCATTATTTTTATTAAGCAGTTTTTCTTCTCACAATCCATTCGTAAAGGAAAATGCCTGTCACTTCTGTTGGTACTATTTGCATAGACAAGGAAGCCCGTTCTTCTGGATATTTATGATATCACGTGTGTATGGGGAGTTTGCACATAGCCACACTTCCATGTGTAAAGACAGGTATGAATATGTGCTTATTAGCAGGTCAATATTCATAATGACCGCGCTGGAGGGACTCTGAGGATTGGTTTTCCTTTGGCTTTGCGTGGATCTGCAGCTTACATTTGGCTCTGCTCTGATGGAGGGTGGCTACAGAGCAGTACAATTTTATAGTGCTGAAGGAGTTGCTATTTTTTTCTCCCACGAAAATGTACCTTTTGCACAATTATTCATTCAGCTAGGTTGCAGAAACCCTGTGTTCCTGTGGTCCATCCTCCAGCCAAAGCAGTAGACCTTGCAAAAGGAAGTGCCCCCCACCAAGTCCTGCCCCCAGGGACAGGGACACTGCCTCAGAACACTCTTGGAGAAATTCAGCATGGTGTGCCTTCTTCAAAGGCTCACTAACAAAGAAAAGATGGCTATGAATTCAGCGCAGGACATTCAGTTTTTGAGCCTTCCACATCAAGTGTTCTTTCTACCCAGGCAACAAACAGATCCAACTTCAAATATTATGAAAATATTCTCAGTGAGGCACTTGCTGTTGCTTCTTTTGCTGTGGATTATTACCACTTTACATACAGAGAGAGAGAGAGAGAGAGAGAGAGAGAGAGAGAGAGAGGGAGAGAGAGAGAGACAGAGAGAGAGAGAGACAGAGAGAGAGAGAGAGACTCAGGCCATGCATAAGGTAAAAAAGCAAGGCTATAAGGATAAGCTGACCATTCAGGGTTGACTGGAAACACACCCCAGAATAACTGTCCAGACTCTCATCTCTCTAGACTAAGGACCCAAAGTTCAAAGGCAATGCAGAACTGCCTAGGATTCAGCTTTCCTCTTACACTGGATCAGTGAAAAAGAAAAATGGGCAGAGTCCTTCCAGGAGAGGCTGGTACTATGCCTACTTGGCACATGAGGGAGCCTCCCTGGCCATGTCCTCTCTTTTCAGAGACAGCCAGGTTCCAGCCAGAGCTGTGGCCTAGCCTCGAAGCAGCCAGGAAGAAGGGACTCCTGTAGCACTGGAGTGCTGGGGCCAGGAGGGTCCTACTAGAAATCAGGCCACAGAGCAGTGGGCAGGGCTCACACCTGGTCCTTTATCTTCCTGGTGTAGGTCACGCTGCCCTGTGACATGGAAGGGAGCACAGTGCAATTTGTGGAGCATAGCACAGTTCTGCAGGACAGGGGGAACAAAGGAGGGACTTCTATTCCATCTCTTTCTTCAACCAACCAAGTTCAAATCTCAGTCTTGCCATTTCCCAGCTGTGTCACATAGGTAAAGTCACTAACCTCTCTGTGCTTCAATTCCCCTGTCTATCAATTGGCGTAGTAACAGACTCTACTTCAAAAGGGAATTATGAGGATTAAAAGAGGCAAACGGGTGGGGATTTAGTTCAGCGGCATAAGTGCCTGGCTTACAAGCACACAATCATGAGTTCAATCCCTGGTACCAAAAATAAAAAAAAGGCAAACATTCAAAGGGCTAAGGAAAAGTCCCTGGAAGCCAGTAAATATGGTGTGTTAAGTGTGGCTACTAGACACCTATCTCAGGAAAGACACAGGGTCCCAAGCTTCTGCCCTGAGGCTCCAACCCTCAGACCCTAGTGGCCCTTGACAGGTGGTGTGGACACTGTCTTTGTGCACTCATGTTTTTTTCAAACCCAGTGGAGGCTGCCATATTGGCTGACTCAGCTGAAAGACACAGGTTTCCTCACTACACTGAAACACCCTAATTAAGAGAGTGCAAAAGCGGTGCTTTCCTTGAGGAAGAACTTGGTCCCCTCACTAAGTACAGGAGGTTAGGTCCTGGGAGCACTTTTTGAAATGAATGCTGAGCCTTATATATTATTAATGACGTGGAGAGAAAGTGGAACCATTGAGACTCTGTTCTGTCTTGAGATCTTATTTCTCTTATGTAAAGCACCCACTCCCTAGGGAGCTATGCCAATTATCTGCAACCTGCTTGCCATGCGCCATGATTACAGAGGAACTGCGCAGCCAGAGGTTTCTGGGTCTGAAATTGCAGGGAGATAAGTGTTCTTATCACTAAGCTTGAAGGCTTATTTCAGACCTGAGGAGAATGGGTGATGGCGGTGTCTCCTCCTTAACTTTATATTTTCCAAACCATAAATCAGACCTGAATCTTAGAAGATTGCCACGTGGCTCTGCACTACCCTTAAGCCATTTGTAAGGAAAGAGTTTGAAAGCCAAAATAGTGTTCTTTGGGGATTATGAGGGACTGCATGATACAGAACATTTGAGTACCCTAAAAAATGCAGGGACTCTCCATATCCATTCATTTCACAGGCAGGTAAAAGGTGTCAGATAGGAAACTATTTTCTAAAATGGACACCCACCGTTACTATTTATAACGGTCACCCTATTGTCCCTATCTTGATCTGAATAGCAAAGAGAAACTAAATCAGCACTGAGTCTCCAGAGTGACTATGAAAATGTTTGTATTCATCAGCAGATCTCCCAAAGAAAGCCACAGCTCCCTAATTCTATCCCTATTCTGTCCCTCAAAAGGGACATCATGAATCTCACTACACTGTCCTCTGCATAGGTCATTTCAAAAAGGATAGGGTCTCCTCTGGAGCACTTTTGATCCACTCTGTGTGTTCCTGGGTGTACAATCAACTCTGAATGGAAGGATGCTCCCACTAGGCCCCTCAGAGCTCCGCCCACCCCACAGAGCCAGTCTAGAAGACAGTGTGTGATCTATGCAGTCAGACTCTCTGCATTCAGATATTAGATTTCCTGCTTGTTATAAGCTAGTTAACCTCTCTGGGCCTGTTTTTAGTCAAATAGATACAGTAACAGATACCTCATTCACTGGAATAGCTGTGATAATATATGCAAAGAACTTGATTCATGAACAGAAAGCAATGATTGTTAGCTAGGAAAAAAAAATATATATATATGGTAGCTATCAGCACTAAACTATAGTTGGTTATAAGCAATTAGTAGTCTTCTTGTCCCCTCCGAGGGACTCTGAAAAGAATAAATATATAAAGCATTTTTCTAACATTAAATCAGTATACTATATCAAAACGGAAAATATAGAGATATGCTCTAAAAAAAGGAAGTGAATGCTTGATTTGGATGAGAAAGAAGGCCAGAGAGAAAACAGTGGGGCTACGCATCCTCTGATCTGCCCCAATGATTTATTAACGCTCCACCAGCCACAGTCCCCGCGGCATCTACCGAAATGTTCATACTGAAAACAGGATGCTTTGATGATCTGTATTTTGACTAACAAGCCTGGCACACTAACACAGGGCTAAAGCTACATGCATATCTGGGTGACAGTTTTATCTAACAGATTTGGAGCACAACTTTTAAATTTTTAAATTGAATTTCAAAACTGAAAATGTATACTTTCCCTATAAAATTGTGGACATAAGTGTTAAATCTAATGTCGTGGTTTTGTTTATTCCATCTTTTATTTTGTTTTGTTTTGTACATGTGTTTGGTTTTGTTTTTGTTCTTTGCCATATTCTAGATTAATTTTCTTTTTTCTTTCTTTTTTTTTTAATCGGTACTGGGGATCGAACTCACAACCATGTCCTTGCAAGGCTGGCATTTATGCCGCTGAGCTAAATCCCCAGCCCCCTAATTTTCTATTTATAAAATAAGAAGCTAAAATAAAATATATTTCAGAGCTATTTCTTTTTAAACTTTTTAATCCTGTAAATTCTTCAAATATCAAATTCTATATTCTATATTATATATTTTGTAATTTGTGCAAGGTTTTTGAGAGGACTGAGAGACCTTCCATATCTCTAAAACATGCTTATTTAAATGACAGGAAGATCATTTTCATAATTTTACAAACCACAAAATACACAGTCTCTATTCTCTGCATCATTTAATTTGCAAATAGGGAAAAGTCATGATTATAAACAAGCCAATGAGTGCAGCAGGAAGATTCTAGAAGATGTGAGGCAGAATCTAGAAGCATTTGTGATATGCAGTTGAGGATAAGAAAACAGTGAATTTGTTTTCCAATATTTCATCCCACCCTGTCCAGCGTGGTCTCACCCCATGTCTGCCTGTCAGAAATAGTGGTAATTCTCCTTCTTCTGTTGCCCTCTTTTTTCTCACCGCTCAGACATCCATGCTTTTTGTAAATATCACATTCAGGTTACCACGTGCACCAGCCACAACTACCCAGGGGTGTAAGGAAAGCAGTCCAATTAGTGATCACTTGGCTTCTGCAGAAGCTGCTTCTCTGCACTGTTGATAAGCAACCTAACTCTCGTTTCTCTCTCTGCAGCAGGTTTCACTCTCTCTAAGGTTGCATCAAAAAAAAAAAAAATGCATGGTGTATTTCACCTAACCATTGGGCAGATTTAATCTACAAAATAAACAGAAAACATACTCATTTCAGAAACCTCTATGCTGCATTAATGTAAATGTTTGGTGATTCTCAGTCACATGTGAAAAAACTGTCTTGAAATGGAAAACACGAATCCAGCAGCAAGGATCTTATCTTTCAAGCTATTTCCTATGGAGGCAATGCTATATTATGTTCTTCAAATAGGATGCAATTTAGTTGCAGAATGAAATTAAAATTCAAATAATTGTTTAAATTCTCACTGACGTAACACTGAAAAACTATACAAAGACAATGTAACTGGGCATACTTACAAACAGAAGGAACAAGCAGATGTGGATACAAATTTAGAAAAAGCCAAAGGGGGAGGGGGCGGCTAGTGGCACAGGGCTTTAGTCCCAGTACTCTGGAAGGCTGAGGCAGAAAGATCCAGAGCTTGAACCCAGTCTAGGCAACTTAGTAACTCAGTGAAAGCCTGTCTAAAAATTAAAAATTAAAAAGCTGGGTATGCAACTAAATTTAAAAAAGCAAAGCCACAGTGCACTGTGGTAGTGGGAGACAAGTTTCTACCAGAAATGAGACCTCCTTGGAAACTGACAAAGCAAGGGTGTAAATTTGGGGCTGACTGAGTAAGGGGAATCAAGAAGAGAAAATGGGCCGGGTAAATATCAGGGGCAGTTGGCTACATGCAAAAGCCTTGTTCAGAAGCCATGGCTAGGAGGGGTTGAAGTTTCATACAGGGGGCAGGAGATGGTGATAATAAGGAAATGTCTGACTTTGAGACAATTTCGAGAGACCTGAGTCCACCAGATCACTCTAATTACATTCTCTCCGCCAATAAAAAAATATTTATTAAGCTCCTGTCACACACAAGACACTGCTAGGGGTGATAGAAGGCAGGGGAACCAAAAGCAAAGATCTAATTTGAGCCCAGGAGCTAGACATAAAAACAGGAAGTGTTAACAATGCCAGATACACTAAACAAAACCAGAAAAGAAAATGAAAAAGGGAAGGTGAGTTGGCAAATTAATTACTCCATCTGTGGAGGAAACCAGTTAGTTTGCCTGCCAAATCCATTTTCCTTTCTTCTCAGAAGAAAACAGCTTGCCTTTCCTTCTGAGTATCTTTCCTTCCAGTCCAGTTTGAGTCCTGTGGCACATACCAGAGCCACCATTGCCTCTATGTCCACTCCTGGTCATCACTCAGGGTAGGTAAAGAGCCAGACCTAGGAGCATGCAAGTCCTCTGGTCCCAGTTACTTCCTGGATCCAATGACAGCTATATTTTTGTTTGTCTCTTGGTTTGAATGCGGGGTGTGTGTGTGTGTGAACGCACACGCTTTAGCATTGTTCATTTGTTTTTGAGACAGGGTCTCACTATGTCTCTAAATTGTCCAACCTGGGCTCAAACTTGTGATCATCTTGCCTTATTGTCCCAAAGTGCTGGGATTACTCACCACATCTGGCTCAAATGAGGCACCCCTGATGTTTCATTTCTATAGATGATTTTAACTGGAAACCAATGTGCTCTCAGTGGTAGGAGACAAGATGAGCCACTAAGCAAAATAAAGAGCAGCCTGAAATAAGAAAACTAAGGAAAGTTTATATATCAGTCAGTGTTTTACTAGAGAAACAGATGTAACACAAGATATACAAATGTATAAGAAATTACAAGATTGGCCTATGAAGATTAGCCAGAGTCATATGAGGACGTGCAGAGGGTGTCTCCATACTGGAGATCAAAGGTTTCAGAATAAAGCTGGGGTTCCCAGCAGTGTCCCACTCAAGTCCACATCAGCAGGCCAATGTGTCTATGACAGAAGACTGAAGAGTCTGTGATGGAGAGATGAAGGAGTTGAGGCTCAAGTCAAAGAGTCTGCACTGAAGCCAAGAGATGATGTCCAAGCTGAAGGCAAAGACTGGAGCTCCTCAGAAGAGCAGAAGAGAGTCCACCCTTCCTCATCTCCTCTTTATATCATCCAAGCCATGAGCCATCCTAGGGCAAGTCTTCTAAACTCTAGGATATAGAATTGCTAAGCCAACTTAGTTAAGCTTCTAAACTTCTCAAGTTGATACAATCAATCAACCATTACAATCCACCTCTTGTCAACTTGGCAACCAGACACGTTTCTTTAGATCAGTCTCTAGATACAAAGACATGCTTGTAATTACACTTAGCATGTTATAACTGTCCGGCATACAAACAGAAATGTACTAATTCTCTCCCCAGAATAAAAGGTAAATATTCTTTGAGTGATGCCTACTCTTATTATTTCATACTTTGAACATTATAACACAGGTTTAATAATCCTTAAGGACTAGTATTAACTCTATCAACTTTATGCATTAGAAATATTTTAGGAGAGGTAGTACAATATCTTTTCTGTAGATGATCACAGGGTAATAGCTGGTGTTTAGAACTACCTTCTCCCACTACCAATTTTGCATTCCCTTGGCCTTCAGCAAACACCTCAGCAGGTCTTGGTTCTTTCCCTGGTGGAGTAACCCACACCTTCATTCTTGAAGGCTCTGGATCAGGTGTCATTCTGCCTGGGTTAGGTTGTTGTAGTTTCCCACCGATTTTAAAAACAGGTCATGGTAATACTAAGTGGTGCCGTAAGGGAGCTCCTGCACTCCACGTATATCCTTCCTTCCTCCACTGTGGAATAGTAGTCCAATTTCCCCTTGATAGTCTAGGTTGATCACTGTAACTACCTTTTTAGCTTGTTTCCCCAGAGGCATGCGGAGACCAAAATGACCAGGGGGAAGACTTCCCTTACAGTTCAATGATGTCATTGTGCTTCCTGGTACGAGCCTTTCCCACTCTGGAACTAAGACTCCTAAGCTAGCAGAATGTAAGATCACAGGAATGGGAAGCAAAAATTTTGCTAGTGGGTCACTAGGGTGAGTGGTGAATAGTACCATTCCCACTGCCACTGGGCCCAGGAATCCTGGCTAAGGGAGGCACAGTTCCTTATATGGGACACTGATTCAAAGTACATGCAGTATTTTCAAGTACCTTGCCCCACCCTTGCAAGCTATTGCCAGATACTGGGGGAAATAGCTGGTACTGTAAATGTGTCTTCAAAACACCATTCCACCTTTCCATCAATCCAACTGCTTCTGGATCGTAAGGAATATGGTAAAATCAGTGAATTCCATGAACATGAACCCATTCACTTCTTTGGCTGTAAAGTGTATTCCTTTGTTAGAGGCAATGCTATGTGGAATTCTATAAAGGGATTCTGTGAGTCCACAGATATAGATTTGGCAGAAGCATTACATGCAGTGAAGGCAAATCCATACACAGAATACATGTCTATGCCAGTGAAAAGAAAGCAAAATCCCTTGCATGTAGAATTGGTCCGATATAATCAACCTGCCACCAGTCACAGGCTGATCACTCCAGGGAATGGTACCATACGGGGGCTCAGTGTTGGTCTCTGCTGCTGGCATATTGAGCACTCAGTATACAGTCCCACATCTGGTCATGTCTCCTTCCAGGCAAATGTACTACTAAGTGCACTGCCCAAAGCTCTGCCCAGTGTGACAATTTCCCTTCACTACAGTTCTTCAGTGATGTCCCAGAAGGGCTTTACTTTTGCAGCTGTCTGTTTACAATCAGTTCCTGAATATGCAGAATGATCCAAATCCAGGACCTCACCATCTCTTCCTCTGACAACTGGTCATACTGTACACCCCACAAGGCATCAGTACATGCTGGGAAACTAAAGGCAAAAAGCCATGAGTATCTGGGTAACTTCCTCATATAATTTACTTGTACTCTCTGGACCTTCCCTGACTCAATCACATATATAGCATTTCTACTTAATAATAGACTGTTGCTGTGAATGTCCAATCTTATGACTCAGTGGATCACATAATACCTAGGTCATAATAGGCAACTCAGGTCATGTGGGACTTTGTATCCCATGGTCCAGCATTCAGTTTCAACTGAGACACATTAGCAGGCCAAGAGCTGTTTTTCAAAGGGAGAGTAGTTGTCTGCAGATGATGGCAGACTCTTGATCTAAAATCCTGAAGTCCTCCACTGCAATTCACCTGTAGGAGCCTGCCAAAGACTCCAAATAGCACCTCTACTGACATTTTACATACTAGTGGATCTGGTAGACCATACGGCCCCAGTGGCAAAGCAGCCTGCATAGCAGCCAGGACCTGTTGCAGAGCCTTTTCTTATTCTGGACTCCATGCAAAACTAGCAGCTTTCTGAATCACTCAGCAAATGGGCCATAGTACGACAGCTAATGTGGAGTGTGTTGGCTCCAAAATCCAAATAGGCCTACTAGACATTGTGTTTCTTTTTTGATTGTAGAGGAAACTAGATATAACAACTTAAGTTTTACCTTAGAATATCTTTATATGGCCCATGCCACTGTACTCCTAGAAAATTCACTGAGGCAGAAGGATCTTGCATTTTTGTTGGATATATTGCCCATCCTCTGGCCGTAAATGCTGTGCCAACAAATCCAGAGTAGTTGCTACCTTCTGCTCACTTGGCCCAATCAGCATAGCATTCTCACTGTAATGGGCCAGTGTGACATCCTGTGGGACAGAAAGGTGATCAAGAGCCCTATGAACTAAGTAGTGACACTGGGTTGGAGAGTTAATAAAACCCTGAGGTAAGAGAGGAAAGGTATATTGCTGGCCTTGCCAACTAAAAGAAAATTGTTTCTGATGGACCTTATGGAAAGGTAGGGAGAAAAAGGAATTTACCAAATCAGTAGCTGCATACTAAGTACCAGGAGATGTGTTAATCTGCTCAAGCAAGGAAATGACATCTAGTACTGTAGATTGGAGTCACCACTTGATTCAGTTTACGTTAATCTACTGTCATTCTCCAAGATCCATCTATGTTCTGCACAGGCCAAATGGGAGAATTAAATGAACATGCGATGGAGACCAGCCCTCCTGTGTCCTTCAAGTCCTTGATGGGGACACTAATCTCTGCAATCCTTCCAGGAATATGATACTGCTTTTTTTATAGGGAAAAGTTATCTCTAATGGTTTTCATTTGGCCTTTCCAACCATAATAGGCTACATTACAGGTTAGAGAACCAATATGAAGATTCTGTCAAGTAGTCAGTATATCTATCCCAATTATACATTCCAAAACCAGGGAAATGACCACAGGAGGATTTAAGGACCTATTGGACCCACTGTGAGTCAGACCTCTGCTAAAATTCCATTCATCACCTGACTTCCATAGGCCTCTACCCTTACTGGAGGGCCACAGTGATGTTTTGGATCCCCTGGAATCAGTGTTAGTTCGGAACCAGTGTCCACTAGTCCCTAAAATGTCTGATCATTTACTTTCCCCCACACATAGCCACTTGGGCCAAAGGCCTTAGGTCCCTCTGGGGAAAGATGGGAGAAAGAATGAATATATAAATTTTTAGTGCATCAAGATCTTTTCCCAAGGGGACCCAGCCTTCCTTTCATTCAAGGGGTTCTAGGTCATAAACTGTCTCAAATTTGGGTATTGGTTGAGGAACCGTGATTCTTTCTTATCATGATTTGAAGTAAGTTTCTGTTCATTTGCACTTAAATTTTTTAATTATATAAATTTAGAAAAAGTTTTTAGGCTTCCCATCTATCTCACTTTCGGAAATACCCTGGCCAATGGGTCAATTCCATAGGTCTACACGTGTCAGATTGTTCTGGTCATTGTTCTGCTTCTGCTGCCCATTATGGTAAGTATGTGGACCTTGCCTTTGGCAGTTCAGTGCTGCTACTTGACCTCTGCCACTATTGGATCCAGTCAAGCCCACTGTCCTTAAATTTCCCAAAGGAGTAACCATGGTCCCCATCATAAGGTCTTGCATACAGAGAAGAACAATGACAGGGCCCTTCAGGGAGGCTGGTGCTCCCCTCACAAATCTGATTCTCAAGGTGCTGGTGAAGAGTGTGTTTTCTGGATCACTCCAGTGCAGAGGATTAGGTTTAACATGACAGATACATTCCAGCATTCCCATTTCTCTGAGCCTCTGAATCCCCTCATCAATAGTAAACCATGAAACCTCAGGTATATCTAACTCACTCACAGTGGGTCATCTTTTGATCCATACTTCTGCCAACCAGACAAATAAACTATTAACACCTTTATTTTATGAGCTGCAACATTAAATTTAGAATCTCTGCTCAGTGGGATCCTATCAACAAACTTAGCCTGATCTAGTTGTATATATTGGCCACCATTATCCCACCCCCATAAAATTCATCGTCACATGCTTATGAGTTAGAAAAATTCAAGATGATCTTTGGGAGAATAGCAGATCTCATGGGCCACACCTCACCCTTAGAAACCCGTGGTTTGAACCTAGTTATAGACCTAGAGGCAAAAATGAGTGACGAGGGTGAGTCCTGAGGAGTGTCAGCATTACCATGCTTGGTGAACACAAGATTATATTCCCCCGGTATGTGAGAAGAAACCAACACAACAGTGGGTGCGAATGGGGAGACCTCTTTCACCGTGGGTGGGGAAATCCCTTCCTCTGGCAAAATAATCTCATCAGCATCTAGAAACTACATCCTCAGCTTCCTCAGGATCGGCCCACATATCTGCATCCTAGATTATGGGATCCTATTCTTTTCCAATCAGGAAAAGCCTCAGATACCCTCCAGATACCCTTTGAGGTTAAGCATTAACCTTACAGTGTAGTTGAGCCAATCAAATTATGAGGGCTGTGTTTGGGTTTCTGCAATCTCAGCCTTGCAACTAAAAGAAAGGAAATTTTCTTTCAGGACACTTAGAAACTTTTAAATTTCTTATCTGTGTCTGGAGCTGGGAATTTGAGTCTTTGAGCTCCTTGTTTTTCTTTATTAACCTGTCCCCTCACTGTCAGAAGACATTAGATTCCCTATGGATGTTTTGAGCCAGTTGTTTTCCATCATCAGTTTGTCTAGAGATGCTAACATCAACCAGCAGGCATCTTTATGTTTCCCACTCTGCCAAAGATATTCGAAACTTTTTAAGTTCCCAACATTTCACAAGTGGTGAATTAGGACAGTCAAATGGATCCACATGGCATATTAGTTTAAACGGTTCCCACCAAGGATTACTAGCATTCCCCACAGAATTAGAAAGAGAGACCATGGTATGTTTAGGTCTCATCAAATTACAGAGCTGACTCCAGGAACCCCTAAAGCCATTAAAAATCTTCATCAACATTCTGTTTCTCTAGAGCCACTCTTGGTACCAAAATCTGTATCAGTCCATGTTTTACTAAACCTACAAATATAACACAAGATACACAAATGTGTGAGATTGGCTTATGCCACAGAGTTGGATGAGGAAGCGTGCAGAGGGTGTCTGCACACTAGAGGCTCATGGGTCCAGTCCAAGGGCTGACACTCGCTGTAGTGTCCCATGCAAGAGCATATCAGGAGGCCAGTGGGTTTGTGAGAGAAGGCTGACAGACGTGTGATGAGAACTAAAAAGTATACACCAGAAGGTGGAAGGATCCAAGGCGGAAGCTGAAGAGTCCGCACTAGAAGCCAGATGACATCCAAGCTGAAGGCAAAGACAGAAGCTGCTCTGAGAAACACAGAAGTGAGTCTATCCTTTCTCATTTCCCTTTCATGTTGCCCAAGCAACAAGCCACCTTAGGGTGTCTTCTTTACACCCTAGGGTGCAGAATTGATGAGCCAATTTTGTTAAACTTCTACACTACTCAAATTGACACAATCAACCAACCATTATGGTTGTTTTTGTTTTTAAATTATCAAGCAGCCTTCCTGGAAAAAATCAAATGTAGTAGAAGATCTTGTTTCTTTCTTCACACTTACTTTCTGTATTACTCAAAAAAGCAGAGCTGAGGCTGGGTGTGGAGGCGCATGCCTGCAATCCCAGAATTCAGGAGGCTGAGGCAGGTGGATTGCTGCAAGTTCAAGGCCAGTCCAAGGTCAGCCTGCACTGCATAGTGAGACTCTGCCTCAAAAAGACAAAAAAAAAAAAAAAAAAAAAAAAAAGTGGAGCTGACTTTGAATGAAACTGTGAACTAGGCCTCACCTATTCTCTTGCAGCTTTACCATGTCCCTGCACGGAGTAAATGCACCTCACTGACTCCACTGATTCTGTATTTCCCCATTCTCCTTCCTGCCCATCTTCCCAGAATGCCTGCCTCAGATCTCCTCCTCCTAAACGTACCATCTTGCATTTCAGTTGTGAGGCTCTGCCCTGCTCGTGGGAGCTGCCTAGCTCCTCCTCTGTGGGTGTGCTCCCACAGGGCATTACCAGTGCTTCCAGGTAGAATACAGACTTGTTTATTGAGGCCTTCTGGAGACAAGACCTTACCCCAGAGGAGCATCACTAATCATGAAAACTTCCAAGTGAAGTCAGGCCTCTGGGGAGGAGACGAGGGCAGGCTGAACTTTTGCTGCCCTTTAAGTCACACCAGGGGAGGCAGCCACTCTCTCTGTCAGATCTGGCAGCCCAGCTATCAAACTCTTTTTGAAACAGTCACTGTCTTGGTTAAATTAACACTGAAAGGCCTCTCCTGGCAAAGAAACTTCAGCCCCCAGCCAGTCAGAAAGATAACGGTTGCATTAATTGAGATCTTTTCGAAAGGATGTCTGAGTCACATCCTTTGGACCATTCTGACTCCTTTCTTTCTGGTTGTTACAAAATTCCTCTTATAAATCATAGTTACAAGCACACAACAGTGGTCTGTGGTGTCCCTTACATACTTCTTTGGGAAAAAAAAAAAAACTCACTAAAGTCTAGAGAGGAAACTTGAACTTCTTGTTTAAGATTTTAACTGTGACAGAAGCCCTGCAGCCGACCATCACCAAGGGGTGGAGGAGGGACATCCTGCCACAATTCAATGAGCAAGAGTCTTAAAGTCTTTCCAGAAGGTTTCAAAAAGTCCAAGTTGCCACATTAATACAAGATAAGTACTGGCAACAATTTCACCTGTTTTCTTTACCTTTTGTCACTACTGCTGATTTAAATCTTCTAAGAACACAGAGTGCAGGTAAATTCATGTAGTGATGTATTTATATGTAAATAAATATATACATACATGCATTCATATGCAAAGTCACTGTTCCAAGAAAAATTCCCAAAGGAATTTGTCTCTTAAAATATTTTTCTCCTTCAAAATAAGAGTAGGTCCTAGTCTTTTTTGGTAAATTATAATAGTTTCACATATTCAGCATACAGATCTCTCGAAACACAAACAAACATTTCCTTCGTAACTGAACCACAACAATAATAAATATGACTTTAGCATGATAAGAAGCTTACTGCAGTTTTAATCTTTATAGAGAAAGATAAATGAGGTCACGCTGGAGCCTATGGGTCAGAAATATTGACATATTCAGGGGTTTACGTAAAAGGAGCTAAATTAACTTGCTTACTTATCTGATGCCACAAGAGACCAACAGAAGAGCCTTTGCCTATGGAGGATGTGACCTTAGATGCACAGTGAACTCTGTGTGTTAAGCAGACCCATGGAAACCAGTCAAGTGATAGAAGACAGCAGAGGGGAAACTATAAAAGAAATCAAGCACACAGGCACAGTCCTTTATGAGCTATGACACTTGAGGATATCACCCTGTTACCCAGGATTTACTAATAATAATCAGACTGATGGTGCTGAGTCATAAAGAAAAGGTTAGGTCACATCTGGTCCATTGTGTTTATTAAGACAGAGAAATGAGTAATGCATCCTGGATAATTACCCATTTACAATGGTTTTTAGAAAGCTTTGACATATAAAATGTACTGTTAAGATTCTAACCATTGAAAACACTTGATTCCTCAATATTACCCAAGATAAGTGTGTGTCAGCCAACTAAGTTTAAGAACTGGAAAGAAACTGATGAAAAGCTACTCCATCATTTTTAATTCACTTTTGTGCTGTGAAATACTTGGATTATTTTTAATTTTAGAGACTTTAACAATTAGCTATGCATGCTATCAAATTCACACATCAAAAGCTGAAAAACCATGCTTCTGAAAAGCTTGCAGATATTTATTTTAGTCACTTATTGAAATATGGCAGGCACACTTCTCCATTCAGATAATACAGTGGTGAAAGTCTTCATCCAAACAGCGTTTCTAGCCATAAACAATTTTGCAATGGCCAAGTGTGCAAAAATCCTTTACCTCTCCCTCAAATTCTTACATATTCCAAATCAACTATGTTTATGTAAAGTGGCAATCGTGCCAAGCAGTTTTCAATTGTAAAATAGAGGTAGCAATAATACCTAGTTCAGAGAGTTATTAAAGTCTTTCAGAGAGGAGAAACAAAAATCATCTTTGTCTCTTTCTTCATTAGTGGTATATTATTGATGTCCTTTAAGGTAAATCCATGCTCATCAAACTTGGGGCTATTCTGGTTTTCATTTTTAAATGAGGTTTAAACTGCGCTCAAAACTAAACAGGGAAGGGGGAGGTCAAGCACTTGAGCCATAGGTATGCACTCTCCAAAGACAGGCAACAGAGAGGCAGGGGTCAAAGCTCCAGCTTTTCTGGAAGCCCTCTTGAATACCTAGATATTTTTAGGTTATTTTCAAAGTGGAAAACAAGACACACACCAAAAGGCATAGAGCAAACATCCAGAAATATTTTTGCTTTGATTTTACATGGGTTATTTTTATAGATCTGTCTTGCTATGAGGATTTCATTGTGAATGAAATGAATCTGTGATATTGCTTCCATGGAAACCAAGTTCTTTGTGATTGGCTGTGTGGTACCCAGGCACTTCCACAGAAAGTACATTACTGTTAATATTTACCAGATGCAGAAAAACCTGCCAACCCCCTGGCATTTGTTATGCAACTCTCCATTAACAGGGCAAAAGAATTCATGTTCATCTTGGCATTTTCTCGCCCTCCAAATGTCTGTGAGATTTGTTTGTTTTCTTCTTAAAACCTGACATGCAGAAAAATATAGTGGGGAAAGGGAGGACAGGACAGGAGAAAAGGACACAGAACCTTGAAGGTATGATAAGATAAAATCTTATCATGCCTGTAATTGATAGGGCCTCTATTCAGATATAAATGGCTTAAAAAGAGAAAAATGATGTATTCAAAAGGAGAATTTTTGTCATTTTTACCATGATTAAGAAAGCAAGTATCATGCTGCCTAAGACAAGCGTGCTGCCCAGTGTTACCAAGGAAGCAAGAGAGGGCAAACATTGCAAATTAAAGGGGCCAGAGGAAGCCGCAATATGTATTTACCAGGGTCTATGGGAAATTAAAGGGTTTTTTTTTCTCTTTTTTCTAAGCACATATGCTTTGAAATGCCCCGTGTGCCTTGAATTAAGAGAAGCATTTATACAAAATTGTTGGGGGAAGATTAATTTGCAAAACAGTTAAATTTTCCAGTAATTTTTTTTTGCCACTTTATTCTGCCACTACTTTAGAACTCTATGTATTTAAAGTTTTACTTGCCTCCTGTCATGAGCAAATCAACCACTTAACAAGTGGCAGGAGTACTGAAAAGCAGCCATGGTTTTTAATGCTTGTGTATATTAACATTGTACTTAGAATCTTATTTGAATATCTTATTTGATGGTTTGAGTGACTCAACTCCTGACAGAATAAGATTTGAACGTGTAAACATACATGTCTAGGTTAAAAATCATAAGGAGAATATACTATATTTTATGCTAATATATAAGTTACTCTATAGGATATTTTTATTTTGTGAATGAATCCAATAAAAATCATGTTATAGAATTCTACTGATCAAAATCTCTATATCTAAAGTTGATTTTGCTCATAATTCAGGAAGATAGCTGTCCGTATGCTTCATCTAAGTTGTTAAACAGATATAAAATTGAATAAGATAGGCTTAAAAATGTACATAGATTACTATCTCCTATATGATAAATTAATGTGAATTTATAGGAGACAGATAATACATCAAAATATTAACTCTGATTATCTCTGGAGGCCTATAGATGTTGTGGTTTTTTACTTTTGATGTATAACTTATCTCCACATTTTTACACAAAATTTTATTTTTTTAAAAATTATATATCTTAAAGATACCATCCACACTTAATTTTTCATTGTAAAAACAATCCTTTCCTGCCTGAAAAATGTCATGCATTTATAAGTGTTACACATTCGTGATCTCACTTCAGGTATACAGCAGCCCCAGAGAATGCTATTACAGGGAGCCGAGTATCACTTTCATAGAAGAAAAATGAAAGCTTGTGGTCAGTCAGCTTTGCAGCACGGCAGAGGACACAAAGGTCAGACCAGAGAGAACCAAGCCAGAGCTCTGGGCTCCACTGTCTCCAACATATAAATACATCAAAGTAACACACACGGATGTTTTTCACAGCATTGTAAACCAAGTTATAAATCCACTATCACATCTTAACTGTTTATGTTCTATCCCTGCACGTAACGCATTATGAAAAATCAATACTCAATAAACATGTCTTACTTTGCTTGTAATAGTCTTTTCCTCATGCTTTTTAAACTCATTTATTTATGTGGCTAAACATATTTGGTGAAGCATTAAAAAGATAACACTTCAACTAGATTTTCCTTTAAGCTTTTTTAAGACTAGGTACTTCCCCAGCCATCCATGCAGTGTTAGGGGAAAGGGTCCATGCAAAGACTAACTTGAATATTATACACGGAGCAATGGACACCTCGCCAGCGGCCAGCTCTCCACCCCCAGCAGATGGTACAGAAAGAAGGAGAGGAAGGCAGGTGAGGTCAGCATTCAGAAAGGGTCCCAAGGGACAGTTCCAAGCTGCACAGCTGATAAGGGGAAAGATCAAGAGATGAGCGTACCCCCAGAGGCTAGGAGGAAAGGAAAATTATCGAGCATTCCAGTTTCTTTCTCGGGTTTCTCATTTGCTATAAAGACTGCATCCTCAGAGTCACTGCTAACATGAAAGAGTAAATTAGAAACAGGTGAGCCTTCCTCCTGGCAGTGACACTGCCTTGCACCAGCATGTCAGCCTGGGGAGTGAGGTAGGGGTTGGATTACATTACCCTCTTGTCCCCTGGCCAGGAAACCTCATGCAGGAAGTGACCTGCACAGCTGTCTCCTGCAGCTCTGTCTGCAAATGGGAACATAATCAAGTTGGGTCTGCCTCTAACTGGAGGGTATTCTGAGACCGCGCCAACAAAGTGTCCTGTGGTTGATAAATACGCATACATACACAAACCTTTTTATAACAAAGACATGGTTTCTAGAGTCCAGATTTAAATGAACGATTTCACCGGGATAAAAAGGGGAAAGGGTACTCAACTCATGGAGTATTATGAAGGCTGAGAGATAATTCATATCAAGGACAAAGCCTACTACTAATCATTCAATATAGTATTGGTTCCCTGCCATTTCTCCCACAGACTCTATTTAGATTAAGCTGCTGTTACTGGGGCAATGTTTTAAATCTAACCCCTTCTTGCCATAAATCCTAAAACCTTCCTATTGATTCACATAAGAAATACTTCATCCCTTCCCCCACCACCATCCTCCACAACGCATGCATTTTAGAGTAGCAGGCAGTGTGCCATAGACATTGAACCCATCTGGAAGAACTGCAAATTAGTTTTGTGTGAAATGTTAGTGCAAAACTCAAAGCCAGCTCTGACTTTACATTTTATAATGAAACTAAAATTTGGCCCGTGTTTGCAAAAAATGTTGCCAACATTTGCTATGGGCTTGTGAGCAAAAGATTCCAGACTTGCCTGAGAGCTAAGCAGGAGTCAGGCATGTCTCCCAAATGTCACTATGAACACTGACCCTGAAAAAAAATGAGCAGAAGTGATGCACAACGCAGACCAGAAAAATGCGCTGAGTCATATCTTTTCATGAACTTGGGTCACAGCCCTTCCTGCACTTCTCTGTCTCTCTCGGATGAACCCCAGAGGCGAGACGGATGAGCTGTGTTTGAATGTTCAACATGGATTCTGGAAGAACAGTGAGATTTCTCCTTTCCTATAGCTTTTTAGTTTTAAAAAAAAATTATGAATGCACAGGGAATATACCTGCCATATTTTGACCAAATTAAAACACAGTGGTAAGAAGACACCCAGGTTCTGTTAATATTTCAAATCTTGGCCATCATCAACCTGAGAAAAAATAACAGTGCTTCCAAAATTCCATTATTCTCCCCACTTTTTTTTTTTTTTTTTTTTCAAGACAGTGTCTCTTTATGCCAGACTGGCTGTGGACTTGTAGCGATCATCCTGTCTCAGCTACCCCAGCGTTGAGATTATGGGCATACACCACCACATCTAGATATCCCCCTTTTGAAGGCAGCTGCAAACCTTTCAGAACATGGGAACCCTGGAATCTCATGCAAACAATGGCTGCCGGATGTTTATATTTTAATCAAATATCTTAAAGTCAGGTTTTTTTCCTGACCTGGTATGACTCTAGCTTGGGACAATTTCTAAAGTATGGAACTCAAGGCAATCATCTAATGTGTTAAAAATGAGAATACGTACAAGCCAGAGACATCCTATCATGCTGGCAGGCTTGGAATGATGAAGAACATTGTGCAGAAAGTAGGTCAGAAAGCCAGAATTAAGCAAATGGAAACAGAATGACAATGCATGCAGAAACAACATAAGAGGGACGCACCTTAGGTAAGAAAAGAAACATAGGTTCTTTCATGGTTAGGGATAATGTAGAAGGGTTTTGCTATGTTTAATCTTACCCTCTTTAAGATAAAAAACAAGTGTGCAGACTGATAACCATATTACTAAGTTTTTGTTAGATCATTGAGCAGAACTGTTGGCAGTGTCACTATTTGAATGTCACTTTACATATTTTAATTTTGTAACCTGAACAACTATTTCTAAGATGATAATATGCAACCTCAGCTGAGCACTCAGAGGAGGTTAGATACTCTCTCTGCCAGGGATGTCTGGCAGGGAGAAAAACAGGGCCTCGCTTTGCCTCTATACTTGATTCCCCCCACATCTGATCAATTGTTTAGTACTCATGAAAGTAAGGACCTATTTGCAAACATGTCCAAATCCTGAATTTCAGCTTTACTTATTCCCATAAATAAACTAGTGGCCACTTCCATGAAACCTTAAAAAAACTCCGAAAAGTAAATATATGAAAAATCTTAACAAATTTTTCATCCTCAAGATTTTTGAGGAAATTTATTGACTCGCACTATTTCTGATGCTTTGTTCTAATTGTTTCACATGTTTTGTCTCCCTTTCCATAGACACCTTGAGTACCAACTTGCAGGTCAATTTATTGCCTTGATTGAAAGAAATATTTCAACACGTATTCATCTATTAATATTATATCCATGTATCTTCCTAGTTCAAAATTGATATATAATTAAGAACAAAAAACCTTCCAAACCACAGAAGTGAATAATAGCTTCATCAGCATTCTGCTTTTTCTCTGTACTCATTTTTCCCATATTCATTTACACAAATGTAGGTCCTAGTCACACTTCTAGACTTTCCCAGGGGAAAGACAACATGAGCCCTGCCCACAAGAATCCAGTAACAGACACAACAAAATTGCAGCAATGTAATGAGGCCATAAAAATCACTTAGAGCGATGATAGGACTCTAGATCAGGAATTATCAATCAGTCTCTGTAGCTCAAAAACCTTTTGAGTTTCCAGGGAAGCTATAACCTTAGAGATAAAGCTAGACATTCACATGCTCTTCCCAAGTCAGAGATTCTATCAAGTTCACCTGCACATAGCAGAAATTCCATGCTTGCTGCACGAAGGAAATGTGGGCTTGGATAAACAACTTTGGAGTTATAAATTCTTATGACGTAAGCCATGAAAATGTAAATGTGGATGTTAATTTTCTCAAAGACCAGTTCTGCTTCCCAGTGGTACTTCTTGGGGCAAATGAACTTCTCAAAAGGAAACCTCTTTGTACTATCTGAATTCCAAAGGACAAAGTCCCCTGAAACATGACCTAAAAGGATGGAGGATGTCTGATTATCTCAGCACTATTTCCAGGGCCTACATGATATTTGATGCATAGGAAGCTTTCATGAAGAAATTTTTTTACAAAGTAAGTGAATGAATCAAGAAGTCATAAAGCAATGAATCTCAAGAAGAAATAACAAACATAGACAAAAGATTCCAAAAAGTGAAGAGAGTCTTTGACCATGTTTTGTACTAAAATTTTCACCATCATAAAAGGATCTTGGTTCAGTATTTTGTAGGCCTTCACCTTTCCATGTGATGTGAGTGATAGGAGGAATCAGGATTTTCTCTAGATGTAGACATATTGCAATAACTTTATATTAAATGTATGCTCAAAGGCTGGGGCTGTAGCTCATGGGTGGAACACCTGCCTAGCATGCACTAGGCCCTGAGTTTGAATTTTAGCACAATTTAAAAAAAAAAGTATATATATATATATATATATATATATATACTCAAAGTACTGCTAGTAATGTAATACCAAACAGGAGAAAGTACTTGCTAAGTACTTGCTTCATTCAGCCTTAAAGTTTTCTTAGAAGTAAAGTCATCAAAGCTATTTATTTTCCATGTGAACCACAAGGCATGCCTTCAGAAGGTCTTTGCACTTGAACATAAAGAAAAAGGCAGTGAAGAAGATAACTCTATGCCTTCTGAAAGAAAGTAACAAAAAACAACCAAAAAAACATTCATCACAGACATCAAAGTCTACTCGTGGCTACATAACCTTGAACTTATTTAAAATGCTGGCAGCTAACAGTTGAAGAATAAGAAAAAAATTAAGAAGACATTAAATAAGGAGAGAATATAGATCTCCAATATTTCTGTAGGTTTACTGGGAAAGCATGAAAAATACCTTTCTGGCTCCATTTCATAGAAGAGCAAGACTTTGTGACCTGGTTATCTGAAGGTTTGTCTGACTCAACCCAAAATAGAGAGTTTACAGAAGCTCAGGCTCCCAAAGGAGAGAGGTGTTTGTTTAAGAGGGAAATTAAGAGTTTCAGAAGATTCTAAGAGATATGACCCCACCCAAGAGGACCTTAAGGTTCTGCTAATGAGGTGACAGAGGCCACATTCTGAACTCTGTATCTTGCATTCCAGAAGTGATCAAACTTCCCATGACCAAGAAGAACATAAAGGGACGGACTTTGTATCCACTAGCATTTCCATGAGTTGTTAGCAGCAGAGCCTTAGGTCACTCCTTGAGTGCTCTGAAGAGTTCCCTCTCCTGACCAGTACAAGTTCCATGGCAAAGGTTGATAATGTTCGGCAAAAGGTGATAATGTTCTACTTCCTACCAACCTTACAAAGAGAAGAGAACACAAAGCCAAATTTACTTGAACATAAAAACAAAACCATATAAGTCCTGTGTCACTTATATTGTTTTGTTTTGATTAGCTTTATTCTGTTTTATTTTGCTTGGTTTTATTCACTTTAAAATAAAAATTCCAAAAAAATTAAACCATATATAATTATTTCCCAGAGTAGAAAAGCAAATTCCACAGGTTCGACAAAAGTTCAAATTCTTTAAAAACAAAACAAAAAAAGGTTCCTAGAGCTTTGTAAATGAGTAGCAGACTAATGCCACAGGTGCCCCTATTTATCTCAAACACAGCCTAGTCAACTGGAAAACCAGTCAAGCTTGGTAAATCCGCTCAATAACTAACTTCCCCAGAGCCAGAAGAATGTCTTTCCCAGCAGTTTTAGTTACTGACCTGAGATGATCTCATGATTTCCTGCTTCAAATGACCATTTGAAAAGAGGTGGGGGTCATGGCTGCCCTGACCACAACGTAGTGCTGAGAATTTCTGTCCCGGCTAGACTGCTTACTGAGACTTCTACGGCCTACAGGCCTCATGGAAGGACTCTTACAGACCGGAAAGACACACAGTGATCTTTTAATATATTATGGAGGATGTCAAAGATGTAAGATCTAGCCAATTGCTCAGTACACACAATTAAGTTGCCATTTGACTCTTCCGGGAGAACATGGCAGACAGATAACAGCAACTACCTGCGGCTCTCTGAAAGACTCGGCTCAGAAGCCAGGAATGGTGCGGACTAAGGAGACATAAGCAGGTGGAGATATGCTCTGCTGACTCAGGAACGAACTGGGCTGAGAGAAGCCAACTTGGAATGCAGTCCTGGTGCTAAAACAGGAACAGAAAAGACTCGGTGTGGAGGCTGGAACCGCGCCATTGTAAGCCGCGATTTGGGTTTCCCGCCGCGCAGCGGCTGGCTGCCTCTACAGCGGCTCGGCAAGGAGAGAGACGCGCGGAAGCTCTGAGAACGGCAATCTGCGAACGGCAGGGAGGCGTGCACTGACTTATGGTGAGGTGAGTGAGAGAAACTGACACTCTACCACAGTTTGACTCCAGCAGAGGACTTTCTGGGCCCGAGCAGTCCTGCGGGAGCAGGGCGCGGTGGCGACTCCAGCCACACATCCCCCTCTCGGGCGGGATTGGTGAAAAGTGCCTGGCCTGCGTGACGCTGCCGGCGGACCTGGTAGGCTGGCCCAAACCAGATCCCAGAGCCTGACGGTGGCCGGGAGGGGAGACGCGTAGGCTGCCTGGTCCGTAACTCCCTGGTGCGCAGCGGTGAGCGGGAACACCTAACTGGCGCAATTCGATCAGGCTGTGGCTGACTGGGAGAGAAGCTGGGCCTCTTATATAAGCTTGCATATATAAGGAACAGAGAAGAAGAGGCAGCATGGGAAGAGGCAGCAACAAGAAAGGCTCCTCGGCCCCCAATTCTGAGAAACAGGCAATAGCAGACACCGCACCAATACACATAAGGCACCATATAGAGAGCCTCATAGACCAATTCAGGAATGAAGTTATCAATGACCTGAAGCTAGAAGTATGCAGAATAGTTAGAGAAATGCTAAGCACCACCCAAGAAAAAACAGGAGATGGAATGGAAGAACAGAAAAAAAGGGGAGAATTGTTTGATGGAGAAAACAGAGAAAGCATAGAATACGTGAAGCAGGTTCAAAGGGACTACCAAGATACTAAGAAGTCTATCGAAGACTGGCATAACAGCTTGAAAGAAACTAAGGACAGACTATCTGAACTGGAGGGCAGACTTGTAATATGGGAGAATGAAATGAAAAACTTCTTAAAAATAACAAAGAAACAAACAGCAATAATACAAAGACAAGAAGATGATAAGAGGATCCATAACTTAAGGATTAAGAACATAAAAGAAGAAGTAGGGATGCAAACAAGTGAACTACAAAAGCTACTCACAGAAATAATCCAGGAGAATTTTCCTAATTTAGCAAAAGGTAAAGAAAAGAGGTGGGGAGAATCCACATACCAAAATGTTTCCCTGGCCAATCACCCAGCTGACTATATAAATAGGAACAAGATGGCCAGTGTTGAAATGAAAGTAATGTTATACATCAGTGTAAAAACGCATGCTTCTTTTTGTATTTTTTCCCCACAGAATCTATTACCAATGTCTGAGGATAACAAGAATTTGATAGGGTCATGTCACTTTTCTAGATAGTAGTCAGTCATTGGTTTTTGAATATTTCATATGAGGCAGAACTTCTAGCTTATTGTGTTTGAAAGAAAGAAAAGCATTTTTGAATCAAAACAGAGGAGGGACAGCAAGTGGATTCCAATGAAACATGAGCAAGCAAGCACATCAAGTAGGTTTTGTTATGACTTATCAGCATTCAAGGCATGGGAGAAAAAAATAAAAAGAAACTGCTCAATTGCTAAATCGAGACTTCTCAGCTCCCTGTCCTGTAGTCAATTTGCCAAATGCCTTTTCTCTTCTGTAATCCCATTTTTCAACATCTCATAACTCTAACCTGATTGATCACTTGGTCACATCAGCCCAAACTCATTAGGCCAATTAAATCGGAGTGGATGTGGTAGAGAATCCAGCTCACTTAGCTTTGGCAGTTCCAGCAGTAACTTGGCTTCTAAACATTCCACACAGTCTTATTTCAAGTGGTGTGATCTTGCATGGCTGCTTTGATTTATTAAAGGGAACACGGTGCCACTCAGAAGAACTTCTCAGGACACGAGAGGGGGAAAAGCAGCAAAAACCAGGACAATATGACAAAAATAGGATGCCTGGCCACTCAAATCCTGTAGTAGCTCACATACATAGTGCTGATTTTAAACACGAAGAAAACCAGGTTCTGTTGGGAGAGCAGTCTTGGAGCCCTTCTTTCCCGGGATCTAGGTTCTAAGGCAAGCTTTCACACATTCTTTGGTGTGGCAGTCTCGTGATCGTAGCAGGCACACATGGAAAGATCAGAAGAGCCAAGAGCTCACCATCACCTGGACCCATGGCATCGGGTCTTCTGGGTAGAGCTCCTCTGTGCAGCCTAGAGGAAGGAGCGCCATCTCCATTCGGTGCACAGTGTACTTAGGAGAATTTTTCGGGAAAGGACTCATCTCCTTATCAGTAAAAGTGTATGATACAAGCATAGACCTTGAGACTTTGATAATAAATAGTCTGGATAATAATTTATTGTTCAAAAAGCTAGCAATGCTGAGACTAGAAGAACTCACCCTTTAGGAAGTCATGTGAATTCACTTTGACCCCCACCCCCACTCCAAGGATCTCTGTACACCTCTGAGATATTAGAGATTGTGGGAAAAGTCAACCACAGATCTGGACTTAGTGTGAGTTTCCTTCAAAATAGGAAAGAAGTATGGGCAGAAGGGGGACACTGACATAGTTTATGTCTAAAAACCTTAGTATTCATGGGAGTAGAGTTTATATCTTCATTGTCACTGAGTTCTTAGTACCAGGAACTCAATATATCTGTGTGGGTGCAATATACTTATGTCCATTTTATTTTTCAGTTTGTTGTTATCTGTAGTGGAAATTATTCAAAACCTATTGAATGTTATTGCATTAGGGTACACTTGAAGAACAGAATCAATATTTAATATACATATAGGTATACATGTGACTATTAGGTAAGCTTACAGGATCAGAAAGAAAAGAGTGCAACTGCCTGTCTGCGGAACACCAACTGGAAGCCTTTCACTTTGAAATCCTTTGAGAAATCACCAATAGAATAAACAAAATGAATGATCATTGCAAGCACCAGAAAAGTAAACATGCTGTAAAGTATACTGAGCATCAGAAAAGCTAGGCTAGAGCAGCAGGACACTCCCACAGAGTTATAGGAAAGTAGTTCGACTTTGCTGACACCCTGAGGGAACCCACACAAGACAGCCAGAGTGAAACAGCAGATCAATCTGCAAGAAGAGTTTAATAGGCCTCACCTAATTCTACTCTTCAGAGAGGGTTCCAGTGATAGCTTCTAAACAAAGCAGAAATCTTCCTGAAGGAGCACTGGATTCAAATCAATCAGAATAGCGATTTTGTGTGTGGATAGTGAGTACTAGGGGGAATGAACCCAGGGCCTTTGCACTGAGCCACTACTTCCCCAGCCTCTTAATGTTTAGAGACAGGGTCTCACTAACTTGCTACGTTGCTCAGATTGAGCTTGGACTCTCAGCCCTTCTGCTTCAGCCTTCTAGAATGCCAGGATTATAGGCATGAATTACTACTTCTGCCTAAGAACAGCAAAGGTATTTGTCTGGGGAGTAATTACAGATTTTTTGAAGTTGATTTTTAATGGCACAAGTAGCTGGTAACTTGACAAAGAGCAGTATGTGAAGAGCATTGCAAAAAACAGAGCATTCTCACCAAATAAAAACCAGTCTGTCTTTCCTCAGGTGAAAGGAGAGAACTGATTGAATGTGTTAAAAAAGGCAAAATTCAAAACTTCAATCATATTGGGGTCACACAGGCATTTATGGCTCAAGATGAACTTTAAAAATACAATAAAGGCAAGTCTACAATGAGCAATGGAGTTCTGGACTTAAAAAGTAATTCCATTTGACTCTAAAAAGTCTTCTGAGGATAGATTTTTATTATGTTTTGGACAACGAGATGTTCTGTGTTTCATAGCCAGAAAGTTGAAACTGGACTAATTTACCATAAAAGACAATTTTATTATAGCTTGATAACTTCGTGCTTCTATTCAATATTTTCTCAACTGAGAATACTTAGTAGATTGAATTCCCCATCTTTTCATATTCACCCACTCCCAGTGCTCAAGATCCTACACAACAGACAGGTTGAAAACTAACCAATCAGCCAAGTGGAGCAGAGGGCAGGGCAAGCATTCAGCTCATCTGGCAGCTACCTCAACCTGGCAGCATTTCCATCAGCAGGACATGAAGTGTAGATTATTTTCTTCCTCGTGGAAGAGGAAATAAGGGAAGGATATGGAAGAAATCTTTGGAAATAGCTGTCTAGAACTGAGTTTAAACTCTCCAGACCATAACTAAGGAAAGGAGAATGTGAAAGAACAAGTGACTCTTCCAAAATGAGGTTGGTTCCCAAATGAGTAACCAAATAAAGGAGCATCAGGTTAAATATAACCCAGGGTACAAAATAAGTAACTATGAGTTCATACTGGTATTTTACAAGATTGCTTAAATAAATAGAGAATGGACAAATGTCCTTCACGGAAAAAAATCCAAATAATGTAGCCACTTCACTTTTAAAGAGGTGGAGCAGGATCTCCCATTCTTTAAGAATGGATTGTATACATTAACTTTTTTCCAAGGAAGACCATTGGGACAAATGAGGGAAAGAATAACTTTTCAGTGAAGAACTTGGCAAGCACCACTTCAGTGAGGCAAGCATGACTGGAGAGGCAAGATGACAGCGCACACCCTCCCTAAGAGGTGACCAGCATGGCATTTTACCCCTGGGATCTCCCCAAACTGCAACCTGAGTCTCGTCTTTAAAAGCACCAGATAAATCCTTACGGAAGAGCATTTTACAAAATATTTTATTGTTACTCCTCGAAACTGCATATATATATAAATGAAAAGGAAATTCTGAGAAGCTATCACAGGCCAGATGAGTCTAAGACATGACTACTAAACATAGGGTGAAATCCTAGGTGGAATTCTAAAAGGTGGTGGAGGGCCAAAGCAAAAGTAATCTGAATAAAGTATGGACTTTAGTTAAAGTAACACATCATGGATATTTACATAACAGGAACGTATAAGCACAACATATAAGGGATTGATTTAGTGCTAATGCTGACTGAAATTTCACTTAAATGGATATAGTTTACACAATGATAACAGACAGTTAAAACAGTAGATAATGTATTAAGTTAATGAGAATTGGGAAAGGTTTAGTAGGATAGTACACAACTCTATATGCCAAATGATGGCTGACCTGCAACCATAAGTTGGCTACATATACAAGGGTTTAATAAAAATCAGTAAGAGCATCATGTTATAATCCATTAGATAAGTATCATTTAAATAAAGAATATTTCCTCAAAAATAAGTATTACTATTGATTCACATACTAGGACACATATACTTTACTAATCCAAGATGCTAATAATAGAGGAAACTGAATGGATTTGTAAGAACTCTTTTAACTATCTTTGGTTTTATCCTGTATTTTCCTGTAACCACTGAAATAAAAATTTATCTTAGTAAATGAAAAACAATATACTTGCAACAAAAAAAAAAAAAATAGTAGAAGAGATGAGGTAATAGGTGTTTGTTTTGACAAATAGTCAAAAGTAAGAGTGGAATCTGGAATGTCAGTCCTGGAGGAAAAATCAGGTCTTACTACAAAGAGATCTGTTTTGAACCATGTGTCAGGGGTCACCAGGAGGGATTCCCAAGCACAGTTAGCACCTTGATTGCCTGAGAGCCAAAGAGAAGTGGATTGTGGGGAATGAGTCGATGACCATGGGGCCAGGGTCCTAAACATAGTCCTGCAATGGCATCTTAGTGAGACAAGGTAACACTTTGACATTTATGTCACCTTCACAGAGATTTTAATGTCCAATCACAGGCATCCACTGCTTCTTACTGCTTTGATTTCTGCCCAGTAGGAGGGAACCGGAAAACAATGTCTGGCCATGGTGAGCCTGACCAGGACTCAGTTTCAGTAGCACATTCTTTATTTGGAGGGATTGAATCATCCATTTCTCATCTTTCTCACCAGTCAAGTATTTTTAACTTACTGTCAGCTATGGAGTGAATGTAGAGGAAAAAGATAACTCATTTTTCATTTTTCTGTTTTCCAATGCTGAATCCAAGAATGTACAGCAGTGAAAAGGTAGGGTCTTCTATGTAAAAATAATACTGTTTCACTTAACATGTTTTTCCATTTTTTCTTAAATACACAGAGTGAGTTGCTACAACCCAGGTAACAGTGACTATTTCTTACCTGATGACAGCTCATTTGTCCTTCCTTAAGTGGAGAACACTGTGCAGTAGCCTTGAGCTCCCCAGTGGGTTCCAGGAATAGACAGGTCATAGAGAGAGTTGTATCCAACTCCAAAACCAACACGACCTGCCCAGGAAGTTGAATCTCTGTGGTCCTGTTCTGCTAGACCATAAAAACCCAAAACACAAAAGAGTCAAAGCTTGAATTAATGTTTTACAGCCAGTGTACACAGTGATACTCTAGAAACTAACCAAACTAAACAATTTGCTCCAATACATACAAGAAACAATAGGGTTTCATTGGATTCTTAGGTCTAAAGTAAGAAAATAGAAGTGAAGAGGTCAAAGAAAGAGATGTTTCTTATCTCAGTGTGAGCAGAATGACAGTTAAAACATTTAAGAAGAAAAAGCCATTTTGGTCTCTCTTTGTTATTTGCATGATAGATAAAACATGCATTTCATGGTCACAGATAAAAAAAGACACAGCAATGACTGGATAATGCAGAATGATGAAATTCAGATAATGCAATTCTATGCAGTGCACAGAAAAACAGAAAGAATAAATTACGCTTTGGGGTAGGAACACTAGGGGAAATACGAAGCCAATTACAATAATGATTAACAGACACACTGGCTGACCAGTACTCCATGCCCAACACTGTGGGCTCAAAGGATAAAAGAAGGAAGTCAAAGTGAGAAAAGGTAACCTATAAAAGATAGAGAGACTTGGAGACAAAGCAGTGGGGAAGGGTCTGATAAAAGACACAGAATCATAGTTAATACAGAAGACTCTTGAAACCTGAGCAGTGCAAATTTTAAGAGGAGCCTGAGTTTTTACAGATGCTTTGGACACACAAAACCAAATGCAAGTCTATAAAAAGAAATCAGATTATTATAGTAAACCCTCATATAGCAATTGCCATATGCCAGACACATGTAAATATATTAACTCACTTAATGTTTATAATAATTGCATGTGGTAAGGATTCTCCTCTTCCAGTTTTGCATATGAAACACAAATACCAAGTGATTTGCCCAAGATTAAACAGCTAAGAGTTGCACTATCAAGTATTATGCTGATTCACATCTTACATAAGCTAAGCTACCTATTACCAACAAAAAAGTATATATTCAGTTTGTAAGTTTCATGTTCCAAACTAATTAAATTGCTTGGAAACTCTTCTTGACCTGCATTCTGTTATCCAATAGTTACACTAATATTTGTGGGCTGCATACTGTACTTCATAAACTATTATAGACTGTAAGGATATAAAACATTAAAATTCTTTGTCTTTCTGAAGCATACATTCTACTGAGGGTTAGCAAAAACAATCCACATTATATTATATGGTAATACGTATGGAAAAGATAAAGCAGGGAAGAGAGACAGAACTAACAGATAAAGTTTAAAATCGTGTGGCCACAGGTATTAGTAAAGGAAATGAGGGCAGTCTGAAGGGAAATCGTACAGATACAGAGGAGAGGAGCATTCTAGGCAAGTATGAATATCCTAGGGCAAAAACGGGATTTGTCCAAGGAGACAAGGAGGCTACAACAAGTTTACGTACACTGAAGTCTCTAGCCTATGTCTCTTGCCCCGTATGTAAGTGAAACATAACCATACTCCAAATCGTGCAAACGCACATATTACTCTTCGCCTGGAAAGATTCCCCTCTACATAGTATCCTTCCAGAAAGAACTCAGAGACCACAAACTCCTTCTGGATTCTTGCCTCCTCTCTACTAGAATTTGTGCATGCCTTTCTCAAATTGCTTACAGTATTTTCCACTTTCTTCCTTGTTTTTGATTAGTGTTACTTTTACAGACTTCTCCTCTATCTTTACATACTCAGTGGCACGAATCAACCTAGTTGACAAATTGTTCAATTCCCTACAAAGATAAGCCTTGTCCACGGATAGTATTCGAGGTATATTTCTTGAAAAGATTTGAGTATGATGCTTCTAGCAATTTAAACCCATGTCATAAAAGCATCACTAACTTCACTTCTTTTTTATTATACTGAACAAATACACTTTAACTTCATTTTATAAAATTTCTGGTTGTTTAAAGACAATGCTTTTTACTGAAACAATGCCACTCATCTGAACAAAAAGGTTCAGGCTAATATTCTAAACTCCAGTGATCTTAAGGAGTATTTTCCTATAACCAGAAAGGAAAAAAGAAAGATCAATTTAGGCACTTTTGCTGCAAATGTGAAAATGGCAGAATGATTACAAAATATTTCACTGTATGATCAACATATAATAAAGACTAACATATTTATATATCTCAAGAAGATAGAACATTTAAAACCAAGGACAGATTTTCATTTTTGCCTAATCGAGCAATGGCAAATGGCTTATTCCCTGTTATTGCCTGACTGAACAATTCATTAGATTAGGTGCACTACTGTCAGGTCTACAAACCTGACATGAGATTGCCGGAATATTACAGCCAATGATTCACTGCTGCACTGCTTTCAAAAACCAAGAAATATAGAGACAATGTAGGGCAGAATAGCACAAGATTTAAAATAATTTCCTCTGAATTCTCTACTCCTCTGCTCTAGAAAGTGCCCTGCCATATAACTGAGTGGAAACTAACCAAGCAGCTATTTTGGCTCATTGATTGTTAATGCTTTTAAAAGAATAAAAAATAAATGGAAAAATCAATGCAGGGGCTATTTTGGGAAAACAAACTCCTCACTTGGAATTGTTTCTTCCACTGAAAATTCTGTCCCAGAGTGACTTCTTTGGCCCTACTGGACTGGTACACATGACCCCTGAAAGACTCCTCTGGGGAAGCTGGGAAGGCTTCTCCCCAGCCCCTCATCCCAGCCTCCATCTGAACCAACTGGATAAACATTGCCAGTGCTGACACAAGCTGTCTCAGACAGCTTCTGACCACTGACACACAGAGTAACTGGGACTTCTGGTTTACCTGCAGGAGGGCTATCAGGGAAATGCAGAGGCAAAGTTGTAGACACATGGCCCTAGAAACTACCCAGTACCAATGAAACACAATGCATTATTCTGCGCCATCCTAGTTTCAAACTATGAGCCTCTGTGTGTGGAAGCTCTTTTCCCCTTTTCTTTTGCCTCTTCCTCACCCAGAGACACCCTTCCTTCAAAAGACATAATAGCATCACTTCCTCCACTGTTTGGACCCAATTTTCTCCCCATGCAATTCTGAGCTACCATTTCCGCCATCCTCAGTCATTCATGCCATAAACATTTCCAAAGTACCTACAACATGCTCATTGCATTGAGCCTGGAGGGCAGCCATGTCTTATAGTCATTAAGGATAGGGAAAGAAAGAGCAGGCTGAAGTGTAGGCAATGATGCACTTCATAAACGTCTTGATACAACACAGCCTATTTAAAAATGTAACACACAGTGAAAGACAAAGTATTACAAAGCGAGGTTCTGAGGAGAGGCAAAATTGATGTCAGAATCACAGATTTTCCAAGTTCCATCAGCCTAGGAATAGCATCCACCCCTCCTACCTAAGAGCCTCCCACTCTCTATTTCACTCTCTTCTGCCCAAGACAATGAAAGCATTTGTATTCTTCCTTCTCAGCAATGCTTCTTGCTCCCTGTCATCATCTCTAGGGCCAAGTAGGCTGGGATGGGGTAGAGTATGCATTTGGCTTTGTGTTTCCAAAATTGATTTGTGACATTAGCAGAGGCAAGCTGTTGAGAAAAAGAAAAAAAAACTTTGCAAATTCTGAAAATTTGTCTCTGAACTACAAAAACAGAATTCTGTAAAACTAAAAACAAACGATTCATAGAGTAGGAAATATTTTAGAGGAAACTGACTATCCAAAGAGCAGTTTCCTACAGTTTAGATAAGAGATAAGACTGAATGGCTCCCAGACTGCCAGAATCTAGAAAGTGCCCAGCAAACTGCTTACCCAGCCCTGGTAGAAACTGGGGGGTCACAGTTGTGACCACATCACAAGTTACAGGTGACAAGGGGAATATTTCAGGGAAGACCCCATTTCCAGGCTTTTCACCAGATGGCTCAGAAAGTGGCACAGCTAAGGGGCAAGTCCAACTCAGGCCAGATTGTGAGTTCAAAGGGCTGAAGGTGGGATACAGGTGGCAGAGCCCCAGTACAGTGCCCAAAGGTATGGCTCCCGTGCTTTAGGATGTTGAAAACTGTCAAGAATTCCTGAGGCAGGACATCCTGCCTTCCTGCAGAAAATCTGACGAGTAGCCAAGAAGGGGTGTGATGACTCCTGCTTCTGCCACATAGGAAACAGACTGCGTAACCTTTTCAATGAAGGAAAGCCTGGGATGGAAAGGAATAAGAAAGACTCCTCTGTGGGAACGAGAGATATCAGAGGGGCAGTGAAACCAGGTGCCTTTTCTTGTCCCCACACACACAAACTAGTGCCTGGCAGAAGGAAGGGGAAAGAAATTCTGATGAAACCGATTTTTAAACCAAATTTAGATTTTGGTTTAGCACTAAACTAGAAGTGAATGTTGTCAACATAACAACATTGTTCGCTATTAAAAGCAAGAATGATGACTAGGAGAGTTAAGTACATTTTAAAAGTTTCAGCTTTGCATACCCACACTCGTGGGCTGTTATTATGTATGAAACTCCCTACTGTTTACTGGCACAAAGCGGCTACTCCTCCAGCAAATTTATGAAGATTGTATGGCAGGATCAGAGCAAATTCCAACACAGCCATAAATCCAAATTATCTCTTTTTCAACACTGCTTTGAAAAGGGTCCCAGTAAAATTTTATTCAAGGATAATAACGAGTCACCTACTCAAGCCTTTCCTAATGAGAAACTGCCCTGATTAATTAGTTTAGGCAAAGTCCTTTGCAGCATCTTCTCATTGCAAATTTTTGCCACAAATGAATAATCTTTAGTAGTTTCTAATAGAGTTGCTAATGGGAAAGCTAGAAACTACAAAACAGTGCGTCCACACCAGAGCAGCAAAATCATGTTTGCTCACTAGATTTTCCACAGGGAGCCTGTATTCTGTTCCAGTGCTGCAGGGTTACAACAGTTTGTGTACCTCAGATCAGTGAAATAGGTCCCACTGTGAGAAAAGCTGGAGTCAAGTGGCTGCACGCTGCCCAATTCCCTTTATATGACCCTTCGGAAAAGGCACAATTACAGGAGCAAACACAGACCAATGGTTTCAGGACCTGGGGACAGGGTAGGGCTTGATAGAAAGGCAGGGAGGGGTGGAACTGTACTGAATATTGAGTGCTGTTTGTTATTCATTAAAAACTCATCAAAAAGAGCAAATTTTACTAGGTAGATGTAATGTTTTAATTCCCATTTTGCCACTTACTAATACCTCGTCTTAAATCTCTTCTATTTTCATTCCACTGAAAGTAAAATAAAAGCACTCTCATCAGAGGACCTTTATGAAGTCAAAATAAGCTACCAAGGCACCTACAGCTTGACACTCCTTATCATCGTCGGCATCATGGTAATCTCCACCTTCACTCCTGGCCTTTGTCAGACACAGGATTTCTGACCAGCTATGTCTCAACCCTTCTTCATACCCGCACCTTCCTCCCATGCTGGACACCTGCTGCCGTGCCCCTCCCATTTCTCCCCTCTCTAACAATTGTACTCCAATGCAGGTTAATGGCCAGTCATTGGCCACTTGTGGCCCTGAGAAAAGGCAATGAGCTTGAGCTAATGTGGGAATACAAAGACTTAGGCTCCTTGTTGAGATCTAAGGACAACTCTGAAAGACCATCTTAGCTCCAGAACCCCCCTTTATGGCTTGGTTTTTGGCCTCAACTGAATGCCCATCATGGGTCAGGTAGATCCTTGACGTCTTCTTCACAGGCAGGAAAGAGTGGACACCTGATCCTGGATCCACACCTGAGTTCATTCCTCTGCTTGGGTATAGGGATCTTGATGTTGGTTGCCCCTCAATGCCTAAATTTCCCACTGACTCTGGCAAGGGTAAAAGGAACAGATGGATGTGAAGGCACAGAGAGCAGTCTGGGGCACTTAGTGAGCTCTGTGAGCCATGAATTGCTCTGTGACCCAGCGCTAAGCTGAGAGTCCGTGACCCACATGATCTCATCACTCATTTCCACTTAGTTCAGTCCACAGTATCACTTCTATTTTAACGTAGTTTTCCAGTGCCTTATCTAACCTAGAAGGGAATGTTAGTCCTATTCTTTTCAATTTACAAGGCAGGGATAAAGAGAAAGCAAATGATTTGCCCAGGATTATGCAGGCAGACTATGTGGTGCCTGCTTTCAGAAACAACTTTTTTCATCATGCCACACAAACCATGTAAGGAGTTGTTGGTAAGCTGCTCCTAATACACATTTATTTATTTAACTTTATATAGTATATACAAGAAGAGTCTTGCTAAGGAGACAACAAATATGTACAAACTGACAGAACTCCTCCCCCCAGTACTACAACCCTGTCTTGACATTTCCAGCAACTCCCTGATTGTCTGCCTCTGAATATTATCAGTAATAAGGAATTCAAGGCTTCGTCTGGTGACACTCGTCCTTAGAAGCAGGCTATGTAAAACCTCTCTTCCTAAATATCTCTTTCTCTCATTGGTTCTCTTTGGCCTATGAAGCCACACCAAATAAAATAAATCTTCATCCATGTCCTAGGCTTCTAAATATTTGAAAACATCTATTACTTGATCCCAAGTTAAACAACACAGGTGCCTTCAACCAATCTTCCTGTCTCAAAGTACTTGGCGCAGCTCTAGCCTTTGGGTCTTCTTCTGCAAACACTTTAGTTTGCTAGCACAGAAATACAACACCTGAATCCAAGAGACTCCCATCTCTATGTTGAGCAATCCAGAGCAGAAGGACACTAAAAACCACTTATACATAAATACAATGTTTTCATTAATTCAGCCAAGGGATTTAACCTCTTGAGGAATTCTTGTCATCCTTGGGGATGCAAGTAAAACTTATCCTCAAAGGCAATCACCAGACATCTTCCTCTCCCTACACTAGCCTATCATTGCACTGTTTCAGTAGGACTATCCATTTAAAATATATCTGATCAGAAGTAAACCATTATTTTAATTCTTCATGAGCTCAAATAATCTAAAATATTTGCTTTTCCCAAGTAGAGCCCAGTTGGAAATTTTATCAGCATGCCATTATGGTCTATCTCTAAAACATTTATGAAAATAATGACTTGTTTGGCATGGAAGTTCAGCTCCGTGGCACAAGCACCTGCCTGGCAAGCGTGAGGCTGTGAGGTTATGGGTTCAATCCCTAGTACCAAAAAAAAAAAAAAAAGGAAAGAAAATAATTACTTGTCAATGGTTATCACAGAGACCTCCCTCAAGCATGTTTCTGATCTTTTACTTATGGAGGTCTCTGTCCAAGCAGTCACAAATATCCCTTCTGGCACTGTGATACAACCCTCATTCCCCCTTATTCTTTTGTAAGACAGCATTAATGACTATGAGATGTTGCTTGCAGACACAATGGCCACTCCTGAGACCAACAGGCCCTCTGAGTCAAGCCACCCTGGGGCTCACGTCCCAGGAGCTGAGCAGTCTCCCAAATTGAATGGTTATTGAGCATTCATCACATTCATTACAGGATGGAGGGGAGTTCATCCATGGCAGAAGCTGAAAACCAGAGGTGGGGCCAATGGTGCAGGATCTTCTTCCACCTTGCCAATACATCACCAATACACCACTGTGTGAACATGGGGGGCCTGATGAGCAGCACTGGGACTCACCACAATCCGGAGCCTGAGCTCTGGAAGTTATGATGATCCAGAGACCAGGATAGCCTGGGAGCTCAAGGGCATTCCAAACAGACAGAGTGACAGTCACAGACAGTTGTAGAGCTCCAGGACAGCTCTGAGAAGAGCAGAACCTAGAGCAGAGTCTACAAGCATTGAGCCAGAAGACTCAGTGGATGAGCAGCTTCATCTTTAATGCCATGGGGAGTCTGACACAAGCAATATGCACTGATCTGATAGTGATAAAAATATCTGTATGGTAAAAATATAATTTTTGAGAAATATATTTTATGTTTCTCAAAAAGGATTCATGAGGTAAGATTTTTACCACATACGCTGTAGAGTTATCACACTGTAGAGTCACCACACAAGTTATCACACAGGTGTGCAGGTTGTATGATGATCATATGAGTCACAAACTAGATTAGACTCATGAAGTGAGTTTAGAACCAGAAAGAAGCATA
Organism: Cavia porcellus; assembly: GCF_034190915.1. NCBI lineage: Eukaryota > Metazoa > Chordata > Mammalia > Rodentia > Caviidae > Cavia > Cavia porcellus. Next base: position 9,983,631 of record NW_026947500.1, on the reverse strand, counting down.
AGATGGCTTCTGCCTGCTCACATCAGTCAGAACCTGGCCAAAAGCTCAGTGCATTATATTTCTACAATGCCAAAATTTTCCAGATCTCCAAACTCTAATCTGTTCTTTTATATGTAGTTTCAGTTCAAACATAAAAAGCTTTCAGTATTACCCTAAGGAGCAAATAAAGACCTTCGGATTAAATTCACAGGATCTTCCTTAGATTAACCCTGAGGGCTATGAACTGGCCAAGGAGACAGCACTGCCTATGTACAGAAACCAACAAGAAAGGGCTCCATTTAAAAAATTTAAATCCATGTGCTAGAAGGGAAAAGCCCAAGAGGATAAAAGGGACCAGGTTTAAGACTATAGGATGGGCAGACTTTCCAACTTAGTTGGGGAATTTCAACTTTTTCCTGAGAATGATGGGGAGCGGTCAATTGATGTTAACAGGGACAATGGAATGGCATGATCATATTTGCATTTTAAAGAGATCACAGGCAAAGGTTATGCTAGAGAGCCCTGCTTTGCAGAGACGTGAGATTAGGTGACCTCAAAGGTCCTATCTAATGCAATGCTTTTGGTTCTACTGCTCAGCAGATCAGGAAACCCAAAGAGGTTACCTTTTCCAGGGGCATTTGCACTTTTCCTTTCCCATAAAATTGTTTAGATTCATCACTCCCATTGAGTGTGGGCTTGTGTGTGTGTGATCATGTTTGTGTGTGAGCATTTGGGAGGAGGCGCAGGCATAATGAACATTGCGATGCCCGTGTCAGGATACAAGCTGCTCTCACTGTTTCTCCATTCTTTCTGCTGGGCAAGCTCAGCTGCTGGGAATTAATCAGTGAGCCTCTAATTCCTGAGCTGTGACCCACACACTCGCCCACTATCAATGCTAAAAGAATCAAGGAAGTGACAAAATTCAGACACTTAATTAGAATTTCATTTTTATGAAGTGTCATGTCAAAAAATGTGCAACAGATGACGAGGTGGCAAATTCAGAAATCCTCATGCCTCTAGTTAAGAGTCCATAACACATAAACAAAGAATGATTATATGCCATTTCAGGGTCATGAAAGTCTAATTTTATAAAGTCTTTGCTTGACTTTGCTACTTATAAATTAAGGGTTCAGGATCTATGAAGTGATGGTTACTTTACAGAAGCAATATCTTCTATTCCAGAGAAATCAAACAATAGTCTCAAATTCAGTGGTTTATTATACTGTTGCAAATTAAGCAGTTTGTTTCTATCCTACCAACATGTTTAGCATTTATTAAATTGCCTATGAATTCTTGAATGCTCTTTGGACCAACTTTAGGATTTTACTATTTCTCTCATCAGTTAACGAGTTGAGCAGCATCTTTGACTCATTCACTTTTGTATTTGTATGATAGCTTTATCTTCATTTTGAAAAATACTCTTGGGCATTCTAAGCACTACATAATTTAGTATTATTCTTCATGTGATATAGGGGAAGGAAACTCTTGACCTATTATATGTACAGTACAAGTTTGTGTTCTTTAAAATCAATGAATTTTAGGAACAATAGAGATTAAAAGTGCAATATATTTATGGAGAGAAAGAAAGCTTCTGTCTGAGAGACAGAAAGGGTTCCGAGTAGGTTGCCAAAGATCGTCTTCTCTAGGGACTTTTCTAGAGTAAAACGAGGAGGTGAAATGGGTCCAATGTGGGGAAAAATGGGAGTTTGCATGATGGGCATAAAGCGGGATAGAACTAAGGTCAACCAATAAGATTAATTGCTCAGGTGAAATTGATTAAATCAGGAACAAATGGGGAAGCTGGTCATGCAGTAAGTGGGCATTCTTAACAGCAGTGACTCTTCCTGTAGGGAGTAGGATGCTGACTCCTGGCTTCCTCAGGGTGATAGAGAACTATTTGGACTGTGGGTCCTTAGGATGCGGTTGTATTTGCTTTGCCTTTGTCTTGAGATCTGGCCCACGGCAGGAGGTGATTGTCTCTTCGAAGGCTGCAAGCTATCTGAACTTCTGAGGGCTCCTTTGAGGACCCAGCCCTGTGTGACTGCCTGTAATATTTCTAACTAACTCAGCTGCCTGTGACAACTGCACTCCATCTTGGTGCTGGGTTTTAAGGTATGACTATTGACAGATATGTCTTCACAAAGCAGATCTTTCTTCTTCTTTGTCCCTCTCTTTTCCAATTTATTAGGAAATGGAGCAGAACTAGGCCAACTGGTACACTCTGACTTGTAGTGTCATAGAAGGTAACAACCTAAATGATAGGATATTTATATCTGGGATAAAAGAAAAAAAAATTTCCTCTCTACTCTCTCTCCTCCATTTTTACTCGAAATTTTCACAAGGCAAAGTATATGCATGTCATAGAAATATCTTCTATGCTGGGAAAGAGTTCTTGTCCAACTTAACAAGTAAACGTTCTGTATGTTTAAACCCAAACCAGGATGCCCCTAACTCCTTCACAGTGTGCAAGGGCTGGGACCACCCTTCATTCCGCCCTGCTGTACCATGTGGCTTTCTCCTCCTACCTGAAGAAAGTCAAAAACCCTCCAACTAGGTGTCACCATACAACTGTGCTTTCAGTGATACTGTTTCACATATTCATGACAACCAATTAGAAAAGTAAGACAGCATTATGGAAAGATTTCCCAAAGCCTTTGTGTTCTATTTATTAAGCTTTCCTATGAAAATAGATTGTGTTCTCTATGTGCTCCATCATCTGAAAACTGAATTTTCCACACCATTTTGACCTTTGGTTTTTCTCCTCTTTAAAAGAAAAAAAAAGTTGCACCCCTTTGTCACCACATAAAAAGTAGAGAAAGGAAATGAAATGAACAACCCTGGTTGTTCATGCTAACTCACAATTAAATTGCTTATTTTATCTCATGCCATTCAGAATCACTTGATCTTCTTAAAGTCTGTTAGCTAGCTTTTCTTCTGCTTCTTAAAAATACGGTATTGGTTCTAATAATCTCTACTTGAGATTATTTTTATTGTTACCATAGATTTCATTTTCTCTTATGCTAGAAGAATTGTGTGTCTCAGAACCATTTGATCACTAAGCACCATGCATTCCCTGGCTTTCACAGGACCTGACAGTACTAGTGGTTGTCTTCAAGGCACATTACGGTACAAAGGACAGTCCTCAAACAGGGACTGTGCAGAGACTACCATGAATATGGCAGTAAGTCTTTTATATTAAGCTGGTTCCTGAAAATATCTCTGACATGCTGAAGGCCAAAGAGCCTCCCACAGCTACCACTGCAGACAAATTCAGAGTGGACGTGTGTCCTCCTCCAGCAGTTGGCTAAGTCCCTATGACAGCACCCACAGCTCCATTGCCAGGCTGCGGGTGCACGTAATGACTGTAGCCGTGTTGCAGGGTATGTGGCTGAGGGGGCTGGGCACTGATCTGCAGAGCCAGAACTACCCTTGGGCAGAGCCTGGCACCAGCACACAGCACATCCACAGCTCAGGAGTGAGACCAGGGGAGGGGACAGAGGCCCGAGAGAGAAGGGCTTCCTGGTGCTCAGTAAATGAGCTCTCTGAAATTAATTGCGAGACTGAAAATCAGGGTTTTCTTTATTCGTTCTTCACATTTTCTGTGATTTTATTGTTTACTTAATTACTTCAGCCCCACCTCATTTCGGAAATGACTGAAGGAGCCTTGCTGTGTTTAAAGCAGTGCCCACAGAACAAACACCCAGGGTACCATTTGCTTCTCATGGATGCAGGTCTGTTTTTGCCTTCCAGACAAGTAAGCAGGAGCACGCAGGTTCTGCAGGCTGAGCTGCACCCAGCATCAGCAGGCTCCCAGGACACAAATTTGGTTCATCCTTTCAAGCATCTAGATGACACTTTATTTTAGCGAGACAAAATGGGTCAAAAAAGGGGATGGCTCCACAGTCCTTCCAAACACATCCTCCTGTGCTATTATACACCTGCCCTCTCGGCCCTGAGAAAGAAAGTCATAGACCCCTCTTTCTAAAGTAGATTGTGAGAGGAGCAGATGTAGACAATAAAAAGCATGATCAAAATACACAGCAAACGCTTAGATTTTAAACATTTACTACACATTGCCATTAGTTCCCCTTAAGATACTCTCCCCTGCTTCAAACAGTTTCCTCTCTGCTCTTTCCATTTCTTTTTGTATTTAAAGAAAAAAAATAGAAAAAGGGTAGAAATAATACATAATTTTAAAAAACAGTAAGAAATCACTAGTTGATAATTATATATCATCCACTTACAAATAGTTGTTCAAGTTACAAAAGTGAATCATACAAAGTGGACATTCAAACAGTGAGACTGCAAACAGTTCTGTTTAATGATTCAACAAAAACTTAGCAATATGGTTATCAATCCTACATACTTAAATATACATGCAGTTATATTCTTTAGAGCACTTTCTTTTCCTCTCTTTTATATAATAGCAATTACACATTTTGGGTTTTTCTACTCCTACATTTCTTATTACTTTTTACACTAGAGACACAATGTGATATTTATAAATCTAATTTTTGTTTATTTCACTTATGAGGATAGCCTCAAATTGCCTCTATTTACCTATGAAGGCCTCAAGATCACCCTTTTTATAGTTGAGTAATATTCCATTGTATAAAAATACCACATCTTTTTCATCCAGTCTGCAGTTGATGGGCATCTTGGTTGTTTCCAAGATTTAGCTATTCCAAATTGTGCTACTATGAACATGGGTGCACATATATTACTGTGATATAACTTTTTCAGTTTTTCTGGAAAAATACCCAGGAGGGGAATAACTGGGTTGAATGGAACTTCCAATCCTAGTCTTCTGAGAATTCTCCATACTGATTTCCATAGTGGTTGCACCAGTCTGCACTCCCACCAACAGTGAAGAAGTGTTCCTTTTTCCCTGCAGCTTCGCCAACATTTGTTATTTCTTGATGGCAGCCATTCTGTCCAGAGTGAGATGAAATCTCAATGCTGTTTTAATTTGCATTTCTCGAATGACCAGTGATGGTGAATGTTTCTTCATGTATTTATTTGCCATTTGTATATCTTCATCTGAGAACTGTATGTTCATCTCCAATGCCCATTTTCGAAGAGGGTCTTTGAATTTGGGGGCTTGATGCTTTTCAATTCTTTATATTCCACTTTCTAATGCATTTCTAGAAGTCCTCTTCCATGAATGTCTTCAGGAGTTGTGATCAAAAATGTGGTAAACACTGCACCAAACCACATTCAACAGAAATGCAGGCCTACAGAAACATTATGATCATCTCCCTTATCTACCAAGATCTGACCCTGTATGGCTTCTGGCTCTTCCCTAAAGTCAAACTGACCATAAAAAGTAAACATTTTTTTTAATCAATTCAGGATATCATCCCTAAAGACATTCATGACATTCATGAAAAAGGACTTTCAGAACTGCTTTAGAAAGTGGCAAGAATAATAGGATAATTGTGCTCAAAGAAAGAGGGAGCTTTTTAAAGGCAGATTATTAACAAGGTGTTTTTTATTGTAAAAATCTGTTTTAAACTTAAGCATTCATATTTTTTTTTTATCATACCATGTATAGGCAGCACTTGTGGCCTCATGCTGTTGACACTGGCTTAAAAGGGAGTCTTTACTTCCTGTGTAAAGCTCCAAAGATAGCAAATTATACTCCCAGAAAGCACAGGGTACAGTGCACAAGTGGAAGATAATTTGAGTCAATAGCTATCATAAAGGAGAGAGAGTGGGGGAGGAGCTATTCTGAAACTGCAGAAATAAAGGGCAATTTTGTTAATTCAGTTGCTGTTCATTAAGCGTTCTTATGGGCTAGTAGCTCTGTAGTCACAAAAATGAACAAAACCAGAGGCAGATCTCTGCCTCTGAGGAGCTCACTGCCTAACACAGGACATGTCAGAGGACTGCAACGGTGTTTAATATAGAGTTATATCCTACGGTCAGCTCAGTGGACAAAAAGCTTAACAAACTCTGCTAAGTTTCACTTGAAAATCCTTTAGTGAGGAATTAGGTTTTCTTCAGTAGTACAAGTGGTTACCCTTTAATGGGCCCTGGATAAAACCAATTTTTTTGTGTGTAGGTTCACGTTTTGTGAAAAAGTAAAACCTTTAAATGCTAGATTCTCCTTCCACATAGAGAGAATCTCTACTCACAAAGCCCCAGAAAAGAGACTGCTCACACAGCCGAGAGACTTGTGTCTCCCAGCTTCACCCGCTCCTCCTTCAGGAGACTCAGGCTGTGCCAAAGAGTTGTCTCCTCTGTTCCGGCTCTCCCTCCACTGTCATCTGAGCCAAGCCTCTCTTCTTGCCTTCTTCCCTGTCTCCATCCCCATTTATCCTTGGTTTGTTGGTCAAATTATAAAAGATGCAACCCTTCTGAACCTCACTTGAAACAACATGGTAGGTGCTTTCACAGAATAAAAGTTGAAACCCAGAGTCATAGAAGACAATTTTAATGACTTGAGGAGGTCATTAAAATGACTGGTCTGGATTAATGTGTTTACATATCTTAATTCCAAAGAAACATTATGACTAAGAACAACCAAGAACATTCCCAACTCATGCATCAGTAGGGAGACTGACAAGGTCTTACAGAGGTGCCCCCACCTTCTCTATCCTGCTGGACTTTGACTGCCGCCAACATCAAAGAAATGTGGCATCCCCGCCAAGAATTCTACCCAGTGAGTCTTCAGTTATTATAATGCAATATTTAAAAATACCATATTTTAGTTGTTAAAAATATCTCTCTAGATAATTTCAAGATTTGGATGCTTTCAGTTTTCTTGATTTTAAATCTACAGTGCTATTAAAAACCCAAAGAGAATGAAAACTTGCATGTGAAGGTAGCAAAGGTCTCACACAATAGGCAGTCTTTGAACTTAGTCCTAAAGGAACAGGTTAAAGAAAGCTGGGCAGAGACAGAGAAGTAACCCATCACTGTGGAAAAATCACAAAAATAAGAATACAGAGATACCCTTTATTAAAGAAATATGCCTTCTATCCCTGTTTTCTCACCCTCTTTTTGTCCCCAGCCTATCACTCTTTTTTGAGAGAAAAAAAAATGATGCAAAATTTCAAAAGAAGAAAATAAGAAATTAACAATTGTTAATATATTTTATATTGTTATCTTCATAGCAGTTGCTTGGATTACAAGACACAGGCCTGCAAATCCAATCAAACAGAATAAGCACAAACTGTTCTTTTCAATGAACTAAAAGAAATTAGTAGAATAATTCCCTTAACTATCTTGTGTGTATATACATATGTGTACATGTATGTTTTTCTTTCCCTTCCTTTTTTCTTTCTGCCATCCCAATTGCTCTTTCCTTTTGAGCAATTTCTTCCCTTTTTACAATATCTATTTTATATTTTGGATATTATTCATTCTTTGAGTTTCTTACAGTGGGGAGACAATATGATGTTTACACATGTGTGTCTGGTTTATTCCACTTACGTATATGGTCTCTAGTTGCATCTACCTACCCATAAAAGTAAGTAGCTTATCCTTGAGCTTATCCTTCTTTATTTATGAGTAGTACTCTCTTGTATAAAAAGAGCACTTTTTTTTTTTAATCCATCCCTCAGTTGATGGGCATTTGAGTTGTTTCCAAGATCTGGCTATTACAAATTATGCTGCTATAAACACAGGTGTCTCTGTGCTACGATGTTACTTCTGGGCAAATACTCAGAAGGGGAATAGCTGAATTGAACGGGACCTCCAATCCTAGTTTTTGAGGAATCTCCACACTGATTTTCACAGTGGGTACACCAGTCTATACTCCCACCAACAGTGCAGAAGAGTTCCTTTTTCTCCACAGCCCCTTCAGCATTTGTTATTAGTTGATTTCTTGATGATAGCCATTCTTTCTAGGGTGAAGTAGAATTCCAGCGCTATTTTAATTTGCATTTCTTGAATGATCAATGATGTTGGACATTTTTTCATATATTTATTTGTCATTTGTATCTCTTTATCTGAGAAGTGTGTATTCATCTCAGATGCCCATTTTGGATTGAGTGTAAATATGGAGGGCCTGATTCTTTTCTGTTCTTTATATATCATAGATAGAAGTCCTTTGTCTGAGAGACAGTTGGATCACATTTTTTCCCATTCTGTGGATTGTCTTTGCACTCTGTCGGTGATTTCTTTGATGTGAAGAAACTTTTTAATAAAATGAGATCTTAGTTGTTGATTCTTTAAAATATTTCCCATGCAGTTTGGGTTTTGTTCATATACTCTGCATGCAACTATGTCTTCAAGATTTCTACCCATTTTTTCTTCCAGTAGATTTAGTGTTTCTGTCTTAATATTTAGATCTTTGATCCAGTTTGACTTTAGGTTAATTCATGACGATAGGCCTAGTTTAAGACTTTGGCATGTAGAAAGTCAGTTTTTCCAATATTACTTATTAAAGAGGCTGTCTTTCTTCCAGTGATCGTTTGGCTCATTTGTCAAAGATAAGGTGGCTGAGTGTGTTCGTAGTTAGGTATACATCCTCTAATCTGTTCCATTGATTTTCAAGTCTGTTTTATTGCTAGTAACATGCTGATTTTATCATAGTAGTTTTGTAGCATAGTTTCAAATCAGGGATTGTGATGCCTCCAGCCTTTCCTTTGCTGCACAGGATTGCCTTTGCTGTTCTAGGCCTCTTCTGTTTCCAAATGCTTTAAGAGTGTTTTTTTCTCTAGATCTTGTGGTTTGCTAATGATATTTTGATTGGGATTGCATTAAGTCTGTATAACAGTTTTGGGAGCATGGCCATTTTCACAATGTTGGTTCTTCCTATCCATGAGTAAGGGATAACTTTCCATTTTCTGAGACTTTCTTCCATCTAACTTTTTCAGACTACTATATTTTTTAATGCACAGCTCTTTTACTTCCTTTATTAGACTGATTCCTAAGTATTTCAATTTTTTTGGATGTTATTGTAAAGAATGTTGTTTCCCTAATTTCTCCGTGAGTTTGTTGTCTGTGTACAGGAGTGCTATTGATATTTCAGTGTTGACTTTTACCATCTACGCTGCTGAATGTGCTTACTAAGTCTAGAAGCCTTTGGTGGAGTTTTGGGGGTCTTTATATAGAGTATCATGTCATGTATGAATAATAATAATTTATCTTCTTCCTTTCCTAATCTTATTCATTTTATTCCTCTCTCTTTTCTAATTGCTCTGGCTAACGTTTCCAAAACTATATTAAACAGAAGTGGTGAGACTGGACATCATTGTCTTGTTTCTGATTTTAGAGTGAAAGTTTTCAGTTTCTGTCCACTCAGTGTGATTTTGGCTGTTGGTTTGTCATATTATAGATGACTTTTATCAGATTGAGGTAAAGATCATGTATTCCAATTTTCTGCAGGGTTTTTGTTTTTTGTTTGTTTTTTATCATGAATGAGTGTTGGACTTTATCAAAAGGTTTTTCTGCATTTATTGACAAGATCATGTGATTTTTGTCTTTGGCTCTGTTGAGATGATGCATTATGTTTATTGATTTGCATGTGTTGAACCATCCCTGCATTCCTGGGATGAATCCCACTTGGTCATGGTGTATAATCTTGATGATTTGCTGCATTCTGTTTCTTAGCATTTTATTGAGGATTTTTGCATATACATTCATCAGGGAGATTGGCCTATAGTTTTGGGGGGTTTTTTGTTTTTGTTTTTGTTTTTTCTTTTCTTTTCTGGGTTTCTTTTTTGGTTTGCCTCCAGGAAGGAGTTAGGGAGAATTGCTTCCCTTTCAATTTCATTAAAGTGTTCTAGGAGTATTCACATCAAATCTTCTTTAAATTTCTAGTAGAATTCAGCCATGAATTCATTAGCACCTCAGGTTTTCTTTGTTAGTAAGTTTTTAATTTCATGCACTGATAATGGGTTATTCAAAAATTTTATATCTTCTTGATATTTGCCTCCAGGAATGATCTAGGGAGTATTGTCTGCATTTCAATTTCATTACAGAATTTGAGTATTGGTATGATATATGCTCTAAATTTCTTGTAGAATACAGCCATGAATCCATCAGGACCTGCAAACTTTCGTTGGTTAAGTTTTTAATTATGTTTTCAATTTCATTAACTAATACTGAGTTATTTAGAATTTTTATAACTTCCTAATTCAGTTTTGGTAATTCATATGTTTCTAGGAATCTGTCCATTTCCATCCTATGAGAGTACAGATTTTTGAAGTAAATACTGATGATATTCTGACTTTACACAGGATCTGTAGCAATTTCACACTTTTCATTCCTTATTGCATGAATGTTAGTTTTTTCTTTCCTTTTTCTGATAAGGTTGTTTAGGGTTATATTGATTTTATTTATTCTTTAAATGAACCAATGCTTTAATTCATTAATTGTTTGTATTATTTTCTTAGTCTCAATGGATTTAATTTCTGCTCTGATCTTTATAATTTCCTCCCTTCTTTGGGCATTTGACTTAAACTGCTCTTCTTTTTCTAGTAGTTTGAGGTGCAGCATTAGACTGTTTATTTGTGCTTATTCCATTTTTGTGATTTGAGAATTTGCTGCTATAAATTTTTCTCTTAGAAATGCATTTTTTAAAAAAAAAACTGCATTCATTGCATTCCATAGGTTCCTGTAAGTTGTATTTGCATTTTCATTTGATTGTAGATATTGTTTAATATCTTTTTTCAGTTTCATCTGTGATCCACTGACTGTTCAAGAGGGTGTTATTTAATTTCCAAGTGTTTATGAAGTTTTTATGGTTTCTTTAATAACTAATTTCCAATTTCATTGCACTATGATCAGATAATGTACATGAGATAATTTCAATTCTTTTGCATTTAGTTAATCATTTTCTATGGATTGGTACATGGTCTATTTTAGAGAATGTCCTGTATACAGCTGAAAAGAATATGTATTCTGATGATGGGTAGAACATTCTATAAATGTCTACTAAGTCCATTTGTTTACAAGTTTGGTTCAGCTCTACCATTTCTTCAGTGATTTTTTTTTTTTTTTTTTGTCTAGTTGATCTACCTCTTTGTGACAATGGGGTGTTAAATTCTCTTGTTACAATTGTGTTATTTGTTATTTGATTTTTTGTGTCTACTAATACCTGTCTTATATAGTTGGGTGCTTTTGTATATGCTGCATATATATATTTATGATTGTTATCTCTTCTTCTTGAAATTTCCCCCCAACAAGTATATATTTCTTTACCTCTTTTGATCATTCTTGATTAGAAGTTCTCATTGTCTGCAAACAGAAGAGCTGTCTGTTTTTTTTTTTTTTTTTTTTCTGGGTTTCCATTGCATGGAGTATTGGTTTCTATTCCTTGATTTTTATTCTGTGAATTTCTTTTTTAGTTAAATGTGTTTCTTGTGTATAGCATATTGTTGGTTCTTTCTTGATCCATTCTGCCCCTGTGCTTCCTTTGGTTGCTAAGTTGAGGACACTTGCATTGATGGTTATAACTGATATGCATTGAATTATCTTTGTCATGTTATTTTCCTGTTGCTGGTTCCCTACATTTTCCCCTCTGTTTAACTGCTTGCCTTGTTGTACAATTTCCTTCTGTTGCTCTTCTTAGAATTATGATCATTTTTTTCTCTATACAGAATATCTTTCAGTACCTTTGTGGTGTTGGTTTGTTGGTCATGAATTTCTTCAGCTGTTCTTTGTCAAGAAAGTATCTTAATTCTCCATTAATTTTGAAGGACAGTTTTTCAGGGTATATCAATCTGGTTTAGAAGTTGTTTTCTTTTAGAACTTAAAATACTTCATGCTTTTCTTGACTTGAGGGTTTGTGTTGAGAAGTCTTCCATGGTTCTGATAGGCCTTCTTTTATGAGTGATCTGTTTTGTTTTGTTTTCTCTAAGAGCTCTTAATATTCTGTTCTTGTGCTGGATTTCTGGGATCTTGATTATTATAGGTCTGGGTTTAGATTTCTTTTGGTTATGGCTAAGTGAAGTTCTATATGCCTTCTATTATCTGTATTTCAATTATCTATATTCTTTTTCATGCTCAAGAAATTTTCTACTATTACTTCAGCAAATAGTTTTTTATGACATTTGTGTTGATTCCTGCTTTTTCTTTGACATTTATTATTCTTATATTATTATTTTTTGCATCATCTTACTGTTAAATTATCGTTTCTTGATCTTTTGTTCTTTTGAAGAGATCCTTCCTTTCATAGTTGCTAGCTGAGGTCTTGTCTTCAAGCTCTAAAAGTCTGTCTGCAGTTTTATTCAAGTGGTCTTGCCAGCTTACATTAGAATTGTTCAGCTTTCTGGATATCTGTTTGAATCCATCTTCTGCATTTTATTTCTTTCCTATATTGATCTTTCATGGCTTCATTCCCTTCCTATCATCATATCTTTCTACTCTAGACTTACAGAGCATTATTTTTATAAATGTTGATATTTCTTTTTTATCTGAAAGAGTATTTCGGATCTGATTTCCTCTAGCATCATGGATTTGTTTCTTTACTTCAGTTGCTATCATTTCAGATATTTCAGGTGTGTGTCTTCCAGTTTATTCTATGTTGATGTCTCCTGGACTTGTTCTGAGTGGGCTGGAAGTCTGAGATTGCATTTTGTTTTTTCATCTTGTTATTTTATATCTGAAAAAAATATTTTGCTTTCTGTGATGATCCTCATGATTTTTTGTAGTAGGTGGCTACATTAATCATATCAACATGTCTCTATGAAAAGTGTGTTCTTCAGGGATGTCTTTTGCGTGTGGGACTGTTGGTTTGTGTCTGTCCCAAGATCCTATCTTCCCAGTTTATGAAGAGCAGGATGATGATATCTATTTGGCTCAGCCTCCGGTCTTTTTGTGTAGTTCAGCTCATCTCTCATTACCCAGCAAAAGTACATATTGTTCCAGTCACAAGAACCCATACTTTATAGTCTGCCCTGTACTGAATTCTTGGCAAATGCAGTTTTGATCTAAAATGACTCCTACAAGTCTTATGTTCAGAGGCAGAGCTTTTGGAAGGTAATGGGATCATGGGATAATATACATCTGTGTATTGATCAATTGATGCATTCATAGCTGAATGTACATTTAGTTGATGGGGCCTGACTTAAAGAGGGTCATTGAGGGTACAAACTACGAGGGTATTTTTAACTGCATTGCTCACTCTCTCCTTCTGTCTCCTTCCTCACTCCTCTTCCTTCTGCCTTTCCTCTTTCCATATCTATCTCTCTCCCTATTCCCTCCACTATGCCTTTCCATCATGCCACTTCTGCCCTGAAACCAGCTGATCATAGACTGAACCCCCTAAAACTGGAAAGCCAAATAAACCTCTCCTCTAAATTGTGTGGTCATAAATAACTCTTCTGAACAAGAGAACAGAAAGTAGTTAAAACAGTAAAAAATAAAACCACACATTTAGTTGTTTTAGGTAAGTTATTAATCAGTCCTTTATCTCTCTCATCAAGTTCACCCTAGTCTGTTCTCTGCTAATCTGATGTTTTCCCTGTCCAAGGCCCACTGGACAGGTACATCAAAGCACCTGGATGCTTTAATGTAACCCTGAACACACCCTGTCCTTACCACAGTGCTTTGGTCCTGGTTTGTCTCTCTCAGTTTGACAGCAGGGACATATTCCTGTCTGTATTCAGCTGAAATCAAGTGGTCTTGTTAAAAAATAGAATCTTTCTGGGGAAGATACAGAAGAAAGAATGAGGTGATTTGTTGTTTTTATTAATAAGTGATGACACAAAGGAAATATTGGCTTTGGAAATGAGCTCTTTAACTTTTCTTGTCTGTTTTAAACAACCTCTATTTTCACTTTTGATATTTAGAGGTATATTGCGTTAAATGGAAATGTTTTACTATACCAAATGTGGAACCTACTCAAAAAGACTGGCTCCACTTTGTAAAACCACCTGGTTTTCTAATTCATTTTGTTCTTGGCAAAAGCTAACAGAAATTATTGTTGAAAAAATTCAGATGTTTCTTTTGCATCAAGTTGTCTTCACTATGCAATATTGTTCATTTAAGAACTAATAAATTTAAAATATGTGGATTAATTTTTCTTTAAAGTGCATATGTATTTGAAATGTTATGATTCTATCTAGCTTTTTTTACTTTCTATTAAAAATAAGGTAGCCACACACAAAGACATTATATGCTTTATGTTAAAAAAGATTCATAATATTTTTTTACCTATTAACAGACTTTTGTAGTATAGCTAATTAGGTTTATTAATTCATCTAATAAATATATATTAAGATATTTGAATTTCATATATGTACACATATATAAATACACATATGTACATATATGTGACATCTCAGCCTTATTCTCTTCTAACCAGAAAGATTGAGTTAATCTTTTTTCTTAACACCTATTTTTATCTCTTTAAAAGTTGTCATTTCTCAATCAAGATTTCTACAAAGAACTTTCTCAGATTCTATAAAGTCTTACACAGATTCATGGTCCCTAATTTGAGGGATAAATCTTAGAAATGATTGGCATATATTAATGTAAAAAAGTTAAGTTATAAATCCTACTTCTGCCAAAGATGTAATGATTCTAGCAATCTCATTCATTGTTGGTGACAGTTAAAATTTATTAAGCTTTTGGAAAGAGATATTAGATATCAAGAACCATAAAAATGTCCTACATAATTGTATGTTTCTCAGATGTAAAATTAACCTGCAATATTTTGCAAAAATGATAAACCACTTTAGTTAGTGGAAAAGAATAAAGCTGTGGCCAGGGACACAGCTAGGTGGCACAAGCACCTGCCTGGCAAGCATGAGGTTGTAAGTTCAACCCTCCCAAAAATAAAATAAAACAAAGATAAAAATAAAACTGTTAAAATATTAGTAGTAGTGGTGTTATTTACACTGTCTAATTCTCAAAAGGTTTTGAGATTGCTTTCAGAGATAAAGTGCATGAACGTATATTTTTTAAATAATAAACAGAGAAATCTGGATTGACGAAAACCAAGGATGAAGCCAGAACCACACTGAGGACAACACAATAAAACCTTAAACTTGGAATTAAGCACGTTAGCAGCCAAGCAGAAGGAGAAAAGATTAACACGTATGAGAAACATGTTCTACTGGCTGGAATAACTGCAGTCTTGCCAGACACTTAAATCCTGAAAGAAATCCGACTGTACCCTACCAAGAATGCAGTATCTGCCCCAGTCATCTCCCCGAAATGAAAAACAATTGTTCTCTCCAGTCCAGACAACCTAGGTAGCTGCAGCTCAGATCCTTACGTATTAAATTGAACCAATTAAATGTGTAGCTGATGAGGAACATTACTTAAGAATTTGTTTATTTCCTGACTTCAAAGGGTAAATAGAAAAAAAAACATAGTTTGAAAAGAAGTTATCAAAGGATGGTGTACGTAGCACTTTAAAGCTGGCAGTTACATCTCATTAAGGGTAAAAATGCTTTTTCATATGTCCATATGATTTCCAATGGAAAGTACTGTTTAATCGATAACAATACCAGATCCGTGCCCATTCTCTTAGCTCCTTCTACATTAACCAAACCATGATTCAGAAACTTATGTCCAGTCTATAATTCTACTAAGCACATCAGAGTAAAAAGTAGGAGAGCAGGTCACCATGAGGAAAGAGATCTGGAAGTTTCACCTGAGAGGAAGGATATAAACTGGAGGCGGTTCTCATCAGGTGGGGTGTGAGGTTGTTGACAATCCCCTGTGGGTTGTGATCTGTTATGGCTGGTATCTGGATGTGCTCCCAGAGCCTCGTGTGCTTATAGGTGGGGCTTTTAAGGAGGAGACTGATTTATGGTGGTGTGATATTGGCTCATGGGAGCGTGATAGTTGATTAGTCCACTGATTGATCTACCACAGTTCTGGTATGGATGATGGATTTACCAGACAGAGGAGACCCACGTAGGTGTGGGTGGCACCAAACAATAGGTTTGTAGCCTGGATAACATAAAAAAGGAAAGAAGGAAACAGCCTTGCTTCTTCCTTCCCGCTATGTCATGAACTGGTTCTCCTCTGTCATTCCACCCTTCTTAGAGCAAGCTGATTGTGGCCTGAAACCTCCACAAACTGGGAGCTAAACTAAATCTTTACCCTTTTAACTTGTGTCTGTCAAGATTGTGTCCCAGGAATGAGAAAGTCCCAGCTGACTCACATGGTAGAATGGGACAGCTCACTTCACTTATTCTTACCTGTTTTCTCAACTGCAAATTGTGGTAATATTTGGTAGCTGTAGCAAAAGAATGAAATAAAACAGAAGTGCTCAGATCAGGGGAAGTGCGCAGTAGATGGTAAAATTATGGTTTTCTAGATGAGGGTAAGACACCGACAAGCTTCCACTATAGTTCAAAATTTTTTAGTATGATTAAATGACTTCATAATTAAGTGAAGAGAAGAAAAAATGATGGATTCTGCCAGCTTCAGCTCCACCCTCTACGGTGCCTCTCACGCTTCCTGGTACCGACTAGTCACTCAGGAAATGGTTTTCTTTAAACTTTTCATGCACTTCACCTAGTTTCACCTAATATTAACAATTATAGCACCATTAAACAACTTTCAAAACCAGAAATCAATCAATACTTTGAATAATGTTTGAATGTGTATTTTAAAATCATCTAAAATAACATTGTTATCCATATATTTGAGATTATTTCTTTCAGTAAACACAAAACAGAAGTATAAGAAGTCTTTTTAACCGCACACTCTTAAGTATCTATAATGTGTCAACTCAGAAGTCTAGAAACTTAACTAAGAGACTCAGGAGCTCTACATCCTGGGGCATAGAGGACATGCCCCTCCCTCTCTAAAATGTTATTCACAGTGTCAACTTGAGAAGTTTAGAAGTTCAACTAAGTGACTTAGCACTAGGCCAGGGTCCTTACTTTGTAAACATGCTCAGCTCCTGCAGGAACAGAGAAGCCCTGGCTGGTAAAGACCCCCCCAACCCCAGGGTGAGTAACCTGCTAACAGGGAAATGAGGAAACGATTGCCTCTTCTTCCCAGGAACGCAAGCCTTCGTCTTCAGTTTGGATCTGTCATCTCCTGGCTTCTAGTACAGATTGTTTGACTTCTTCCTGGGACTCTTCAGCCTTCTGCTGTAGATTCTTTAGCTTTCCATTGCAGACCCACCAGCCTCCGTATACGGACTTGTGGGGAACACTGCAATGAGCTCCAGACTTGGGCTGGACCCCTCAGCCTCCAGTATGGAGACACCCTCTGCATGTTTCCTTGTCCAACTCAACTCTGTGGCTGACCATTGTAAGCCTATCTTATAATTTCTTATGCATTTGTGTATCTTGTGTTATATCTCTTTCTTTAGTAAAACCTGACTGATACAGTATCAGAGTGCCAAAACTATTTTTTAGAAGAGAAACAATTCCTTCCATTAAAGTGGTGGCTTCACACAGACACATGAGGCAGTCTGCATAACTGCCATGCATAAAGTGGAGGAGATGAATATTTGGTCCTTCAGGTTCATCACATCTGGAGCTCAAGATTCGTGCTGAGAAAATGAATGTGAGCTTATTGCACAAACCAGGATTTACAGCAACAAAATATATTGGTACAAATTATATAGAACATGAGTTATTCTATTGTGAGCAAAGGACATTTTTCAAATCATAGCTCTTTGTTACGAATCTTTATTTACTGCATAGACATTTATCAACCAACTTTGTGAAGAGACAGGAAGTCAGGGAGTTACCTAATTTGTGTCAAGAACAAGGAAAAGATGTGACACCAACAGTTTTTTTCCCATCCCAGGGACAGGCTAGCATGCCAACTGTTGCTGATGCACTGGAATTTCCTGCTTCCTCGTTCACTGAAACATTTTCTCCTTTCTGTTGAAGTAATAAATTGGAATCAGTGAGGCAAGGCAGGGCATGACAACTTGTGATAACAAATGGCATCTGAAATAATTGTCCATGCTATGTTATGGTTAAAATAAAAATCCATCTGCCAGGATTCAAAAGAATGATATAGTTTTAAAGATATATATAAAAATAATAATTAGAATTTTAAAACACAAGATTGTGCAATAAAATAAATTACATACAATATATAATTATGTAAAATTATATTTAAAATTATGTAAATTAATTCTACAAGTTATGCTCAGTTTAGTTTTAGTATTAAAACTTCTTTACATAAATAGCTTGATAGATTTTTGACCATGAGTAAGATGAAGAAAAGTGTTCCTTATCTAGAATGAACATTTTCAAACATCCTAAATAAATACCTTCTTCATCTCTGTATCTTTTGTTCTCTCTTCCATTTACTCCCCACTTCCTTAGATACTGGACCACAGCTAATATACTAAAGAGAATGGAAGCCGTGGAGCTATTCGGCATTAAGTCCAGTGTAAGTAAACGAATATCGCCCTGGGAAATACGAATTCTAAAGCTAGCTTCTGTTCTACCACTCACCTGTCATGAATTTATTGGCAAGTATTTCAAATCTTGAGGAATTTGTTGATTTTCTGAAAACATGGTAGTGCTGATATTTCCTTTATTTGAAGATCATCTCGTAAGATCTTCACAGTTAAAATCAGAAAGGCTTTCTCTACAATCTTCTTTCTTCTCTTTCTTTCTTACTTTTTCTTTCTTTTTTCTTTGTTACTTTCTTTTCTTCCTTCTATCTGGCTAAGCATGTTTCCAGAAACGTACTCTCCACTCTGAGACTCGACAGAGTATCAAACAGAAAATCAGGTACACAGAACTTGCTTTCCTGGAATGACTCGCCTTTCTCTCAAAATGTAGTAATAATTAGAAATACTTTTTCTCTTAAAACTATTTACATAGTCCTGTTCCACAATCAAATACAACATATTTAACATTGTATAGGAGCACATTTTAACATACTTTATACATAGTTGCTACCCCATTATTAATTTGACAGAGGATTACTCAGAACAAACAGAAATTTAGCCTCTAACACCTATTAAATACTTAGAAACTACCCATGTGGCTGTGTGATGACACTCAACATGTACGATAGATACTTTCTGATTTCAAAACTAGGGGATTCATTTGATTTTATAATAAAAAACACTTTTAAGTGTATCACTTTATAGATGGAAATAGGAAATAATTCCCTATCCAAATAAAACAGAGAAGAAGGAAGGATGGTTTGACCACCAGAAATACATTTATTGCCTTCTTTACTCTCTAAAGTTGGCAAAGACAATGTGCTTCACCTATGGAAAAGCCCAGATAAACTTCTAGCGATGTTATTATGATACCAATACTATCAGCAGAGTAAATCATAGTATATTTTAAATGCATCCTAGTATAAGCTCAAATAACTGGCAATAGGCCCCTAGAAAAAAGCTCTTCAGGAAGGGCATGTCTTTTAGATTGATGCATGTGATCGTGGAAGAAGGACCAGATACTGAGGTACCAAAGGATTTTAGATCATTCAGACAAGTCCAGTGAGAGCTTCAGAACAGTGATACCTGACCACAAAATGAACCATCTTAAAGATGATGTGAGAGTGCAGTTTTGTCATTTTGTTGTTTTTGCTTTTTCAGATACGGCTGGCAATCACTATGAAATTTTGTGATGAACACATACATTACATAGTATTTTCTGTCAAACATTTTTTTATGCCATGCTAACATAAGCTTATGATGCATTTTTTACATTCCCAACCCGAAAGGAAAACTGTGCCACCTGACAATTTCCCATAAAAATAATTACTTCTCACTTGTTGGTTTTATGTGGATGTAAGTGTCATAATAGGGAAAAGAAAATGCCACAAAATACTCATAGATAAGAGAATACTGAAATGAGATATGTCATGGTAAGATGTATTTGGATTAGTAAAAAGGAGATAATGCATTCCAGCCCAGCTACAAGGAGATGCGAGGCCAACAGCCACAGATATAACTTAAAGTCCATGGCAGCAGTTTTGAGTTTAACATAAATTTTAAGAAAGGCCAGGGAAGCACTGATAAAGAGCAGTATTCATCAGTTAAAAACCAGATGGTGAGAGTAATACAGGGCTTTAAATCAAGGTAATGAAAAGTCAAATGCTATTTTTTTTCCTTTAATTAAAAGGATAAAGATAAAAAAGTAAATAATGGAGTGGAGATTGAGATAAAAGAGGGCATAACAACGAAACAGCGCAGATCAAAACATAACCATTTAAGCAGAATAGTGTTTCACCACCAGATAATCCTAACCTAAAAGTAGTTACCATATTGTCTCTTTCTTTGAACTGATGTTCCCCTATTCTGTTTTGCTGGATAGTATCAGGTTCGAAAGTTTAGGCATCAGCTGTGAAGATAATGAGATTCATTATGACGCCCATTCTTGTTGCCTTTTATCTGCTTTTGAAGACCTACAATGTCTCCAATGTTTTGGTTTTGTCGGTTTTATTCTTTACTGTTTTGTTCAATTGTATTGTAACTAACGATATAGGCAATTCTATTAGAGATAGCAGGAGGCATTATGGTAACCATTGTTGATCACCTTGTATTATGTTTTTACATTATCTATTATGTCCACCCTTTTGACTTGACCGATTCTGTTCTGTTATGTCACATTTGGTTTTACTCTCTTCCAAAAAAGTAATAAGAACCGTGGGAGCAATGAAACCCAAAATGTGTAATAGTCATGGTACAAAAGAGAGGAAAAGAAAGTGCTCCAAACTATATAACTGCATGTATATTTAAGTGTATAAGATAGAAAATGATATCAAAGAGTTTTATTGGATCAATGAACAGAACTGTTTGCAGTATCATTGATGGAATGTCCACTTTACAAGCTTTAATTTTGTGACTTGAACAATTATTTCTAAGATGACAATATGTAATCCATTAACTAGTGATTTCCTACTGTTCATTTTTTTTCTGTAAATCTGTATAACTTGTACCCTTTCCCTGCTTTTTTTTTCTTTTCTCCTTAAATAAAATTTTTTAAAAAAGAGCAGTATTCAGCACAAATGAAATAAGAGATACAGCATGGTCCAACATATTTGTGGCTAACCTCATGGATAGTACCTGAAATTTCTTCGATTTTAGTATTTGGGGGTTTGGCTTCAATGCTTAGTTTAGCCATATTTGTGGGCTTCAGTGATACAGTCATTCTTTTCCTGTACTAGGCTGGTAGGGTGAGGTAGTCCTGCTCAGGAAGAACATTACAAAACTAGTTGTCAGACTATCTACTACACTTGTTCATACCCTTTGTAATTAATAATCTGTATATTAATCTTGCTTTTCATTGCTGCTAGGACAAAATATCTCAAACCCACAATTTAAAGGAAGAAAGTTTACTCTTGTTCCCAAGTTCAAAGGTTTCATTATGGTGAGCTGGCTCAGCAGCATAAATGGCATTGTGGAAAGGCCTAGAAAAAAAAGTTGCTCAGCTCTTGGCATCCAGGAAAGAATGAGATAAAGACATAACAGAGACAGAGACAGAACAGAGACAAATGTATCCCCGCATTGACCCCTTCGTCTAACTAATCCTAGCATCCTAACAGTTCATTCATCTACGAACTCATAACTGATTAACCAATGATGAATTTAGCACCTGAATGACCCTAACCTTCCAAAAGCTCCACCTTTGAACACATGAGAATTTGCAGGGATAGTCTTAATATGATTTGGGGGGGGCACCAGGACCTCATACTTACCAGGCAGGTGCTGCACTGCTGAGCTAAATCCCCAGCAGCAACATTCTTAATCTAATTCATAACTTGTGAAGGTTAATTTTTTGTGTCAACTTGAGTAGGTCAAAAATCAGTGTGGATGTGGTGAAGGTACTTTTAAAGTGAGATTAATATTTAAGTTAGTATACTTCAATTAATGCAGATTACCCTCCATAATGTGGAGATGAACCTCATCCAATGAGTCATTAAAGGAAAAGAAAAACCTTAAAGTCAACTAAAGAAGAAATTCTTCCTCCAATACCTTTTAAAGATGAGCTATAGTGTTAAGCATTTCAAGTATCTAGCCCGCCAGTCCTTTCTGGAAATTTCAGATTCACCAGCCCCCACGTCATGGAAGGCAATTTGTTTAAATTTTTATTTTTATTTTAAAGAGAATAAAACCAAACAAAATAAAACAGAATAAAGCCGATCAAAACAAAACAATGAAAGTGCTATGGGACTTCAAAACAAGAAAATAGGAAACCGACACTGACTACCATAATATATCTTGTTATCTTCAAAATAGCTGTCCATACCATCACACACAATAAAATCAAACAAAATAAAACAGAATACAGCCAATCAAAGCAAAACAATGAAAGTGCTATGGGACTTCAAAACAAGAAAATAGGAAATCGACAATGACTACCATAATATATCTTGTTATCTTCAAAATAGCTGTCCATACCATCACACACAATAAAATCAAACAAAATAAAACAGAATAACACCAAACAAAACAATGAAAATGATACAGGACTTCAAAACATGATAACAGGAAATTAACAATGGCTACCATAATGCCTCTTGTTATATTCAAAATAGCTGTCCATATCATAAAACATAGGCATATAAAATTAACCAAACAATACAAGAACTAAGTTGCATCTTTATTTCAGTTGTTACCTTTTCAGAAATTTCAGGTGTGAGATTTCTAATTTCTACTATATTTGTGTCTCCTGAACTTGGTCTGAGTGGGCTGGAGTTCTGAGATTATATTTCACTCTTTCATCTTGATATTTTCCTGGGTTCCTCCAAATCAGTTCATTGTTGCATCCCATGTGCTTCCTGCATCGGCTGCCAGTCCCTTGGTATAGTGGGTTGGACTAGGCACCTGGGTTCCTCTGATCCAGGGTTCCTAGAGTGGTGGAGAGGCACAGGGTAGCAGTTCACCAATGTTCCCCTGATGCTGGCATGGCCTCAGGACATGGCTTCTTCTCTGGAGCAGCACTGGGCTTGCTGGATCTCTTCAGACCACTGATACATAGCTTCAGGGCATGGCTTCCTTTTGCTAACCCCATTTGTTTGCAAGTTTAGTTCAGCTCTGATATTTCTTTGCTGATTTTCTGTCTAGTTGATCTGACTTTTTGTGACAATGAGATATTGAAGTCTCCTGTTACAATTGTGTTATTGCTCATTTGATTTTCCTTGTCTACCAATAACTGTCTTTTTATAGTTGAGTGCTTCTGTATTAGGTACATATATATTTATTATTGTTATGGTTGTGTCCAGCTTTCTCATTGACCCTAAGCAACCCTGTGTTACTTTTCTTTGCCTTGTCTTGTAGCTATTGGGTTGATTTCTCACAGTCTCTTACTATTTTTGAGTTATGTTTCTTTTCATGATCATTAGTTACAGTTTTGTCTTCCAGATCTGAAATGCTATCCTTTGTTTCATTCAATGGTGATTTTAATCTCTTGGATCCCTATTTAGATCTGTTTCATGGATTTTATTTGTCTCCTATACAGGGCATATTTTGCTTCCATCTTTTTCTAACCTCATCTATTATTTGTGTCTTCTCTAATACCTTTGATTTTTAGCATAATTCCTTTTTGTACCTGAGAGATAATTTTCTCTATGGCTTTTTTCCACTTTTTTTCATTTCTGTTGCTATCATTTCAGAAAGTTCCAGTGTTTGACTTCCCATTTCATGCATCTCATTGATTCCAGGCCTGTCGTGGGTGGGCTGGGAGTTTGAAGCCACAGCCTGCCTCTGCATCTTACCATTCTCTGCCTTCTCTTTTTTCTTTATTTTGTTTTCTATGTGGATGCTTACCAACCTCCCATGATATACAGCTCTACCACTAGCACTGAGACCTCTTTCAAGGAGGAAGAGAGATGTTTATTCCTCAGGGGTATCCTCTAGATGTACTTGGCTCTTTACAGCTATCCCAAGAACCTCCCTTCTTCTGGTGTTTACAGTTCTGTGATAGTGTCCATGTTATATCCCAGAGATGTGCTGGGTATGGAGCTGACCTTGGCCTCTGGATGTGGGGGTCGGGACAGGTCTTTTGTTGGTGGGGTTCTCCAGAGTCCACCTGCTGTCTCCTTGCTGCCACTTCAGATATTTCCATGTTACTGGCCTCGTTGATTACTTCACCCTCTAAAGGTGTGTGTGCATCCCTACACCAGACTACTGCCTTGGGTCTTGCAGTTCCCATCAGTCTTACATTCTTCCAGCTGGTCGCACTCCAGGATGTAATGAAGGGGTGCAGAGTGTGAACTCAATGTCCTCCAGCCAGCCCTGCCACCAGGGATGTAATGGAGGAGGCCTAGAGTACAAACTCACTGTCTCCAGCCAGCCTCACCATCAGGGATGTAATGGGAGGCAATTCTTTAAAATAGTTCTATCTATCTATCTATTTATCTATCTCTCTCTCCCTCTTTCTTTGATGTACAGCATGTACATGCACGTACACACATACATTCAGAGGTGATCTCCAATTTACAATGGTAAATTTCAGGAGTTCTATATCTGCATTCAGGGGCAGACGGTGGTAAACTGTGAATTTCAAAGGGCTTGGGCAGTTCCACCAATAAGGTCTTGCCAGCTGTAGCCCAAACAACCTCTCTCGGGTGGCTTCAACTGACTATCAGAGTTGACACTTTGCCAACTCATAGACTGTAGCTTTCCTTAGCAGACATTCCACATGCCTTGTATTCCAACTTCCCAGGGTCTCCACTGACCTTTGGTTTCATTCTCACAGCTTTATGCACTGCCTTCTCATTGGTTCCTTACCTGATCTTCCAGGGCTTCCTCTGAAATATGGTGGAAACCTCTCTCACCCCACAACTCTTGCATGTTGCATGTCAGTAACACAAACATTACATGAATAACACCAAGGTCTGCTGTCAGCAGAAGCAGTAGCCAGACCCAAGAGTCATGGCTACAATGGGCTCTGAATTCTAGATGACTGAGCACAGTGAAATAAATTCTGAGAAATTTAGGAGACTATTCCCAAGCAGGTGTCCAAGGGACTCTCTTCTCAAATGACAGTCTGACGCTTTTATTTCCAGGAGCCTACAAATGAGTAGGGTCTTGATGATTTCTGAAATACCCTCAATGTAAGTCTTTTCCTTGTCCCTGTACAAAGCACTTGACTTCCTGCATGTATATTAGTTTCTTCTTGTTTGCAAGGATACAATACCCTCAACTTAAAGGATGAGGGTTTATTTTTACTCATGATTCCATTCATGGTTGGCTAACTCCAAGGTAAGAATGGCATGGTAATAAGGTATGGATGAAGGCCAGCTGTTCCCATCATGGCAGTCAGGAAGAAGGAGAAGGGAAGAGCCAGGAAGAAAAATATACTCTTCCTGGTCACATCCCCAGTGACCTACCTCTTCTAATCAGGCCCTACCACCTCATGGCACTCTCAGCTGATGAACTCATCAGTAGATGAATCTATATACTCACGAGTAGAGCATCCCCAAGATCAAATCCCCTTCCAAAAGCCCTACCTCTGAGTGCAAGAGAGTACAGGGACACTACAGATCTAAATTGTAATATCAGGGGAAAAAAATCTTGGCTTGCTTGAGAAATTTCTTGAGCCTACTCTCTTCCAATATATCAAGAAGAGCTGAGTGGATGAAACAGAATAAGAGATAATACATATCAGAGTCCAGAAAGCAGGGCTATTTCTAGGTACCAGTGACCTGCCCACCTGTCCTACTAGCTCATGTCCAGATTAGATGTGTGGCTCATGAATGAAGCTGTTCAGTTCTCATAAGCCTAAAGAGTGCCTACAAGTGAAAACATAAGCTCACTGTCACAATAAAAGGACAGAAATCAAACATGAAAAATCTGCATTTTATTACCAAAACCTCCCACATAGACTGAAATAGTTTCTTTAAAGTATAAAATATAATTCAAAATTTTATTAGAATGATATAGGTTATTTAAATTTCATATCTTTAGAGACAGTAGGATGTCTGGCCTCTAAGAAGGTAACTTCATTACAGTAGAGATGAAAGAGTGAATTAAAAATGCGTGATCCTGAGAAAGGTAAGAGCCACACTATCGAAAGAGAAGGCAACTGCAGGACTAGACTGATCTCCACAGTCTGTTTGGATGGAAGGCAGGTCAGGCCATTGAACTGTCTTACACAGATGCCAACCAGAGCAAAGGCATCTCGTGGGGGGAGGACACTCTGATGGAATATTTGAAGAATCCCTAAAAGTACATCCCTGAAACAAAAAATTATCTTTGCCATCATTAAGAAGGGAGAAAGGACTGACTTATAAGCACAAATTACCTCAAAGAAGCTACTACATGAGTAACAGTCACTGCGTTACTTAATACAAAACAGAAATTTCTCATTTTTTTTACGTGTACCATAATTTAACTGATTTTATATGTTAGAATTCAGAACACAAATGTTTGGCAATCAGGGCTTGACAACTTTGTTAGACAATCCTGACTTAAGTAAAAGCTCAAACTTACAGGATAACATTTTTTGTTTAAATTTTGATAGTAATTTTGATAGTAATTCCAATCCAGTAAATATCATCACAGTTTTCTCTTTTTAAAAATATTGTTAGACTTAGCAATAACGTGCAGCTGTTCACCAAGATGGGGGATGTCGTATCAAAACCTGTTGCAGATAGATGTTATATTTAGATCTACATAACTAGTTATGTGACTTTGTTGACATACTGGAGAACTCTCTTCATTTTCTCAGAACCAAGCAAGAGTCACTTATATTTCAATACATATTCATAAAGCTAATGTTTTAAGACAATGAAGCAATGCCTGCTGTATATCTTGATCCTATTCTAAATAAATTAAATTCCCTATATGTATATGCTACATTATACCTACAGAAAGGCATTTTAGTATGATGTATGTATAATGCAAATAAAAATATTTAACACACATCAAAAATTTTTCATTTCTTTGAATTATACTCTGAGAATTACAGCCTTTTTTATTGAAACCAACACTAAACCATTTCCTGTTTTCCCCAAGAATACTTGCTGGTTTCACTTGGGTCTGCAGTGTTTACCTTGAGATAATGCTTGGATTTCAGAATGTGATGTTGTTTTATATTGTTTCATTGCTTTCAAATTTACCACAGGAAAAAATTATTAAATACTGATTGTCACATAAATTTGTTACATTAGGTTTAGAGATAAGCTCTGTTTAGAAGTAATTCCAAGAACAGTTTTTTTACATTTTACTTTCACAATGAAAACCAGTCAGATTTACTTCAGCCTCAGAGTATGTTTATGTAAAATCAAGTGAACCCTGGAAATGAACCACACTTTTTATTTGCTAAACTAAAGATGAGACAACAAATAAACCTTACCACATTTGAAATTTTGAAGGTAAATTCTGAAGTTATTATTTGCTTTTAATAAACATTGTTTCTTAGACTATATTTTTATTGTAGATGCCTTGTCATCATCAAAGAAAAAAGTAGGCTTAATAAGGGAGCTCTGAAAAGTTAAGAACCTTTCCACCTTTCCACTTGGGATTTATTCTTTGGAATACTTGTGCGTCACAGGGCCTCCCAGTTGTGAACAATGAATTATAACCACAAAACCATACTGAGCCCATATTCACACCTAAGCATGTGTTAAATGTTTCTGTGTGTGTGTGTGCACGTGCACACACATATGCATGCGCTGAGGGCGTTATAAGTGCTTTCTTGATTTTTTATTTAATAAAAAAATTTTGTTTCCTTCAGAACTCACCAGGAGCCATCTCTGAGATTTATAGAAATGACTGAAATGATATTATTCAGTAAAATCCCCCTGAGTTTCCGTGGGTGTGGTGTTCTCAGTAGCTGAAGTGCCCAGTCATGCCTCTTCAGTGCATGTTAAACTTTGCTCTATAATTGTATTCAGTGGACTAGCATGTCTCTGTAGAATGTTGAGTGACTTGAAAAATACTTGGCTGCCTGACAAGAACGTAAAACAAAGCTAAGTGTGTAATGCTTAACAAAGGAACATTCAGTAGCTTCCTTCTGGTAGAATCAAAGCAGCAAAGAACACTCATATCCTTTTCTCCTAAATAAAAATTGGGGGAAGACATCCTGGAAAATAAATGCCACCAGTCAGAAGTCAGTGACTATTAAGAAACATGAAGTTTTAAACCATTCTCTCGCATTTTGTTCTTCTAAACCATGGCCATTAATAACCTCTGAAAATGTCGATTAATTATCTTCTTTCTGCTTGGCTGGTATTTCTGTACCAAAATGTTCAGATGGGAAGAAAATAAAGGCCTGACAGCTCAATATTCAAGAAAGTTTGAACTGGAACTCATTTATTTATATTTCAAAATTTTGAGGCAGATTACCTGGAAGGTATCCAAAACCTCAGAAGCCAAAAGTTCTGCCAAACATTTTTCGGCTTGGCAATCAGCAGTAGAACATGGCCAGATCATTAAAGAAATCCTGTTCTGAATTCCCTTGAAGTTTCTAAGGCAAAGTTTAAACAAAAATTATTTCCTTCAGAGACTCTTATATGCATGGTAAGTTTCCATCTGTGCATAAGGAAACGGCATAGCAGATTAGACGTCTTGACTCAGGGAAAAAAAAAACACAAGCACAACAAAAATAAACCTACTTTTCAGTTCTCTCTAGGCCTTCATGGCTGGGTACTCAGAAAGCAAGAATCTGTCTGTCTCTCGTCTTTTAGGAAGGAGGTGTTTATTGCTGCTTTGCCTTGTCATGGCTGTATCTGCTGTTTTTCAATCTTACTGAGAACTGAGGGAAGAAGGGGCTGTGCCAGATGTAAACAGGCTCAGCCCTCCTTTGGCACAGTGTAGACTGGTGGGCAGGGGGAGGATTCCTCTGGTTGTCCAGAAAAGGGAAATGTTAGTTAGAATCAAGGAGCAAGGCGTAATTTCAGGATGGAGGCTAAAGAGGAAGTGTTTCTGGTATGTGGAATTTGCACAAAGCAGGGAGGATCTCAGAGTATCGTGGTACAGCACGAAGTTCTTGCTCTGCTCATTTCTAGCCTTGTCGTATTTAAGGGTGTGTATACCCTTAAACCAAAACCGATTACATGAGAACACGTATTTCTTGCCTACACATTAAAATCAAGTTGGATATAATCTCTCCATTCTGTACAATCACAGTTTAATTTACACGCTGTAATTTATTTTTTCCATCTGCGTTGACTCATGGCACCTTTTCTTTAAGTTAACTTTACCAAGAACTGAAGAAAGCTAGGGGAGCCTCCTACTAATTCAGACCAGTGTTAGAAACAAGAGTCTGAATGGTTTCAGCTCCATAAATAAGCACTTTACCATTTGTGAAGGGGCTTACAGTGAGAAATCGTCTTTGCTATCATAGTGTCCATTTAGTATGGAAAGGTCAAAATTCACTTCCTTAATTCAAAGCATTTTTAAAAAGCATCATTCTTCTGGTAAATATGTTCTCCTTATAGAGGCACTGAACAAGTTTCTGGGGGCATAGGATGCCTGATATCAAGGATCTCAGAGCCTGGAGGAGTGCACACTGTAATAATACAAAGGAAGACAATAGATCTATACACAAACTCCTGGAAGCACAGGGGACACAAGTATCTGAAGCTCGCCTTCTATTTGTGAAAAACGAAGCTGTTTTCCATTTGCACATGTATAAGCAGATTCTTATTATTTAGGCCTCTAATTGTAAGGTAGGCTAAAAATGTTCTTTAAACTTTGGGGGAATTAAATTTTGAGTGAATTTGTATTTGCAATAAATCACACACATAAAAAACTGTAGTATTTTTAAGTCCTTAACTAATATTGACAAAATGACTGGTTTTATTTACCAAACTTGGATCTATTTCATTTTTTTCCCAACATTCAAACATACTTTCCAATTCAAAAGTGTCACCACAACCAAGGATATTTTTTTAAATGTTTGCAGTATTCTGAAAGCAATTTTAAATTTATACATTGGAAGCCAAATGTGTTTTTAGTGACAGCGAAATCCTCCCAATGCACAATACTTTCCTGTCTCCTTTGTCTAGCAAATTCAAATTCAGTTTTCACAATTGAGACACTTGCTTCAGTGAGGATCTCATAGATTTCCCTCTGTACTCTCATACTGTCTTATGAAAGCTTATAATTAACTTAGGCAATGAAGTCTCACACACCACTAAACCCATGACTCAGTTTCCTCTTCTGTAGGGAATCACAACAAATAGTATTTATAAAGGTAAAAATAGATTAATACCATATATATAGCATAAACCAAAGAATCATAACAGCATTCACTATTATTGCCTCAGGTAGTTATAACATAGTAGACGGTCAACATAGAATCACTGCATAAATTATGTACCTGGTTTACTAGGTATACTAGAATTTATTCATCCCAGGATATGTCAGCCTTTTTCATAAGTTACAATCAAACTTTATGAGTTAAAAATAAATATTCATTGAGTCTAAGACAGCTTTTTGCATGGAAAATAATACAAACTTATTTACATAATGCTTTATAGTTTTGCAAAGTACATTTACAGAGAGAGAATTAATTTGACTTTCTTTCACACTTTTTAATTCAGCTCCAGTGCCAATCACAAATGACCAGTGCTTAATATATTTGCTCACTGTGGCTCCTCCTTCAAAAGTATCTAAGTTGTAGTTGAAATTTGCAGTGGCTATTTAATTGATGTGCCGCTAATGTTCTCTTTATTATGATTATCAAATCCTATGCAAATACCACTTCCTCTGAACCTCACCCTTCCCAGGCTGTCAGTCTCTCAAAACAGGGCAGCTGTGTCTTAGGATTCTCTTTCCATACCAGATCCAAAAGCTCCATGGAGAGGAGAAGAGAAAATAAACACACACATCTCTAACTTTCCAGCCTATTGACTGGTCTGCCCTTTCCCCTGGCCAAGATCCTCAAAAATATGATAATGAAGTGGTTTGTGTAGCTATGAAAGCGTGGGCGGTGTTCCTGGGCCACAGCAAATGCAGAGAAAGGAGGTGCACAACAGCGACAGCCTTTTCCCTGGCCAGTCATTTCACGGAAATGGACTCACCAGATCTGGAAGGAGGTCAAAGAAGAGACAAAATAAAAGGCTCTCTTGGTTGGTTGGTTCTGAACAGATTCTAAAAGTGGGCTTAAGGCCTGTACTACAACAAACTCTCTCATTGGCAGCAAAATGAAGGAGAAATGTCACCAAAAAAGAGAAAAGAAAACAGCAGTCAAATACAAGTATCATGAGCTCCAGGACTTTGCTTAATTCCTTTAACATTTTCAATGCAGTGGATTAGAGTGAATATTAGTTGGGTGATAAATCAGGTCTGGATTGTTATTTGTGTTAGACAGAAATTTTGTTATGAAAAAAAAATAGCTTAATG
Source organism: Cavia porcellus (assembly GCF_034190915.1). Taxonomy (NCBI): domain Eukaryota; kingdom Metazoa; phylum Chordata; class Mammalia; order Rodentia; family Caviidae; genus Cavia; species Cavia porcellus. Next base: position 9,952,505 of record NW_026947500.1, on the reverse strand, counting down.
TTAGATTTTCACCTAATGGCATCTTGAAAGAAGAGATAAAAGTGTGTAAGAGGAACAAAACAAAACACAATGCACCTTGTGCAAAACCAGGCCACACCCAGAGCAGTCAACCCCAAGGACAAGGTCTACTTGGGGCTCTCAGGCCAGTTCAGCTTTCCCTGAGCACCACATTTTCTACCCACTTGCACATTTTCATTAGATGTATCACAAACATCAGCATTCATTTCTTGTGTATTGTTTATAGCTTCATGCAGATTGATGTGGAAATAAGAGAGGCCTTCACACTGAAATGGCTCTAATACTTTGGAGTCCTGCATAAGCAAAGGAAAACCTAACTCAGACTCATTTTCTCTAAGTGGCTAGTTTAAAAAAAAAAAAAAATAAGACACATGCTCATTCAATCTCAGGCAGCCACCTGGGCATTAGTTATATATGAACTTCCCACCAGTATACAACAAATAAGGAAATGCTCAAACTTCAGTCACTCAAGTAATTTCTCTGTTAGGCTTCCTCATTCACTTTAGTTATTTTTTTATTGTAAAGAGAATAAACCCAGCAAAACAAAACAGAATAAAATCAATCAAAACAAAACAGTGAAAGTGATACAGGACTTCAAAACAGGACAATAAGAAATCAGCAATGGCCACCATAATGCCTCTTGTTACCTTCAAAATCGCTACCCATGCCATCAATAGCAAAATCAAATAAAAGAGAACAGAATAAAACCAATCAAAATGGAATATTGAATAAAACAAAATAATAAAACAGAGCAAAACAAAACAGTGAGAAAAATATTGGATTTCAGAAACAAGACAGAAGGAAATCCCCCATATTTGCTATACTATATTTGCATACCGTTATCCTCTTAGTAGATGCTCAGACTACCAGCCCTAAGACTACAAAGTCAGTCAAACAATACAAGCGCTAAGTTGTTTTTGTACCTCAGTTGCTATTGACTCAGCCTGTCCTCTGAATCAGCCAGCAGCTTACAGTGGAGGCAGGGAGGTGGGCACAGAGTTCTTGTCTCCCAGAAGAGCCTCACGGGAAGGGTGAACTGGCTTCTTGTTATACTCCTTACAGATCCAGCATGGCTTCTGCTGACTCTCCTCATTCACTTTCAATTTGTAGCTGCCTTATTCATGAATAGTTGTCTATTCAAATAAACTCTCAAATTTTAATGTACCAAACCTACTTTTATCATTAACCCTCTCTAATATTATTATTGTAGCCCCCACTCCTGAAAGCCGAAACGATGGCTAAACAATTCTGAATCTTACTTTGGACATCAACAAAAATTCAACATTGACTGAGCCTTTTTTTATTTGCAAATGAGCCAAGGAGAAGATGAGCTCAACAAAGCTCTTATCCTCGTCAACTTAAAATGAAACAGATGCATCCAAACAGCTCTAACACAGTCTGAAAGGCGAAACAGTATACACAGTGCTGTATGAATACAAGAACCAAGGAGATTCATTACCTGAGAGCATCTAAGAAAAGCTCCTCAAACTGTGTCCCAAGAATCAGTGCTTATTACCACTCCACATGAGATAAATTGAGAAATTGAGAGTAAGCACTTAGAGACTGTTATAGTAATTGACAAAGCAAAAATTATGACTGCTGAGTCTAATAATAAGAAATTACAACTTGTGTTTTATAAGTCTGTGTACAGATTGGAAAGTTTAAAAATAAAGGGAGGAAAGAGAGAATAGACAGAAGGAAATTGGACTAAAGAAGTTGAAAATACCTTTGATCCATCAGGCTTCACTTGAGCCTTGCAAATAGGTATGACTTTACGACCAAATACGTGGGAGATGGGAAGAATTGGCAGAGTTATGGGCAATAACTCAGAAGTAGGAGGCTTGGGAAACAAATGACAATTAACCAAAGAAGTCAAGTCTGAAGAGACCCCACATGTGTGTCCATGGGAAGGTGGGAAGAGAGCCCAGCATTAGTGAATGGCAGCAAAAGGCTGGAGAGTTTAACTCCAAGCTGAAGATTTGGGACTTTATTGTTTTGACAGCAGAGAGGACTGAAGAGCTTTGAATGGAAAAGATCACAACAAAATTTTCACATGTGTAGAAGATGGTCAGCAACCACCTAACTGAGCTATTGAGTACTTGCTACCAGGTTTGTAAACTCACACACCCACCGATGCCAAGCAAGCCCTCCCCATGCAGGAAGGCAAGGTTTGGTGATCTCGATAGCACTAGCCTCATACAACCAAGTTCCTATCACCCAGACTGAGCCAGCTATTCTCACTGGCAGATATATACATACCAGAGAATCAAGGCTCCTGTTTTTCAAAAGAAACTATGAGCTGGACTTATATGGTAACAATTTCAAACACCAACATTGATTCAAAAATTTGTTAAAAGACAGTATTAAGTAACCAAACAAAATATGTCAAGTTGAATTTGTTTCCTGGGCTTCTAGTTTGCACTCCTACTTTAGTATACTTATGCCTCACCAAGTGATAAACTGCACCTCCAAATTTACAAAGATTGTTTGTAATACGATGTGATTCCTGTGCTACCAGCAGTCCTCTATCTTCAAGGATGATTATTGACATTGCTGTTACCACTGAGACACTCAAATCTGGGACAAGAACCTAAAGTTCCTTCTCACTTAGTTTAGCAGTAAAAATTATGTGCAATTATAGCCACCTTTACAGCTCCTGTCACCACTGCCATCATAAAAGTTGAGCAGTATGTGATTCTTAGTGTCTTCATCTCTTAAAACCAGAGCATTTGTGATCTCTGAATGGAGAGAGGTCTCACATCCAGTCTCCAGTAAATGTGTGACTCATTTGACTCATTCTGCTCAAAGCTTTTCACTATTTCCTTTTCTCTGGGGATTCTTATGCAACTAATGTTTCCTGTACTTGATTTCAGCCAAGGTAAAAGCAGTCTCAAGGTGCCACTGGCAGCCCCTTTAGGATAGTTCCAAATTATAGAGGGAGCACTTGGAAAGGGAAAAGGTTTTATTCCAACAGTTTTACAAAAAGGACAATGAAAAAATCTGCCAATAAATATTAAATGTGTTGTTGGAAAGTGTGGGGGAGGGGTAGAAGAAAGGGAAACAAAAGAGATCAATAAAAATTCTCTTTCCAGCTGTTCTTTCCACAGCCTGCATAAAGAACACACATCTTTTTGATTAAAGTGCAGCTTTCATGCTCCTCTCTGGCAGGCTGCCAAATCTGGCTTTAAGGTGAGCACTGCTATTTTAAGGAGGAATTGTTTGCATTTGACTTGAAAGAAAAGACACATTATTCCCAGTTTGCTTTTCCACACTGCCTCTGAGGGGATGCAGCAAAATAAGCCTGAAGAAACAATGTGGAAGAAATGACCTCTAGTCCCTCAGGAAAATCCCCCCCCCAAAAAAAAAAGAATCTCAGTGACCCAATTCCACTGCTTTTTCCATTCTACAAGGCAATTTCTACTGCTCCTGTATTAAACTTGGTAAGGTTACAAGTCTGTGGACACCTTCATCATAAACTCTTGCCATAAAGGACTAGCATTCAATTATAAAAATCACCAAAGCCTGGGATTTATTTAGTTTAAGTAGCAATTTTCTCAGCCATTTACATAATAAATGTATCCATTCAGAAGTCCCTATACCTGTTCAGAGTTCAAATTGTTTTCAAAGAAAGATAAATATTTTGAATTATTGGCTAGGATTTGCTATTTTTTAAGCTGATCATTTTTATATTTTTTCAGTAAAACATGGTCTTTTACCTAGAAAGCCACTGGACCACTGTTATGGTTTATGTTAAGAGGCCCCCCGCAAGCCTCATGCAGTCATGGAGGCAGCTGAGTCTAATGTTTGTGATTTGTGTGTTGTCTAGCACTTAAGATTGGCAGTGTGAGCGCTGCACCCACCCAAGGGCAGAGCCAGCATACAATATAAGGGAGGAAAAGAGGCACGCTTTTCCCTTTTTTGCTCTTTTCACTCCTGTTGCGTGCAGCTGCCATAAACAGTTGCCACTTAGCCATGTCACCCTACCATGGAGCCAGCTGCGTATGGACTGAAACCTCCAAAAACTGTAAGCTAAATAAATCTTTCTTTACTTCATTTTGGGCATCAGGTATTTCGTCTCAACAGTGAAAGAAAAGTAACCAAGACAATCATAAATCTCTTTGTGCACGCACAATGTGCCAAAGCTGTGCCCCTACCCTGAGTAGAGGTCCCTCTGTCCAGTCCACTCCAGAGCTCTCCTCAGTTCCCAGCTCACCTACCGTAGATGAACTCCTCTGCACTCAGGCAGAACCTGGCCCAGCTCAGTGCACACAAATCACCTGCACTAATCACTATGTTTCTTAAGCAATCCATTTCGTAATTTCTGTTTCTCAGTCTCATGAGTGTTTTTTTTAAGTATCATTAATTATTGCTTATTGTTGCTGGCCCAGAGTTTGTGAAACATTTAAGGCCATTCTTGATCACCTTTTAGCAAGATCACTTCTCACAACTCTAAGGCAAGACTTTTTTTTTTTAAGGCAAGACTTTTGAGTTTCCTTTTTTTTTTTTTTCTCTCCAAGTCTCATTATTCTTTGCTTGTTACTAGGACTTAAAACTTATATTTGAGGAGTTCCTTATTGTGCTATAGCAAGGCACAATAATCTGCATATCATGTATAGAAGGATGATTTTTGCAAAAATAGAAATACTTGCCTGACATGTGCCGTAAAAGAAAATGAAAACCACAAACTGAAATGTGTATGCCATTGTTAATTTTTTAAAGCAATAAAGCAGACTCATGCCACACCACGCAGATGTAAAGTAAAATGGAGTTGAAGCACTTTCCTTGCCTGAATTAGATGGTTTTGCTGTTTTTATTCTCTGAGATCTCTTTCTGTCTCTTCTCTCAGATCTTGAAGATTTTCTTTTATTTATTTATTTTTTTTGTAAGTTACTGAGCAGTAGTTTATATTAAACTCATTCAGAGGAGAGCCTTGGTATGGAAGAGGTGAAGAGAGACCCTTTGAAGGCTTTAAGAAGAGACTCTCTGGAAAGGGTCACCCCAATGCCCAAGTGTACTGACAGCAGTAGATCTTCAATTTCAGTGTGAGATCCCCCGAGAATTAAAACTATGAATCTTCTTCCTATATAAATACACATATGTCCATATTTATCCAAAAAGCCCTTTTTGGACCCAAGTATCCAATTTTTAAGCTTGTCCAGGGCTGATGTATCTTCAAAGCCAGATTCAAGCAAAGCAACACCAGAGACTGCTTCAATGCACCAGAATGCCAATTTATTCATTTAGAACTGGAGACACGGCTCAGTCCAGGAGCTAGGCCAACTGTCTGCACATTCCCTTCTGGTAGGTAGAACTACACAGGAAATCAAATTACAGACAGAAGGCTTCCTGGTGATTTTAGAAATAGAACAAAAGAGGTGGATGTTATCATGCAGTAGCAGCCCGATCAATTTCCCGTCTCTGTTCTAAGGATATTTGTGTCCACCCTCCAACTTTAGATGTTCCTCTCTCTTTGTCACTGTTCATCACATTCCAAAATACAAAAGAGAAAGAGGGCTCAGAAAATAAGAGTCTATCTTTTTGCCCATATAGTATTACTTAAGTCACACCACTTAAATACAACCACGGGCTTTACAGACTTCCTTTACACTCCAATTCTTTCTGCTTTGGGGTATATTCTTCTGATCCATACTTTCTGAGGACCATGGAAATATTTTATTAGTAATGACTATACAAACTATTTCCTCTGCAGTTGACTATAAGGTAGTTTGAATGTTTCCAGTTTAATTTCAAAAGAAAGAACTGCACTTTGCCTCTAAGTTCTGTGAGCTCAGCGTGGCTGTGTCTTACCAGCTCCTATGAATCCACTCAGAGTCAACTCCAGCCTTTATTTGCTTTCAAGCAGAGAAGCTATGCCACAGGTCATTTGCAGCAGCTGTTTAAATGCAACAATGATATTTTCCTAGGATGTTTGCCTTCTTGTGTTTCTCTTAGATGATTATTTCATCATGCTTACCTTCTTAAGAGTCAGCCATCAGAGCACAGAAACACCTTAGCTAGTGCTCCACCAAAAGATGTCTATTTCTCTCTCCTTTCCCCTCCTCATTCCATTCCCTCTCCCTCTTCTCTCCTCTCAGTGAATCACATTTGAAGCCAAGAATCTCAAAATTCTTTCTGATCATATTAACTACCACTGCTGAAGTCTCACACTCTGTTGACAACATTCAAATTCTTCTCCTAAAATACGTTACCAAAACATAATTTGTATGTACAAGGCTTTAAAAAAAAATAAAGAAAAAAGGCTTGCCCTGCTCTATATATTTATACATATATAAATGGCAAACATGTAGGCTGTGTCTAAGGCAAAAGTCAGAACAAACCTGGGAAAGTAGACAACAACAGATTATCAGAGCACAGAGCCAAGGAGCAGAACAGGAGTCTGGCGTCAGGCAGGACTGGGAGTGGGCACCATGCTTAGGGTAGGCCAAGATGGGAAAGGAAAATTTGTAGAGGGGAGCCAACTCACTCAGCCAATGAGCTAATCTGTTTGCTTGCTTGCTTGCTTGTTTTGTTTGTTTGTTGAGCTCAGGTTGGCCTTGAAACTCACTGTATAGTCCAGGTTTGTCTCAATCCATAGTGAGCCTCCTGCCCCACCCTCCTGAGCACTGGAATTCTAGGTGTGCACCACCATGCCCAGGTGCTAACCTTTTTAACAAAAATAAAATGATGTAAACAAAGTTAAATTGGGATCAAGGATACAGACAAGATGCAATCATGAAGGCTTCTGGCGAGCAGCAGCAGATAAGGCAAAGCATACCCATGTGATTCAAGTGTTTCAGGAAACTTCGTTGGCCTGAAGTACAAAAGGCTGTCTGACTTCTCAACCAGTTGTCTCAGTTGAAACATTTACGAAAATTAGCACAAGATACCCCAGGGAGACTCACTATCTTCAAACCTCTTGATGAGTTAAATTTCTTTGGAAGAAGTGAATAGGAAATAAGATGTAAAAGAGGCCAGGACCTGCCAAAGCTTCACCTTGGCTTGGCAGGTCTCCTGATGGGTACAGTCTTCCAGAATTCTGATTTTCCCTGCTTTCTCTTGGAACTTAATAGGAGCCTCCAACAGACCATTCTCTCTGTTTCCAAAATATATTCAACTTTGCTTGGATTTTAATTTATATTTTGGGCCAAATGGCACCACTTAAATTAATGTTTTTTTAGTAACTACTAATTAAAGATATGCTCAGAAGACTTGCATTTATAGAATATCAATGAAGAATTTCTTTTAAGGATGAGTACAAATTCTGTAAGAAATGTTTTACATTAAACTATGCTGTGGTCCTTATTTTGTATCTATTTAGAGAATTTAAATGCTTCTGTACCACCACCACCCCATAAACCAGATGTCAATGCTGGTACAGTTACAACATCAAGGCAGGGTCTACTAGTTAAACAACACTAAGATATTCAAATTGGGAGATTCTCCCATCAAATACTATATATAAATATTTTTATCATTTTCTTTTGTTGCATTAGAAGGATAATATTTCAACAATTGCATTAGCAGGTATTTAATGGCTCATGAATTACTTCAATGATTTGAATATTGGTGGAACAAAAGCTGTTGGAATTTTTTGTTAGATATCTCTGAAGCTCTGCCACAGTAGCACAGCTTTGGAGAAGAGAAACTCTTTCACCCTGTTTGCTTTTGGAGGCATGATGATTCCAAACAGAACTCTTGAGTTTACAACTAGCAGTTCCCAATCCCTTATGTGAGTTGGGCAGCTGCTATGTATTTAAGTCCACTCAGACTCTTGTAAGAAAATACCTTAATCTAGGTAATTTATAAACAAAGATGTTTATTTCTTAGACTTCTAGAGCTGAGTTCAAGATGAAACAGTCAGTGTCCAGTATGTTCCTCATGAATGTTGCCTACTTGCCACATCCTCACATGGTGGGAGGACTAAAACTCCTTCAGGCTTCTTTCATCAGGACACTAATCCAGTTAGAAGGTTTGTGCTCTCGTGACCCAATCACCTCCCACTCATTGCACCACACAACATCACTGTGCTGGGGATTAATTTCAACATGGGTGAGCAGAGGGCACAAACATTCAGATCAGAGCACTCTTGCGATACACAATTTTTTGATTAGTGCCTTGGGCAATCCCGAATTACTTATCTATAAGTTGATAAATTCTTAAAATAATAAGCAACAAATTGAGCATTTCCTGTAAGCAAAACAAAATTCCACGCGCCATGGGGAACACTGGCTGACTTGACTGGTGGTGATCACTAGTTGTTGTCTCTGTCCTTTATGCCCCACATCCACTGTCTGCTTTTTTCTGTCTGTCTTTGTTCCTGGAGTGGGTGACCTCTGTACCCTGCATACCTGGGCCCTGTTGCCTTCTCACTTATAGTCGTGTTTGACCTGGGTACAAACTAATCAGCAAGAGTCAAAGGTTTTAATATGCAGAAATCAGGGTCTATAATTTGTCCCCATGTGGCCTGAGTTCAAGTAGTGACTGTTTTAACCTACACTTCCTGTTAGAGGCCCATTTCTCTTTGTGAAGCTTAATCTCTTACCAGGCTTTCACAAAGGTCTCCTTCTTCTTCAGTCTAGGGTTAGTAATGGTTCCCAACTATTGCTAGTCTTTGGGAACTTCAGGATCCTCTTTTGGTTTCCTTAACCTTACTTTGCTTTTGGAGATAGATCCTTCAGGAAATTATTTCAACTAAACTTCAGTCTTCTGTTACAACCTTGAATGAGACATGACCCCTGCCTTTAGAATCTTTATGGACCTTATTGATGCAATAATGATACGTGAACAGATTTTATATCTTTCCAGGGTTGAAAATGGTCCATATCTGGATGTTTGTGATGTTTACATATACTTAGGATTTGTGCACATGCCTAAACCCATGTCCATCAACTAAGTGATATCAATCTTAAGCCAAGTACCCAATAAACAGCAGGGATACAAAGAGCTGAAATTATTTAGAGGAAGCAAAGAATCACATCTGGGGACAAGATAGGAGAAGACTCTAAATATGACATTCAAAAGTGAGCAAGGCAGAGAGCAGCAGAATGTGAAAACACAATTGTGAGGAGACATTTAGTATACCTGAATTGTAGATGTAGGAAAGGACACAAGAGGTTATGCATACAAACTGGTAGACATTTCTTTAACCTCCATGAAAATGTTACTTTTCTATATTTACTGCATTTTCCTTAGGTCCTAATCCTCCAGCAAGCTAAGCTAATTTGATTGGTATGTGACTATTTCAAGTCAATTCCTCAATAAAATCTCTTTATTCAAATGAGTTGTCCTTTTCCATAAGGATTTCAAAAAATTCTGATTTCTAGAGCATCCCCTTGGAATTTCCATGACATGACATCATTTCAGATAATCTTCCAGCACTGAGACTCTGTAACATTGCATTTTCAATGAGCCTTAGACAACCAATTGTTTTCCACTTAATCAGTTTAGTCCTTAGAGCCTGCACTTCACTAGGAAACCTTTTGGGAGAAGGAAAGGTATTCATTCAAAATCTCATGGTTCACTGAGCCAATTAAGAACGAGGAAAGACATTTGTTCTTTGTTCTTACTGATACTTTGCAGTGTGTGTTTTAGTTGAGTCAAATTTAAACAAGGTCTCTGGGATGTGAGTGTGATACTCTTGTCTCTGTTCACTTCAAACATTGTTTAGATTACTTCTGCAGATTAAAATAACCTTATCCAGCTCTACACATGGCTCCTAAGAGGCTTTGCCATATCCTTCATGAAACACTTTTTTTTCTCATCCTGGAAGTGATAAGACAATGACAGGAAGACTGAGCACCTGAAATGTCGTAGTGATGAATGAATTAAACTGAATGTTTAGGTTAGTGGAAGGTAAGGTGACAGAAGAGAAAAGTTGCTGACAGCCAGGAAATAACCATGTAAAGGCAGTCACTTCTCTACTTGCATTCTGAAATTCAAATACATTTAACACTCACAGAGATGCAGGGGATTGAACTTTTGGGGGCTATTCTGAGCAAGGACAGCTGTGTGCTCTGAAACACATGGCTGAACATTCCCAAAAGAGCAAGTAGGAAAAGAAACACAGAGTGGTATATTTGAGTTGGCCATTTTGGAATTCTCTAAATGCTCTAACATGCAAAAATAGCTCCCTAATAATCATCACAACAAATATCAACCATCAAAAATATTCTATCAACTGGTGTTGAAATTAGAATATGTGAAGATGGAATTTTCTATATGCCACAGGCTGACTGGGTCCACTCCGATTGGCAAATCGTTTCCCTCTTCTGTCTCGCCTATGTCGGTGTTTGGGGAACTAGGTAACAGTAGAGAGGTAGACCATCTTTCCTGAATGATATAGGTTCTCTTAAGGTAGCTAGGAGCTTCAGGACTTACTTTCTGGTTTCCTTGTGTTTCCATTAGCAATGAGCTTTCTGGAACCTCCAAACAATCACACAATTTGTGCTGATTGCAAAGGGCATATTTGCCTTTCCATCTTCCATTATGCAAGTAATGCTAATTGCTAAGTCTGCTAGCAATTATTTAATGAACTCTTATCATGATCTCAGTTGTGCTAGGGGCTTGGAAAAAAAAAAAAAAAACGAAATACGTTCTTCGGCCCTAAAAAGCTTAGGCAATACTTTCTGGAAGAAGACCAAAGCACATGAGATAAAGCTAGCAAAGATACAAGAATATGTAGAAATAAATTTCAGAAAATGCTCTAAGTAGCTTCTCCAGACAGAAGCATTTTTTTATTTAGGATTTTGCTCAGATACCTGAGAATGGTTAAATTTTGTTGCTTCATGGAGTATTTCTTCTTACATTTCTGCTTTTCTGGCATACAGCTACTGGACAACTGCCCATTTCATATCTTCCTTCCTCCTTCTCTTGTATCTCCCTGATGCATGATTTATTCTCCCCTGTAGCTTCCACCATCTGGATCAGACTTTCTGCCTCCCTGGACCTAATTATTTCCCTGTTCTCTAAAACTATTGCTTCCCTTTTGCCTATGACTCATAACCATTTATTAATGAACAATTAATTCTTCAGTTTCCAATGTTCTCTGCTCTGTTTATGTTTCCTATATTCTCCTAAGTGTACATTAGCAAGATGAATAAAAAATTGTTACGTTGTTGCCCACTCACACTATATACACACACATTTGCACGCCCAGAGTAAACCTTTCCTTAACCTCACTGACATTACCAAGTAAATAATACTTATAGCACTAAAAATTGAAGCCAGAAATGTGCCTACTGACATACTTTTAAATTTCAAAAAGCAGGTAAGGAGAGAGAGAAAAAAAAAAAGCAAATGAGAGAAAAAACATATTTGACAACAAAGGAAAGCAAAGAGAAATCCAAATATAAAATGGTAGATATTAAAGAATAAGAAAAACCGTATGGTTAATGAGAAAGAGAAAGAGTGTTTTAAAAGAGCAAAAGTGGAGATGGATTTCTAGATTTACTTCATGATTTCTAGATAGTAGTCATGGGACCTAACAAAAAAGAAGGTATTCGTAGTTCTTCATTTTGAGTTGGCTGTCAACTGCCAGATCCTACCGCAAATCACTTCATCTCGCTTTATATCTCAGTTTCAGTGTCTATAAAAGTCTATGTAATAAATTGAAAGTATGTCCCATGTACAGTTTAAGGAGTAGTCAGTTTAAGATTGCCCAGGGTGATATTAACGTTCCAAGTTATTTCTACGATAGTTGATGTTGTCAGAAAGGCCCAGAACAAGTTCAGACATATTTGGTCACTCTAGGGCAGAGAAGAAAGGTTTGGGGAGGAGGGGGTCTGAGGAAGAAAGAGGAGTTTGGCTTCTTTGACTCAGAGATTCCAAATAAATACTCCCAAAGGGACACCATAAGGGACACCATTGTGTGAGACGAGATGCGTTCTCAGAGGGCACGGGTGTGCGTCCACCTACCTGGAGTGGGTAAGATTAGGAGCCAGGAAGAAATGCTTCCTGATGCATTCCTACCATCCAGGCAGGTTCATTCTGAAAAGCAGCGTGCTGACAAGTGCATGCTAGTTGCCGGAGAGAAACAGTGATTGCTAATTAAGAAGAGCGCCCAATACAAGAACTTACATGTTACTTGTCACAGAAAACTTGCCTCACTTCTTACCTCGGCAGTGTCTTTAGACCGTGAAGACACGCTGCCTGTCAGACTTCAGAGAGTTTTTCTAACTGGTATAAAAGTTTCAGAAATCATCCTACAAAAAAGTGGCTATTACTTCCTAAAAAGAATTGCAACATGGAGAATTATCTTTTGAAAATTCACCCAGTGTCTTTTTGAGTCATTCATCTATAACTATGTCCCAGGAAAAGTGTGCTCACATTTACACAGATGCACATAAGAATAGTTTCCCTTGGTATAACACTTTTTTAGTTTGCATGAGACCCACAGATAGCCTCTCTTTGCCCTTTCTCTGCCTCCTTTCTACCCTAGCGGCCAACGAGGTGGGAAATAGCACTCAGAGTTCTCAGATCAGACACATTGGCTCATTTGGCTCTATGCACAAAGCTCTCAGGGAACCTACCTAGGACTCATTCCCAGATCCTCTCACTTCAGGTTCACTGCGTTTTCTTTCATCTCACTGCTGCCTCAGAGATAAAAATGTACTGATTCAGAAAGAAAAAAAACTAAAAGTTAAGGAAAAAACTAAAAGCCAGGCAATGTGTGTTTTGGTACTTGCATAAAATCCCGCATTGTGATATTAAGATTAAGCTGACTGAGTTCCTTAAATAATGATGACTGCAAATTTCTAACGATGTGCTTGACTTCCCAAAAGGATTAGCTAATTTGACTTTTAAAATCCTCAACAAGTATTTCATAACTGTTTCAGTTACTTGGAGCTTATTCATAGATTGAACCAAACTCCAGTCACACGAAGTAATATACAAAAATGTCATTAAAATGAACCAAGTAAGGGAGGAAAACATAACCACAGATTGGCAAGGAAAACACCAAACTTGATGGGGTTGTCTCCAGAAAGGGAGATCTTGAGTAATTTTGTTTCTTAGTTGGGCATCTGAATTTTTCAAAAGACTCTCAATAAGCAAACATGACTTCTATAATTAATAAGAAAATTATATGATTTTGTTTGTTATAACAATGATATGATGTTAAATGATGAATGAAACAAAATTGTAATTAAGGCCAAGCAGTCATCACATAAAGTAGTAATAGAAGAAACCATCCTGAAATGCCCATCCTAAAATCTTTTACAAATCCTTAAAATGACCCTCCAGATCATTCTAAAAGACCACTGCTCTGAGATAATCATGATCTAAACTTCGACACTTTCCCAACCCAGTCTTAGTTCAGTCAAATGTGTCTTAGTTCAGTCAAATGTTAATAAAATTTTTTTTCAGTTTTTTTTTTATCAGTACCGGGGATCGAACTCACGACCGCCTGCTTGCAAGGCAGGTGCTTATGCCACTGAGCTAAATCCCCAGCCCCAAATGTTAATAAAATTTTAAATCTTTTTTTTTTTGTATGTGTGTATGTGGTTTATTTAAACTCAATGTTCAGAAACTTAAGACAGAAATGTAAGTGAACTGATGTCAGGGTTTTGTGACAGATACATTAAGTGCCAGAAGGATGGGGAATCCCGAAGGATATAGGCACAGCAAGGGTAGGATGGTATGATAGGTTGGTACAGAAAGTAAATAATGATTCTTTGAGCTTTGCCCAAAGCCTGATGCTTCTGAAACTTTACGTATGTCTAACCTCTCAGGGAAACCCACTCAGGGCTTTTCCTGTCTTCTGTCCCCCATCTTTCCTTGTACCCTTTGTATTTCTTCCCAAGAGCCACTTGGCAAGAATCATAATGAGAACTTATTGTGTCATGTTAAAGAATTTTAAGGGCTTAGAGTGCTAAAACATACATCAAACAAGAACAGACTTGTGTGTATAAAATATGTCTCTTCCTTCAGAAAAGGGAGTGGTTTTAAAAAAAAAAGAAACTTAATCAGCAGAACAGTTTAGAATAGCTTCCAACATCGCTGCATTCTGGAAGTCAGGCTAGAGGAAACAAGTTGGATTCTTATTTAACAGCCCTTGCCACCAATGGCTTTTGTAACCAAAAAGCAAGAGCTTTTTGTTTTATTTTGTTTCCGGTCTACTTTGTAATAATAACATGAAGTGGGTTTTTCATTCTCTCCTCTGCTTCTGTTTTCAGTCCTTACTTCATTTTTCCCCTCACCTCAGCTTCTAACAGTTGGAGAAGAGTCTCCCACGTGTGATTACTGGCAAATCTTCCTGTAATTCATTAGCTGAATCCTATTTCCCACCATGCCCATAATATGAGTTATTTTACACATCTGACTGTAAAACAGATAGTCATGAGTTCCTTTTAAAATACTGATGTTATACAACAGAACTACTCTAGATAAAATGTGCAGATTTAGCATGATATGATCAAGTCTTAGCCAAGATCAAATTTCCAAATATTAAAAAATTAAAGCTAGTGTCTAAGATCCATAAGGGCAAGGACTATTTCTTCCCAGCAACCCCAGCTCCTGCGTAACACAGGCCTGGAGCATGGAAAGCATCAATAACACTGGAAGGGAAATGCAATTGAGTTGAAAGATGATGTCACCAAGCTTTAATAAGACAATTAATATTGGAAAAAGCTGTGTCCCAAATAAGCTAGCAAATCCAGAAACCCCTGACGGCTGTTCATCTGCACAACGTAAGCAGACTGCGGCACTGACCAGAGTAGAAGAGTTGAAGGGATGGATTTGCCCATGCAAAACCAACAGAACCGGTACCATGAACAAGTGGGTGTAAAGCCTGCTGCAATTTGGCCGTCAGTCTGAGCCAAGGGGAAAGAAGCCACTGTATCTTTGAGGACAGGTTTTCTAGATAGGCCTGCCTTCAGACTCTCAAAGCCATGACAAGTCACCACAGATCTGTCCTTTGCTAAGCCAACTGCCAAGTGAAGCAAGGCATAAAGTGAAACACTTTCAACTCGGGTGTGGCAATATTGCCACAGGACATTATGAGGGGAGCCAGGATTTGTACTGCATGCCTGGAGAAGTTTAGTTTCATCTGCAGCTCACCAAAACCTGCTTCAGGATAGTTAGAACTGTGAGGCCCAGCAATCTGCACAGGCGAGAGACTAGGAAACTATTTTTTAAAAATATATGAAAAATGGATTAATTCTCTTATCTCAGTTTCCAGCTGGGAGAGGCAAAGAACTTGTATCAGCAGTGCTCAGGGTCAAGAGGTCCTGGAGGGATAACTATGCCCATTAAAGTCAGAGACAGGGTGGCCAGAAAAGAGGCTCCAGCTTCAGATAGGAGTTCCAAAAGCAGCATTCTAAGAGCTTTTACATAACCAATAAATAGTCTTTCATAGAGTAGCTCCTGAAAAATGTTTTTGGGTGGGGTTTCTTTCCCCTGTCTCTTTTCTTATAAAGATATTTTACCCCATCTGGCAAGTAAGTGAACTCTTCATCATTTTAATGTGTGAAATGTTTCCAGCCCAAACGCCATTGAACTGTAGCAGAACGAAGATTCCAACATGATTTTTCCAAGTCAGTAGGAAAATAGAGAGCTGCGCATGAGAAACACATTCTGAGACAGCGGAGGGAGACTGCATTTCTCTCTCTATTGTGTACGAGGGAAAATAAGAGCATGAGAAATTAGGAAACATAATTCCAGTGAAAAACAGACAGATTGCATACAAAATCCCAGGCAAGAATTGGGAAATGCTGGGGAAGCCTAGGAGAGCATCCTACTAATGATGAGGAACAACTTGATGAAAGGGAAAAAAAAAAAACTTTAAGGAAGTAAAAGAAGCTGGAAAGAAGCTATTGAGCAAATGGACTGTGGGTTATTAAAGGTCATCTGAATGCTAAATGTGCCCTAAATGTGACCCCAGCAAGGGAGGAAAGATCTCTACAGAGGATGCTAAGAGAGTATCTGCTACATGCCCTCCAGGGGTCCCAGAGTCTCTTGCCAGTAGGTAGCCAGAATAAGATCAGAGACTACCCCTCCTTCAAGCCATAAAGCAAAGGTGCACAAGGCCTGCCTGCACTGACAGACCTGCAGACTCACAGATCGCATCCCACATTTGCCCCGTGTGTTTTTAATGGACTCCTCACATGTAGAAGATGGCAATGGTCCAGCCATGAGGCAGGAGGCTGGAGAACAGCTTTTTTGTCTTCAGGAACCAAATATCTATTTCCTGTGAAGCCAGATAGGTAATTAAGAGGAAAACAAAACCACATTTCAGGGCTGTCTGTCCAGCCTTGCAGCTCCTAAACAGAGATCATAGTGAGTTTAAAAAGGCTCGTCTGGAGGTGCCTCACTCTAAGCAGAAAGATTCTCTCTGGAGCCTTTAGCCGTGATGGGGCATTTCTAGAAGCCATCTACAGGCAAGGCGAAGGCAGTCGCCGGATGCAGTTTTACAAGGGTTCACTCACTCCAGGATGCTGGGTTTAAAGTGGGCTGGCTCAGCCAGCGTACAACTCTAAGTTTGCTTAGGCAATACTGAATCCTGCTGACTGTAACTACCTTGCCAGACTTCTGGAAAACTACTTAAATTTTGCTCCTAATGTCTCTTGTCAGAACACAAATGGATAGTCTTCTCCTGTTTCCTGGGAAAGAAACAGTGAACTGGGAAAGCTCGAGGCACACGGAGATGTTGTAAACCACAAAGGTCTAATTTATCTGGCCAGGTGAGTCTATCCAGTTCTAATCTGAAACATGCCCCAAAGCAATGCAGATACACTAAACAGAGTGAGACTGGCAGACGTAGCAGCAGGAAGAGTCCATGTGATAAAAACTAATGGATGTGTTTGGGAACTGTATGTGTAGGCTGAAGAGGCGTGGCTTTTGATACAATCTTGCTCCTTTGGTATGGAACATTTACACCTCTAGTTCTCATTTGCAAAATGAAAAAAAATCAAAAGAATAAGCAACAGGAAACATGCTTTGGGATGCTTCTGCCAACATCTTCACAAAACTTCAAGGAGATTCCAGGCAACAGAATTTGGCACTGTGCATCACAAGTCAGTGTGAAACTATTGGTGCCGAATGCTCTCACTAGGACTGTAGGAAAACTGGCAAGCCCACACTCATCCACACAAAAGGGTCTTCCGCTGTGCCTGTGCCATGGATATGCAGTGCTACCCCATGGCTCTGGGGTCTAGCACCTTGTCCTGGCATAGCACTTTGCTCGGTGCTCTATATATACATCCAAGCATCTGTGCTTGATGAAAATGCACTCGAATTATACCTGACTCTCCTGATTAACAAGGTGTGGACAATCAGGAAAGTACTGGGACAATCATAGCAGGGTTTAAAACAAAGGGAGGGAGGGAATGGGGTTGAAAAAAAGGAATGAAGATATGTGGTATACGTAAACATTATGTACTGCAAACATGTGTTAATAAAAAAAGACAAAAGGAGTCTGTTCTCTTCCTGGAAAGCCTCTAGTAGTTCACACACTAGACAAAGCCTCCCTGATGGAGCCAAGGTCTGAGTCAGAGCCTGTATCCTGTACAGTGATCAAATACCCATAGGTCCTGAGTAACTACACAGCAGTCTCCCTTGGTGAGTGAAGTGCTCCCACCCAGCTCAAACAAGCCACTAATCCTACACAATACATCTGCTCTGTGTCCAGCTGGATGTACAAGTTGTTGTGAAAGCTGAGAGGAGCTGGGGTAGATGAGAAATCCTTGGGATGACACTAATAACAAGTTCAATACAAGAGGACACAAGTTCTGGTGAGATTAAACTCCAAATTGAGGTTGGCTGGTCATGAATGGTCTCCATCTTTAGACAAATGGACAGAGTCATTGCTCACTCAGTTGTTCAGTGATATAATAAAGTGATTAATCACCAACGTTCAATAAGGAAACTGTGTTAGCGTCATCAAACTTGAGCTTAGTAGTTATCATAATAAGTATTACTTCTAGAGGTATTTTATATGTTAAAAATGCTGTTGCATATATCTACAAGTAGAAAAATAAGAGGAATATAACCTAAATGAAAATAAAGCAGAAATCATAAATTGGTATACATGTCAAATGAGCAGTACTAACAATCATCCCTGAAATATCCAAGGAGAAAAGGGCTAACTAAGGCCAAGGAGGACAGAACAAAAATTTAACAAAACAGGAAATTTTAAGGAGGGAGAGCATTTCTACCAGACACTATAAGCATCTTTTCTTTCAATCAGATAACAAACTGTATTTTGAGCCTTTCTATATTCCAGGCACTGTGCTGAATTTATAGCAGAAAAGAAAAAAGACACGGAGTCAGCATTTCCAGTGGGTCCTGTATAAATAAATAAGTATATAAACAAGAAAATTAGATAAAATGCAGTAAGCGCAGCAAAGAGAATAAATGGAGATGGGTGACATGGCAGGCTTTCCCTTTTGTTTGCTTTGTTTTTATTCCTCTTCCATATGACACCCTGGACATAGCAAGTGTTCAATCCAAACTAATTAAACATCACTATGAATAAACATGTGATAACCCAAAACTACATAGTACTTCTTCAAAATAAAAGACTCAATTCCAAGTCTACCAATTCTTCTACAGCTAGAAATCCACCAAATGTAAAGTGACTTTGGCCTGTAGGTTTTTCTCAAAATAGATTACATGGCATGACTCCCCACTCAGTGTTCATAGCCAAATGTACCATCAAATTAGAACAAAATAACAAGGTGAAAGAGTCAAATAATGTATAAAATGAATAAGCCAATTGTAATTCTTGTTAAGAGGTAAGATTAAGATTTATGTGAAAATTCCTAACATAATCTCTAGTCATGATTTTGAAAAGGCAAAATATGATTCTAGAAATATCACTAAAAGATGGTCTCCGGAGTTCAGGATGCAACTTCCTGAAAAAATGGAAGAGTCCAAATTAAATACCCATATAAGTGAATATATAGTGACAAGAAAACAATTTTATTGCTATCTTATCACTAATTAGTTGAATAAGACAATTTTATTTGCATACTAAGAGCATAGTCCTAGTTTTGGCACACTGTACAACACTTACTCAGATATAAGGCCCCTGTGAAAGAAACAGGGATCATTCATAAGACAAGCTATGTTAATAGGCTAACAGTATAAAATATACTGATATGCCCTCTTCCTGGGCTGAGTGAGGCTTTTTTTCCATGGCAGTGATGAGATTATAAAAGGAGAGCAAAGAGAAAATGCAAAATAATTTTCCACTTCTGGATAGTCAAAATAGGTTTTTTTATTTTTAGCAAGGAAATAGACTTGAAAGCAACTATGTCAAGAAATACAAAGAGCATATTGTTATAATTTTGTGGAATATCAACGTAAAGAACACAGATCATATAGTAACTTCTTGGGTCAGGAATAAAACCCTTTGATCTACTGATAATTAAACTTTAATCCCAATATGATACAAAGCAGAAAAAAACCTGAAGCCCTTTCCTACTGTCCTGAAAGATTCGGGTCCTCTTCTCCCTTGCTAGCTGCAGCAGCGAAGTGATAGAGAACTCCAGCCCTGTCCCGTAGAACTTTCTGGGATAGTGTGGCAAAGCCCACACTTTAGTCAGGCTCCTGAGCTTTTTTCTAGACCTATCTGCACTTTCTTGTAAAATCCTGTTTTAGCAAGAAAACACACACACACATACACACACACACACACACACACACACACACACACACACACACACCTGTGCCATTTCAACATCTAATCATCTTTGACCTCTGACCAGGTAATGTCTGATCAGTGGGCCAGTCTTCTGCAAGAATTCTTTTAGGTAGATTTAGGCAGAATCACCTTTAACCCTGATATTACCTCTTTATGATTTTCTATCTACTTATCTCTACCTTGCTCCTGAGCTATAAATTTCCACTTGCCCGTGTATATTTAAACTCGAACCCAGTCTTTCTCCTCCACTGCAGAATTGGTGTGGTCCCCAAACCTATCACAAAGGTCCACAGGAATGTCTTCCTTATTGTTGTAATCAGGGTTTGCAAAGAAAACAATTTAATACAGAACACATAATTTATAGAATTATTTTATAATAGGCCCCCAAAGAATCAAACACAAAAAGTGCAGGAAATTTGTCTACACACTAAAGACCCAAGAATCCAGCTGAGAGCCTGAATACCATGGCAAAGGCCTGCATGAGTCAGTTGGAGACCTAAAGCCCATGACAATGTCACACGCAAGTGTCTTTCACAGATCTGCGCTGGGAAGACCCAAAGGTCAGTGGTGGATGCTAGAAAGTCTGTGCCTGCAGGATGAAGGATCTGTGTCAGTGGACTTAGGGATCTGCCATGAAGCCAGGAAGCAATGCTCGAAGTAAGGACCACAGCTCCCCTGGAAAGTACCACAGCCATCCTCAGCAACAATGAGGCCCCAAGCTCCTCCCAATGAGAACACCAGAGTTCGTGGGAGGAAGCCATTGAGACAAGCTTCTCCTGGAGATGGAGCAGCACACCATCCTCCTCTCCTGATCCAGGAAGCAGTACTCAAATTAAGGACTAGACCTCACCCAAAGTGAACTGCAGCCATGCTCAGTGACAACAAGGTCCTGAGCTTCTCTGATGATGAGAATGGCCAAGTTCATATCAGGAAAGAAGCTCCACAAGCTCCTCCAGGAGAACCAATGACAACAGGAGACCCCATAATACCACTTTTTCCTCGCTTGTTCTCCTTTTTTATAGTGTTGGCAGCAATCCTCACGCGGGCTATCCACACCCAGCAACGTGCTGATTAAGTTCAGCCGGGTGTTACAAGTTGAACACCATCTGTCAACCTACCACACTTATGGTGCTTCAATAGGTGTCCATGAATCATCTTTTAATACAGAGATTTTTTTTAGAGAGGTAAGTTTTATATCTGTGCTACCCAATATAATAATCACTAGATCCACGTGGTTCACAGTCCCTTGCGATATAGGTAATATAACTGAAATTTAGGAATATTTTATTTCAATTATGTTGAAAAAGCCAAATGTGGCTACTGACTGTACTAGAATGCATCACACTAGGAAATGATAAAGTTCCACAGTGAGAGGTCGAGAGGCAGTCACTGCTTAGAGAACCATCAGAATGTGATGTGAGCAAGAAATAAACATGTATTTTCTAATATTTGGGATCAGGTAGTGTTAGTTATGCTAAATGATACTGATAGGTACTCTTACTCTAACCATTTTATAGATGAGCCTACTGGAGCACAGAGAATTCAGTTAACTTATGAAGGGCACACAGTGGTAGCAATCGGATAGAGACTGGTGACCTGACATGAGAGCTTAACCCTGCTCTTAAAGTCTGTGCTGTACTACAGTTCTGCAGATATGAGCAAAGGATTAAAGACAGCTTATAGTCCACACATCATTGCTTTACATTTTAAAATGCATTTGTAAAATTGCTAAATTACATAATGCCTTTTCCATGTGAATCATAAGTAATCAAATCCTTAGACAGACTTATCAATTACCAAGGCAGCATGCACATTTCTCACACTCACAAAACCTGCTGTCTGGTTGCTTTGGAAATGACAAGACATAGGAACACAATGAAAAGTGAGTCAGTTGTGCCCAGTCTGAAAGAACAAGAAGTTCTGTAAATATGAAACAGATGGGATTTCCGGAGCTGCTCTGGTGCACTTAGGCAGTTGGCCAATGAGCTTGGTTTTTTAAATCCTTTTGGTTTCTTTACTAGGATCTGAGTTCATTTAAACCAATCACAATTATGCGGGTCCATCCGCCTTACCCTTGAATGACAGATATGTTCGTCTCTACTTGGAAAAGGCATAATTTGGCTTGATGGTCTCACTGGGGACCCTGACGTAACTATTAGCCTTGAGGAAGACCAACTTCTTAGGTTTTCCCTTTTCCCAAGTACTTATATACTCAGTATGGGATGTGGTAATGTGTTCCCAGATCAACAAAGTTTATAAACAATCTTATGTATCTGACTCAGAGATACTGTTTATGGAGCATCCGTTTGGTAAGTTACCTATGTCATCTTATATAAATCTTAGCAAAATGAGGGAAGCAGTATCATTATTCACTGTTTAATATTAATAGCAAATGCTTATATGGTATTTCAATAAACCAAGTACCTTTTCAAGGGAATTAAAGTTATAATTCAATCTTCACAACAATTCGAATTGGATTATAATTATCATTCCAGTCACAGGCTGGAAATTGATGTGAAAAAGTCATGGACGAACTTGCCTAGTCACAAAGAACCAATAAACAGAGGAAGGATTTGAAACCCAAGCCTTTTGGCACCAGAGATGGCACCTCTTTGTTTACGGCTTATAAAGCATTTGCTCAAGCTGACAAGCTAACTCAGACAGAGGCTAGGTCCACAAACTGGGTTCCTGTGATCCCAAATCTCAGGCTCTGCTTCCTCCCTGGAAGTGTTTCCTCAGATGTTTCTTGTCTTAAGAAGACTTTGTACAGCTAGGTAATCGAGATCCCCAGACTACTCAGGTCCTCTGCCAAGAGATCTAAAAACTGCAAAACTGCAACCTGAACAAGAGCCCTGGGTGTCCCCTGTGTGTGGCAGCTTGGGTTCCCCTGCCCTGCTGCACAGGCCTCCTTTCTGTGGACTCCAAGCCCTTCCTCAGAGCTGCAGACCTCCAGGGTGAATGTATGGCAGAAGCCTACAGGCACCAGCACAGGAGCAGCACATTTTCCTTCCCTGTGTGTGAGAGCGTGGATGTGCCCGGACACGCAGAGGGAGTGTACGTCTCTGTCTCCCGGCCCAGCCTCCTCTATCCTGTTTCATTTCTTTGCCACAGGGCTTGTCTGTGCTCTGTTTAGTCTCCTACTTTTTGTTACTGTCCATTGCCAGATGTCAGGAACTTGCCCCTGACTAATCAGCTCCAGCAATTTCCAGTCACCCCCTGCCAGTGCTGTAGGGCGGGGTGGAGAAGCAGCCAGAACTTAAAAGAGACAAAACCTCTCGATCCAGATAGCTTTATGTGAGGAGCAAAAAGAGGAGCCAGTCAGTCGACCTCTCTGGGACTTTCCAAAAGTGGATTGAAAATATTAAAAAACATCAGGACCTGGTCTTAATCAGTGAAACCGTGGATGTGTGGTATAAATTCCATTGCCTCCAGCAACTTCTCATCCCTACTTTTTCTCTCTTTCCTGGAGATTTCTGACATTTAAATATTCTACTGTGAATAGTGCCACGGGATGTGTATGTAGTTGGGAATAATAGTGCTTATTTGCAACAAGCAGGAGGATAAGGCCAAGCGAGGCCATCTGAGCAGCCCAAGGTCAAACACATAAGCAGGAATTATCACAGAAAATGATTCTGAAAAAAGCAGCTGACTTTGGAATCAGGAATCTGGACTCTTCCACATAGCAGTTCTGTGGCCTGGGCAAGTGAAGATATGTTTCTCCATGTGTAGTCTCTCATCTCTAAAGAGTAGGCTGGATTGTGTAATCTCTTGGTTCTGTTCCCATGGAACAGTCTATTTCTTTTTTTTTTTTCTTTTTTTTTCTTTTTTTTTTTTTTTTTATCGGTACTGGGGATCGATCTCATGACTGCCTGCTTCCAAGGCAGGTGCTTATGCCGCCGAGCTAAATCCCCAGCCCCAGAACAGTCTATTTCTTAAAGGCAAATTTCATCAAATATCAAGAATTAATAGCAATTTTAAAAATTCAAGTTTAGTATAAATTTAGCTGAGACAAAACACCTTGAACTAAGAACTCAACAGTTCCTTTACCAGAATACAGATAACTATCAGGGACTGTTGCAGGCAGCCAGGCAAGATCTCATCATCTGCCCTCAAGCAAAGCAACCTCAGCCTTGGCCTCTCTATGTTCCCACCCACTCCCGAGACAACATCTGACCTGGATTACAAGGGAGACTTGGAATCTGCAACCTTATGACCTAGTACTGTGGCTAACCATTTCCAGAAATATAAATATCAAACACTGCATGACAGGTCAGAGATGAGTCATCCGGGAAAAGATGCACACAGTCGTGGTGTGGGTAGGAACACAGGAAACCCGTACTGAGAAATCTGAAGACTTCCCTCCCCATCTCTTCCTCCTCTCTGGGCCATTCATGAAGTCAGACCAGAATAGGTCAAGGCTGGCCTTGAGGTGGATCATTAACCAATCCAGGGCAGCAGCACTCAGTTAAGGTGATTCTGGGTACCCCTGCAAGAAAAATGCAACCTTTGCCATCAAATCACCTAATAAAAAGCCCTGACCTAGAAAGAACAGATTTGAAGTCAAAAGAGACCTCAACATGGATTTATTTCAAAGATGGGAAAGAACCCAAGTACCTTGAGATACACATTTTACCCCGTCTTGATAGGACTTGAATTACGAAATACCATTTTATATAAAATCTGGAATCTTCCATTAACTGCACCCCTGATGCACTGGTGGTCTTGTCATCATATACAGAAAAGCTAGAACTCCTGAATCACAAAAACTAACATTTCTATCATGCTTTTCTCATTAGTTAACATTTCCATATAAAAATCTTTTCTGAAGCTCTGAAGCAGGGTATGGTGGTGAAAACCCATCATCTCAGCTACTCCAGAGACTGATGGCGGAGGATGGGCTGAGTTTAGGAGTTCAGGACCACCCTAAGCAATGCAGCAGTTCCCTGTTTGTAGGGGGGAAATTCTCTTTGAGCCAAAAATAAACAAAGAGATTCTGTGAAGTATGTATTATCATTTTTCTTTGGAAATGAGAAAATCTAAGGCCAAGATCAACAACTAGAAAGTCACAAAGCCAAGATTTGAATGGAAGTTCAAATCCAAGATTTTTTCTATTACTCTACAGCTCTTATTATGAAAGTATCCTGCCTACGTAACGCAGCAAAGAAGGTAAAAATATGTCAAAATTGTTTACCCAGGTCAGCATATACCCAGTATACACCATTTGGCTAAACCAGATGTTTTCAGCCTGCGTCTATTCTGATGCAGAAGAATCAGTTGCTAAATGCTTTGCGTATCAACCCTGTTATTATCAGATTCATGCAACTTAATCAATAGTTATGCAGGGTGATTGAACACCCACACATTGGGTTTATCTCACCTAGCCCAGCTATAGACCCGTAAAAATCTCAGATATTGTGGGGAAGGCTACTTGCTGTTAAGATGTCCTTTAATTACCTAGTAGCTGTTTGATACTGTGATGTGAAGAAAGGATTTGAAATCTAGGCTTCTGAAAAGAAGGATAGAAATGACAGGTTTCCTGAGAACAGAGTGAGGAAAAAGAGAAAAGCCAGGAGATAGGAAGACTGGGGTTCTCAGACAGGGTGATACAAGTCACTAAATCCTTTTGATGTGGTGTCAGCAGGTGGTCCTTTGCTTTCTGCAAAGGACTGCCTAATGTTTATCTTTGTTACAGTCCTGAGAAATGTTATTAATCTTACTTTACAGATAAGCAAAGTGAGGCTCACAGTCAGTCTTACCTGTAACACTCTTACTATAGGTCAATTCTTCCATTCTCTCTTCCTAAATTATTTAGGACAGTGAGACTACAAGATACAGCCGTGTCTTCGGAAGGGCTAGCAGGCATCTTGGGAGTCATATGTCATCTCATCTCATATTTTAAAAGTTTTCTGAAAGTTATCTTGAAGTATAACTGCACATTTTAAGCTTCCAAATTAATTATGGAGACTAAATTTTCTGGCTAGCTGAGGGAAAGAGGGATGCAGAAGTAAGACATTTTAATGATTCCAAAGAGTCCTATGAAAATAAAAGTTGCAGTCTGATACTAAGAGAATTGTTACAGTTATATTTCAGCACAGATAATGAGCTTTTCTCCTGGACTGATGAGTTAGGGAGCATTCTTGTGAGTACACACTCAAGCAAAGGTTAAAAAAATAGAGAAATGGCTTCCTATGTGGATACTACTAACTGATATTTGGAATATATCCCACTGCATAATCAATTAATAGGTATTTAGTAAGTACCTATTACTTGTTTACTGCTCTACTCTGCCCTGATCTGATCATTGCTAATTTCTCACTGGACCATTCAATTTAATATGAGGAGGAAGAGGAACTTGAAACCTAGCCTGTGTGTCCTCAGAAACACCACCACATTTTATGCAAAGAACCCTCCAGTTACTTGAAAGATCCACTTTTACTCCCTAAACTTCTGCTAAAATAACTAATCAGCTTCAACATTCAAAGCAAAAGGCAAATTTTAAAAATTAGTAAACGAAACAAAATAAAAACACTCCAATGAAAAGCTACAACATTTACTCCATTTCTGTACTTCATGGTGGTTTAAGGTAATAGAAAGAAATGGGTGACTGAATTCACAGTCTTCTCATTAAAATTCTTTGGAATCAAAAAAGCTTTCTTTTGATTATGGTGTAAGTTAGCATGAAAGACAAAGTCTAGAAGCCAATTTCTAGCCCACAGCTTATTTGGAATCCAGAGGAGTCTAAGAAAATAAAAGTTATCATTGAATGCTTTTCATTTCCCCATGGTCACATCTCTTTAATGAGTTCAATTTGGGGCTCCATCTATTTTTTTGGCAATGTACACCTGGGAGCTTTGCTGCAAAATTATTTACAGTGGGAAGTCCCAAAATTACTTAGCTGTTTAAAATTTGAGTGGCTATTTAAATGTGTTCTTCATAAGAATGTCTTTCAGCATATAATGCAATATCTTGGGCTTAGTAGGTATATAATAAACATAATAAACATGTGCTGAATTAAATGGCAATGTTGATTTCCTTAGATTCACCACTAATCATTTATTCAGGGCAATGCCAAGATCTCATCACTCAAAGAAGAGAAATTCAAAATACATTTCTTATGTACACATAAACTGTTGGCAACATTTTATACAACAGGAACTTAACTTACATTAGCTTGATAAGTAAATATAAAGAACCATAGGAGAGAGGCATGGAAAGATTAGGGATATCACTAGTTCTTAGGAACAACTGGAGCTCAAACTAGGAACTCAAAGCTCACTATCTCTGTCTCTGTCTCTGTCTGTCTCTGTGTCTGTCTGTCTGTCTCTTTCTTTGTCTCTCTCTCTCTCTCTCTTTCTCTCTCTCCCCAGCTTCCATCTCTGCTTTTTCTGCATGAGCTTCATTCTCTTGAAGCCCACACTGACTTCTCCAGCTGGGAAGCAAACTTAGATGAGAAAATTCTTCATTGTATAACTTCTACCTCCAGTGTAGGTTAACTTGTCCCAGTTTGAGTAACAAAAAATTCCAGAAAGTAACCTGATTGGACCAAGTCGGGTCAAGGCCCACCTATGAACCAAATCAGCCATGTCTAAGGGAATAAATATCACTGCTGCATTCTCATGGCTGAGTGAAGCAATAACATTTACCAAAAGATTAGAGGTTCTTCTCCTAGAAGCAAGGACGTGGGTGGTACATCATGGGCAAAACATCAGGTATGACCAAAAACAGATATGAACCAAAACAGTGACTCATTCAAACTGGTTGTGTTTTTCTCTTTTATAGTTATCTTTATCATTGCTATTATTCAGAAAATAAAATGACAATGGGAATTTAGGTCTGCCATGGGTTCTAAATAGAACTATAACGTGTTTGCAGCTCTTTAAAATTTTTATTAATGCATAATATAAATGCAATAAACTACAAATTAAACCTGTAGTGTGAGAGATTTTCACATATATATACACCAATGAAACTATCATAATTTCAAAAATGATCACATACAAAAGTTTACTCTGTCCTTTTGTTAACCCCTCCCCTCTTAAACTCTTAAACTCCTCTCATCCCCACATGCACTAGTCAGTTTCCCATTGCTATAACTAAATACCTGAGAAAATAAACTTAAGAAAAGAAAATACTTATTTCAGCTTAGTTTCAGTGGTTGCTGTCCATGGTCTGCTTCACCATTGCCTTCCCATTGGTGGTGGGGTAGAGCATCGTGCTGCGTGCTGGTGGGTGCCTGTGGTCACTTCATGACAGCCAGGAAGCAAAGAGAGAAGGAGGCCCACGGGAAGGGCCAAAGGCCACATGGTGTTCTCAAGGGCCTCACCCCATGATCCATTCCCCTTCTCAAGGCCCCGCTTCCTATTGCCTTCCTCTCCCAGTATGTCGTCAAATTATGAACCTGTAACGTGAAGTTAAATCCCTCCTGATGCCCTCACCTTCCAAAAGCCCCACATCTGAATATTGCTTCGTTGGAAACCAAGCCTCCAAAACACATGAGCTCTTGGGAATCCAAACCTTAACACCATGTAATGATCTCCTTTCTGTTACTTACAGTAATTTAAAGTTTCTAGAATATGAGATAAATGGAAATACGCAGTATGCATTCCTCATGGTCTGATTTATTTTACTCAGAAAGTAATTTTGATATTCATCTATGTTATAGCATGTTATCAATATTTTGCTCTTTTTAATTGCTAATAGAACTCCTTTATATTCCTATTATTTCTATTATTGTTACAAGCAGAACTATATACCCCCCATACCAATACTGAAGTCTTAGAATCTAGAACATCAGAAGATGGCTGTATTTGGAGATAAGATCTTTAGAGAGATAATTAGGCTAAATCAAGTCACTTAAGGCGAGCCTGGTGTCGGCCTGGTGACTTTTTATGAAGAGGAGATTAGGACACAGATGGGAATCAAGAGTAAGGATGTGAGTGTCAGGAAGAGACAATGAAAGACAGTCATCTTCAAGGCAAAAAGGGCCACAGAAGAAACCAGTGTAATTTCAGACTTTTTATTTTCCACAACTTTGAGAAAATAAATGTCTCTTGATTAAGGCACTCCATTAAGGGTATTTTGTTATGGCAGCCCTCGCAAAATAATACATACAGATTTACTACAACTTTTTATTCATTACCTTGTGGTAATGAATAACAAATAGGTTGTATCTATATTGGATCTATTGCAACTAAAATTGCTACAAAAGTTCACTTGCAAATCTTTGTATCATTTCGCTTGGGTAAATACTTAGACTATATAACTAAATCATATGCTAAGTGTTGATAGTGTTATAAGAGGGCCACCAAACAGTTTTCAAAAGTGGCTGTGATGTTTTACATTCCTGCCAATGGTATATAAGAGTTCCAGTTTCCCCATATACTTACCAAAATTTAGTACCACAAATCTCTGTAAATCAGAACACCCTAACAGATATGTAGTAACAACTCATTTAGGTCTTAATATGCACATCTCTAATGACTAATGAATTGGAATACTTTTCACAGGCATATTTATATTTTTCCCATAAAGTGTCTTTTCTACTCATCTGATCAATTTTTTAATTGGCATGCTATTCTTTAATGGATTCCTGACTACTGTAAATTTTATCTTTCTAGGAATTGAATTTTTTAATTTTTTCATATTACTACAAACTTCCTTGAGTTTTGTTCTGGGGTGAAGGTAAATTACATGGAAAGTTTGATTATTTCACAGCTTGTTTTTAAATAAATTTTATTAGAAGGAACAAGAGTACCATTTAGTGAGGAGCTGTTGTGTCCTACCATGAAGGCAAAGCTGTCTCCTGCCAAATGCCCCAGGTGTTCTGACGTTTTCTACCATGTTGATGGGAATAGAAACTATTTCCAGTTCTACGTGTGTCCAGTCCAGGGACTGTTTCCGATAATTCTTCTGAATGACTCTTTTCTCAGACTCAAGTAATTTCCTCACATGGAACCAGCACTCAAGAGCTCAGTTTTGGGGGACCCTCTGTGTGTGTGTGTGTGTGTGTGTGTGTGTGTGTGTGTGTCTGTTTCTCTATCTCTCTGTGTCTCTGTCTTTGTCTCTGGCTTTTTATCTCTCTCCTGGATACTTGTCCTGGGCAAGAAGCTGAGGCTAGCCCACAGCTTATTTCATTCATTTCCTGTTTCTCAAGATCACTATTCTTCACTGAATGATGGTTAATATTTTAAAGACCATGTATTTGGGTGGTTGAGAGTTTTAAAATTATTTCGGATCAGAAGGTAAAGTTAGTCTTTGTTATTCTATTTTTTTCTGGAAATGGAAATCGGTAGTCTTTTTTTCAACCTATTTATATAGATTTGGATATGAAAAATTATTTGCAATATAATTGGGAGACTTGTCTCATAGGAAATTATTTGTAGTATAACTGGGAGGTCTCTATCATAGGAAATCTGTTTAAAATACAGATTGACAAACCAACAAATAGATACTTTAAACATTGTGGGTCACATATTCTTTTTTAAACAACTTATTAACATGTAAATTGTGTAAATACTTCTCATGGGGCATTCAGAAACAAATCTCAGACTAGAGTTGACCCATGGGTCACAGTTTGCTGAGCCCTAAAATAGGGTAATGTCCAAAAAAACATTCCTCAGATCTTGTGAGCTAACACAACAGATAACGTGTTCTCACACATGTCCACAGTAGGAATTCTCCGTCATTCAGCACTTGTTCTTGGCTTTCCAGAGCCACTAATTTCTTCCACCTCGTGGCTCCTACATTTCCACACAAGCTTGTAGGATCATCATCACCACAATGGAAAGGGGATGGAGGATGTCACTGGGAGGACTGACTTCCAGGGCAACTCTGCAAGACATACGCTACTTCTAACCACCTTGCTTGTTGCAAACTCGTTTGCATCAGCACAACTAACTGTCAGAAAGGCTGGGAACACTGGTTTTGCTGTGTGGGCAGGATAAAGAGGAAGTGGACTCAAGGAGCAGCTAGCTAACAAAATGTACAATGAATTTAAATAGCGATGGACCCGTTTTCTGAAGTACAATATGTGTTTCCTTTGCCAGGATGTTATTCATCCTTTTGATGCTATATATAACTTGTCAAGTGAGGAGTTACAGGAGTTCCTTTGTAATGGTACCCTACTATTCTTTTATCGTCCTCTATACCTACAGCTTATCAACACAAGATTCACATTCCTGGAGAAGTGAACTTGACACATCCAGTCCTGCATCCCCACCTTCCCTTTCCCTCTTCCTTGTTGGTCCATGACAGAAGCCATTGCACACAGGACTGTCCCAGGCTCACACCTTAGCTGATGGCAGGATTTCAATAAGAATTCGGATGTCCCTATCAGTATGAGTTTTCCAGTCTAGTCTGCTATCAGTCTAGTCCTCCAGAAACACTTCAATAGCTCCTACCTGATCTGTATTCTCTTTCAAGGGAGAATTTTTACCTTATTCTATCACTGGTATCCAGAATACAGCTAAGTGTCAAAAAAATTTTCTGTATAAAATTAATTTTGTACCAACAATAATTCATTCATTAAATTTCTACCCATGAAAGATATGCAAAGCTTCATTTAGGGAATCAGTCACCACCAGTTCAAATTCATCTCCTTAACCCCATTGGGGACATTCCTCTAATGGTCTTTGTTATTATCTCTGAATTATTGGGTGTGTAAATGTATTCATTTGCATATTACTAAAATACGAGTATTTTAATTTGACATTAAATTCTAAAGCATAGAATACATGATAAGAACCAGTAACCACTGTGATTATTTAATTTTAAAGCCTCCAACAATAATAAAAGGTCTTCTATCTTCAATCTCATGCCACTCCCTGAGGTACACATCACATTCAGCTCTGGAAGGAGGTCCCAGCCCCTCTCCAAATTTCTGCTGATTCCCAGGAGCCTTGAATCTCCTGCCAAGTCCCTCACTTCTCCTTCTGGTTCCTACACCGGTAGATGATAGTCTTTCCCTGCTTCACCGCATTCCAGATATGTGCTCAGGCTCCTCACTGCTACCAGATCCTCTCACAGGTGGGTGCCCCGCGAAGCTGGTGAGCGGATGATGTCAACCCTTCAGAGTCTTTCCCGCGTGCCTCTCTGCTTTACTTATCACTCTGTGGTCTTTTGCAGGAAGAAGGCCTTGAGAAAATGTACAACCTTCCTGACCCACAGCACCTGGCTCTCCTCACAGCAAGCACTCCTAGATAATTTAGCAGATGATATTGATAGCATTGGGAGTTATAAATCACTGACCTGACCGGTAGTCTGCTTCAAACCTTTTCATGCCTTCTTTCTCATCTTTTCCTTTCTTCTTGGAAAGGGTTGACAGAAGGGTTTTTTCAATCTAATTATGGGTAGAATCCTTCATTTGAACATGTCCCTGACATCTTCATCTCCACCCTAAATGGCTTAGAAACCTATCTATTCCAAACAAACTCTTTACCACACCATTATACAAATGTCTATTCATAAGCTATGGGCTGCTCATTTTAATCTGTGTGTAAAGCGGAGTGTGAACTTAAACTCAGACTAAGTTCGGCCCTGGTGATGTCCTGACGAGTGAGCTGACCACAAACAAAGCACGGAAATTCTTGGAGCCTCAATATCTTCATCTTAAAATGAGGCATTTGGTCTTATATCTACTAAATACAATACAATTTTCTATCGAGTTTAAACCCTTTAGGAGCAGAACCCAATCTTATTAAATCTCTAATACACAGGAGATAGCAAATTATTATTTGTAGATTCACTGGCTTTACAGTAAAAATAATAGTACATCATACTCATAATAATTAACTGCTAAATGAGGTACACACAAACAATGTCAAAAAATATTAAACTAATGAACTCAAAATATTTCATACACCACCTGAGGAGAGACTGAAAAAAGTAATAGAAGCTCTAAAAAAAAAGATGTAAAGACAATAAAGATGAAGCTGAATATTGCCTTCAAATCTGTTTTATAATAAAATAGTAACTATGTTCTAAAAATGCTAAGATAATTTAATATCACTGCCTGAATTTTCAATTGAGAGCTCTAAATATAACTGAAACTAAGCCTCATAATAAAAATCATATTACTTTTCAAACAATATTCCCCTATGGAATTTGGTATCTAAATAACAGTATTTTTTCTTAATATGACAAAAAATAATTATTTTTTTCAATTTAAATTATAGAAGACTGTGTGTGTGTGTGTGTGTGTGTGTGTGTGTGTGTATTAGCATGGATATATTTATATATATACACATACACACGTTATGTATTCATTTCAAATCCTCTAGTAGCTATTTTCATTTCTCAGTGGTGGAATGTAATTGATCCTTGGGAGAAGTCTGTTATTTGGCTTAAGAAAACATTTTGAAGAGATTTTCATTGTCATGAAAGAGTGGAGTCAAGGCCTAGAAAGAGACATCAAGCCAAAGGAGTTAAACTGCACAGTAGAGTGCATTGCCTGTCTGGGCCAAAGAGATGATTTGTATGTTAACTTGAGACTCGCTCTGAGGGTGCTATAGCCAGGGGCTTAAGGCCTGGAGGATTTAATGGGGAAAAATGCATAATAACCATGGCTTGAATTTGAAGAAGAGTAGGTGGACCCTAACAACATCGCTTTGACCTAAGGTATAGGAAGGAGACAACTACCATAGGGCCCACTAAAGACCCATGACAGTCCCTGAAGACTTATGTTAAGGGCGTCACATATAACACGGTGAGGTGGAGCCTTAGTGAACATACTTTCTTCATGAGATGTCAAGAGGCAAATGAGAAGAGAGCTTCTTGAGGAATAGTATGGATGTGAGGCCCTGGGAAGCTTGCTAAAATGCGGATTCTGGTTGAGAAGGTTAGAGGGGCAAAGAAATGACACTTGAGAAACAATAATCATAGAACTGAGTCTGAGGCAGCAGAGTGCAGAATGACGGTGGGGAAGCAGATGGCAACAAGTGATAATCGAGAAAAGAAAGCATTCTCCAGGAATCCTCCACACATCAACAGAGAATTCAATTGCCGGTGCTACAGGACTGAATATGAAAATATGGGCGAGAATTCCAGAAATCTTTTTCATGTTTCTTTGACACGTCAGTGTCCACCACTGCTTGTCTATGTGCAAATTATCAGACCTCAAAAAGCAGACAGACAGCAATCACAATTAAAAAATAAATAAATTAGTTGCATAGCTTGAATTATTCCCATAGTCATGGCCATGGTTTTATAAGGCATGCAGATTAAGATAGTCATATTTCTTGTTGTAGAATTATTTATTGTCTGTCCAAATGCTCTGCACCCCAAAAATATTGTAGCATTTTGGGTCACAGAGGTTATTTACATTTCTAGAGAATAGAAACTTTTAATGTTTCCAAGATTTCTTCTCTGGGGCTGGGGATTTAGCTCAGTAGCATAAGCACCTGCCTTGCAAGCAGGCGGTCATGAGTTCGATCCGTGGTACCGATTAAAAAAAAAAAGATTTCTTCTCTGATAGTTTGGGCAACATATACAAGTATATTTAATGAAGGGTTATTTAAGCAGCATAATAAAAATGTTTAAAATCTCATCAGCTTACCTTCACCTATTCTATCAGAAAGGCATCACTATGTGTACAGAAATAAAGAACAACACTAACATACTAGAACCACAGAAAATCACACCAATATACCTCACTAGCACTCTTGCTGAGACTTTTCCTGAGCTCCAACGTCAATAACCAATTCTCTTTACAAAGAAAAATGCACAGTAAGAAAACAGTTATTCTCATTTTTTTTTCCTTTTTATCGGTACCGGGGATCGAACTCACGACTGCCTGCTTGCAAGGCAGGCGAACAGTTATTCTCAAGTATCCTACAGTACACACTGCCAAGAAAACTGAAAAATTCAGTTTATTGTTTGCTAGGCAATTGTTTATTTTCTATATAGTTTTAAACTGATGCAAACATTCATCATTAAATTGGTATATTTTGAGTGGGATTGATCAGTTTAAATAAAAACAGAGACTTTCATGTATCAATGTTTTTAAAGGTCAATAATTGAAGAGCTCAGATATTAGAGCACTTTTTTCACCAAGTAGCATGGAGCCTATGGTCAACTGCCTCCATAATAATGGGTTGTCCAGTCCATTTTGGGTACTTCTGTTAGAAAGCTTTCCTAAGTAGAACCCAAACCTATGCACTAGTGCTAATTCTACTACATATGAACATTTGAAAAGCATCTAATCCATCCTCTTTTATGTGATGGTGGATACATATTTTAGATATTTCAAAATATTGTTTTGTCTATTCCTTAGTTCTCTTCTACATTGTAAAACATTCTTCCTAAACTCATTTTGCAAATCGCAGATGACCCCATGTTAAACCTTTTGTAACCTTAAGTGTAAACATAGCCTTTTCCATGGTGTGTATAAAGCTATTCTAATTTAATAAAGGGTCCCTAAATTTAAAAAAAAAAAAAAAAAAAGCTCCATGGTCAACTAAATTCTATATGCCAAATATACTCACTTACCTGGGAACTTTCCATCTTTATTAAGCTAATATGCTTTTTGAAAGATTAAAAAGAAGAAGTAATATAAAGCATTTCCCAATATACAACTACATATCTTTTTTAACACTTATATTGGGAAATAACATTTTGAATCTCAAGTTGTACTACTCCAAATCCCATATTTAAATTTTCACTTCCTGACCATGTGAGCTCAGGGAAATTCTTAGCTTCTCTTGGGCTCATTATGCTATCTTATGAAATTGAGGTAACAATGGCTACCTCACAGTGTTATTGGGGAGACTGAGCTATAGGAGTATTTGTTTACAGGATGTGGAGCCTGTAGTTAGTACTCAATAAGGGTGGTAACTGGAATATTTTATGGGTGCCAAAGAATACAACCTCTTCCAAATTAACCATATAAAATACAACTATTTTTAATAGTGAAGAATAAAGAAGACTCTTGAGTGTTTGCACTAGTCTGGCTTTATCTTTCCTTAGAGGAAACACATATGCACAAATCTCCCCCCTTCTCAGAGCAAACAAAACAAACTTGTGTCCCAAAGCATGCCTGAATTTGTAGAAAAGGAAATTTAGAGAGACTTTGGAGGACTAGGTATGTTGGATCAGTGCCAGTGTTAGACAGGTTACTGACTGTAAATACAATATACATACCCACTGTGAATACAGTATACACACCCACTCGATGCCAGAAGCAAATGGAGAAAGAATTATCAAGTTTAATAAGAATGCCTATGTACTCTTTAAACTTTGTGCAGATCACAATAACTTATTTTAAAATGGTTCCTGTTGTTATATAAGAAAGCAACATTAGTAAAAGATAGTTTCCAGAGCAGGTGGTTATCGGGTTAAAAAAATGAAGTGGTTAACAGAGAGTTTTCTATTGAGCAATTTGCTTCTACATTTGGAGAAGAGGAGGAGAATGTTCAATTTTTTAAAGCAATATATTGCTTCAGCAACAGAAGAGATAGAATGGTTTGTCCTCACCTTATTTTCCCTTTCGTTCTTTTAAGGTGAAACCAGATTCTACTACTTATCCTTCACAGTAAAGATAAGTTTGTGCTGGTAAGCTATGCGAGCTGCGCGGGTTCCAGGGAGAGAAAAGCCAGCGTCTCCTGAGAATCGGCCATGCTGGGACTTGGAGGGACCAACCAAGAAGTCAACTAGCCAGCCTTCCTGGTAAGCCGCACAAACCATGCAGTTTCCAGGGAGAGAAAAGTCAGACAGTGCCTCCCATGAGCCTGCCAGCGGTGGGCAGAGAATAAAACATTGGCTGTGTGTGTCCCTCTCTGCCCCCCACCACAAGCAACTGGATGGTTCAGAGGACAGGCTAAGTTGATAGCAACTAAGGTACATAAGGCAACTAGACGCTTGTATTGTTTGGTTGATTATGCTGACCTGGGGCCAGCGGTCTGGGCATCTCTTGGGAGGATGACAGTATGCAATATAGCATTTATGGGGGATTTCCTTCTATCTTGTCTTTGAAGGCCAATGCTGTTTTCTGTTTTGCTTTGTTCTGATTGTTTTTGCTTTATTCAATATTCTGTTTTGATTGGTTTTATTCTGTGTTAGTTTTGGTTTGATTTTGCTACCTGTAGGATTGGACAACTATTGTGAAGATAAGATATTCTGTAGTAGCTATTGTTGTTTTACTAGTATCCTGCTTTGAAGTTACATACCAATTTTGATGCATTGTTTTAATTGGTTGTTCTGTCTTGTTTTGTTGGATTTTATTATCGTTAAAATAAAAAAAACTTAAATTTAAAATAAAAAGGTAGCTTGTATACTTAGTAGGTGTTACTTCATTGTTCTTCATTACTTTTGACAGCTGTAATATGAATCTGTGTCTCTAAACTTAAGATGCAAAGTAAATTTCTTTTTTCTTTGACCTACCTGTCTCTGCTACTAAGCTTCTACTGTATTAAGTACCTGAAATTAAAGCTTTGCCATCCTAGAGTTCTGTCCCTACTTCTTCCTGTCCAGGAGTTACACCTTAGTTGTGTTCTGAGGACTTGAATGTGCATAGATGGCCTCGGCTCCTGGCTCTTCTGTGCCTCTGGGCCCTCCAAGGGACCACCACCACCCTTGTTCCTCCCAGTTTTTATCCCACATAAGCTCTTTGCTCCACAGGTTATAAAACCACAGAATACAGCAAAGAAACTACTGAATGTTAATTGAATATTGATAAAGGAGGATGGGAAATGTTAATTGAGTTAATTAGTTGCTTAGTTGCTAAGGCAACTTCTCCCGCAGTTGGAAACAGATAGTCTCAATATTAGAGCCAGCCTAAAAACAAGTTTCCTTTCTTCAAAGCAAGGTGGGATATAAGGAAGGGACACCTGGCATAAGAGGCAGTGCAGGACTGCAATCCAGAAGCAGAATGAGGTCAGTGCCCAGAGGGAGCAGGGAGGGCTCTCTCCTTCAGGAAGGGCTGCATACTTAGGGAGGAGTGAGCTGAAGGCCCAGGGAGGAAGCCACCCAGCCAGAGACTGAAGGAACAGGCAGCCAGAGAATGGGCTACAAACATTCTCGATTACTCAGATGACAATTCCTCGATTACTCCCAGGAAACCTGAGGAAAAGTGCTGGGAAGTAAGAGAGAGCAGATGTTATTCAAGAAGACAGAGGGAAAACTAAGCTTATGACTGGTGGAGAGATGGTCCTAAGATTAGGGAAAGTGCTGCTTCACAAGCTTTTATAAGTATTTACTGTGTGTAAATTTCACTCTCCGATGCAAAATGGCAATGAGAAATCATAAGTTACTCCGCTATTTTACTAAAATATTCCACAGAGAAATTAAAATTCGCTCAAACATTGTGCCATTTCTGTCCCCTCGATTAACCTGGTTATCCCTAGTGCCACAACAAAAATATATTCAATAATACAAATTAAGAGTCCATTTCTTGAGGGCTTTGTACTAATTTGTGGGGTCCCTGTTAAAGGTTACCAAAATTGCAGTCAGTTCATAGTCCGTAGGAAATGCTGTTCTTTGGGTTTTACATCTAGTTCCAGAATCCTCAAGGTCCTCAGTATCTTACTCTGATCCTGAGTAGGTGGGTCCAGGCCTCCACCCAAACTCTTTGTTCAGATTTGCGTTGGAGTTTAGTTACTCACTAAAGGATCAGATGCCTCCAACAGGCCCTGTACATCCAACTGCTTGCTTGACAACTCTTGTCTGGCTTCAGGTCAATCAAAATACAACTGCTTTCCCCAAGTGAGCTGATCTTCCGGAGCTCACCAGCTCAGTGACCTCACCACCATTCTTCCGAGTTAGGAGCCTCCATGCTACCCTTGGCAAGGTCCTTGCTGGATCTCATCAACCCTTGATTTCTATTTGTTTTCTCCTCCAAATAATATTTTGAGAGTTTCCCTTTTCTACAGAAAGCAGCTCCTCCACCAGTTCCAGCCTTGTCATCTTACAACTGCCAGAGCTTCCTGTCTGATCTATGTATACCTAATTTGCAAGGCTCCATCTGTCCTCCACTTTCCATCTGGATTGATGGCTGTGATGTGCATGACAGATGAGCCACCCTCTGCATAAACCCTTCAATCTCTCTCCACTTCTCTTGGAAGAACATGATGCCCAGCGTTAAATCTCCAGACCTCTGTGGCATGGTGATGGTGAATGCCTTGTAATGATGGTAGCTTCTTGAGTATTAGTCACTTTAATCATAGTCCCTCGTTTGCTCCACTCCTGTCACTCAAGTCTTGGATATTTGCATGTGCTAATAGCTTTCCTGAAACCTGCTCTTCTTTTCCTTCTGTGCCTTGATAAAACTTTCTTAGTCAGTCATTGCTTCCAGAGAATCCACACTGACAGGAATCCTGCCCAGGTTGAATCCCCATTATGTAAGCCTGTCTCTCCTTTGTGCCCTTTTTCCTTTCATTAATATGTAGTCATTTCCCAGTGATTTGACTGTTTGGGTCACTAAAGTGAAATTCAGTTTTTGGTATGGATTATACTGAATCCCTCCACACTCCACAAAAAGAGATATTGAAGTCTTAAGTCTATCTGAGTATGTCCTTATTTGGGACTAAGCTCTTTGCAGATGTAACTATTTAAAAAGAGTTCACCTAAATCTAATGTGACTACCATTCTTACACAAAGAAGTTAATTTAGATGCAGATACTGACACATGAGGACAACATTAGAGACACAGTGACACAGAGGGCGGACTGTCATGTGAAGGTGGAGGCAGAGATTGTAGAGACGCTGACTCAAGAACACCAGGGCCATCAGATACCAGCAAAGGCAAAAGGTCTTCCCAAGAGTCTTCAGAGAGATTGTGGCCCTGATTCCAGAGTTCTTGACTCTAGAACACTGAGAGTTAAGTTTCTGTAGTTTATGGCACTTTGTTACAGAAGACCTGGGAAACTAATACAGACTGTGAACCCCCTGAGTTACATGATAATAATTTAAAATAGGGAAGATGACTTTCATAATTACCATGGGGAATTCTTACCAAGTATTCCTGCCTAGAGAGGAAACCCTGTCGTACTGCAAGAAGATTTAGCCACATGTTGTTGAAATATTTTAATACAAAAAAGGAGTGTTTCTTTTTCTTAAGGTTACTCAGTCAGTATCACCTGAGTCATTTGGGTAACACTCCCTTCTTTCCCTGAGTAATTGCATAATTGTCTGCTTTACTTCAGTTGTACACATATTTCGCTCTACATATAGGTGTGGTGATTGATTAGTGGCCAATGAATACAAAACTATGGCTCCAAAAAAAAAAAAAAAGTAATAAGAACTATGGGAGTAATAAAACCCAAAATGTGTAAATTTTGTTGTAAAAAAGAAAGGGAAAAAAAGTGCTCTAAAGAATACAACTGCAAGTGTTTAGGTGTGTTAAGATAGATGACCATATTAATGTTTTTGTTGGATCACTGAACACAACTGTTTGCAGTCTCACTGTTTGAATGTCCACTTTGTATGCTTTGATCCTGTGACATGAGCAACTATCTCTAAGATAATAATGTGTAATCTATTAACTGGTGATGTCTTACTGGGTTTTTTTTTTTTATAGTTCTGTATTACTTGTACCCTTACACTGTCTTGTTTTGTTTTGTTTTGTTTTTTCTCTTTTTCCTTTTAAATAAAATTAAAAAAAAAAACTATGGCTCCAAAGAATATGCCAACTGAACCACCTCCTTAAGTTACAGATCCTCTTGTCATCTTCCAGCCTTTTATTGTTACTGCTTGTTTCCTTGTTATTTTTAAGAAATTTTTCCTTTCATGTGAAACACCTCCTTTTAAATCAATTAAATTGAACACCAGCCTTGCAAGTTGGTTAAATGGTCTGCTATTGAGTGCTGAGTCCTGGAAGACAGAGACAATGTCACTGACTTCGTCTTTAAACCTACCTGGAGAAAGAAAACAGCAATGACATGGGAGTAGACACAGGGACACTACAACCAGATTTATGCCACAGAGCAGAGCCCTGTGGAGTTCAGAGAACAGGACCACTGGGCAGATGCATCTCATCTTGAGCTTGAAAAAAGGAAAAGCAGGTACTTTTTTAGTGTGACCCTCTTATGTAATAATACACATCTCTAGATAGAATGAAATCAAAGCTCCCATACACATGTGTCTATATGTTTGGGTAATCACAAAAATATAAAATTAGAAAAGCATATAAGGACTGTCTTAGTTACTTTTTACTTGTTGCTAGGACAAAATACCTGACACTCAAAATGAAAGAAGGAAAGGTTTATTTCTTACAGTTCTTGGAGGTTTCAATCCACACTCAGTTGGCTCCAAGGCAGGGTGGCATGGTGGGGCAGCCCTCCCTGGCAGCTGCAAACTGCAAGGCAGAAACCAGCAAGAGAGAGACACACCTTCTTCCCACTGTTACATAATATCCTGGCTCCACCCCTGGGCGTCACACCACCACTCCGAGCACTAGACAGTGAACCAATCACAAATGCATAATTGCGTGAGGCTTGGGGGCCATGGACATAAGCCATGGGGACAAATGCAAAGGCAAAAACCCAAGCCCACTTTAAAGTATGTTATGGTATCGGTATCATTTGAATTGTTAAGTCGAGAGGTGATTAGTTTTCTGGTTCCTGTTCATTTAAAACTTAAGAAAAAAAAGTAAAGTAAAATAAACCAAAGTATTTACCCTCACATTTATTCTCTCAAAATGAGACCAGCCTGAGAGGAACACTCTGGGCTCCCTGGGGCCTGTTATTTCCCCCAGGTGAGCAGTATTCTGTCCACACCAAGTCTCCCACCCCTGTGTGAGCAGTTCCATCTGGCCGCTCTGCAGTGGGCAGTGTCTGTCTGCAAATGGGCATGTTTCGCTGCATGGGCTGCAGAGAATCCAGTGATTTGGGCCCCACTCCCTCCACCTCACAAAATAAATACATAAATAATACACTGGAAGCCAAGAGAAAATCCTATCGCCCTGATTCAGAAGCTCACACGCAGCAGAAAGCTGTCACAGTGTGCAATATTTAAGCAGTTGGTAAGGGTGACTAAAGTCTTAATGTATCTGATAATGCCAAGTGTAAGAAATTAGTCAGAGCTAGGCTGGCAAGCAGCAGCTTTTTAATGATTTATTGAATTTCTCTTAAGGTCATTAGTTTATGATTTGCCATTTTAAAAATGCACTGTAACAAAAAAGACGTATATTTTGCTTTATAGGAATTGAATGGTTTTCTAAATGCATTTTTAAAAGGAGAAAATTAGTATGAATGGCCACTGCCAGTATAACCCAAGTCTAATATAATCACAGAAACTCCAGTCTAGATAAGCAGTTTGCTGAATGTTATTGGTAGAAATACGTTTTTCAGAGAGGGGAAAAAAAAACAACCTTAGGTCAGAAAGTTGGTGTTATCAGCTTGCAACATTATTCTTACTGGATAATTTTACCTCGGGGACCATTATTTCACTTCAAGAGCACTGGAAATTCACAGTTAGCCTAATCAGTCATCCTACTCAGGAAACTTCAAATGCATTTTTTCATATTCTGAGGTGCCTACGTGGCATTTATGGTTTTTTTTTTTTTTAACGTAGTAGACAGGGTCACAGGTAGAAAATATGAGTTAATCAAAAGAGCTGATGGGAGAAAAGTCCAGAAGCCCAGCGCTATGCCAGGAGCCCCAACTCAGGACAAGATTGCGTCCCATTTGGGCATGACTACTCAGGTGAAAAAGGAAGTCTTACATAAAAGGCATAAGAAAAGGTGAAAAATTCACACTCCTTGACCACCATTGAAAACATTCTCCCATAGACCAGTGTCTCCCATGATTGATTAATATATTTACTATTTAAATAAATATGTATTAAGTGTCTAACATGCACTGTGGTAGGTGCTGTTGCAGCCTCTAGGAACATGATAGTGCATGGTCAGGTAAGTCTGATGTTTTCACAGGAATGGCCATTTGAGGAGCAGTGACACAGTGTGATACAGCAAAATGTATACAGGATCCGTGGCAGAGACCTCCATACCAGGGTGAGGAGGTCAGCGTTCTGACCTTTAAGTGGGAGCACGTGCAATATAGGAGGATAAGGTTTCCCCAAACAAAAGATGAACGTTCGATGGGTCAAAAGCTTGAGAGAGCCTGGAGCCACTAAGTAAGTGAAAGAGGCTGGTGTGGGTGAAACTGATTTCGAAAACAGAAACAGTGAGAGATGAAAGGAGAAAGGTGAGAAAGATACTGGTTGGTTTCTTGAACCATGCCTAAAGGTAATGAGAAATCTCTAGTAAGTTGTACATGGGGAAATCACATGATCCCATTCGCATTTTAGCAAATGCCCCAGCTGCAGTATAGACAAATCAGAATGGTCCATTGTAAAAATTCATAGAAGTCATTAAAGAAGTTGGTGGAGATGGGTATGGAAGGCAGCAGATTGAATCCATTAATCTTTAGGATGTAGAAATGCCAGGAATTGCTATTTGCACAAATGTAGTGTAGATATAAAAAGGAAAAGCCACAGTTGACCACCAGATTTCTGCCTGTATCATCAGGTGGAGAGATCTGTCATTCACTTGATCAACACACCAAGAGGGACAAGCTTGAGGCAGAAGTCCAGGCCTATGTGGTATTAACAGGATGCCCACAGAATTTTAAAACAATTATGCCAGGCTCTTACCATCTGGAAAGAGAAAGTCTCCTTGGAGAAGATTCTGTTGTTGTTCCTGGAAGAGTAGATTGAATGTTCTCTAAAAATCAAAGTTAAAAAGCACCATTTGCCCTGGGGAAAGGTACATTAAAAACTTTACCCTCCCAGAGGCTTGAAAAAAAGAAGATAAAACAATTTTCTTGTCAATCCAGGAGCCCAAATGCATCCCAAAGAATGGTTTCACATTTTTCCTGGGTATTAACCCAGGATTAAATGTATAGACACTCAAGATTTATAACACTGGGTGTTATAACCTAGTGAAGACAACCAAAGATTCTGTAAGCTCATTGTGTTGGTCCAGCGACCCCTGTGTAATGTTATGCTGAAGCTAGAAATTATTCTCTAAGTTTGCATGCTGGAGAATAGTAGTATTTGGACATCTGAGCTGGGAAAGAAGACATGGCCAGCTGAGAAGGTCAGAATCAGAGAGCCCATCACCTGGACAATGTAGGACCATCTTTCAATGACAATATATGAAAATGAACAAAAAACAAAAAAATCCCAAAGGGTATCAGGGATCAATCCTGCTTGGACTGAATAAATTTTGGAACATTAAGAAAAATCAGTGTTAATGGCAGGTTTAAGACAGATGTATTAGAATTTCTATTAGTAAAGGCAAGAAGGCACTTGAGCTACTAAATAAAAAAGAAAGAGATTTGACTGTATGCACTGAAAACTGGTGCAGTAGGGCACACTGCTAATGTTTGCTGTCTTTGTTAACACAATGGCTCTACTTTTTACCAATATTTCAAATTTATACCAGAAAAAGAAAAAGCAATCAATGCTATACAATTATATATTGTTAAATGATTTTTCAAAGCACTCTTGTAAATGTGGAAACATTTACTATTTTTGCCAGCTCATTATCCTGTCTCCTTTATTCTGACTACAAACTGTTTCTTTCACAGCTCCTTCCATGTGATTTAGCAGGGCTAATCATGCCCAGAGGACTAGACCCGATGCTTGTTTAAGGAAAGGACAGATGTGTGTGCTGAGTCAATGTGAATTTTCTCATAATTTCCATAACCTGAGTAACAGGATGGGAGGAGAGAGGGAGTTGCTTCAGAACTGTTGTTTAAAAAGATAAGAAAGGGGGCTGGGGATTTAGCTCAGCGGCGTAAGCACCTGCCTTGCAAGCAGGTGGTCGTGAGTTTGATCCCTGGTACCGATAAAAATGAAAAAGACAAAAAAAAAAAAGGATAAGAACC
Organism: Cavia porcellus; assembly: GCF_034190915.1. Classification (NCBI taxonomy): domain Eukaryota; kingdom Metazoa; phylum Chordata; class Mammalia; order Rodentia; family Caviidae; genus Cavia; species Cavia porcellus. The sequence continues at coordinate 9,908,030 of NW_026947500.1, read as the reverse complement.
CAGAGCCAGCTATCATATGAGAGGCTATGAATAGCTGTAGGTTGAAAAGCACTATTTTTCATAACCTAAAGGATTGGAAACTGCTAGATTAAGAAGAGATGATCAATTGTGTGACGTCTTTCTAATCTCCCTCTGAAAGGATATTGCTAGATTATGTGAAATGACAGGGAAGAACAACGTTCTCTTTCTTTTTATTCTATCATCTCCAGGGCTAACATCTTCTCTGTTATATTCTGGACAAATGGAAATCAAGAACTCCTCCTGGAAGCAGATTCCTCTTCTCAGGGTTGAATAAAGCAAAACCCAGAGTAAATAATACAACTAAAAATGACACATTTCTTGGCAAAAACTGTCCATGAGTGACATGCGTCAGACTAGATAAGACAGCAAATGAGTGCTCCCAATTCTTGATTTAATCTTACTACAAAGATTTATTTTTTATTTTGTTAAAGTTTCTCATGGATGTCCACACGCTGAAACTCACTAAATAAATGAAAAGCTGTTTTCCACAAGTATGCAAGTGTTATTATGCAAACTACCAACATTTCACAGCAGGACCAGACTCCTGATGCTGACTCTGTACCCTAGTATAGACCCTCAAGCGAATAATTACGTTTTACTGCGTAAAAGCAGGCTGATTACTGGGTTTACTTTTTCTCTTGCTTTAGCTATGTGTTTGACAGCTTTCTGTCTTCCTGACAAAACATTTGAGAAAAACAACTTAAAAAGGAGGAAAGACTTATTTGATTCACAGTTTCAAAAGATTCAGTGCATAGTTCCTTGGCCCCATTACCTTGGACCTATGGAAAGGCAGAAAAGTATGATAGAGGAAAGATGCCCAACTCATGATGGACAGGAGAAAGAGAGAGACAGGAACAGAGAGAGACAGAGAGACAGACAGAGACAGACAGAGACAGAGAGACCTGATTATCCCCTTCAAAGGTGCCCCCCACAATGACAGCTCTCTTCCACCAGGCTCCACCTCGTAAAGCTTTCATCATCTCCCTATAGCTCCACAGGCTGAGGACCAAACCTTCAATTCATGGACTTCTGAGTGACAGGTGAGATCCAAGCCATAAAAACTATAACTAAATATAGATAGTACACACACACCACACCTGAGTGTGTGTGGGATGTGTATTACTATATAGATATTGATGGTATTCTTATATTTTTAAGTACGAATGTCTTTGCACATACATGTGTAGCAAAGGAATATGTATATAATATCTATCAATATGCCTCAAACAACAGGCAAAACAATCTAATCTATAAGTCCTAATATCCCTGGCATATTTTCTTGCTCAAAATTGGCCAGTTTTGCTGGTTTGCTAACATACAGTACTTGTGGCTTTATGTTTGGTTTCCATTTGTTTTTCAATCATTCTCCCTGAAGAGGTGAAAGCGAACTGTGAAGTAGAGGAAAATGGAGTAATAATGAGCCTGAATAATCCACACAATGGACAATCCTTTTCTTTGCAATTAATGTAATACCCAGCATTTACATAGCAATCAACAAACAAATATAACTGATTTATAATAGATTATATGTTCCCTGAGAGCAGACCCTGCTCTTATTCATCTTTGAATGGCACATGGACCTGTATGATACTCCACACACAGTGCATATTAAAATTAGTATTTAATTAAATTCCACAAATGACATAGCCAATCTTATTATTCACAAGCAACTCAAGGATCTCAGTTGACAGTACAGCTAACTAGGTCTTCCCATGCCCCTTCCTCAACTTCCAACATCCTCACTGTCAGCAAGAATTATATCCGAGGAGATCCTATTCATTTGTAACCCTGAGGCCCAGTGTCCCTGTGATTCTGAAAATAGCATGCATAATAGGGCAAGCGTGCCTCTGATTGGTCATTGACAGAGAAATTTTTTGCATGCTCAATAAAGCAGTAACTAGCGGCAACCCCTTGAAATCTACATGCATTGTTACAGTGGCTAAATTTTGTTAAACTCCAGCAAAATTGGAGTTAATTTTATTTAGTACAAATAGGTTTAAAAATAGCACCCTAAGTTAGCATAGTTTTGCAATTTACCATCACATAGTGATAACGAAAAAATACTGCTTGTGAGATTTTTTCCTCTTTCATTCTGTTAAAATCCCTTTCTCCATTTAAAATTAGATTCTATACTGATAGTATAATTACTGTATAATAGAGTTTGCTCAACCACTCAACACAAAATGCTTTGCTTTCATAGCATTTTAATATGAGCTGCATAATGGCACCAGCTTGAGAATCAGCATGCCGAGAAGGAATCTAAGACCCCAAATGAGCTCAAGTTTGTAAAATTCAGTTCAGCTGTTCAGCAGACTAGTTAATTCTAATTGACTTGACATGTGAATATCAAAAATTTTCTGTTCCCAATCGTGTGTCTTGGTTAAAAAGAAAACCGTCTGGCTTTAGCCTAACCATGCTACAGACATCTGCCCCACTGGTCAGAGAGCAGGGCACTTTCATGTGTGAGCCGGACTGCTTTGCATGCCGTGGGGATCTTATCAGCTCCACATTCACAGCCCTGAAGGCTCATCCCGGAGAGCCAGAGGCACCCCACCATGCATCAATTTTAAATTAAATTAGACTTTTCTATTTCTCCCACTAAATACCGCTTTTATGGATTTAATGGCTCTGTGTTGTACACCATACCATAAACCATTTACTCCTTTGGGGATAAAAGATTAACACAAGTAATACAGTGAAACCCCCTTTTTACATAATTGTAATTTTCCTTTTGCCATAATAAAGGCTTTCTTGTCCTTTTAAATGTCCAGTACTGCCAGAGTTGGCATAGGTCACACCGCATGTCTACTTTATTTACTAATATCTCTAAAATACCTAGTAAATCCCTACTGGTTCCTGAGGAGCCAGTCATAATAATCGACCAATTCATTTTCAATCAGTTTTTTGCATAGCTGTTAGTAGTGCCAATGAGTGTTAGACAAAGAGCCCCACATTTTCCACAGGAATAATAAATTCAGTAGCCACATCAGATATAAAATTAATAAGTCAACAGACATATGACAATAAAGAGTAGTGTGATTTATCTATAGGGAGCATAACCCCACCCAGACACACCCTTCTTTTTTGATTTTATTGCTATTTAATACCTATCAATCTGTCCCAAAAACTAGAGCCACTGGGTTAATGTAGACTCACCAATAGCACTGAACCAAAAGGGCATATTCCAAAATATACCATAAACTGTCACCTTGTAAAATATTTTCTGAACTAAAGTCCAAAGGACACTAAACTCTTGAGAATAGGAAATCTCAGTATCTATAATTTGAGAATTTTGATGTTGTGGAAAAGGAAATTTCATGTAACGGCTGTGATTTAGCTCTAAAACGTTCACCACAAGTTTCACATATTCAGAGGTGGGACTTAAGAAAAGGTGACTGAATCATGGGAATGTTATACTCATTAAAGGGTTAAACCATGATAAGTTCCTGGCTGCTTGTGCCCTTGGGAGGTGGGGCCTGGTAGGTAAGAGCTTGTAACTGGTTCTAGCTAATCAGCTCTTCAGAGATGCCACTTTTCTCACATCTTCCCCTGCCATGGCAACAAAAATAAACACATTGTTCAGAAAATGCAGGTATGAGGTGGTGCATTCTTTAGCAGCCTGATTTTATGAGTGATCTTAAGGAAACTGACTTCCTCTTTTACTTTCGTAGTCCATTTTGTGCTGCTATAACAGAGGACCTGATTCGCAGTAATTTATAGTAAACAAATTTATTGGCTCAGTTTGGAGACTGGAAAGTGCAATGTTAAGTGTGAAGACCTGATGAGAGTTTTCTCACTATATCATTCCATGCCAGAAGTCACCACAAAGTCAAAGGACTTTTAAAAAAGGAGACAGAGAGAGAAAGCAAGAGGGAGGGATAATACCAAAATTCATTCATGAAGTCAGAGAACTTGTGGCCTAATCACCTCCTAAACATCCCACTTCTTAATTTTGCTACAATGGCAATTAAATTTCAAAGTAAATTTTTAAGAGGACAAACATTCACACCACCTACAAAATTCAGCAAGAAGGAAACTCTATTATGTTAACCATCAAAATTTGGATTTGTTTTGTTTTGTTATTTGTTTTCTTGTGTGTGTGTGTGTGTGTGTGTGTGTGTGTGTGTGTGTTATACGAATCTAGCCCCAAGAAAGCAGTAGTCATATAGCTTTGCAGTGGCAGACTCCTTAACCAAATTTCTCAAACTTGGCAGCTGCCTGTTAGACTTGCTTCTCCAAACTTTAGCAAAAAACCTGCCAGTGGGCCAGGGATTTAGCTCAGCGGCATAATCACCTGGCTGGCAAGCACAAGGTCATGAGTTTGATCCCCAAAAGAAGAAAACCCTGTCAACTCAGTTTACCACTATTCCCCGAGCCTTCCTTCAACAAGAATACTCTTTTGTTTCCTAGGGGTGGGAATTCCCCTTTCACTGGCCCACACCCTGCCGCTTAGCTAGAAATCCCCACTCATCTGCAGTGTGACCTGAATTGAGCCCAGTTCTACACTGAGGCCCCTAATTAAACCTATTGACTGACTCACTGCTGAACTCTGAACTTTCTTTAACCACCACACTTCTCTCTACTGTGTCCTTTCTTTGTCCATCTATTCATTCCACCTGGTTTCCCCTGTAATTGCTAAGCTAGATAAATACATTGTCGCTATTACCTCAGCAAATCTGAAAAGCAAAATTTTTATGAATCTCTCTGCTGTCCCGAATTTGTTGTTCTAAATCAAATCAAATACAGAATCTCAAAATTAAGTTTAAAGAAAAAAATGTTGCTTAAAGCTGTCTTATGGGGAAACACATCTGTTGGTTTTTCTCCTTAACATTCTACATATAATTGTGAACTGACAATCTTAATCTACAATATTGCACCTGCATAGTGATGATTAATTATTACTTTATTAGGAGCACACATATGTTCATCACGAACACATTAACTACTAAGTGTGGAGGTTTGATTGATTTAAGAGATTAAGGCTTAATTTTGTTTTCAAAATGCAGTCTTCCATGGAGGTAGTAGCTGCGTGCCGAGGACACTCTATAGGTGTCTGCTGTCACTGTGTTGTGATGGATGAACACTCTATTCATAACTCAAACTCCTATTTGTTCATGGGAGCTGACAATGCAGAGAAAATTCTGCAGAAAGAGCCATGCAAGCTGAGTCCCAGAGAAACGTAAAACAATATGACAGCAGAAATTGGGCCAAATTCGGCGACCAAAGTCAACAATCTAAAAGGGAGTGGTTTTTCAATTTTTTAAAAAATATACATGTTTTAAAATACATACTTTATTTTTTAAATATATATGTGTTAAGATCTTATTTATCTTTACATAAATGTAGATAGGTAGGTAGATTATCTATGTATGTGTATACTATGGTTGGCCAAATAGTACATTATTTTTTTAATTTTAAAGAGGGTAAAACAAAACAGAACAAAGCAGATCAGAAGAAAACAACGCAAGTGATATGGGACAAACAGTACATTTAAATGTAAATTCAAACAGCAAGCTTGCACGTTCTCTGTCAGCAAAAATGCTAAATAGGGGCTAAATTGTCTTCCTGGAGGTTGGGAGGGAGCACAGTCAAACTGAAAAGACACCTGAACCAAAAGTCAATTTAGATCCAGCTAAGCCAACAGATAGTTCCACTGACCAACTCAAAACCAAGTTATTATTTAAAAAGGATATAGAAGTACAAAAGTACTTGATGAGCCCAGGAAAACCCAGGGAGCAATTTATAGACAGCAGCACAACTTCCACTGAGTTTTGAGCCCAACCTGAAGCCTGGATCAGTTCCCACCTTGTTCCCCAGCCCTCTCTCTATTTTGTGCTAAAAAATGCAGAATAAAGGGAAGGACAAGGGCAGCCAAGGACTGGGCAGGGAGGAGGGCAGTTCTACTCAGTGGGCCCAGGTTAAAATGGAGGCTGTTTCTTGCTGAGAACAGATTTGTACTCTGTTTTGGTTTTTGGTTTTTGCATCTATTTTTTTGAACCACTAGCTGAGCCTCTCTCAGCTGCCCTCCACCTTGTGTCACTAACCAGCCCCAGGGTGTGGGACTCTGGCAGCAGCAGCTCTAACACCCCTGCTCCCACCAGCTCTCCGTGGTCTCTCCAGTGACTTTGTTTGGGTGGAGATGAAAAAAAACTTGGAAATCCCTACAGCTGTCGGAACATTGTTTATAAGTGATTACTTCTGAAAGAGCAAGGAGTGTTTGCAAAAGGCAATTTTTTATGTGAGATCTAAAATATTATTAAATGTATCTGCAGCTTTATATAAGATATATGCATATGAGACGTGAAATTTTGCGGAACGTTGGGATGCATTTTATGTGCTTTTATCATATGCTTGAGAATGATAAATTATACTGCGTACCTGGACATGACAGTGGTGTTTCTTCAAAACTTATCTTTTCCAGATTAGCACCATCTATTAAAACTTCTAATTTTTTACTGAAAATGCACTTTGCCATATTTAAAGGAACAAAATAACATATTTCCATTTTTTGAAGACAGCACTAAAGCATGTAATTCAGCATTTTACAGCTTCCTTCCTCCGTAACCATGACTCATCTGATGCAGGTAAGCTTTTGATACATTTAGGAGAGGCTGCATCTTGTACACCTGCATATGCAATGATGTCTGTAGATGTGAGTCCTTAACTATAGAGAAAGAGGGAGCTGAACTCAAAGCACCTACCTCTGAAAGTGTATAGTCAACAAAAAATTTGCCACAAAGACAAAACAAAGAGATTCAGTGAAGTTTTAAAAAACAATCGCTGAGTTAGGATTAACTAAGCAGGCAAAAAAGCAACTCAGACCACCCAAAAGAGTCATTTTGTAAATATTAATTTCTTAAGTGATTAAAGAACAATTATGTCTGCCTTTTCTCCTTGAATTAAATTGGAAGTTCCTTGAGGCTAAAACCAATGTTTTTAATTAACAATGAAATTTCCCAAAAGAAAATCAAGCCACATCTCTCATTCTGCTAGATGAATGGCCAGCCTACCCACAAGACAATATTAGATCCATCAAAAGAACGAGGTCTTGGAGCTCCCTGCCAAAGTTTTTCTTTCCCTTACAATTTTCCAATATCAAGATTCAATGTAAATGATAATGTGTAATAGATAGGCAGTACAAGGAGCCTAAAACCTTGCCACTGGCTCTTTTTTTATCAGTAATATTCCTTAGAGAACATGCCTCTTCTCCCTAGGATGCTTATACCCTTACTGCACACTTACTGAGAGACCCCAGTGGGCTGGCCAGCCTCCCTGACGTTTGTGCTGAAGCTCTTTATTGGCAGAGCCTGGTGCCTGGTGGTGCCCAAGCGAGCACTGATCTGGAGCCCACTGGGCTGGCTCAAGGCAGTGCTGGTGATGGACAGCCGCACTCTCAGAAGAGGTTATGCACAATCTCAGTTTGCAATTCCGTTTTGTCAGGACCAAAGGGAAACAGTGAGTTCTGACTTGGATGCTTTCCCAAATGATTGTGACCAGGCAGGATATATAAAAAAAGAATCTGACTTGACACATACAAAGGGAGAAAAATATTTCTTATTTTCCTTTTATTTTTAGCTGGGATGTGTTCTACTAATATATTTTTTTTAATTATTAGAATAGCTTTTGTTTTCCTGTTTTCTGTCATGAGAGTCTCAGACTGGCTGGAAGAAGAGTGGGGTTTTCATCTTCAATCTCCACCACCCTGGTGCTTGACTTCACGTTGCTTGGCGGATCTATCTGTAATGTCATTTTTAATTCCTGCCCTTGCCTCTCCCAAACAGACGCTGGGAGGACAAATGAGTTGCCTTCTTCCCTACCCATCTGGCTCCCTGACTTGCAAGGAACCACACAGGGTTCAGGGCTAGAAAACAACAAGACTGTGCCAGAAATGAAAGCAGGGCAGAATGGAACCGGGCGGAAGCCCCACAGGACACCCGCGGCAAAGATCCAGACCTGGGCTGCGAGAACAGGCCGGCCACCAGTTCACGGATGAAGGTTAGGCCCACTTCCCATAAATGCACAGTTAAGTGGTTATGGGAGCATCTTTGAGTCATCTAGGACATCTCTGAGTCATTTAGTCCTTGGTTCTATTACCATTGTTTGAAATCTGAAGTACAAAATGATAGGGATTATACAGCTAGGATTTTCTTCCTTTTACAGTGAAGTTTTCTTGTGTGGGTTAGGTCTTGAGGTCCTCTTTTGTCACCAAATCCTGAAAGTGAGTTAACTGTTTTAACTAATTTGGATCCAGTAAAAGGGTTTTTTGTTTTTGTTTTGTTTTGTTTTTGGCAAGATCTCCTAGCTTTAAAACATCCAATAGACCTTAGACAACTAGAGGACAGAAATGAAGTCCTCCAAAGGGCCAAACAATGCAGGGCCCTCCTCCCCGTACAATCAGCTCCTTCCCTTCCTTCTTTCTGGTCGAACTAATCCTCTCAAAAATTCCCAGAGGTTCCTCCACCAGGAACACCCACAGGGAAACAAATAGAAGGAGCAGAGCCCTGAGCAATTCTGCTCTTTGTCAGTGTTAATTGTGAGCCAGTTATCTGATCCGCTGTGACTTGCTCTTTGTGGAAAGGCTTGCATAATTTGGCAATAGAATTCCAACATTCTCATTTATTATAAATTGTGCCTTTGCCAATTGCTTTTGTCAGGACTCCCCATTTCACCTCCTGGTCTCTCCTCTCCACTTTTGAAAAGGCACTGATGTGTGAAAATGAATTAAACAGATTAAAAAGCAGCTTTTTTATTCATTGGAATATAAATGGCAAATGGAAACATGGAACATCCTTACACACAATTCTATGGGGAAAAAAATCCCTTCAGTCAAGAGGGTGTCCTAACTACAAGGGAAGCAAACCCACAAATTCTCTGAGACTCAAGTTAAGACACTTCTAGAATCTAGAATGATGCTCTTCTTCCTGACAGCCCACAATGATAATCTAATTATTAGGCTTTCAGCAAACCAATACCATAATGACATCATTTGTTCTTGTAATTAAAGTTGATCTTTATATAAGCTGTTCTACTTTTAGAGAGAAAAGCATTTATAATGTTAAATAATCCTTGTCTTGCAGGCATCTCCCAGTTCACAAATATGGAGAGGAAAATTCTCCAAAGGTGAAAGCAAGCAGCCGTGTGTCCTCTGCAGTGTGCAGGGCTCAGAATGCTGATTTTCAGGATGCTTACACTGTGCACGCTGCTAGGCCCCACTCACAGTCAGTCCTCATATTTGGCGACCTCAGGAAACCAAAAGTGCACCACGTGCACTTGGTTGGTGGCTTTGAGTACCTTTACGGACAAGAAGAAACTTTGGTTTTCCTGTTTATTTGCTTGGTGTTGTTTGTTTTGAGTAGAGGAAGGGCACGGGTAGCAGAAGAAGACAGGAAGCACATTCCGTTACCCAAGCAGAAAGTCGCCCTCCGCACCACTTGAGAACGCTGCTTCTTGACTCAAAATGAAGTTACCAAGGTTGTGTAACCCAGGTTCCCTCAACTCTGCATGCAGTAATTCTACAGTCTGCCTCCAGCTTTGTTGTAAGTGGAATAATCCATGAAAACCTGCAGCTCTCTACCTAGAGAATCATATGGGTTCATTAAAGAGTAGTTGTTGACAAGGTAATTACTAGCAGTATTCTTTAAATATGCGTGTGTGAGTAAAGATGCATCCTCCTGTCTTGCAAGTGGCCTCGAGAAAGAGTTTCCCTCTTGGGAGATTGAGATATAGTTTGGTAGAACCTCTGCCTAGAAGCCAGCATGCCCAAGGCATTGGATTTAATCAAAAACACTATAAGAAAAAGAGAGAGAGAGAAAGAGACTATTTCCCCCTCTTATGATTGAGCAGAGCAGTGGAAGCAAGTCTAACAATAAGAAAGTAACCTTTTAATGAACTAGCACAGCATTCACAGTGACATTGACTATGGACTCTTTTACCCTTTTTAAAGTCACAGTATGCTCACATCAGGGTTTCTCCTTTTGAATGGGATCGATTACCATTGTATGGGACTCTCTGTGCAAGGCCAGGTATTTAGCATTCCTGGCCCCTCTCATTTACTGGGTTCTACATGTCCTTAAACTTACTAAAATAATAACACAAACTGATTAACAGACCAAATGACACCCCACACTCATGCAGTTACTACATGGGAGATAACAACTGCCACAGCTGAGACTTTTTGGTAGAGAAAGTATGACTGAGACTATTTTGCAGCTAGAGAAACTGAGGCACAGAGAGACTAACCACATTAATTAGGAAACATAGATATAAAAACAAACATTACATAGATGATTTGTGTAATCTGCTAACAACAATTACCCAGCGTGGTAAAGGAAGGGAAGGTTTTATAGCTACGCAGGAACCATCATCGACATTCACCCCTCAACCACAAGTTGCTGTGACCTATCAGACTGTGTTTATTCTTCTGTCTAAAGGCAGAAACAAGGGTGAGGAGTACTGAAAATAATTCTCAAGGAGATTTTCTTTCTGTGCACCCAGTGATCCTGGTGAGAAGTGAGGGAGAAAGGAAGAAGGGAGAGGAGGGAAGGATTACAATTCTAAAATACCCGAGTGCACAGAAACCCAGTGCCTGTACTGACCGTCCCCAAAACTGTTCTCAGGATCTTAATACTTTATCCCTTATTCTATCAGCAACATGGCATGAAATAACTTATGTGGTCAATTCTACATAATATTTGCATCTCATTTCTTCATCATGTGCTATTATACAAGTCAGAGGACACTTTGCCCATTGGAAGGCATTTCCCACTCTTTCACTGAAATCAGTGAGAAGGACCCTTCCACATAATGAACTCTGTCATCTACCCCACCCCTTTGAGAACATGCCCGCTTTGAACAGCGAGAGACATCTGGGACTGGTTGCCCACCTTCAGTTCTGCACAAAGACGAGCAGGGCTGTATGGGGAGGATAACTAGTTGGGTCCTGTGTTTTCTGTTGAGCCTCTGAATGCATTTTCTAGCTTGAAAAAAGACCATGAATTCTGCTGTGCAACACGCTCAGACTTTCTTTTGTGGAAATCTTTAGAGCCAGAGCCAAGTCTGACCTGAAGAGCACCAAGCCTTCACTCTTTCCTGGACCCTGCACATAAAAGAACACACAAAGTCCTCACTACTCACTCAGAAGCTAAGGAATCCCTTTGTGTCCCAGGAGGGTTCCACCTCCAAGGACGTTAGGCCAGCTTCCCACTTTTACCCCCTCTTCCTGTCCTTCTCATTACTTAGGGGAAAAAATGTCCAAAGAATCCAAAAGTACAAGTGTAATGTTTAGGATCATAGAAAATACTTAAAATGATTTCAGCGTATCTGCCTACACACACACACATACACACACACGCACTCACACACACGCACGCATTCATACACCGTAGGCATACAGGCCAAGGAATGGGGAAGGAAATGTAATGATGTCTCCATTTCATTCTAAAAACAAACAAGTGTTTTGAAATCATCTCTCTGGCTTTCCAACAGAAACACTCTCGGAACACCAGCTGCCAGGAGGTGCTGAGGAGGGAGAGGAACAGGACCCAGGAGATCAAAGGCAGCCGCACCAGGCCCTGGAATGTGCTAGTCACTGTGTCTCTGTGGTGTGGAAATGGCCCAGGACGTCTGTCTCTTCCCTTGTGCTTCTCCAGGCTCCTAGGAACCCCTCGGCTAACCTGAAGGATGAAAACACAGGAGCAGAAGAAACTCTGAAAAACAAGGAAACAACACTATAGACAACAAAGGGTAACAGGAGGTTGGAGGAAGGGAAGATTTCCGAGGAGCCATTTAGGAGGCTATCTGACCTTCAGCAGTCCTTTAAGAGCTCCTAATAAATAGTTCATGATAAAGGAATTAAATAATTGGTTTTTTGTTTTTGTAGTACTGGGTTTCAAAGCCAGGGCCTTTGCACAAAGCAGTTCCCAGCCCGTTGTTTTGTTTTATTTTTTGGGGGACAGTCTTAGTCACTAAGTTGCGCAGATTGGACTGGATCTTGCAATTCTCTGGCTTTAACCTCCCAACAGGCTGAAATTACACGTATATGCCATCGTGCCTGGCCGATTTTTAAACATGCACCATTTTTTATATAACATTCTATTTCAGAGACGCTAATTCACTTACAAAACAGCTACGGAGTGTTTACCGTCAACCACCACAGAAACACAGAATGTCTGGTTAAACCCTGAGTATTCACACCTCTCCGTCTTCCTACCTTATACAGCCCTGTGCTTTGCCACAAGACCTAATAGTAACAAGTTGTCAGAGTAAGTGTGGATTTCTCTGCATCTTTCAATGGGTTTGGCCTTATAACTTGCTTAAACCAAAGATATGTTGGTGCATTTGCCATAAGCCAAGGATTTAAGTTTGTCACACAAATTACTTTGATCTCTTGTGCTTACTATTTCTATATTTTCTAAGTATAGTATAGTATAGTATAATATAGGACAAGAAATTGTCCTAGGAAACAAGAATGACAAAAAAAGCATTTGAAGGAAACTTATATCGAATTCTCAAGGCAGATTCCAGCTAAGCGCAGCTTTGAGCACCCTAACCATAACAGACGTACAGCAAAAAAAGAGAAATGTTTGTGGTTGGAAACCACCAAGTTTGGGGGATTGTTTCGCACCTTTAGTATAACAGTAGCTTAAAAGTTGCCCTTCCCATGAAGCAGGTGAGCCATACAGAGCTAGGAAGAGAAAGAAACCAATTCGTCCTCCCCATGAACCTATGATGGTCATTCTTGTGAGCCAGCTGTCACATAGGCTGGGAGACAAGAATCACCTCCCCACCCCACACAGTAAGCAACAGGCACTCAGCATTCAGAGGGACACAGGCTGAATTGATAGCAGCTGAGGTACAAAAACAACTTAATGCATGTATTGTTTATCTGACTTTGCAGGTCTAAAGGATAACAGTATGCACTATAGCAACTTTCGGGGATTTCCTCCTGTCTTGTTTTTGAAACCCAATATTGTTCTCCTTGTTTTGTTTTGTTCCGTTTTATTATTTTGTGTTATTCAATATTCTGTTTCAGTTGTTTGTATTTTGTTCTGGTTTATTTGATTTTATTACGTCTGATGGTAGGGGCAGCAATTTTGAAGATTACAAAAGGCATTATGGTAGCCATTGTTGATTTCTTATTATCCTGTTTTGAAATCTGTGTCGCTTTCACTATTTTGTTTTGATTGGCTTTATTCTGGTTTTTTCGTTGTCTTTAAATTTTTAAAAAATAATAGGAGCTTAATACATTCACCAATAGCATGACTTGCCTTATCAAATTATGAAGTATGCATCATTCTAGGATGATAATACTTCTAGTGTGCCCAGGCTCACTTCTATTTTAAAAATGAAAGTCCTGCATCCCAGAAAATCTGGGTCATTGGTCACCCAAATGCCTTGCTACTTCTGATTTTTGGATCATTTTTTCTTCAAGGATAGCTCTGTTCTGGGTTCCAAATTCCTGAGGCTGTCTCTGATTGTTCCTGCTGGCAGAGATAATACACACACACACACACACACACGCACGCACACACACTACACACTTCATCTTTGCTCTATTTCTTCTACCCACTGTGAGCAGTTTCCTAGTGTCAGATTCATCTCCCTTCAAAATTGCCTTTCTCCAATCATTACTAATTGTGATGACATGCATTTAATGGCAGTGCTGTATTTCAAAAAATGTTTCTGAAAGAAAAAAAAAACCTCTACTGTGGCAATGCCTTAATGCCAGGTATGGATGGTGCTACCATCTTCAACCTATACCCATTAGAGACATCTGCAATCAATTATGAATCTTTCCCATTAAGAATTCACATTCAAAATCCTGCTCAACATAATGCTTTTGAAAACCACTTCAAACATACAGAATTGCACTATAAAATGCATCCCATATGCCAAAGACACTTTAGGAGAGACAAAACTTGACTCTGGGGTGGGAATTTAACCTGGCTCTGCTTTGGAGAGGCAGGTTGAAACAGAGCAAACAGAAAACTGAGGATCAGGCCATCAGCCGGAATCCATTTCTGAGACTCTGATCAAGTTACCAAAATGTTCCTGACCTTTGTGTCCTCATTTGCACATACACAAAAAAGAAAAAATTAAAGAAAAAGAAAAAGGAAAGAAAAAAAAAACCAAAAATTTCATTTATTCCAAGAGGGTAATCAATTACCTGATCAAAAGGCTTCATCTGCACATTAATTTACTGAAAGCGTTTAACCTGTTGCCTGTGACTGTAAAATGTGATACAAATTGTAGCGGTCACTGAGAGTATAGATGTTATGATCTTGTCAGCTGTCCTGTAAACTGTCTGAAGAAAATCCTAGCTCAGGAAAGTGACGTCCATCTCCTCTAGGAAAAGGGTGGACAAAGAAGTTGGCCACCCCCATGGGCACCAGCATTGTGTGCTCTTCCAAGAAGGATTGGCATCAAGGTCTTCCTTGCCTGCTCTGATACCAGCTAGGCCACCTCATCCAGCTACCTGACTGCCCTTTGACTCCCTTCCATCAAATACTAATGACATGGCAATAATAGGTCTGTAATTGTCCTAAATACAATCTGGGCTTTTTTTCACATTTAAATGAAATTAAATAACTAAAAATGAATATCATTCTTAAAGATTTTCTTAATTTTTAATTTCAAATGACGAATTCTACAAACAGTGATTATGCTATGGTGTGATCACTATTGTTATAGGTTTTTTTATACTATTTATTTGCCTATAAACATTGCTGGCTCAAGAAAAATAAAATCATGCTTAAGGTTAGATAACTAATATATTGTCTGTTAACAGCCTATAGCTCTATTTATTTGAAGGTTCTCAACCATTTTTCATAAAATTAACTATATTCATGATCATCAATAAATATTTACTCTTGAAATAAAAATGTACATTTGTATCTTAAATGGGCAGAATTTCAGTTTATAAAGTATATAATGTGTAGAAAGCGTACTTGTATTTTAATGTGATTTTTTCAGATGGGCATGCTCTGTCTATATTACTGATTTTATTATGCCAATTAGAAATGATGATACTCCTTGATCATTGGTTATCTCACCTTCAGAGATGCCAATAATGATGTTGAGATGGATATTTGTTTACTCAGCCTAAAGGCCATGGACAAAGCCTAATAGACAGTTCCAGCATAGTACTGAAAATCAAGCAAATATTTATTACATTCCTACAGGTACGGAATTTAAATAAATAGAATTGGATCACAATACAAGTTAATCAGACTGAAAATTTAGTCTATATAGACAAGAGAATATATTCCACCTGCTTAGATGAGACAATGCTCCAACACTAGAAATGCATATTTCTTACTCTGATAAACAAGAAACCATCATTACAGTCATCTTAAACATCCAGTCTTCTGCTCCTAAAATTTCAACCTCCCCTGAATAACTGGTCCATTCTTTGACAGGTTTCTGAAGCTGCAGATCAGGAATCACTGCAACTAGTATTTCTAGGAAGTAACTCCCCTTTCTTTCTTCCTGCTGAGAGGTTTCTGTTGAGAACTGATGATTTACAAGAAATTTTCAGCAAGGCAACCCTGCCTGCAGCACTGGTCCCTTCCAGGGCTCTCTATAACTTCATGACAAATGCTCTCATAATCTGCCTGTTTGCCGCCTGTCACCCTCCACGGCTCTGCTCTACAGACATTTGTTTTTAAAATCCAGTTGGGGGGGGGGCCTGAATGGAGCTGAATTTTCCATAGTTCTGTCCACAGTTTGCCCATGGGTCAGTACTCCATGAAGCCAGTACCTCCGAGCATAATTATTAGATAAGAAGTTTCCTCCTGAGGCAGCACAAGCTGCTTCCTTCTTTCATGAGGTGAAATGTGTGGATTAATCCATAATCAAACAAGTAGGGAAAATCACTACCTAGCATATGCACAGCCCAGAACAAAAACCCTAGCACCAATTAGTAGCGATATGAATTTAAGGTGGAATAGCCAATTTGCCAGCATGAAAATCCCCGTCAGGAAAATGTTTCTTCCTTTTCCACCATAACAGCCCCCTCATGCACAAATAATAGAGTGCCTGAGAGTTAGAGATCTTCTATTAATATCTGTAACGGCTGCCACTGTAGCTATTGTCGTCAGAGCAGCAACTACCTACAGTGGTGCTGGGCAGAGAACGTGCACAATTATCCCGGCGGGTGGTCTCACAGGGACCATCACTGGGCTGTGGCTCTGGTTGGAGTGGCTGTAAAGCTAAGATGGTGCTCAGGAGAAAGAGCACTGGGGTCGATCAAGCTCTCAGAAAGCTTTTCTTTAACTTAGCTGTGAGGCTTGAACAAGTTGTGCCGGGTCTCTGAGACTCAGTTTCTTCATTATAAAATGAAGGAAGTGACCCATGAGAGTTCTTTGGGAACCCAAGTGTCACTCAAACACAGGAAATCATTAGTAACAGAATCACAGTGTGGTTTCCCTATAAGCCCGAAGCTGTGCAGAGCATAGCTCTTAGTGCTCAGCTGTGCTGTGAAAACACAGGAGTCTGGTGTCGGAGGACCCCTTGTCATGCCTCACTCCCTGTCCTTGCAGGACAAGTGTTCCTTTTCCTTCACCTCAGGCCTTTGGAAGTGAATTTTCCCAATATTACTCAAATCAAAGAAAGAATTGGCAGGCAGATGACATATATCTACATCTATAGCTATATCTTTGTTTCTTTGAATAACTCATCTCTTGCAAATACTGAATTCAAAGACAAGAGGTTGCAAGGCAGATGGACATCTTCCTTCAACTCTGTGATGGTAAGGCAGAGAGATCCTTTGCTCTTCAGTGCTTCCAGTTAGAATAACATTCCAATTCACAAACTGATATTTTAGTCCCTCCAATAACAATACAGTCAGGATACAATCAAAGACAATTTCTGACCTTGAGAGTCTGGGTTTAATGAGTAAAAGTCAAATATAGAAATTAGACAAATGATAAAATTGAAGAATCGATTTGGAAGCATTAATCAAGAAAGGAGGAAATATTAACCATAGAGCTGAAAAAAAAAAAAAAAACCACGAACCAAATGAAATAGGACAAAGAAAATCATAGACAGCATTGCAAAAGAGGTGCCAATGACAAATATTTATAGGAAAAAAACAAGGAAGTATTAGAATTTAATTAAATTATTAAAACCTCGGATGGTCCACGGAACTCACCTAACAAGGCCTAAGACGCTGCTTACATCAGAATGATGAGGTTGAGGAGGTGAAGGAGCTGAATTCAAATCCTAGTAATACACTTAACTATAGGACTTTCTGCAAGGTGTTTTAGTAATCCTAGTTTCTCCACCAATAAAATGTGTGGTTAGACTAGATTAAAAGTAGTAAATAAGATCAGCAGACTGACCACTAAAAGAGCCAAATATTGTGGAACACTGCATAAAAATCTAGTCTTCTGCACAGTCTTAAAATGCAGGCTAACCCGCAACACTGATCATACTTCCTGCAGCTCAGGATCTGTGCCAAGCAGAGTATCTTCCCCAGTGTGTCGATGCCTCTAAACGTGACTGTTCACACTTAACACTTGGTCCTGCCTCACTCGTTAAAGTCACCTGCTCAAGTTAGGAGCATTTACACTGCCATCTTGGATAGATAGTTCTTGTTCCATTCAGGTTTTAGGCTCCATAATTCCTTAAAGCTTTGAACCTGGATTGAAAACTTCAGCACACTAAGTTGTCATCCTACTGTATGATTTCAATCATCTCATTAGTTGGAAAAAAGACACTTAATGATCTGGACCTAGAATTGAAATTAACATACTGGTGATCTCAAAACTAAAAAGCTGAATTACCTTTCACCCCTCACATTTTTTGCCATGGTGTTTATTTGAGCTTGTCTTTATTCACTTTGCTTCCTGTCCAGCTGAATTTCTAGTCTACAAATGTACATAGATTTTCCATAGTTGCTAACGTCAAAGTATAACATTAAACTGATTCCTTTGAAGATAACATGAGAAACTGAAGATGTTCACATAATGAAAATAATAGCTGGATGCTGAAGATGGGATTCTTGATGCTTTCTAGAAAATCTGAATGATGTTTTGCAAACATTAAATCTTTGTCTTTTAAATCCCTTTTAAAATTATTTTTGTAAGAGAAAATCTATTCTATTTCGATTGACTGCACACAAACACGAGGTTAAAAATGATTGCCTGACACTTTTCAATACTTCTGCTTTAAAACTAGGGTTTGTTTTGCTGCTGTATTTCTTTAAAATGGTGTGCTTTGTGAGGATGTTAGATTCATCAAAATACCTATGAGCAAAAAAAAAATTTTTAGTAGAAAGTGTGAGCTAGCTGCTTGTATGCTTTTGAATGTGAGAGGTTTTACCATATGTTCCTGTATCATTTAGATCTGATCTAAGTGAGACCAAAAATCTGGAGGAGAAAAGGGAAGTTCTATCATCTACATGCTTTATTTGCAAGTCATCAAACAGCTAGCTGTTTCAGATCACCCAGCTGGGTGACACTATAAAGCTAAGACATCTGGATGATTAGCTGAATTATTTATTTTCATCAGAACATGTTGCCATCCTACACACAATATCTGATGTGCATAGTACATGAATCTGTTTATGTATTTGCATGTGTGTGCTCCTAAAATGACAGATTGAAAGCCACTGTTTCAGATACCAGACATAGGGTGAGACTCTTCCCTCCTCTAACCTCATTCTAGTGATCTTTTCCTTCTGTGCCTCCCAGTCCTTTGAGTCAGGCCAAGGAACAAAGCCGAGAGGCCAGGGAAAGGCAGAGGGAAGGAGCCAGCACTTCCATTTCCTGCAACCCACAGCCAAGAATTGCTGACCCTGAGTGTGTGTACAAACCACTGGGAGATGAGGCATCCACACAGGCAGGTAACAGGGGCTGAGAGAATCACAAAGTGATACAAAACTGCCATTTAAGGAATGTATGTTATGCTATAGGCAGAATATCTTTATTTGCATTATCACATTTGATTCACACAATAACTCTATGAGGTAAAAACTATTAAATCTCCTTTTTCTAACCAACAAGGTTTCTTTTAGAAAAGTAAAGGAATAAGATATAATAGTGAATTTGAAGACACAATTTCAAAGCATCACTCTTAAAATGCATCTACACTAGCTTTTCTGGGTCAGGGTTACCCAACCTCCTTGAAGTGGCACTGGGAATTTCAGTGCCTGTCATCCCAGGCTGGTACATTCATTGGTCTGGTTATGACCCTCTCCTGTCAAAATCATAAAGGGCGGAGCAGTAGTGACAACCATCTCTGTCCTGATCTTTCCCTTCATTACTGGACCCTTAGTTAATTCCTTATAAGCTCTGGGAAGTGTTAGGGAAAGAGAAAAAGTCAAAGTGACTCAGTCTTCAGAACCAAATCACACACCATTTGAATCAGTAAAGTGGTCTATATGCAACTGAAATGTTGAACTCCACGCTGACATATTTCCTGAAATATCTACCAAATCCAAACTCAAACGTATCTCTCATGTGAATCTATTTTAACCTGAGATTTTTAAAATTAGGTTACTGAACTCCATGGTAGACGGAGATCTCATCTGCCATAAGCTTTGGGGTTATAGATGGCTGCAATTATTCCTAATGCTCACTATAGTATATACCATATGCTTCCAAAACTCTGCTTAAAGGACACTTCTTCCAGGAAGAAAATGAATGGTTTTTTTCTTAGAATCTGGGCAGGCATGATACATCACACCATGGTACCATGAAGCAGACAATAGAAGAAATTGGACACAGAAAACTTTTGAAACCAAACAAGCAAATAATTGTCATCCCAATTATTTCATTATGGCTGACAACAAAATGACACAAAAGATAAGTGGCTCCCAGAATGTCATGACAATCATAAAAGACTCAAAACACAAAGAGTATTTCTAACAGAGAGCAGAATTCATACAATATGCAATGTACAGTTAAAATCTTGTTATTCTGATCACAATTCTTTTCTCCTCAAATAGTATGTAATTCAAAACAATTCCCACTCCTTAGCAGCTCACACTGTCTTATTGTTCCTTTATTAGAATACGAGCTCATTTTAACCTGGCTAATTCAAAATCAAATTTTGCCAGCCCCTTACATGGTAATGAATGAGGTTTTGCTTCAACTCTGTTTTATCTCCTGGGCTCCAACTGCTCCCAAATTGGTTTCACAAATACAAGTGTGCAGAGCAAAAGAAAATCACCACATAGAATGGTAATAACATATGCAGAAAAATATATGTTGAATATCTGCTCTTTTGTGGCATTCTGAATTCTCTCTTTTTAAAAATTTCTCTTATGTTTAGACATTAAACTACAGCCTGAACACATTCAAAGTATATGATTTGATGAACACAAAGAACAAGGATCTAGGGAGAAAAAGAAATTTTTACTGCTTACAAAATCTATTAGTATCTAATGATAATATCACACGTAATAACACAATGTATTGGCACTGACTACATGCAAATAAGTTTAAATGTCAAGACCTCACAATAAAAATGAATTAGCCACTATCAATCTCATTTAATTTTATTGCTGGAGAGAGACAGGCACAGAGAAGTCAAGTAACTTGCTCCAGACCATGAAGTTATGTACTCAGTTGCGACAAGATGGTCTCAGCCTGAACAAGAATTTAGGACACTGCTAGGGTGGTGAAGATGGCTGGCCAGTTCCAGTTGCTAAGCTTCACCCTTCTTCCTGCCTTCATTTCAGTTTCCTTGAGACATTACATTGTCACCACTCTAGAAAAAGAGCGTTTGAAATGCCCCTTCCATTTTCAGTTTCTCCTTCCCTGAGACATTACAGAGTTTCCAAGCCCCAAAACAATACTCTACCCTTTGGCAGCCAGGCAAATTTCATGAAGATTAATTTAGCCAGCACCTCAACAACAGGGGAGAAAGAGGCAAATCCTCCCAAAGCTTGAGTCCTACATGTACCTCAGGCCTCACTGCCACATTCAGGGAATTCATATCCTCTCATGGCCTGGTTAGTGTCAGCTATCGCCCTCTACTCTGAAGCCTGATTGCTTATAATCTCAACAGCCACCCCTATCCCCCTTTCTGAAGCATGAGTTAGATAAGACACAGACTCTGGACGCCATACAGTGTGTTCTTCTCTGAATGCAGTGCATGCTCCACTGTGAGCCCATGTGCCTTTCACCATGTCAATGCACCCAGCACCTAGCTTCTGCCATCATTAGCTGCAAAAGGGATGTGGCTGTGCACATCGTAAGAGAATTACAATCTGCCCCATCTTGGAAATAAGGCTACTAGCTCATGACTGATTGCCTCAGGCAGGAGAGCTGGGCCCTTTCTTGAAGTGAAACCATCTCTGTGATGCAACTGGTGACCCACAGCTGAAACTTGGCTTCCACAGAGGGCACATTTGTCTTAGCTTGGTTCCCTGCCCTCTCTCTTCCCTTCTCCAGAGGGGGCACCTCCTGCATAAGTCACTACTCCAGAATCCCTGACTCTACCTCTGCTTCTAAACACAAAGACCTCTCTTAGCTGCTCTCTTGAATTGAGGACTCCTCACTTCCCTCCTCCTACCCTCTGCCTCTGAACATCCTTCCTCAACAATTTCTGCTGCACTGTGGACTTCCAGGAGAACATGGTGGACAAATAACAGCAGCCACAGAGGCTCTCTGAGATTACCAGTTTAGAATCCAGGAGCGGTGCCGTGTGAGGAGTCCTACGTGAGGGGAGATGTACCCTGCCGACCCAGGAATGAACTAAGCTGACAGAAACCAACTGGAAATGCAGTCCTGATGCTATAACAGGAACAGATAAAATCTCAGTGCGGAAGCTGGATCCCGCGCCATTGGAAGCTGTGATTTGAATTTCCTGCTGCCGCTACTGCATCCCAATCCACACGGCAGGGAGAGAGACACACGAAAGCTCTGAGAGCTGGAATTGGCACAGCAAATGGCATTGATAGCGGGACTGGCAGGGAGCCCTGCATCGACCTGCGGTGAGTGAGAGAAATGGGGACCCTTTCATAGACTAGGAGGCTCCAACAGAGGACATTCTGGGAACAAGCAGACTAGCCAGCACAAGGCCCTGCAGTGACTTTAGTCGCATATTCCCCTCTCAAGCGGGAGTGGTGGGGAGCGCTTGGCCTGGTGACGCCGTGCACTAAGATCCAGTAGGCTAGCCCAAATCAGGTCCCTCCGCCTGGCGGTGCACCCTAGCAGTGAAGCCTTCACTAGGTTGATCTGGAGGGGCAGGCCCAGCAGAGGCCGCCCAGGTCTGTGTCTCCCCAGTATACTGCAGTGGATGGGAACACCTAGCCGGGGGATTCAAACAAACTGTAACAGACAAAGAGAAAAAAAAACTGGGCCTCCTACATACGCTTGTATGGAAGGAACAAAAAGTATGGGAAAAGGGAGTAACAAGAAAGGTCCCTCAGTCCCCAATCCTGAGGACACTGATCCAGGAAAGGTAAATGCAAAAGAGAATGAAGACAGAAAACATGCAGTATCTGACACGGCACCTATAGACATAAAGCGGTATCTCTGGAGCCTCATAGATGAGTTCAAAAATAAAGTATTTAATGAAATAAAACAAGAAATAAGTAGAATAGTTAAAGAAATGCTAAGCACTGCCCAAGAAAAAACAGATGGTGGAATGGAAGAACAGAAAAAAAGGGGAGAATTGTTTGATGGAGAAAATAGAGAAAACATAGAATACATGAAGCAGGTTCAAAGAGATTACCAGGAAACTAAAAACTCTATTGAAAGCTGGCAAAACAGCTTGAAAGAAACTAAGGATAGATTATCAGAACTGGAGGACAGATTTGTAAGATGGGAGCATGAAATGAAAAACTTCTTAAAAATAACAAGAAAACAAACAGCAATAATACAAAGACTAGAAGATGATAAGAGGATCTATAACTTAAGAATTAAGAACATAAAAGAAGAAGTAGGGACTCAAACAAATGAATTACAAAAGCTATTCTCAGAAATAATCCAGGAGAATTTCCCTAATTTAGCAAAAGGTAAAGATACTCAGAGGTATGAGGCATACAGGACCCCAGCCACCTACAACCCAAACAGAGCTACACCCAGGCATATAATAATCAAAATTTCTGCTACACTGAGGACCCTACATCATCCCTTTCCTAGCTAGAAAGCCTTCAACCTGATTCACTCCCAGTATTTATACAGGGTGCCATGGCATATTTTCAATCACTGTATAATGATATTCCTATCTATAAAAATAGAAAATACTCATAATTTACAATCATCTTCCTGAGCAAGTTATGCCAAAAATGCACAAGATGTTGCTTTGCCAATGCAGCTGTAGGTTGTACACTGGGAAGAAGGAATGACGTCATTTGGGAAGCCTGCCACACACATCATGTTGTCTTCTGAATGCCCTGGAGAGCTGGCCTTCCCCTGGCTTCCTTGCTAAGGAGAGTCCTAGGCCAGGACAACTGCCCAATGAGGATTAATAACACTATGCTCCAGGTTAGTGTCTGAAGAAAGTTTTATCTGCTTTCTTGGCCCTCAGACCAGGCTACTCCTTCAATTGTGAAAACAAAGACACTGGACATTTCTTTCAGAAGCTAGCTGTAGATGTATATGCCCCTCTGTATGTAAGTGTGCATGGGCATATACATATACCCTTTTAGCCCCACATAAACAAGTAGCTCCGGGTTTGATGGGATGGATGCCGGCAAAGGTCAGATAGCTGGGACCAATGGAAAATGCTTTGTAATTAAAGCAGAAGGGCTGATAAGGAATGTGTCTCCTTCTGAGTAAGAATTGAGCATTACACTGACTAGGAATTAAAGTTTACATGGAGGCCACTAGTCAGTTTTTAAACTCTTACTGAACAAAGACTCCACTCTGTTGCCACTGAAAGACCCCTGGTCTAACCAAGAGAAAGGAAATCAACCCTTATTTGAGACCCTAAAATACCAGATATACTTGTTTTTTACCTATGCCTCTTTCATTTTGCTAATTACCTTCCAGGGTACACATGCTTCCCATTTATCTTGGAAGGTGCACACTACTTATCTCCTTGTTAGAGGACTGAAGTAGAATCAGGAAATACAGAAGCTTTTATATCTGACCTTGGGAAACTCTCTCTCTCTCTCTCTCTCTGTCTCTCTCTCTTTCTCTCTCTCTCTCTCTCTCTCTCTCTCTCTCTCTCTCGATCTCATGTATTTGCTTCTGTAAAAGCAAGATGTTAGACATAACTGATCTGAGGTCTTGCCTTTGGCTAGTGCTCTCGGAGGCTTTATTGGAAGCCCAAGCATGTAGGTCTAAGAGCATGGACTCTAGAGATGAGACTCCTTGATTCAAACTGCAGATTTACAACTTACTTTCTTTGTCTTTGTGTAAATTGTTTACTCTAACGAAGTAAGCCTCAGCTTCATGATTTGTAAAATACAAATAAAATGACTCCTCTCTCACTGGGTTGAGGTGATAAAATAAGGGCATAATATTTTGAATGTACTTAAATTTGTACCTGACACACAAAAATATTTAATAAATGTTAACTGTTGTTATTCATTCTAATATACTCCATAAAAGACTCAACAGACTGATTTCTCCATTAGAAGACAATGTATATTTTTGGTCCCAAATATGTTAATTTATTTCGTAAGAACTGCCAGGTAAACACTGTTGAAGAAATTACATAAATGTATACCTTTTTGAAACCACATGGAGTTCAAATATTATTTTCCCCATTTTAGAAATGAGGAAACCGAAAAATGGGCTAGCAGTGGGCTCATGGCCAGAATATATTCTTTGAATATTTCACAATCACCTCTCAAGGGAAAAGAAAGCCTGGTTTGTAGCATGTGCTGTTTTGCTTGGTGTAGACACCCCCGCCACGGTCCATTCCAAGCCTCTTGTGTGGTATCACTGAATGGGAAGCTGGGAGGAGCTGAGCACACTGACCGAGAGATCCCACGCCTCCTGCTCACGGAGACTGTGTGTAACCTGCGCGGCCAGCTGCAGGACAACTCACTTCATGGCTCCGCAGTGTGTGCCTGTCTCTTTACTCCTGCATCCGAACACAACTCTTGCAGGCAAAGCAAAAGCAAATGCTACCCCTACTCCTTATAAAGCACCCAATTTAAAAATTCAAAACTCAGATGCTGTGTTCCAGTATGCAAATTTCAATAGAGGTCTAAGCTACATTTTAAACTCTGTATCTACTTTATTTTTATTAGTGAGAAAAAAACAATTGTTTCACTTCAAAGAACTTACAACTGATTTATTTCTACTCTTTGTATCTGTATATACCATATATAGACATAGATATATAGCTTACTTGTAAACCATAACAATGCTCATAAAATGTACTTTGGCCTTCATTTATAAACTTAATCTTCAACAAAGTATAAATTTCCTGGCTTGTGACATATTTAAAATATTTGGATAGAATAGTTGCTATATTTGATGAAAAATATATATTATGCATTCTTATTATTTTATGCAAATAATCATTCTTGGTTGAAATTGTTGGTTCGTCTCTGCTAACTTATTAATAACACATTACCAGATGTTTCTAAATCTCACCATACAAGTCCAATTCTTGATCAAGCCTGACATATAGAACTTTACCCTAAGAGCTTTTTCTTTCCCTTTTTAATTTAGAATATGCATTCATTTAGCATTTTAAATTTTACTATAAGAATAAATAAATAAATAAATAAATACTCTCCATTTCTAGCTCTTTGTTGTGGCTACAATGCTGTTTTGTGCACCATGAAGCAGCTATTTGAATTTATTCACAGAGAACGTGTGCGTTGGTAGCAAGGGAGAAGTCAAAGTGGAGCTATGTATTTTGCGAACCTCCTGGAAGTTTACTCTGCCTCCAGGAATCCTTGATGCCCCCTGGGCTTTAGGATCCCCCATCATTCTCTTGGTTTGCATGGTACTGGCCCAGGCAAGGGTTGGGAGCAGCCTCTGTCAGCAGGCAGCAGGACGGAGGCCATGGTCTAAGAAGTTTGTGGTGACCTCTTGCGCTCTGCAAGTCACAGGAAACAAAAAGCAAACTTGAGGCAGAAGTAGAGATGATCTTCAGCATTCCCACTTTCATATGCTTTTAGCACCGAGTACCTGCCACAGAGGCTTCAGGCTTCAAAAGCCTCAGATAAACTAACTCAGGCCCATGCTAATATATTAGTAACTTGACACCACTTCTGACCCAATGCCAAATGCCTCACGTTAAAAGAGGGCTGCCTAGGAAAGCCCACAATGAGCCCAAAGGAGAATTTATCCAATGGTGAGATTCAACCAGAAAGGTTTGGGGGAAAGAATGCCTCCTCTTGTTTGTGAAAGCATACTCTGTGCGCAGCCCACTTAGAAGTGCCAGCTCCAGACCTCCACTGCCACCCTACTCCCTTGCTCCCCACCTGCATGAGATCCCCAGACAGCAGTCCATGCACCAATGGTCCTCCTTTCAATGGGGGAGACTCTCACTGTGTTTTTGTCAGCACAGCTTTTAAACATAATATTTGAGAAACAAGCAATTTCAAACATGTTATATGAAAGAAGACTTTTTTTTAAAAAATCAACCAACACACTTTTTCTACCTCTAAGAATAAAGCTAATATGACTGATCATCACCACTATTCAGCCTTTTTTCTTAATAACCTATATGCATTAGGTGATTTTCATCCTCACTCTACCCTTACAGGTTAAGTACTGTTACTGTTTTTTCACATAAAAGGAAACTGAGGCACAAGAAGGGCAAATCACTAACTAGAAACTGATACGTGGCTTCCATCACATCACAACGTGCTCTGCCTGCTCTGTGAGGTCAGCCCTTTAATATCTTCTCATGTTTAAACTGAGGAATGGACTCAGCCCCTCTCCCAGCCCCCTGCTACTTGGACACTTGGTCTCTGGTCCAGAGTTGGTCACATCGCTAGATCTATTAACTCAACACCAGAAACTTCATTGTAACTTCATTCTCCAGATTTTTCCCCATTAGTGAAAACTGTTGACTATTCTCCACAAGGCTGTCTTCCTTTTTTCAAAAGAAAACAAATGGGAAGAAATCGTGTTTGGCTTGGTTTAATTATAGAATGAGCCTGCAGCAGGAGACCTGTGTCTGTTTCAGCCTGCACAGTTATTTCTCTGTGGCTACAGAAGAGCTTGCTCTTCCTGAGGCTGACTTCTCTTCCAGCAGAAATTTCATTCAGAAGCAAGCTGCAGGATTATCTTTCAGAAATGTGTCACTGGCCGCTTCTATTCATTTCACAATCACTATGTAGCACTGGTTTCACCATCAATATCCAAACACAAGAGGAACACGTGGAAGGATGGTCCCGTTAGATGACCATTGTAAAGAAGGTCAAAATGGGGAAAAAAAGTTGATTTTTTTCAGATAATTCAGTTTCCCAAATAACATTTTACAAATTGAAATGAATATAGAAAGATCAATTTTGTCATCAACAAGTAACAAAAACAAATGATTGTTGAGTTACATAAGAGACCAATTACTAGATTTTGTTATTTAGCAAGCATATTCTGAGGACCAGTGTGGTATAATGAATGAGTTGGTACTACGCACTCAAGCTATACATGTTACAGTGTTACTGAACACTTTTGTACTAGACACATTGATAAGAAGTTACATATTATTTAATCCTCACAAGCAAACTTGTGAGATAGGTCTGTTACTCCTATTTGTACAGATGAAGAAACTGAGGAGGGGAAAGAATTCCCTTAGTCCATACTACTGTAAGGCAGGGCCAAGAGTCCAGTGCAGATTTATCTGACCATAGAACCTTGAATTCTTAATTCTCTTGTTTAACTATGCTCCGGCAGGGAAAGAAAAATGCTTAAGGGTCAGACTGGTTGGTAGGGAGACAGTGCACCTGCAAGAATGACTAGAATGCAGGAGAGGGTGACTGGTGAAGAGAGAGAGAGAGAGAGAGAGAGAGAGAGAGAGAGAGAGAGAGGAAGAAGGAAAGAATGCTTTTGGCCATGAGGGACCACAGGCTGAATGACATCCTACATTTACCAGAAAGAGATGGTATATAAACTGAGCCTCGAGGGGCTTGAAGGAAACATACTCTATCCAGAAAGCAGGGAAGATGCTAGGGTGCACAGAAGCAGAAGGCCAGAGAAAAGGCGTCTAATTTTGACTCACGGGGATCTTTAAGCATTAGTAAGCAGAAGTCAGCCATGCTCTCAACTCTGTCTCCAGTACCCACACCAGGTGCTTAAGAACATGTGGAATAAGTGAAATGATTTGACAGGGACAAGTAGAGAACAGTCTTTGGAAGCTGCTGAGTATTATAATAAGAGACCGAATATTCTTTCCAGTGTTAAACGATTGAATGTAAAACTGTGAAGACACAGATACAGTTGTGACCTTTAACTAGGAAGTTAGTCAAAAGATATGCTGGCTTGGAGAGACCCTGAAGGTCAGATAACCATAAATAGTCCCAGTAAGAAGGAATGAAGGCCCAGGCAATGGTGGTGGCCACTGAGATGGGGGAAGAGCACAGATTACCAAAGACTAACCCCAGAGGGAAAATGTTCCCTCCCCTCACCACCCGTCTTCCTGCTTTACCTAGAGGAAGCAGAAAATACAGCGTTCAAATTCTGCTGCACATGAATAGTATCTGAGCAGCAGGGGAAAACCTACTAATCGTCCTAACACTTTGTTTATATGATTGACCAGTGGATAATCCCAAACAGCTGCTGGGAAGGAATCCATACGCCAAATATTCCAATGCTGGACTGGACTTTTTGCATTTTGCTAAGGAATTTGTGGTTTCATAGATAAAGCAAAGACAACCATTTTCAAATTACATATGAGGTAACTTTTCATAGGACAATGGTCATCTATTCTCATTTTCTACCTAAACAAGCGTCCATCTGTCCTAGAGTTAAACTCTAAGGTCTGTAGATTCTGTAGATTCTGCAGAGCAGATCAAAGGTGCCATAAGACAAGGCCCTGGAGCCCACAGCATCACAGTTAGATCCTCACTGCACTTGACTCCATGTTACAAGTTAAAGGGACTACAACAAAATATTTCCTAGTGAAGAATTAACAAAGGCAGCAATGTGACTGATAGTGGGACAAAAATGAAAACTTTCTTCCTAGAAAGAATCTAGAACAAGAAGAATCGTGTGTTTATTTCCTTCTTCCTAAACTCACGGCTTCCAAAATCCCTCTCACCACAAGGAGAGCACAGAGTCTGAGTAGGTCCCCCCAAATTCCCCTTCTGATCAAAATTATGTCTGCAATGTATTATTAAATGACAACTTTATGAAAGCAGTATTGGGGGAGAAAAAGTACCTACCCATCTCAAGGTGCTGGTGGTGTTTCACTCTTAGAAGTAAAGTTCTGTTTTTAATATTTTTCCTTGTATTTTCTAAGATTTGTAACTTATAATTTTGTAACCAGAAAAAGCAATTTTAAAAATCATAAAGTTACACTGAAAAACATATTGACACAGGTGAGTATTTGCAAGATTTATGGCCAGTATTTGGGCGGCAATGCCATGATTTATCAAAAGGCAAGGCTGAGTGGCAGCCAGGACTGTCTGGCACACTCCTCCTGTCCCAGGCTCCCTACTCCTGATGCCACCACTCTTCACCACTCTTACTGCCCACAAACGACACACGGAATCATCAACAGACCTCATTCTCCCTACTCGGTGACGGCCAGAAAAACAGGCCTGCCCCATCGTCTTCTGTCTAGACTTTCTGGAATTCAGACAGCCCTCCCACTGGAGCCCCATCAGAACTGTGCCCATGCTGGCTGCCAAGGATGCTGCTTCCTCGGTGTGGAGGAGCCTGAAGTCCAGCAATCTTTGTGTTGGCAGCTCATGAAGTTCCTTAGAAGCAGATTTTCCTAACAACATGCTGACCTTTCTTCCAATGACCAGTCTGGCAATTACCATCCTCATATAGTTTGTTAAGGCTACCCCTGAGGGTAGCTTACTGCCAAGGACGTAACCCCCACATTCCCGTGTTCCTTCACCCCGTGTTCATCCTTCAAACTCAACAGCAAAAGAGCAAATCAAAACACTGCAAATCTCTCTGAAGGTTCTGGTGGCCTTTAAAAGCAAGTCTGTCTCTATTATAATGCATCTCATATTTAATTTACTGATGGCATGCATTAGAATGAGGTCAGAATGGGATTTTTCAAAATGTTACATCATTTTGACCAGTTTTTACTACTAAAGCCTCTTTTTAACCCACATGTTCATTTCAAATTATTTTTTCTGTAACTATTCTCTTTAAATATCAAGGGTAATTATTGCACTGGAAAAAATAAAAAGTAAAATGTTGACCTGTAGTTCTTTTTCTCATAATAGACCATTTCTAAAAGAGATCAAAGTGATTTGTATGTCATAAAGAAAATATATCTTTTAAGATTGAAATAGAGCTTTAAAAAGAAAAAGGAGTACACGCACCTCCATTAATTCTTCTCTTTGTACTGGTTCTTCATAGGGGAAGTGGATGAGCAAAGACCAGCTAGGAATCCATCCAAGGTAAACCTCTGACTCAGAGACAGAGCCAGGAGAATGAAGGCCCGGAGGAAGGCCCTGTGGGTTCTTGTGACTTTCTCAGCCACTCACCCCTCACAGTGTTGTTTCTACCTTCTCACATCATATTGTGCTTGTTGCTCTCTGAAGTTTTGGCTACATTCAGGACACACATCATCCTCCTAACCAGCTGTCAGCCAGAGGTTCACTTTTATCTTCATTCCTTCCATAAAAGCAAAATGATGCAAGAATATGCACTTCCTGCTGCCTGGTAGAAACACAATAGGTGATTCTCTAACTTTCCTCATGAGCAATTTAGGGGTATAAATGTTATTTTATGGATAGCAGTCATCATTATATGGAAGACAAGACTGTTCCTAAGAATAGATTTATGGTCAGAAATATCATGCATCAACCACTACCTCAGCTGACTACAGGAGTCGACCAGGTGACTTCATGAGCAAGGTAAAGTGACCTCAGACCAGAGAGAAGGGTGAGACTAGGAAGTGCCATCAAGAGGTGACGGGGCTTGTGGTCAAGCAAGAGCAGCTCTCAAGTCTGCAGATTTCTCCTTGGGAGGGCTGTCAGCTCTCCAAGTTGCTTAAAGATAAGAATCACATTAACAGAAAGGCTGTCACTAAGCACTTTTCAGAACAAAGATTCAATTGAAAGAACCATACTCTGGAACCAGAACTCAATGCCCCACAAACATAGGAGCAGCCAACTCCAAAGATCAGCATAATATCTCAAATCTAACAGTAGCATGGAACCATGCAGGGATGACTTATAGAAACTATTTCAGGGCAAAAATATTTTGATATTCCTCAAAGTGGATATCTCAGTGCTAAGTGTCTACACTACTGTCCTAAGCAGGAATTTGACAAATGGCCTGTTCACTTTGCCATCACTTATGGACAACATCTGCTACCACTTCTTCAAAAACAAGTACCCAGAACAACTGGGAACACAGAGGTTTCCAACTTTAAAAGAAATCTACATATCTCTTTGATTCAGAAAAGTCTAACAACTCAAAGGCCTTAGATATCTGCACTGTGTAAATTTCTTAACTTGCACTCAATAATACAATCGATACATGCCAAATCTCTCCCATTTTCTGCTCTGTACATCCAGCCATGCTGCCTCTGACACAGTCAGGCTGTTATTAAGATGGAATGAGCCAATCAGACCTTTCCCTTATTATGCAATGCTGATACAACTTTAATATTCTAAGACTTGGAGTCATACACTACTATTTCAAAAATGTTTATTGGGTTTCTTCCACGTGCTGGGCAAAGACACATAGGAAACAGTACTTGTTCTTGGTGAATCCCAGTCTGAGTGGTTAACAGTCAAACAAATTAATCCAACCATGTGAGAGAAAGCATGTGTGTGAACCAAATGCTGGGTGTGGGGGGTCCCTAATTCTGCCTGGGATGTACAGAATGGGACATTTGAGCTACCCTTTAAATGATAGTGAAATATAGGATGACTTGTTCCAGAACATGATACTTTGTCTAGAATTTCATACACATAAAACCCAGTGTCTGGTTACCAAATGATTACCAAGTACATTTTTTGTTTGGTGTATTTTCATTTTTGTTAGCTTGTATTTTTGCTTTGTCTTGGCTTCGCTTTTATGAAGAGCACCTGAGAAATGCATAAATTCTCTTGTTACTAACTCCTATACTGTCCTTGAGTTTCATTGGGGTCAAATTATAAATGTTTCTCATCTTTTCTCTAGTTACTAACTTTTTTAGAGAGGCTCCCATAAAGTGACACAATGACATTTAATAACAAACTCAATGCATAAAATTGCTGAAGTGTTTGAAAAGTATAAAAGCTTTATGACAATACCTATCAAATAATACAGAATACAAAAAGTACTAGAACATTAGTGGGAATGGTTAGAAATAAAACCATCATAAATTAACCTCGGATTTATATGAATGGAGATGGCAATTATATAAAATCAGAAGGTTTTTAAAACCAATACTTTTTATGTTACTAAATTCACATCCAAACACCAGGGATGGTCATTGTCATTTGATAACTATGCCGGTCTATTTATTTTTTGAGATCTTAATCATGGTACTCCCCAGGAGATGAAACATGGTGTGGGGGGGGACCCACAAGCTTTTTGCAATACAACAACCAACCAAAATAATAATAATAATCTGAGACTAAAAATGCCACATAATTCCCAGAAAATTATTGTCATATAGGCTCAGACATGAAAAACATCTGATAAAAGATGGGCAAAATGGTTTTAGCAAACACTAAATGAATTCCCCCTATTAATGTTTATGTTGCTAGGCTATTGGCAGATCATCTCTCATTTGTTTCCAAAGGTTTCTATTTGCTGATATGATACTTAAAGTACATTATGAATTAGTTAATTATAAAGTAACCTTTACCAGAAACATGGATTTCAGGACAGTTATTTCTAATCCTCATTTTAAATTACTTACATCTCTAAAGTCAGGAGAAGAAGAGAGGCTGTTGGTAAATAAGCCATCTACAGGTAAAGTCAATTGATGGATTTGCTTCGCTGGACAATAAATTAATGAATACCACAGGTAAGGAGATTTATATTTTTGTACACTAAATGCCATTTATACACACATCATTATAAATCTTAGTTAATGATGCAACTTACTATCTTTACCTGGTGAACTGTTTATGACATAGAGAAATAATCTAATTGGTTTCAAAATAGTGAAAAGGGACAAATAGGAACATAGTAATAAATTATCTCCTGCTTCAATATTTTGTCCTATTAAACTGAGTTCAAAATCTTTGTTATTGATTTTTTCCTGAGTCTATTTCACTGAGTCTACTACTTTTTGATGTAATTTTGCCCATCTTTTATCAGATTTTTTTCATATCTGAGACTAACTAGCAAATAATAATTTTCCAGGAAACATGTGGCATTTTTAGTCTCAGATTATTATTATTCTTTTTGGTAGTTTGCTGTGTTATAAAAATCTTGTGGCCTTTTTTCCCCCCAGGTTTCATCTCCTGGGGAGTAACACGATTAAGATCTCAAACAAGAATTAGATTGGCAGAGTCTTTCTCACATGATTAGTGTTCTCGCTTGGTTTATTCTGTGACCTTTGGTTACAAAATGTTGGGTGATACAATGTCCCCCATTCCTTTACTCTTGCTAGACTTCTGCCCTTTTTCTTTACCAAGCCACCATTAGAGTATTTAGCACATTCAGGATCAGAAGAAAGTAGGGT
Organism: Cavia porcellus; assembly: GCF_034190915.1. Classification (NCBI taxonomy): domain Eukaryota; kingdom Metazoa; phylum Chordata; class Mammalia; order Rodentia; family Caviidae; genus Cavia; species Cavia porcellus. The sequence goes on along the minus strand of NW_026947500.1, from coordinate 9,874,328 downwards.
AATTAATGTGAAAAGAGGAGGAGCAAGTGAACGGGGTTCCTCTTTCCCATCACTTGTTAGCATATGAGGTGATTTTTTGATAGACATGCCATGTGGGTTAACCCACACGCTGGTTCATGAACTGACTGTTCCCATCAAATGAGTCATTAGTGATGGGAATGTTAATTCGCTTGGAGGACATTTGTCAGTGTGATTGTAAGGAAAGAGTGTTGGGCTCTTGGCCAGCAAGCTCCATGACAAGGAAAGCACTCGCTGTGATCTTTTGGTCCATTTGGTCTTTCTCTGTCACCCAGCTGTATCACAGGACACAGTCTGCATGTGGATACTAATAATTCAATGAATATTGCGAAAACATATTTGCATATTCTCATCTAAGTTTTAGGCTCTACAAGGAGAGGATACTGAGATGCTGAGATCTACTTCTGGACACTGTCCTAGTTATCTTCACTTGTGGTCCCTACAAATATTCTTCAGTCCTTCAGCCCTTTCAGCAAAGCACATAAACCACTCATACATCATCACAAATCTCAGTCATGGAAAAAGAAATCATTTTTCATTCACATCTGGATCTTTCTTGCAATAAGGTTGTTTTTTTCCTGACTCAAGAAAAAATATTTACTCACCTACCATATACAAGGCTTTGAATTGAATCCCCAGAACCACAGGAAGGAAAAAAAAAATGGGGTTTAATCTAGTGATTTCTAAAATCATCTCAATTCTGAAATTTCTGTGAACATGAAAGAAACCAGTTTTCTAGGTTCTCAGGTGTGTGCTATTAGCTTTTATGCTGATAACTCTGATTTCATTTTTTCTAGCAAGGAAAGGGGTATCCCACAACCATTTATTAATGATTAATAATGTGGTTTGTGAATTCAAAGCAGTGACTGTTCATCAGAAACTCTGAGTTTGAGGACGTCCTAGGACTACAGCCTGAACAAAAGCCCTCTGAGAAAACACCTCCCCGCTGCAGCCCGCTGACCCGCAGCCTCAGGGTAAGGTCAGTCCCGACTCCAGAAAAGGGAGCAGGTAGGGCCTGCAGGGTAACACTAGCAGCATCTCACCAGCTCCAGTTACAGCTGATCCAAGGCTACCCAGCAGCAATTTGGCTGCGCACCAACTAGATTATAAATTCCTCAAGGGCAGGGAACACATCTTTTATATTTTTCCTGTATCCATATGGTGCAAGGGGAAAAAAAAACTCAATTTTTGGGCTGCTGGCCCAGCTAGAAGCTAAAGAATGTTATCCACCCCCACCCGCAGCCAGCCTCCTCTCTCATAATCACTAGAGGAAGACATTCAGGAATAGCTTTGGGGAAGTGCCTCCCTCCTTCCAGCCTTGGAAGAAAGTAAGTAGTTCATGCTCTCCCACCCTCCAAGGGGAGCCTGCAGCCCTTTGATGTATTGAATGAGACATTCCTGAATCAGAAGGATAATAGGGTGGCAAAGCCTTTAGCTGCATTCTGAATCCCATTTCGGAGATCTGCTGAGTTGGCAGAAACTTCCTATGTAAGGCCAGACCAGACCCAACCCGCTGTGTGGCACCAGTGGTGTGACCAGAATCTATATGACAGGAAACACCTCAAGTGCTCATGAGCACTCCATCCCCCTCCCCAGCACCTCACCACTGCTGCAAGGTCAGGCAGCAGCAATTCAGCTACTGTGTCTCAGGATTTACTGAGGGATCAAAGCAGTGTGTACCACACCTGAGGAGTTTTAATGCTTAATTTAGCTCCTTGCTCCCACGTTTCAGAGAATCATCCAGCTGGGTGAATTACTTTGCACTAAGCAAATGTTTTATTCTAGCTTCCTTTGATTAGACTAGAAATGAGGTATCAGCATACACACTCGTTCTCTTTCTTTGTAATCTATGAGGTTATCATTATCGTTATCATTTCTGTCATTAGTAAAGTAACACATGCCTGTGACTTAAAAAAATATAAATAGTATACAAAGAAATGAAAGATCAATTTGTTTTTATTCTTCTCTATCCTTCCCCCAGCTCTGGCCTCAAACTGATACGCTCTGACCTGTTGGCTACAGGTAACCAGCCCTTGTAGGTCTTATATAGCTTAAAACACACTACACATCATATGCATGTACATACGCATAGAAACATGTATTCTTATAGCATATTATGGGGGTAAGGAATAAAACAAATTATGTTAATTCAGGAAGCATAACTCTTCTTCCACCTCCTGTTTTCCCACCAAGAAAGTTCCTTTAAAGTCTTGAATTTTGCTGTCACCTTCCTATCCCATCATATTTGGATCACACAAGCTCCCAAATACATGAACACCTTTAAAGACCAACATGCGCAAGCTTCCTTGCATCACAGGCAGCAGGAAGAATGATAGAACCAAATATAAAGTGCTTTCCTGGAACCCATGTTTCAGCTGTGCTGCAGGTCACAATGACTTCACCAAAGAAGCCTGCAGTCTCCAGAAGATGTCAATTGCCAGAAGAAAAAAAAATTAGTCTATAAAGTTCCTGATTGACCAAGAAAACCTCTCCCTCTTCCTTAAAGGGCCCTGTGTCTTTCTCAGGAGTAGTGGTGCCCTTTGTCTAGCTCAATGGCTGCAAGGATCCAGCTGTTTAAGTGGAGCCAGCCAATATCTATCAGGATGTTAGACGATTGCCAGGAAAACTCTGTGACACACAGCTCATTTTTCATCTAAGAATTCGATTGAAACTCTATCTCCCTCACCCATACAGTTTAATTTAATCGATAGAACATTACACAATGTCACATTTAGTATTAAAAATAAATGATATAGACCAGATATGTGAAAATGGGGCATTTGTTTTTGCAGGCATTTTGACTTTCCAGGGGCAAACATCCCAACTTGCTGTGCTGGAATAGCCAAACACAGGAGCATGTCACTTTGAATTAAGCAGTTATCGCTTTGCCTTAGCTGGGACTTCAGACCCCTACTTTCTTCAGATTTTCAATCCCTTCTATCCCAACTGAAGCTCTCATTAGTGGTAAGACCTACCGAGGAATGAGAATGCTTGTGGGAGCAGCCTTTCACATTTATGGATTGCCATTAGGAGTTGAACATGACAGATGTCTTGTGTGAGAAGGAAATATTTGTTGCTGATTATATCACCATTGTTCATTCAAGTAAATTGAAGTGGCATCATAGCTCAGCATTTCAAAACACAGTCATTATTTCAACTTATTAGTGGACTTCTGAGGGATGATTTGTTGTCAGAAGTAATAATCCCAAAACATAAATCTAACTATACTCTAAAACCATGATTTTGCAGTAGACACCCTTTATCCCATTTCCCCTAAAAAACATACTTTCATTTGATTTCATTTAAAAGAAGAAAATCTCTGGGCTGGAAGGAACCTTAACATTATTTTAATGAAAGGGTAACCCCACCCCTAATGGATGAGGAACCTGAGACCCATGGTTCCGTGCCTTGGCCAAGAGCGCATGGTACATGGTGAAGCTAAAACTCTAGGCCAGCTCTAACTGCTTTTGATCAATAAGTCATCTGTCCCCTCCTGGTCTCTGAAACAGCAACAGTGCCCTTGTGCGTGAACCCCAGCTGGCTTTTGCTTTCAGCCCGAATGGGTTTCTAAAGCCTCCCAAAGTCAGTCTTGGTTGGGAAAGCTTCCTTGTCAGTAGCTGCACTTTGAGAATATTCTGGGTAACTCTCCCCTTACACCACATTCACCCAGGTTTCACAGTGCTGGCCTTCATGGGTGACTTCAGGGACACAGCATTTTATCTTGAATTTTATGTGGCTTTAGATTTTTAAGCTGAGGAATGTTGACATGTATATAATAACATCTGTTAGTAGCAAGAATTCAGAGAAATTGGAATTGTCATATGCCATTGGTAAGAATATAAATTATTACAACTTTTTATGATAATCCAATGGTCTCAAAAATGCATGTTCTCTCTTACCTGCAATTCTATAACCAGAAATCTACCCTAAGCAAATCATCAGGGATGCACACAAAGATGTTTTTGTGGCAGTTTCTTGACACAAAAATACTAGAAATCATATAAATGTCCAAAAATAAAAACATGGGCACATAAATTATGGTACATTCTGTAATCACTAAAAGCATTATAGTAGAGGTATATGTGGTATGGAAAAACAGTCACATTCTAATGTTTTTTAAAGCCACGTATAAGATAGTATCTGCCATATAATACCATTTCTCTTTCTTTCTTTTTAAAAATCTATAAGCACACGTCTAGAAAAAAGCTTAGTAGGACATATAACACAATGTCTACTGTGGTTACCCGGGTATTGACATGACAAGTAATTTTATTCTCTTCATCTACACTTTCTACAATCTCCATGATAAACCTAATGCACTGTAAAGAGAACTGTAAACTATGTTAAAGGGTCACTCTGAGCAGTATTATTAAAGCTGTAGTCTATTTATTTATTTATAGCAATAATATGTTAAGCACTGCTAGGCATCCCCGTACATTTATAATTTATGCAAAGATAAATAAGGACAATGTCTGTGATTCTATGGAGCTCATAATCCAAGAGGATGATGCTAATATAATACTAATAAACATCAAAACTATTCATGGAGGTAAGTATTTGGGGAACACAGAAAGGTGATTCCTCTAAGTTCATTTTTTTTTTAAGTTAGTAAAATATAACAAAACAAGACAGAACAAAGCCAATCGAGACAATGCAGTGAAACTGGTACAGAATTTCAGATCAGGATACCAGGATAACATTAATGGGTACCATAGTACCTATTGTGAAGATATACTCGTTATCTTCACAATAGTTGTCCATTCAATCAGGTAGAGAAAAATCAAACCAAAAATAGAACATTATAAAACATATCAAAACAGAGTACTGAATAGAGCAAAACAACTAATCAGGACAAAGCAAAACAGTGAAAACAACATTTGCCTTCAAAGAGAAGAGAGAAGGAAATCCCCCATATTTGCTATTTGCATATGGTCACCCTCCCTGGAGATGGTCAGACCTCTGGCCTCAGGTCAGCAAAATCAACCCAACAATACAAGCAGTTAGTTGCTTTGTGTTCCTTAGTCGCTATCAACTCCAGCTGTGCTCAACACCATCCAGTTGCTACGGGAGGTGAAGCGGTGAAGCGGGTGTCGATTCTCAGCCTCGTGGGAGACCCTGACTTGTTTGCTGCCTGGTGCTCAGTCTTGCCAGCCACCACTTGCTTACCAGAAGGGAAGGCTCTTTGCTTTCTTTCCCTGCCCCCAAGTTCCAACACCACTGGATCTCAGGAGACTGGATGGATTCCTCTAACTTCAGAACAGTTTGAAACACTTCTCCCAGCCTGTCAAAGACAATTACTTCATGAGTAAAAGAGACAACTGCCCTTGTTTTTGAGGTAGCTAAGAGTTCTCTTGACATGACATCCACAGACCCTGGCCTTCAGCCTTTGAGGATCGAAATAACTACAGATGCATAAGACTGTCGATGCGGGGCCTCCCAAGTAACCTGCCTGTTTGAGACTATTTGCAGAGGACCCACTACCTTATTCTCTGCCCTTTTTACACGGGAGGGGCAAGCCTTTGATTAGAATACTTTAAGATCATTTTGCAACTACATATGCACTGTATTTCCTAGAAATAAAAGGCGAACAGATAAAAATGCTGTTTCCCCCGCAACTTCACACTGAGGATTTCCTGCTAGGCCAGGACTTCATGGAAACTCCACCTTCCTCCAGATGCTTCCAGACACCGTGTTGTTATTTAGAACAGTTCTTGACCGAGTCACCAGTGCCTCCATAGCTCTGTCATGTTGAAGTGTTAGGGTATCTCAGGTGCATCTGCAGCCTGGCCCAGTCACCTCGCCAATCCCAGGAAGCCCGTGCTAGGCATTGACAAAAACATCCACAGAGCCCCGTGTCTGTAATCTGCTGATCCAAAGAACCAGGCATTTGGTAGAAGCTAAAGAACCTAAAGATTTCTACAGAATACAACAAGCTTTTTACCAGTAGTACACATTTGCAGTACACAATGATTACGCTGATCGTGGGGAGTTGGTACACGCACATAATACTTCTTAATTCTTCTATTTTGTTTTTTCATCCCCCATCCCCTCCTCCATCCCTGCTCCTTCCAGCTCTTGGTTCCTTTCCCATTTGCAAAAGCTCCATTTTCATCATTTTTCCACTTAAATTCTTTGTTTTTTCCCATTTCCTCTCACACCCTCCACCTCCTTCCCTCCAGTTCTTGTTTCCCCATTCATTTGAAAAATATGGCCCTATGTCCTATTTATCTTTGAACACCTGTGACATCTCCAGTAAATCTGTTCACTAAGACCCATTGGTTGCGCTAAAGTTACAAATTCCATGACTCTTATACAAGTTCAAGATGTTTTCCCCCTGGGAATGAGCTTCCTCAAGCCACTTTACGTAAAAGCTCTAATCTCAGGATCATTTAAGCTTTCCTCTCCAAAATTTAAAAATAACCTCTTTCCAGTTATTATCATTCATTGCCACCATTGGTAAATGTCAGCGAAGGGCTAGGGGTAATTTACTCAGTTCCCAGTAGCAGTGAAACATTATGTTCTCAACGTTGTTTATAATAGAAGGAAAACCTAGAATTAGGTAATGTTGGTGATTTATCAGTCCCCTGTGTTGCAAATCTGTTCAAAACAGATATTGAAGCTCATAATGTAACCTTTGAGGACACTTGAAAAATGCATGATGAAATTGGAATGTCTTAGCGTTATATTTTCCACAGATACCATCAGCACTCAAATCTGTACTATTTGATCACAGGGAAATGAGGAGTGGTTTTGCTTGATCTTTTAAACAGCACATAATACAAAGATAGCTTGCTAATAATTAACTAGAGACTCTGGGCTTCTCTGGAAGAGATTTTAACTCTTTCAAAACTACCTTACAGAATGTTGATTTTCTGATGGTTTTGTAGAGCACAAGGCACATATTTAGTGTGATATATTTCAAAAGCAGAATAACGCTACCATCCAGTTAAATGTTTCTCCCTATTTGTTGAAAATTTGGTCACAAGATGTATTCAGAAACACGTTTCACAACAATAGAAATTTTTCATTTACTTGTATTTCTGCCTCTTTCTCTACTTTAATTAACGGTGAGTTTACATGACTGGGTCGAGCACTGACAGAAGCCTAGAAGCTCAATTTATCAATGGACACCCCCAGAGTCAGTGTAAAATCAGTCTTTTCTGTGTCACTAATTGCTGGACTTACACACTTATATCATGTTAAAACTGCATGTTGAGAGGTGCTTGAAGAAACCCTGTAATATTCCATAAAATACAGAAAAGACTTTAACATTAGATGTCACTTTGTTTCTTTCCACTCTCCTGCTTCCGGAATGTTAAAAACATGTAATTATCTGAAAGGTCATGAAAATTTGCCTCTAAACAAACCTTTCAATTTGAACTTGAAAATTCTTCAAAATAAATTTTCCTAGTAATGAAAATAATTGACTTGTATATAATTAATGTCATAGAGAATTACCTCCATAACTCAATCAAATTGGCATTTAAAAAATAGTAGACAAATATAAACAAGCATGTCTTTTTAGATTCCTGGAGCTTATAAATGATGTGACCAAAAATTCCTCCAAAAGATTTTTAGAACTTCAGTTTATTATTAAATTAACATATTTCGTATTTCTAGGGTTTGATTTGGTATAAAAAGCAGTTGATTCTTACTAGCTTAATAACTCTTAATCTCTCAACATATAAAATGTGATTGCTACTCTAATGAGTGCACATTAATAAAAGATTGCTTAAAAATAAAACTCTTTGTGACATATAAAGTTTATAACCCCAAGTGCTTTAAAGTTATCAGATACCCGTTGACCTATACTGATACGCCATGGTACTATTCATCAGGACATAGAATACTAAAATGAGGCATGATGAGGCTGAGAATGCAGCTCAGTGATAGAATTCTTCCCTACCGTACACAAGGTCCTGAGTTCAGTCCCCACAAGGGCAAAAAGAAAAGGTTATGACACCAACATTAACAAATATACTTTTATTCCATAATTACACTAAACCAAATGTTTTGAGAAAATCTTTTTACCTTTAACTTCTATATGTCTGATTTGCTGCTCTTCCTTTATGCTGGTCCCTATTAAAACTAATTCTATGAGACTTCCCTCTTCCTCTAACAAAATTCATCTCTTTCTTATCCATGTGGTGCCAACCCCATGTTTAACAAGGCCACTGAGGTTGCGTGAGAAGGACTCCAGTGGCATATTAGACCTATCTCTATGGATGTGTCCTTAAGTAAATTAATCATCCTATGTGAACCTCAGTCTCTTCTTTGGTTAAAAGGGGGTTGGTTTCACTTGCCCTACACGCCTAAACGAAGTTTATAAAGATAAAATAAGAGAAGTTTTGCTTGATTGTTTTATATATGAACATTATGTCATGTAAGTTAGTTAGCAGATGGGATAGACAACTCCAAGTGATAGTGTCTTAAACAAGGGAAGAATTTAATTTCTCTTTCACATGAAAGAAATTTAGAGTAAAATTTTCTGAGTGAATGTGATGCAGAATCTGAGTGCTTTCAGTGTTTTCTTCTCTGAATGCTTCACCATTGTTAGCAGTTGGTGTTTTGGTCAGGATTGAACTTGGCTGCCTGAACTCCTCTGGCACATCTGAATTCTAGACAGCAAGAAAGATGAAGGGGGAGGGTGAGGTGACCTTTTATCGGTCAGAGCTTAGGGACACCATTACTTCTGGCTGCAAAGGAGGTGAAGCAAACATGCATCCAGGCGGAAGCAGGCATTCCAACACAAAGAAAGAAGGGGGTGCCAGTTATAGAGGCTGCTGTTGTTAGCAAGTTTGTGTTCCCTCCGAAACACAGGCTGAGATGCCACAGGCTGACGCATCAGGGTGATAAAATTAAAATATGGGACTTCTGGGAGGTCAAAGCCCTCATCTCCTGGACGCTAGACCAATAAGGCACCATCTTGGAAGCAGAAAGCAGACCCCACCAGACACCAAACCTGATAGCACCTTTATCATGGGCTCCCCAGACCCTAGGACAATGAGAAAGAATATCATTTATAAATTACCCAGAATTTCTATTACTATTATTGAGACTCAAGTATTTTGCTATCCTGCCATAAATGGACTAAGATCAGTTAGTAATTTCTAATGGAGATCATTTTTCCAACTTCTCTAAGTTTGTACTGTGTCCACCTCACTTGAAACTCTATTGAAACATGCCTGTTATGGGTCACATCTGTTTCGACCCCTATTCTCTAGCTTTTAGGTGACATTGAACACACAATAAGTTAATTATATAAAGAATTTAAAAGGAGTAATGGTGTATTGTTACTAAAACCTCTACAATAGCCTCCTTTTGCAAATTGTTCAATCTGAACAACTCAGAATATCAAATTTTGTCCCTATAAAGCATCAGTGTAAGTGTGTAATTTCCTGGCCTAAAACTTGCTGCAGGGAGAACACATGTTCCAATTTGCCTATGACAGTCTTGGTTGATGTTTCTTGTCCTAGATCCCATCTTGTTTAGCACTTGTCCTGAATTTTTTTACTTTTGAAAAATTAATATTACTAATATTTGCATTAAAATAATCCATGATGTATTTAAGGGAGCTCCACTTTTTATTTCCAGCTTTTGCTATAATCTTTTCTAGTGCTGTGTAAGAGGTACATTCAATCAGTAAATTTCTTATTGTGACATTTGATTAAATCTGAAAGGTATCCAAGGCAGATTTCTTCTTTTTGCCCGACTCCTTCAAACTTCAATTAAAATCACATTTCCTTCCCAAGGACAGCACACGGGACTACTCATTCAAAATTCCATTATAAATTAAAGTGAACTTGGACATAGTTGGATAAGCCCCATTAACTAGGAAAGTGACACTGCCCTCAAGGTACAAAAAGTCACCAGGCTTACAGTTTACTAGTCAGGCAGAAACAGGAAAATTAGAAGTTAAATATGAGGAAAACATATGCAGGAAATAGATACTGACCAAGTCTATAAATGGCTGTATAAAGAATAATGTAAATGTTCTTACTACAAACATTTATCCTCTATTGTATAGGATAAATTTATGTTTATATATTTTATTGTTTATTGACAAATTCTATTTTGTGATCAACCTTTTCAGGAACAATAAATTTAAAAAATCCAAATCTAATAAAAACTACAGAGATTAAATTTCTATTTCTCAACAGAATTGGTAATGAAAAATTAACTCAGAGTAAGTACTAGTTGAGACTTACTATCCATCAAGAAAGCTACAGATATCACTGACCATGGTAGAACTTTTGTCTAGCATGGACAAGGTCCTGGGCTCAATCCCCAGAACCTACAGGGAGAAAGAAACAGATATCACTGACTATATAAAACCATAAGATACCAGTTTTCTGAAGAAACATCAGAAACTCTTCTAAAAGTTGATGTAAGATTCTGGCAGAACATCGCATTTTGACGTGTGCAACTGTACAGTTATTTGAAGTCTCCATATCATCACATATTATAGAGTATGACTTTTCACTTAAATCCAAGGGCTCTTCCAAATGAACATTGCTTGTTTTGTTATTCCAAGTTTTCTTGTGCAAATATCATAATAAAGTGATTGTTGTCAAGGTACTACCTCATTAATGGTAGGAAAAATTTTCTAATACTTAAATGGCACAAGTTTGACAGCAGTATCTTCAGTTTCAAAAAGAAAATCAGCTCATTCAAAAAAGCAGCTCAATTGTTTTCATCAGTTTCTGAAATTAAAAGAAACACCAGCTCCTTCTGGCAACATTAGAACTCTGACTTTTTCTTAATGATATTGTGAGTTCAGTTCACAAAGTTCAATTTTAAAATATTTGTTTTTTGTGATAAAATCACTAAATTTTAGTAAAGGTTTATGTTGCAGTAGAAATAAAACTCTTATTAAATTAAGAAAAATAGAAACTATGGAGCAGAACTCTTGTAATTGATTTTAGCATACACATGCAATCTATACATTTGTCAAAACAAGTTATGATATTCTATTGCTCAAATAAATTTATTATTCAAATAAATGATGTAGTGCTCAAACTTTACATATATGTATATATGTTTACATAGAATGATTTAACTATGTAAAAAAATCTGCAATGAGGGGCTGGGGATTTAGCTCAGCAGCATAAGTACCTGCCTTATAAGCAGACAGTCATGAGTTCGATCCCCGGTACCGATAAAAATTTTAAAAAGACAAAAAAAAAAAAAAATCTGCGATGGTATTTTTCACTGAAGAAAAAATATTTATTGAGCATGTAATACACAGACTCTGTTTTTGCTCCTTCTAATCAACTGGATTTTGGATATGTCTTTGCTTTTGGAAATAATTTTTGTAATAACATATCACAAAAATTTTTAAATAAACAAATTCTCTAAATTTTGTTTGCGTGTGGTTCAAAATTAATTAGAAATCTTTCATAAAAATAGACAATAAAGAAAATGTTTAAAGAAAAACTTCAACTCACAGATGATATGTTCCTCTACATAGAAGACCTCAAAAACTCCATCAACAGACTTCTATTCTTAATAAGCAAATTCAGCAGCATAGCTTTGTATAAAATCAATATTCAAAAGTCAATAGCACTCCTGTACACAAGCAACAAATTCACTGAGAGAGAAATTAGAGAAACTGCACCCTTCATAATAACATCAAAAAAATGAAATACTCAGGAATCAATCTAACAAAGGAAGTTCAAGATTTATACATTGAAAATTACTCTGAGAAAAGAAATTGAAGAGGAATTCAAAAAATAGGAAGATATCCTTTGCTCATGGATAGGAGGAACCAACACTGTGAAAATGGCCACACTCCCAAAAATACTATACAGTTTTAATGCAATCCCAATCAAAATACCATTGGCATACCTCACAGATCTAGAGAAAACATTCCTAAAAATTCATCTGGAACCAGAAGAGACCTAGAATAGCAAAGGCAATTCTGAGCAACAAAGGCAAGGCAGGAGGCACCACAATCCCTGACTTGAAATTATACTACAAAATTGCTACAATAAAATCAGCATGGTACTGGGAAGAAAAGAACAAACCTGAGAATCAGTGGAACAGAACAAAAGATACAGTCACATCTACAAACAGACTTAGCTGCCTTATCATTGACAAAGGGGCCAAACATGTTCCACTGGAAGAAAGAGAGCCACTTTAACAAGTGGTACTGGAAAAACTGACTTTCTATATATCAGAGACTTAAACTAGACCCATGTCTATCATCATGCACTAAACTAAAGTCAAAATGGATCAAAAATATAAATATTAAGACAAAAACACTAAACCTACTGGAAGACAAAGTAGACAATCTCAAGGACACAGGGGGAGGCAAAGAATTCACGAACAAAAACCAAACTTCATGGGAAGTACTTGAAAGACTTCAACGATTGAGATCTCATCCGATTAAAATGTTTTTGCACATCAAAAGAAATCATCAACAGAGTAAAAAGAAAACCCACAGACTGGCAAAAGATTTTTGCCAACTATACCCAGGCAAAAGAACTTTTATCTAGAATGTATAAGTAATCAGGCCCCCCAAATTTAAAGACCCAATCTAAAAATGGACATCTGAGATGAATATACAATTCTCAGATGAAGAAAAGTAAATGGCAAAAAAAATATGAAAAATATTCAACATCATTGGTCATTCATGAAATGCAAATTAAAACAGCACTGAGATATCATCTCACTCCAGAAAGAATGGCCCTCATCAAGAAATTAACCAATAACAAATGCTGTTGGGGCTGTGAGGATAAAGGAACCCTTTTCCACTGTTGGTAGGAGTGTAGACTGGTACAACCACTGTAGAAATCAATGTGGAGGTTCCTTTAAACACTAGGATTGGAGGTTCCTTTTGACCCAGCAATTCCCCTTCTGGCTATTTTCCTAGAACAATTAAAAACATGATACCACAGTAATATATGTGTACCCATGTTTGTAATAGCACATTTTGTAACAGCCAGATCTTGGAAATGGTCCAAATGCCCACCAATTGAGGAGTGGCTAAAAAAAACATACAGTATTTTTATACAATGGAGTATTACTCAGTCATAAAGAATGATAAACTGGAGGCTTTTATATGGATGCAGCAAGAAACCATACTCATAAGTGAAATAAATGAACTTGCATGCATAAACACCATATTGTCTTGCTGGTATAAGAAACTGAAAGAGTAAATAAAATCTTAAAGTTACAACAGATATAGTAAAAGAGAAAGAAACTGCTCAAAGAGAAATGATATTGTTTGATCAATCTTGCATACCTGTATCTGCTAACCCAAGCAATTACTCTGAGCATAACAATATGCAATATGACAGTCACTGTTAAATTCCTATCACTTGTTTTGAAATCTGATATCATCATTGTTTGGTTGTTGTTGTCATTTTACTTTTGTGGTTGTTCTTTGTTTGTTTGCTTCTTTCTTGATTTTTCTGTTTTTTTTTTTCTCTTTAAAATGAAAACCAGAAAAAAACTTCAACTTTTACAGCCTTTAATAAATTTTACTTACTAACATCAAGAAAAACACTGAAGCTCATCCCTCCAAAAACAAGGGAGGGACAAAACAAAAATTAATTACAAATATGTAAAGGCATACATGTTTCAATTTTAAAATCCTGTAATTGTCCCTCAGGATAGATGACTTTTAAAGAAAACCATTTGATAAAGGTACGACTTTTAAGCTTATATTCTGGAGTGGGATGTGAAATGCCTACAAAGCTGTAACACTTACATTTGGCAAAAATTGAAAATCATCATAAACACGCATTTGATGAGTTTTGCTTTATAAAATATTTGTTGAAAAAGGATGCACTAAATAGAAGGGAAACAGCCAAAGGAATTTCACATTTCAGTGTGAAAACACATTGCACAGACCATGGTCTCCGTTAGGTGTAATTTGCTTTGTACCATAAAATAGACCTTTGGCAATAGCTAAGTTTTATTAAGATATGAAAACAAGGTAATATTGAGATACACACATTTTTAAAAAATACTAATGATATTGTGCTAGAGATAGGTAGACATAAGAAGCAGATTAAAATATGTGGTTATATATCAATAATAATTATTTTACTGACATTTATACCATTCACATAATAAGAGTTTTCAAATTTTTGCCTTTATATTTCAATAAAAATGTATTGCAAAAAGTTTTTGTATACTCTTGGTGGTACACACCTATAATGCCAGCATTCTGGGTGACTAAGAAGGCGGGAGGATCACAAGTTCAAGTTCAGCCTTATCTCAAAATAGCTCTGTGCAAAGGTCCTGTGTTCAATCTTCAGTAGTGGGGGAGGGGTAAAAGTTTTCATAAAATCAAGTTGATAACCAGTACTCAAAAAATTAAGTTACAATTATTTTTAGTACTTCTTTTTACTCCCAAGAATGCCCTGGTTGGGACCATAAATTTTATGGTTACTCAACAATAGCCAACAGGACAAAATCACCTTCCTTGTGGCACAGCCCTGTATACCTTTCCAGCCTCATCTTCTGCATCTGCACCCTTCCTCTTCCCAAACCCTCTAACTCGGACTTTTCACACAGGGCTTTTCGCAGGCCAGGAGCTGAGTTGCCCCTCCTGCTGTGCTCCCACAATTCCCCCTGGCCACAGAGCCCTGTGACTTGCAGCTCCGCCTCTAAACCCATTCCAAATACAGGGTCTTCTTTCTCCTCGGACCTTCCTCCCCGCCTTAGCCTTAATTCATACATGTGGATGCCTGCAGAGCTCCCCTTCTGGCTTCCTACCTCCTTTCTGACTGCACCCAGACAGCTGAGAAGGTACAGACATGGACCTTTTCATCTTTGTTCACCTGGAGCCTGACGCACGACCTGACACACAGTCGTCACTGGATATAAACATCTGTCCAATGTAACGTGTTGTATTGCAAAGCCAGCCTTGGAAGCTCCCCACAGGTGCTGCTCAGGCACCCTCACCCCATTTGTGTAAGACCCTCCAGGGCTCCCCCAGGCCTGGAGCCCCAGCATGGCCCAGAGCGGTGTTGGGTTCATGGTCACCTATGGCCATATTCTCGCTAAGCCTCTAGGGCAAACAGCTGCCCAGTGAGTCATTGGCCTGCCCCGTGGACCTCAGCTGCCCAGTGATTCACTGAGCATCACAGAAGCAGAAAGGGCAATTGTGTGGGTACGTGAGTATGTGCCCTTGTACCCACTCCTGCATACGTAAAATTAACACTGACTTATTCAAATCGACAACAAACATTCCCAGCACTATACCCAAAGTTTAATGAAACTATAGCGACCTGAAAGGTCACTGAGTGAATATGACATAAACCTGTCACTAATACTGGCTGCAAACTCCCCTTCACTGGGCATCAGGCCCTTAAGGAATAAAACACCGCTGTGTTATATCTCATTCAAAAGTGTCCTTCGTGGGGCTGGGGATTTAGCTCAGCAGCGTAAGCATCTGCCTGGCAAGTGCAAGGTCGTGAGTTCAACCCCTGATCCCCCCCCCCAAAAAAAAGTCCTTCTACTAGTAGATGTGGGGGGCCATACCTGTAATTTTAGCATTTGGGAGACTAAGGCAGGATGGTCACCAAGAATCCAACACCAGCCTGGAGCACAAGTGAGATCCGATTTCAAAAAGGAAAGAAAGAAAGAAACAGTCTTTCATTACAGATATAATTTTACAGTTCCTATATATCTACTCGTATTATAAATATTTTGAATAAACAGCACATATTATCCATTCATATGTCTATTGTCATCAGTAACAGTGATAATTATTTAAGAGACCATACAAGGGTGACAGAAAGGCTTTTGAGGTAGACAGGCCTATCACAGAAGTTTGTCCTCATTTTTTCTTGAGCCTCAGTTTCCTCACCAATAACGTGTGGTCAGTGTCTTCCATTCGAAGTTGTTGAAAGGGTTATAAAGGAGCACAGAGCCTGGAGCCGTACATAGAAATAGCATACAATTACTGATAACACACCTATGATGTGGGACTGTCCTGTAACCTGCTAACATTATGCAACCTTGATCTGTATTCTCCAGAGTGAGGTAGAGCTGGCTGCCAAGGTCCATACTGCCAACTTCTCTTCTTGGTGGCATTTTAAGAACAGCCTCCCTCCCCACATCCACAGGGAACTGTCGCAGTAGGAGGCTCCCTCAAGAAACTAAGGGGTGAACAGGTTCTGTAAACCCCCAAAGGTCTGGCTGAGTTCCACCTACCTTCAGCCTGGTGACTCATGTCCTTTGAGTTGCCAAATGAATTCAAAGGGCTGCCAAGGAATTTGGCAATTCTTACAAGTGGATGCAAAATTTATAGACTCACTTTCCTGAAATTAGTGGCAACTGATACTTGCGTTCACAAGGATGAGGGCACCTTGGAAAGCATTATAACCAAATTTTGTCCTAGTGCAAAAAGAGACCCCAAAACACCAAAGTCATTTTATCACTTTCGCACATGTATAGATGTACATCTGCAGAAGAAAGGAAACTACACCAGGCAGACAAGCTACTTTCATGGACATCAACAAATATTTTCCAACTCTTTTTTAGTGTAAAGTTAATTAACTTCCATGAAACTGAATAGAATTGATGAATGATTACATGATTTATTATCTTTCTTTAGATATTGTTTAAATCTCTCAAAAGACATTTATTTCTCTTTTCTTATCAATATAACTGCTGACTCTAGCTCAGTGCAATATTTGGGGCAATTTTCATATATTTTTTCATCTTTAACCCACTTATTAAACCATGTACTGGGTTTTAAATGCAATGCATATGTTTTGCAATTCTGTAGTAATTTGTTTTATTTTAGTTTACATGTTTGTGTTTAGGCTTTATTTGCACACTTTTTTTATAACTATAGCACCCCCATAGGAATGACAAATGCATCCTTTTTTAAAACCTATGGAACTTAATATTTTACCACTTCGATATATAGTATAATGATCTTGTAGCTATACGGGTCGCTTTGCTCCTTCCTGTGCTCTAGCTGGCATAAGTTTGTCTACCTACACTGAAACTCTACCAAGCGTACAATTTTTACTCCAAATATTTTGACCACATATTTTTTCAAAATGAATGAAGAGAAAACTATATTTTTCACCCAAATATTTAGCATTTGTATTATTCTTCATTCCTGAAGTGCCTGATTTCTATTCAGTATCACTTCCCCTCCACCTAAGTTACTTCCTGTACCATCTCTTTTAGCAGATCTGTGACTGACAAATTCTGAGTTTTGCCCTCCTTTTTAAAGAACACTTCCATTGAATACAAAACTCTTGGTTGACAATAGATTTTCTGTCAGCACTTGAAACATACAGTGCCACAGTCGTCTGACCTCCTTTGTCTCACTAGACAAATTTTATGGGACTCAAATTGTTTCCCCTCTATGTAAATATGTTATTTTATTCTGGCTGCTTTTAAGATTTGATCTGTTTATCCTGAGTCTCCAGCAGCCTGGATTGCTTTATTTGTGTTGATTAGTTTGGTGTAGTCTTCATTTTGGCAGAGGTGGAGAGACCGTTACCACATTTTGATCATTCTTACATCACTCTATCCCTGCCCTGACCCGGCCCTATTTTGATCATATCTACATCTTTACCTGTTACTCATCCTAACACCTCTCTTCTCCTTAGTCCTTTCCTCTTGTCTAATAAGTGTCCCTTCCATTTTCTTAACTTTTGTAGATTTCCATATTAGGAACAATATTGGGCTCCATTTTGAATTTATCCTGATGGCTTTTACTAAATTTCCTCAATCCATAAATTTGTCGTTTTCACCAAGTTGGGGAAATTTCCAATCATTATTTTTTCAAATGGTTTCTTGACACCCACCCCTTCTTCTGGTACTAAAATTATGAAAATTTTATAGACATGCATTGCTGAGGCTCTTTTTATTTCACCGTTCCCCGCTGCTGCTCAGAATGCATAATTACCATTGAGCTGTCCTCAGTTGCACAAGTACTTTCTTTGGTCATCTCCAGGACATCACTCTTTATCACTGGCACTGAGTTTTCAGTTCTAAAATTTCTAATTGGTTCTTTCTTAAATTTTCCTAGTTCTCTTTGTAAAGCTTCTGTATGTGGAGCATAATTGTAATAGTCAATTTAAATGCTTTACTAATTCTAAGACTCTGGGTCGTTATATGTGGTTCTTTCCCCTGATAAGTGGTCACATTTTCCTGGTGGCTTTATCTCTCTGTTTTTGTTGTACTCTAACATTTTGAGTTCTCTTGTTGCTGCTGGTATTATCCATATCTTCATCAGTTAGGTCTAAAACACAAGCTTTATCCCACCTCTCAGAGTGGACATGAAATCTTCAGTTCAGTTTTTAAACACTTTCTCAGGCTACTTTGAGTCTTTCCTGTGCTTATAAATATTCAGATGAGACTGGAAATTGCCCCAGCCCAAGCACATAAACAAGGAACCCCTGACTCTGAATCTCTCCTCTCTGTCATTCTCCACACTTTTTCTGGGTACCTCTTTTCTTTATGTGATTCACTAGCCAAAAAGACATGGTTTATCTTTGGCCATAAGCTATCTACACTACCACTACAGCCACAGTCTACACTCAAGGTCTCACCTCAGTATAAGTCAGAGAATTAATTCAGTACTGCATGGATGACTTATTTAAATTTTACTTCCTTCCTCAGTCTGCCTATGTTTGCTAAATTTTCACAGAACTCAAGTACTTGCTTTTTGTGTCTTGTCCAAGATTAGTTATAATCACAAAAAGAGATAGGCTATTGTATCATGGTCAATGGCAGAATTCAAATATTTGGCTGTATTTTCAAATCTTTAGAAATGTTTTTCACTGTGTCGTATTCATTTCATATGGTTTCATGTATTCTTTTGCTTTATTAATTTTTCTAAGCCAATGGAATTTTTATTGTTTCCTATTTTATTGTACCCTATGACCACAAGTTCTTGCTCATAGTAAATTCCTGCCTTGTGCGTTCTATAACTTTGTGTTATGAGCTCATGGTCAGCCACAATCTAGAATTCTCTGTAACTTGGGATTGTGAATATGGCTCCTGAGTAGCTTTGAATTTGCTTTTCTAGAAGTCACTGGTAACTCATTATTAACCAGGGATTCATTTACATGCAAATTTATCAATGTTGTGATTTTTTTTTTTTTTTTTTTTTTGAGACAGGGTCTCTCTATGCAGTTCAGGCTGGCCTTGAGCTCACTTTGAAAGCCTATGCTGGTCTAAACTCGCAAGGATCATCCTGCCTCAGCCTCCCCAGTACTGGGATTACAGCATGAGCCACCACGCCCAGCTTAAGTGTTGTGATTTTTAAAGCACACAAATGGTGTAATTTGAACTCAATATCCGTAAAGTACGATTCTATATTAATTTGTCAGGAAAGTGTTTTGAGTTTTGTTCCTCAGCAAGAACCTAATCATAAACAAAATGTATTGTCATTTCCCTTGGCTATGAGCCAGAATTTTATAATTTCTTTTTCAAAAAAGTACTAATTAACAGAGTAGAACAATGAAAAGTAAAGAATGGATTTGGAAGAAAACATGTGAATGACCTACACCTCCTCTACACCTAAACAGCCCCAGTTGAAATTCTTTCATTTTAGGTAAGTCTGGGGTACTCAGCATTCTCATTATCCTCCCGCGTTTGTTACCACCCCTCTAACACAGTGTTTTCTACCTCACACCAGCCATGAGGTAAATTCTCTCTTTCATCACTGAAAAGTGTGTCTATTCTACTTCAGTCATTATAAAGGATCCTGCTCTAAGTCTTAATAGTAGCCGGCAGATCCCCAGATCCTAAACTTGGGGAACCCAAATCTTGTATAATGTATAATAAGAATTCTTGACCTTTTCTTTAGAGAGAGACATATTTTTATTATACTGGATAAGAAGCAAGTCTCCTCTATGCTCAGAAAGAGATACAATCCTTGAAAAAGTAGTCCAGAGCAAAGGGCTATCATTATCTCTGCTTTCAGAATGTGCAAAAATAGTAAGATTCATGGAAAATTGCCTACTAACAATAACCCCCAATATTAAAGGATTCAAAGAAATTGCAAAGCAACTATTACAGTGTGGTCAGTGGGATCAAATGTCAATGACATCAATGTACATCAGGGATAGCAAAGATAAATTTCATGAAACCTGGATTTCTTCTCATTTGATTCCTAGTGGAAACAAGAATGCAGTCTGGCACGGAAATGATAATTCTCTAGGTTACTACTATTGCCATGAGCAATATATTATTCTGAGTAAGAGACTGAATTCTTTCTTCGA
The DNA here is from genome assembly GCF_034190915.1 of Cavia porcellus. Lineage (NCBI taxonomy): Eukaryota > Metazoa > Chordata > Mammalia > Rodentia > Caviidae > Cavia > Cavia porcellus. Next base: position 9,854,100 of record NW_026947500.1, on the reverse strand, counting down.
AATAGTGGATGGATAGCATGTCAGTATGCAAAGAGAGTAAAATCCTAGACCTCCAGAGATCTTGGCAGTTACATAAGACCTTTTTGTGCCCACTCAACCTTATAATACTTGTTTTTCCTCTAAAAGTAGGATAGTTACTATGTATTTGCATAGCACCTGGGCACATGCCAATTCACCACATGCTCCCAGAATTTTACCTCTGAAGTTGCCAAAAATGGTAAGTAGTTTCATTGTTTCTTCCACTTTCTCTGTACATTTTTACTCTTTGGTATGCGGACACTGTGTCATGTATTTAAACAGCTGCAAGTAAGTACAAACACACATCTGATAGCTACATTCTATAATCCACTGTCCGCCTCTATGTTAAGCCTATAAAAATGCATTAGAATCCTTCAATTGAGATTAGGGATGCAAAAATAAAACATGGAAAACCATTTATAAATATAAAGTTATATTCTTATGGGCCCTTATAATACAGGAGCTCTGGCTGATCATCTATTAGAATTCCCTCATTCCTAAACCGGAGAACATTAGCCAAGATTACATTAGTGAACACTGAGCTAAACCATTAGTAAGAAACCAGTAAAACAAAAATTTCCTTTGTCAAAAGCTGAAAAGAACAGAGGATCATATTGAGTCTGTTAATGTAAAGTATCATTATCCCTCTAAATTTTGCTTGCATTTTACTGACAATCTAGTTACTAAGTTGTTAGATGCAGAATTAACTCTTGATTAAGTGCTTGGTCTAGTGTTGCAGATTAAATTAATGAAGAAGAAATTGCATTCTTGTTCATTATGCAAAATTTGCCAACTGCTAAAAAAAATCCCAGGCTATCTCACTCTCCTTTCGTAGTATTTACTTGATACCATTCTAATCACTGGGCACATGTAACACATTATCCCAAAATTCAAAGGGAAAACAGAGATGTCTCTTGGTCACAAATTATAAGGAGGAATTTGAATGGGACAGCTTGTCTCTGATCCAAGATGTTTGGGGCCTCAGATGGAAGACTCAATGACTGGAGTTGGATGCAAGTGAATGTTTCATTCATGTTGTTTGACCATAGCTGTGATGGGGGGGTCTATGCCCAAATTCAGAAAACATGTCTCTGGTTATCAGTAGGATAAAGGGAGGAATTTCAATCACCATTTAAGAAAATTGCATGGGATTGATATCTATATATTGGTTTGGTTTAGGAAAACACAGAAAATTGCATGGGATTGATATCTATATATTGGTTTGGTTGTTTTAGGAAAACACAGTGTGTATTTGCGTTGAATTTCCAAAACAATCCTAAAATACAAATGCTTTCCTTCTCTTCACCTCACAGACACTAGATTTCACACAGTAAGCAAGTTGACCAAAATAACTCAACCATGGCTGATGTTGAGCCCAACACCCACTATTAATACATTTATCACCTAAACACTTGATCATAAAAGCATTCAGGAGTAAACTCATCCAAAGAGTTCCTCCCATAGCCAAAGAGATTTTAGCGTCCACTTTGAGCCACTTTGTCTGCATGTGATCCGACTGTCATCTTTGAAGTGTCAGTCGCTAAGATCTGGCACATGTTAGGATTTGCCCTCTTAAAATGTTCACTTATTCCATTTGTTGCTGGGGTTTTATTGGAATTAGAAGCGTGGGGGAGGTTATGTCATAGTGATTACAGAACTAAGCTGTAGAGGCAGATAAATGTGGGTTTCACACTTTTCCGCCTGCATGACTGTCCCCTTGGGCAGCCTCTACCACCCAGTGGGGAGGTTCCATGCCACCCAATGGGCCAGTCACGTATGTACCACCAGAGGTTCAGTGCTGCCTGGCAGCCAAGAAGTACAAACTATAGCCCCATTGTGACTGTGTTAAACCCTACCTCTAATGCTTATTCTGATTTAGTAAACACAGTATTGAACTTTGCTAAGTGTCCGTGAAATAAGAACAGCAACATACCTCTACAACTTGGTATCAAATGGGACATATTAATAGAACTAAGCAAAATATGCTGACACCTTTCTCCACCCTCACAGGCAGCCCTGGAGGCCATTGCATCTAGTTGTAACTAGAGATCTCAAGAGGTGGCTCTTCAGCTTCCACAAATGAATCACCATGTGCTGCTTCCTCTTCTGATCCAGACCCCTGCATGGTGAGTGGTCTCCAGAAGTCACCTGCAGGCAATGCCTTGGTTGCACAGGTTCCCCCAGGAAGAAAAATGTTTCCAAAGAAACTATAACAGCAATCTCAGTGGATGCCAGAGAGGTACAATATTCATGCTATCATGGAATGAATGCTCTCTCTGCCATTCTGCCTGGATCACACAGAAGAGTAGTTGGTTTTTTTCTGCTTTTGCTGGCAGTTTCTCTCTGCAGAAGATGCACACGCTGGTCATTGCAGCCACGAGTTAACAGACACCCTTGCATGTTCCCCAAGCACGACCATCTCATTGCCTTACCCAAAATTGCCTTTTTTTTTTTTTTTTTTAATCGGTACCGGGGATTGAATTCACGACCACACGCTTGCAAGGCAGGCGCTTATGCTGCTGAGCTAAATCCCCAGCCCCAAACAATGAAAAGTAAAGAATGGATTTGGAAGAAAACATGTGAATGACCTACACCTCCTCTATACCTAAACAGCTCCAGTTGAAATTCTTTTATTTTAGGTAAGTCTTTTTTTTTTCTTGCCTTTCATCCACCAGAAGAAAAACACCATGCAGCTGGGGATTTCGTTCAGTGGCATAAGCGCCTGCCTCGCAAGCACAAGGTTGTGAGTTCGATCCCCAGTACCAAAAACAAAAACAAAAACAGAAAAACACCATGAAATTTACAAAAGTCCCTTCCTGGGTCTGCCCGTAGTCTTACAGGCACTCATAGACCCACTAACAATCATACCGCTCTCAGTGTGCTCGCTTGTCTGTACGTCCTCCTGGTCTCCTGACTGTCTCCTAGGGCCTGTGTGGACTCTGGCTCCTCTCTCTCTGTTTTGCTTTTATAAATTAGAGATACATCCAGGAGAAAATTAGCTCCTTTCTACTGCTTTCCACAAGAGGTACCCTTGCTTGGGGTGTGCCTGTTTTTGGCACCTCAACTTTATTATTTAGAGCCTTTCAGGGAAAATGTAACATGTAACATGATCAGACGGAGACCTTAACTGCAGACTTCATAAGAAAAAGGAAGAATGCATTGAGAATGACTCAACTGCCACTGTGGAAAAAAAGCCACATGCAGTTTACATGCCAATAACTGAAGCGGAATTAAATGGAACAGCAAACTACAAGCAACTTTCAGTGTGGATGATCAACTACCATCCCTCATAGCTAACAAATGTTTTAAAAATTGACCAGAGGAAGCTCAGGGATTCTCTGTGCCCCAGTTCTCTTTAGATGTTCCTCCTCCACCTTTTCATATCTGCCTTCTGCTAAGTCCCTCGCTGAGTCTCATGTCATCTGGAGGTCTCTCTCTTATGGCAAGACGCTTAATGTCAATTATTTGATGCTGTTTCTTCATCTGTAGTTAATCATAGTTCACTTAATTCAAATTCTTCATGCACTCCAGTTATCAGAATCCGCAAACTGTCGTCACTGGCTGCCTGCTGCCATAAATAGACCCTAGTCTCTGTATTCTGTGCCACTGCAAAGGGAAGTGTTGTGTAGCCCCAGGCTTTTTGGTGGGAGACAGCTACTTCCAGTGTGGCTACTATAAGAAAAGCTTCCCTTGTTGCTCAGCTCTGATACTGCCTGTGTTTCCATGGCAAACTTCCCCCTTGGATGCAGCTGCTACAGAGGGACGCAGGGAGAATCACTTAACCATTTGTTTCCCATTGTGTACACTTGATATTTTACTTGTATTTTCTTCTGCTTGTGGGCAGTGATTTTCTGTCCTTGTTCTTTGTAAGCAGTCCTCCCCTACCTCCATATAAACATGCCAAACATGTTTCAGCTTTCTCAACACACAGTATTATCCATGTAACCCTCCAAAATGCTATCCATTTAGCAGGAAGATACTGGATTCTAGTGGTGCCACTAGAAAAGCATTTTAAAAATGTTTTCCCATTCCAACCCATCTTTGCCCGCAGCAAAATGAGGAGGTACTTGAACTAAGGCCATTGGTTGCCCTTGGAAGTCACCGGCTACTATGAAAACCAAGGCCTGGAATGAAGGTTGAGCTCCTGGCATTTTGAATAATTGCATTTTCATTTCCTTCTTAAATCACACTCCTTTAGAGCCTCAACATCTAAGTTTATCTAAAAGGCTTATTGCCACAAGGAATAAGAGATGACTGATTATCTTTGAGTCATAAATCTGACTTTTACAAGTCCACATCAAAATAACTGTCATGGAATCCAAGCTTTGAGCAGAGAAAAGCAGAGACTCCAAGTTAGCCTCTGGGTAACACAGGAAGACCCGGATGGGAGACTAGAGCTGGGATAGGAAGAAGTCAGGAGAGATCACAAAGCTTGCCCTGACAGCCCTATTGCATTTCGGAAGTAAAAAAGTGAGCAGCAAATGAAACTGAACAGTATTCCTTTGTGGTGGGGAGCACTGAAGCTGGAAATTAACAACTCACATGGGGGCGAGGCAAGCCTCTTCCCAGAACAAAGACCACCGAGGCCAGCCCGGTGAGCAAACTGCTTCAGCTCAGAGAACACCAAGCCCAGCTGCAATGCACACAATGGGTAGCTAGGCAAAGGGGGTGGCATGTGACACCAAGCTGCCAGATGTATAAACAAACATGCTGCAGTGACAGAGTAGATCCTTTCCTCCTGTCCAGAGACAGCCTCCACCCGACCTCGGCTCTCTGTCTCCTTACTTCTTCACCTTCTTGTCGTGCTTCACAGTCCTCCCACAGGGAGCTGAGAGCTGCATGCAGGCAGCACCCTGTGCCCTGCACACTGGGCTGTGATCCCCAAATGGAACCTCAGGTTTAGAGAAAGCCAAGAAAGAGGGGCCTCCGCCTCCCTTCCCCGCTGAGACTCAGCAACTGTCAGAGAATCACTGCATTCAAAGAACACTGGTCATCAAGCATGATTGTGCAGAGAGAGCCTGAACATAACCCCAGGGTTCCCCTTGGCCCTCAGAGACCCAACGCATCAGAAAATTACAGTGTGACCTCAGTTTAAAGCGAGCATACACCCATGAACTCATCACTCTCAAGGCCATAAAAATATTCATTACCTCCCAAAGTTTCCTCACTCTCTTTGTTATTATTTGTATGTGTGGGATAAAATTTAACATAAGCTCTACTCCCTCTTAGCAAATGTTAAATATACTGTACAATATTGGCAGCTATAGGCACGCTGTATAATAGATCTCAGGCTTTTTTTTTTTTTTTGTACAATTGATACTTTGTAGCCTTTAACCATTACCTCCACATTTCCCTCCCCCTCTCACCTGGTATTCAATCTCTGAATACCATCATTCTATTTCCAACGTCCCTGAGTTTGACTACTTTAGATACCACCTATACACTAGGTCATAATTATTATCCAAAATACATGCCCGTCTTCACCAAATCAGACTAAATTGAGTGCTTTACTTTGAGGAGGAGGCTGCTCCTGGATGGCTCCCAGTGACGTCAGCTTCCTGGTGTCCAGCTCCCGTGTAACCCACTCCTTTGCATGTGGGATGGACCCAGCTATTTGCTTCACACCACTGGACTACAGGAATCTTGCTTGGATGGGGCACTGGAGAGTAGATTTGAAAAGACAGGTTTTCAACTTCTCTTCTCTCTTGCCCATTCACTTGGACAAAACAAGCAACCGTGCTGTAAGCTGCCTCCTAGAGAGAGGTCCAGGTAGCAAGGAATTGGACGAGGCTGTGGCCAATAGCAAAGAGGAGCTGACATCTGTAGCCCCCCAACTCACAAAGAAATGAATCCTGCTCCAAGATATGGATGAGCTTGGAAGGTGAGTGTTACTCAGCCTAAAATTCAGACAAGACCTAGGCAAGGTCGCTAATTCACGCAAGCTGGCCACAACTTCCCCAGCTTCAGCAATGATAGCCCTACATCCCGGGGAACAGCACAGTCCTGAACAATCCTTAGGGCCCACGGTGATGGCAAATCTTTTAGAGCTTTCAACAATACCAACAGCTTGCTGCAGCACACACCCCATAGGCTCACCACTGTCATCCCAGACCAAGCCCAAATGGCACCTTGGATGTAGCCTTCTGAGAGACCAGAAACCAGAGAACCTACTAAAGTTGCATGCAAAATTCTTTGTTTTTTAATTTTAAAGAGAAAAAAATAAAAATAACTATCAGACAGTTTCAAAACAAAATCTGCAGAAATTATCAAATGGCAGGTAAAGTGGTACACACCTGTGATCTCCCCTGAAGTAGAGGATTAGTAGTTAGAGCCCAGGCTGGGCAGCTTAGCAAATTTAGACACTTATCAAAACTTAACAGGGCTGTGGGTACAGCTCAGTGCTAAGGCCCTGTGTTCAGTCCCAGATAATGGTCAAAAAATTTATAAGGGTTGTTTTAAACCTTTAAACATTGAAGTGACTTGTTATACAACAATTGATAGCTAATACTGTAGACTGCTCATTATCTAGCAGAAAGAAAGAGAAGGAAAAGATCAGATCAACCACAGAAAAATAAGAAGCTATGTTTTCTACATGTAGTGTGCATTAAATGAATAACCTCACTGTGCGTGCTGTACTGCTAAATAGTTAACCCAAGAAGTATATTTTCAGAAAGAATGAAGAATTAGGTAAGTGTCTTATCTGCAAGGAGTTTCAAACCATATCATGAAATCCAGACATAATCACCTGACACAGATCAGGGAACTCCAACAGGGGCTCAGAAATTGCTACCCCAAACCTCATCTCTCTTCTGGAGAATCTCTATACAGATTAAATGAATTTTCCAAGTCACACAATGAATCCTGGAGGGATAGCCAGAGCTAGGATTTCTCTCTATCTCTGGAGACAAATATATCATCAAACCACTACAGAAAACGGGAACAAGAACGCTTCTAATGTTCTCCTGTCACAGGAAATTTGGCTTCATTTAACCTGTTTACTACACAGAGGTCAGCTCTACACCAGGCAGGCAAGCGCTTAACAAATGCTAGCGCGTGGTTAGGGAGCCTAGAAGACCATATTAAGGCCTGAATATTTCAGTGACAAGTTTCCAACCATCGTAGGCAGTGAATGAATGATTAGTTGCAGGCATGGAAAATTATGCCATAAAGGTCAATAGGAATGTTCCAGTCTCAAATGAGATAAAAATAACAATAGCCATAAATACTTGCACAGTGTTTTACGGCTCAGGAACACTTGCACACATTTTATGTCAAAGCATTTTTATACTTCAGTCTAAAAGGTGTTTGGGGCTGAAAGAAATCTTATCATTCTCATTTGCTACAGAAAAATGTTGAAGTTTTTAGAAGATTTAAATGATTTTTCCACAGTCTCAGAACTGGGATCCAATTTAAACATTGCCCAATGGTAAGCACTTTGCTTTTCTCCCCATCAGTGGAGAGAGAGTAGAAATCTTCATGAATTATCCAGTTTCCTACTTTCACTAGGAAGTTATGTAGGAAGCAGTACACAGCAGAGATAATCTGTAATGTGTGTTCACGAAAACAACAGAAATATACATTATTGTACAGATTTTTCCCAAGCGCTGGAGTACCAGAAACATTGCTCTAGAATGATTATTGTTTAGGTCCAGATTTAGAGCAAATTTTAGTTGAAATAGCATATAAAAAGAGAATCAAGAATTGCTGAAAATAAATTGTGTTAGACATTTGAAAAGCATTTGGCAAAACTACATCTTTTAGCAACTGCCTTGAAATACAGTAATGCTCAAATTCAGCTAGACATACAACAGCTGAGTCTACCTCAGCAAGCCATGCAAAGCTTTCCAGACTTGTGCAATCAAATATCATAGCCAGTAGCCACGCTTAGCTATTAACATTAATTAACATTAAATGCATTTCTTTGCTAGCCCGTGTTTGCAGTACATAATGTTCACATTCATCATGGGGAGATGGTACATGTATTTATCTTAATTCTCTTTCTAGCTCCTTCCTTTGTCTTTCTCCCTCCCTCTCTCCATGTTTTAAAAATCCACTTCTCTATAGTCACATGTAGTTAGTGGCTAGATATTTTTAAATTCCATTGTCACAGAAATTTTTACTAGCCAATACTCTACTACTAGACTAGTGGGGAAAAGTAACCAATGATTACTACGGTTTACATCTGCTGGAGAAAACATCCTCCTTGGAAAGAACCCTTAAAATACAGCAGCATACCTCTGCTCAAGCTTCTTCACAAAGTCTTATCAAAGGAAATGTTTATAGGACTGGAGATAGAGCTCAGTGACACAGAACCTGCCTGGTAAGTACAAGGTCCTGAGATGGATTCCCAGTACAAAAAAAAGAAAGAAAGAAAAGGAAAGGAAATGTATGTCATTTATTTGAAGTAGCTGCAAGCTAATTGGACACTTTGTTGTCTCTTTAATGTATTATGACATATGCTAAGAAGTCATGCTTTGCATTTGTCTTGTCTCACCAACATTTCATTGGGACAGCCGAAGTGGAGTTAGCATCAGCTACTGCCGGGTCACACTGTGGGAGTATATTTTCTGTGCATACCCCTTCTTCAGAATGTCCCAATCACCACAGACGCCAAGAATGAGCAGCCATTTAATCACGGCCTGGGTTCTGCCAAATGTGTAGAGGTCCACTATTAACCCAGCTAAGGGTGAGCGTACCTGAGGACAGGTAAGACAGCAGGAGATGGCAGAGCAAGCGGCCACCCAGCCTCGGAACTGTGATCTGGCCTGCCACTGGTCATCGTAAAGAGCTCTCAGGGCCCGCCCTTCCTAATAGGAGGCCAGGAGATGAGCAGACTCGCTCGGCCTCACACAGAACTGGCGAAGCAATTTATCATCCAGGTCGGAGTCCTCCAGCCACTCATTCTGCTCCGAAGAGCCCATCCTGATTGTCACTGTGCCAGTGCTCGGTAACAATCACAGAGGAAGAAGGGAGGAGAAACATCTTCTGTCCCATACCCTGAATCTTGCAGATAAGGAGGCACAGAGAGGAGGAAATTGGAGACACAAGTTCACCAGGGCAAGCGTGTCCCATGTTGAAATGGAGATAATACATATTTCTACAGACATCTAGGCAGTGACCACACATGATGGTCACCAGTGCTGTGTTCTGGTGCTGTCTCAGCTCCCACCTCCCCACACTATGCTGAAGTAAGCAGTGGCAGCCACCAGGGAGCCTGTGAGCACAGCCTTAACCATTTCGCTTTGGCAGATTAGTCCCTTCTACACTTACCCTCATCTTAATGAACAGCCCTGACAGTTAGTTCTTCTTCACGGGAAAGAGGAACAGAAATCTATCCTAAGTCTAAATACCCTCATGACGGGTACAATTGGAGGAATAAGGGTGAACAGTCATTACTTCAGATATTATGACTGTGATTTTCTTTTAAAAATGCTGTTATCATGAGCCTTAATTCATCCAAGTGATCTTGCCATCATCATTTTATTTTTTGAGGTCTTAAATCGTTTCCCAAATTTTAGCCATACATGTTTCAAATACAAGTTATCAGTGACTTAACAAGGATTAGGGTACAGCTAGCCCAGATTGAGAGATAGCCCTAAATACTACAGGAGGCAAACACCCTAGGGCAGGGAGGAGCCCAATAAGAGGCAGTTTCAGGGTCAAGGACAGAACTCTACCTGCGTCAAAATTGTGTTTGAGCAGACTTCAGGTCCAGTGGTGCAAAGATAAAGTGTTCTCAATAGGTCACTGGCTCTTAAATCACAATCTTGAAAAGTCAACCACTGAATTAGGTTATAGACCTGTGAGTACAGCACAGTGAAACATTTAACCAGAGAACAGAAAGCTTTCTGGAACAAGTAAGCCAAATAACCGCCTCGCAGTGGAAATGTTAACTAGTGACATAAGTTCAGAGGACAGCTGTGTTCAAATGTGTTGGGCTTCTGGCCCAATGGGCAAAGTCTTTGAAAAAATATCCAAAGAATTGTCCTGTTTTTTCTCAACTCAGCCGTGGACCTTTGCCATATTACTTCAGATTTTCTGAGATGAGATATGAGAAATTAAGAAAGCAAACTGGAATGATTTTAAAATAAATATTTCCTAGTTATTGCACTGAGATGTGGCTGTGTTTCTTGCTCTTCTGGCAGAGAGACAAGTAGCCAGTAACGTATTTCAAGAGAAATGCCTTGGGTTTATTTCAATGACCTTACAGTCTGGGTATGGTGGCACCAAGTAAACCAAGTTTATTAGAGAATAACTAATGAATCACACTTTATTTGTGCATTTTAGGACAATTCTCAAGGGCCTGCAGTTAATTCAGGCCACAACATGCTGCTGAACAAGCCAGGGATTTTCAGCGCCTGCATTGGCTACTCCGCACTCAAAGTAGAAAAAATGGTTTCAAAAACCATGTAAGGTATAAACTGCCTGTCAAACTAGCATTGCAATTATCCAGCATCATAACAAAGACCTCAAACTAGCAGGCATGAGACATACATGTTTGGATAGAAGACAAGTCAATTTCGACAGGCTATGATTGGAAACGTTTTTATTATATTATGAACCATAACATACGGAGACATGTGTCAAGCATGAAGTGTTTCAAATGTGTTTTCTCTTCTATATTCTAAAGTATGGATATTACTATTTTTTCCATTTTATATTTGAAGTCTGGATACTCCTTAAGATTTGCCAATCTGGTATGAGAGAGCCGACTTCAGAAGAGACATTGGAATGGCTTTGTTGAAAATATAAAATCACACTTTTGTTCTCAGTTGAATTGAGCAACAAAAATTTACCAAGGTAAATAATTATCGAATCATTTAAAATTGCACATAATACAATTTAATGTAACAGATTCTATATACCAGCAAGGCTCAGGGAAAAGCACATCAAGAGTTGAAGGCGCAGGGAAGCGTGGCAGGAGTTATGAGGTGAGGTGAGCTAAGAAATCTCTGAGACATTGTGGTAGCACAGGAAGACAGCAGGATGGAAGAAATTAACAGGCACGGAGGTTGAGGAAAGGGCTCGCCTGAGCAGGTAGCACCAAAGGGAAAGAGTTGTCTGCTTTTATTTCATTCCCCCAATTTGTAAGTTCCCAAGGAACTCATGAGGTATGCAAACCCACTCACACGCTGGGCGACTGCACTCCCAGTGTGGAAGTAGGCTAGAGGCTCCCTGAGAACTGCTTTCAAGCAAGGCTGGGGTGAAGGAAACAGTCCCCATGTGTGGGTTGAGGCGGCAAAGCCAGGCAAAGTAGTGCTAGGCGACAACTGGGCAAGGAATAGCACGATAAAGACTGAACTGGGAACGCCATGGAGGAAATGACACGTAGCAGTGGGACAATTTGATCTCTGATTTAAGGTGAAAATATGACAGCAAAGTGAAGAGTGTGTCATGAGGGATGAACTGAAAGGCCCAAGGCTACTCATAGAGGGTGACAATATAATCGCGGGTGTCTTTACTCAAGGGACAGTAACAGACAAGCAAAGAAGGGCTCACAAAGAGCCAGAGGGAGAGGGAGAAGCCAAGGAGGCTTAGTAAAGAAAAGTTAGTGACCATGTTTCATTTTACTTATTTGGGGCTAGTGGTATTACCAAACAAGACAAGGACACAGTAATCAGGAATCAGTGACTAGAAAAATACTCCTAACGGCAAATTCACATTGGTGTAGTCTCAAAGAAACCTGGCTGATGCTATTTTCTTTAATGAGCATGGACTCTGCCGTGGTGGGTGATCCAAAGTACGGATAATAGAGACTGAGAAACTCCAGGTTCTCTGCCTTCCTTTTTTGGAAGAGGTTTTTTTTGTTTTTTTTATTTTTTTGTTTGTTTGTTTTGTTTTTTAAGGAATTAAACCTAGTTTAATTCTAGTACTTGGTTATCTGCTGAGATATTTTTGGATAATCAGAGTCATTTTTTAACAAGAGCATTCAACTATGGCACAACTGATTTGTCTGAAACATTTTAAGAGTTTTTAAAATCAAGAGTAAATGTTGCTTAATATCAAGCAATCATTGAATATAGCTTTTGTGCTTACATTTGTCCCTTACCCTTTTGAGATTGCTTCTAAAAAGCAATCTGTCACCTCACAGGTCACTGTTTCTTTCATTTTCTTATCAATGTCTGGATCTAAAATACATTCAGTACAAAGTAGTGGATCTCTCCAGCTCTGGGAGGAAAAATACAGTATCGCCATAGGTTTTTTGAGATACTGCTTTCTTTCCAATCCCAAAGTTCCAAAGAGGACATTATATGTCCTGAACATTAGGTAGGACACACAGATGATTTTCAAAGACCTCGACAGCAGAAAGAAAACCAAAGCCTGCACAGATCATGTCTGCTCACCCAGCCTGGGTGTGTGGAGTGCCTGTGGCAAACCACTGCAAAAGCATCAAGTCTCCTAAGAATTGTGCTTGAGTCCGTACATTCCTCTGTGTCAGCTGAAGCCACAGGATCTTTGGCAGTATTTTAAGGTTACACCCATTCCCCATTGCAATGCAGGTCTGTGAACTAATGCTTTGGCTCTGCCAAAAACCACAATGATTATCAACAGTGTAAGTCATAAAGTAAAAGCATTTTTCCACAGTCCACTGACCAGATTGTCAAGAAGGCAAAAAATAGTAACAAAAAAAAATTGATTGCCTTTTGCAAAGATAATTTCTATCTGAATTATATTATTATATTGCCACAGTGATGCATAATATGTGCCCACCATCTTTGTCATAAACATTGTAAGTTTAATTTAGGAATCTCTGAGTCATTAGAAAAGTTCTTCCTCATTATCATGAAGGGCCCACTGTGAACTCAGCACCAGCACAATCTGAAGAGGAAAGGAAATAATGGGCAAGCTACCCATGTGAAAAGTAGCAAAAATTACCACTGGTCCCAAATAATAAGATGAAATTCAAAATAGAAATAGCTGCTGACTGCTGAATAATTAATACAAGCATGGCTGTTTTATATTACAAAGCTGCTTGATTCTTTTCAGTCTTTCAATATAATGTGAGATGGTCATTGATTTGTTGTTGTTTTAAACCCCTCGTTTCTGTGAGGGAAACCAGACTTCCAATTCCTGGAAAGATCTCAACTAAACTGGACCTGCCCACCCTTTAGAGATCTTTCCACACTGCTCTGTCAATAATTGCTAGCATCAGTATTCGATAACTTGGGCTGGCAAGATGTTTTTAAAATTCCCCAAACCTATGCTACTGGAAAATCTTATTTAAGTTGAATGTTCCACTATTCCATTCTTAATTTCGGAGCTAGGAAGATGTTTGCTGAAGAGCATCAGGCTCTCCTGGAAATTAACATAGCATAAATACAAAAAACCTGACCCGTTGGTCCCCTCCCAAGAGTAGTAATTGTGAACCAGTGATTCGAAGTCTAGTCACATACTACAGTGACCCAACTGGCCTTTTAAAAAGACCAATGTTTACACAGCCCCCTTCAGAGATCATTTAATAAAAAATCCGGAACAGGTAGGACATCAGTCTATTTTCAAGCCTGTTTCTTCCCCAGGTGACTCTAAAATGCATCCTAGTTTTCAGAATCTGTTTCACGTTCTGGCTCAGCTGTGAGGAGAGATGATTTGTGTTCGCCTAGAAATACAGGCAGACTTTTATGCTAAGAGTGAGTGATGCTTAAACTTGAAAGTCCATCCCAGCACCCTGGGATATTTTGAAGCTGATTATAACTGGATCTTACCCCTTAGGAACTCCAGTTTCTTTTGAACGGATAATCGCCACTGACATCATTCCCAAGTGAGACCAAATTTGTGAACCACAGCTGTACAGCTATGAAATTGTTGAGAGCTGTGCCGGCTCAATAACCTCAACATCTGAGAAAATCCTTTATGAGTACAGCTGACTCTCATATCCGTGGGTTCTATGTCATTGGAATGAAGCAACCCTGGATTAACAATATGCATATATGTGCAAAAAAATGACATCTATACTAAACACCTACAGGCTGTTTTTCCTTAAAAATATGGTATCACAATGATTTACAAGGTATTTACATCACATTTTAAGTAATCTAGAGACGCTTTAAAGTACACGGAGGATTGAGAGGCTATATGCCAATATTATAATAATTTATAGAAAGAAATTGAGCATTCACAGGTTTTGGAATCCACAGAAAGCCATGGGCCAGGTTCCCCAAGATACCAAGGGACAACTATATTTATTTATAAGTTAGGACTCTATATTTATAAGTTAGGACAACTATATTTATTTATTTATAAGTTAGGACAGTGTAGTGAATTAATAGCCAACAAAAGAACGGGAACCTCTCTTCTTGTGAGACCTGTCAGATGCTGACATCCAGTCTGCACACAGAACACATAAATGAGTATCTCTTACAAGTAATAAGATAGAGTTGTATCCATAGAAATAAGTGACTAATAATCATAATGGCTAATTAGATAAGTGATTTCCAAAACCTATTTGAATGACAACAAATGTAATAATCTGCAGACTTCTTACACAGTGACATATTTTTCCATACTCTATTAATGGTCCATCAAGGCTTGGCAATTAAGTCAATAAAAGTCAAGTTTTTAAACCTCAACCACATTGATTTACTCCTCAAAAAGATTAGTGACAAAATAGCATCCAAACATAAGCTTAGGTTTTAGAGTCTAACCTGAGTCCCTCTCTCTGCTTGCTTATTAAACAGTCTCGGGAATGCGGGTGAACCTCCATGCCCTCATTTCTCATCAGTAAAATGAAAATGAGGCTGTCCGTACTGCAACATTGTTATGAGGACCTGAGATAATTTTCCGATTACACCTATTCAACCTAACCATTAGTAGAAAAATTATACTATTAATAAAATTGTTGGCTGAATTTGGGGGTTGTTAAAGGTTAACAATACCAGAAAACCTGCCAATGATAATGATCAACCCCTTCTTCTTGCTATCATCTCAAATACTGAATCTGGCAAAAATGTAGCCTCCACCCTGTTTTCCAGACCATTTTGAGGTGGTAGAGGGAGTGGTAGCTGTTGTTGATGTTTTGGTTTGGTTTTATTTAGGTTCTGTGTGTTGTGTGTGTGTGTGTGTGTGTGTGTGTGCTTTGTGGGTTACTCTTTTGTTCTGTGCTATCACCTTTCTGGGCCACACTAATTTCCTTCAATTATTCTTCAAGAAGAAAAAGTAGGAAGAATAGGATAATTCTTGGTCCTTCATTTTTCTCTCTCCCACTTCTTGCCTCAGTGTAGCTGCCAAGACTGCACCTCACAAGTATGTTTGTGAAGCTTAATAAAACCAGAGGCTGTTGCCATCAATCTATTTGCTCAGCTAACCAAACAAGGCCTTGTGGATGTACTCAGAACCTTCTGTTCCCCTCCATCCTCACCAGAGTCATAGTGACCTAGAACTTGAAAAAGCCCCAGAAGTTCACTGCACAGCAGTGCTGAGCTCACATGCGGATATATCACCTACCACCTCAGCAGAAAGATTCTAATTGACCATGTGCTTTTGCAAACTCAGGGTACAGCTAAGCAGCCCCAAAGGGAGGTATCGTTATAGGTAAGAAAACAGAAGCCCAGGAATGATGCAACCTTTCTGCAACCACATACGGGAGGAAAACTAAAAGTATTCTGTTCATGATACGAATTTGTTGCTTTCCAGGTTTTTCTCAGAGCACTGTATCTATAGAAAGTGCCACCACAGTGGAAGTGTCACCTGTTTCCCCAACAAGGGAAAGCAATATTAACAGACTCTACTGGATAAATGTTCAGTGGGTAAATCCATGTCCGAAAACACCATACTGTCCCATACTGTAAGCCAAAGAAAGAAGTCCTAAGAGGTTCCCAGACCTCCTTAGGATGCAGATACTATAAATATGTTGTCTCCACAAGACTGATACACTTGATCCATAAGCTGGGTACAGCATGTATAGGGCATCCCAGCTCTGAATTAAAGACTGGATGAGAAGATGATGTTCCAGTGTTAGAAACTACTTGCCTTGGGATAGAGAAGTCAAAAAAGAAGTAATTAGAGATGAATGTGATTGTGCACACCTATAATCCCAGCATTAAGGAATCTGAGGCAGAGGGAGTGCAGTGAATTCAAAGCCAGCCTGGAATACATAGTGAGAACATGTCTCAAATAACCATAAGAAGAAAAAGAAGAAGGAGGAGGAGGAGAAAGAGGCAGAGGAGGAGAAGAAATTAAGGCCAGTTGGATTTTACTAAAGACA
This sequence comes from Cavia porcellus, assembly GCF_034190915.1. Taxonomy (NCBI): domain Eukaryota; kingdom Metazoa; phylum Chordata; class Mammalia; order Rodentia; family Caviidae; genus Cavia; species Cavia porcellus. Next base: position 9,837,881 of record NW_026947500.1, on the reverse strand, counting down.
GAAAGACAAGACCACTAATGTATAACAACTGATCAATTGTCTAATACAACAACTGATGTAATTAATAGTCTAATATAACAACTGATTAGCCCTGCCGCCATAAGAAAGATGCTACAAAAAAATGAAAATACATTAATTCTCTACAGAAGTCATTGACCCGATAGTAAGATCATCCAGAAACAACAATCCCCTAAAAATCCCTGCTGGTTATGGAGGGTGTAGAATCAGAGAAGAATCTCCTCATTGGACAGGAAATAGTATCTACAGATTATTGATTTTTTTTTTTTTTTTTTTGGCTTTTTCGTTTTTATCGGTACCGGTGATCGAACTCACAACTGCCTGTTTACAAGGCAGGCGCTTATGCCGCTGAGCTAAATCCCCAGTCCCTGATTTTTTAAATTCATAAAGACCTTGGGAAAATTCCTTCCCTACTACAGGAATTACTGAGACACTTTCCTCCAAAAGATAACATGGTCAAAGAGCCCCTTTGAGCCCAACGTGAAGAAAGCAGTGTAACACATTCACCCAAATGCAATGCACATTTTCTAGTGTGGCAAGCTTTTTAGAAAGTGCAGGGACCACATTTTTTTAATGGTGTGTTTTTTAATGTACACATTAGAAAAAAATATAAGGAGCACATTAAGCCTATGATACCATGCCCATTTTGGCATAGGATGAAGGTAATTTATTTAATTGGAAAAAATAAATGGATATAAAGAAAAATATCAACTGAATAGGGTACATAAGATGCACTGTCTTGAAAAAACAGGTTGATATGAAAACAACTAACCTTTGGAAAACATTAGCATATCTATCCCAGGCACAATGGGGTTTTACATTAGAGACTTTAGTTTGAATTGGGTGAGAGTTAACAATATCAGCGTCAAAGAATAGAAGCAAAGATCAAAGTTGCTAAGTGACTTATTACGGGTAGATTCAATATGAAATAAAAACCTGGCCTGTCAAGCAGAGTTTATTAGAGAACCATTAAATTTGGACACCAGAATAGGGAGGCCAGTCCTGCCTAGATAGATTGGTGTCCTGCATGAGTTCCCAGACCATCATGAACCTCACGATGGCACATACCCCACTGGAGTCAGGTAGCTGGTGGGTGCTAACTGTCACAAAAGATGTGGGGGTGCTAACACCACAGGGTTGTCTGCTCAGACAGCAGGGAGACCTAAGTGTATGTCTATATTCTGAGCACACAACCAGCACCCCTGCTCCACGCGAGGCCAGCATGGGGACAGCCTGCATCCTGACCGCAACGCGAACATGAGAATCAACAACGGCTGCCACGGATGGTCTCGCTTCCCTTTCGAGCACTGCACAGCTTTCCTTTCAAACGCTGCATTTCTTTTAGGTTTTCTTCCACAGTTAATCCTGCGCTGGCAGAGGCCCGAGATAAACTCAGGCAGCCTTTCTCACTCTCCCGGAGAAACTGTTTCTCAGAGCCACCATCAAGCCCAAATTGCGTTCTACCAAGCGGGCTCAGTTTCAAGGCTGGTGTGTCTGAGAGATAAAATGCAGAGCAACCAGTCTTCCCGGCTGCATTCAGGAGCCAGTGATTCCGGTCATTCTTCTATCCTTATCGCAAATATCACATGTACTCCACGTTGAAACTTAGAAGGTATAAAAATATATAAACAGAACATTTCCCAAATATCACAGTCTGGCAAAAAATACTAGATTGTGACATTTCCCTCCAAACTTTTCCTATAAATTTGTATAGTTAAAATTGTGCTATGTGTATATCAATTATCCTAGAAGTTCCCCCATCATTGGAGTTTCATTGTATCATACACATGGACCATAATGTCCTTAAGTAATATCTTCTTAGCGCATATTTAAATTCTGTGTTATTATGATGCTAATTCTGTAATAAATACATTTGTTTATGTATCTTTGCTCACATTTCCTTAGGGGAATGTTCACATATGGAATTACTAAACATTTTTAGTTTCTTGACAATTAGTTTGCTTCTCAGAAGATTATCTCCCAGTCTTCCAATAGACCTATGAAATTACCATCTCACCAAATTTTTTCCAGGGGATTTATCCCTTTTTAATTCATTGCTAATTTAACAGACAAAAAGAAAACAGTCATTTCTGTACTGCGTTCAGTTTTACATGCCTCTAGCTGTTTGTTTCTTTCCTCCTCTGTGAACGTTCTGATAATATCCTTTGCTCTTTTATCTCTTAACATTTTTTTTTTGCTGAAGTCAATAATTAAAAGTATTCTCACTTCATTTCCATTTGAGTTCATTATGACTAATTTGTCCCACTATAAGAATAGTATACTATGGTCTTTTTGTGTCAGGATTTTAAAAAATGGGTCCTCTGTCATTTTATTCCTATACAATTAGTATATAAAGACTTTTCTTTATGGAATGTAACCTGACATTTTAACTTGTTGTGAAAAATATATAACGGGTTGTGCTTATTTTAAATTGCCTTGTGTTTATGACCATTTTGGAATGTTTTAGTTCATGAATTTTAATTTGATAGACTCCATATAGTTTTGGCTTAAAGTACAAGATTATGGATTTTATGAGATATTAGAATAAGAAAACATGGTCAGTTGATTTACTTTCAAAGATTACACTTCTACATTAATTTCAGACATAAACTATGCCTGAGACGACTCAGAACATCATATTTTAAACTTAGTTCAGATTTAATAAAGCAAGACACTTTAACATTTATTTGAAAAACCTACATACAGGTGACCCAAATAAATTGATTCTTCTCCAGAATACCTTCTCAGAATTCCTCAAGCAAAATTTCTGCTTCTCTCCACAATACTCATGATTTAATTTTTTGCTCGATAATGTTGACCATTAAACTCTACCTCAAATTGGTGATATATGTGTGCATGTCTCTTTCTTTCCAACAGGGTGATTCATTGCTTGAAAGCAGGAACAATGTTTTGTTCACCTGTGTATCCATTTGTGACCTCAAGACAGTGCTTTGGTTACAGAAGTTCAGTAAGCATATCATAGGTTGAACTGGATAGGATTTGGAGAATCTGAAAATGCTCTGAAACAGTGAAATCTGTGTTGGCTAAAAAGTCAGACTGAGTCATTTCAGAATCCCCTCTGAATCTTAGTAGCTATGAAAACTCAAGTGATTTCACTTGGACTCTTGAACTGCTTTGTCATCTAATGTGGAAATAATAATACTTACCATGGAAGGTCCTCTGGTTTGGCTTGCCCAACACTCATTTCCAATCCATTTCAACCTTGCTTTCCTCAACTTTGAAGACCAGGATCTAAACCCTCAATTCCCCAGGCTTTCTCCAACTGTAAAAAGTCATGGGTCACGTTCTTCCAATGGGACAAAAATAGAAACAGCTGAGGGCTTCGGGGAGCCCTTGGCTCTCTACATAAAGTACCTCACATATGCTAAAATTAAACAGCAACATTATGCTCAGAGGTACAGCTCCCACTTTGCAACCATGAGGCTAAAACATGCAATCACCAAGAGGCTAAGCAAATGAAGTAGAGAGTTACAGCTGGGGCCTTCAGTGGGTTTACTGAGACAGAATTTGACCAATGCCTCCCGCTGGGCTCTTTTTTTATGTGGAGAAATTGTTTATATCTCTTGAAGTCACTGTTAGTAACATATTCTACTGTATACCCTCAAATATATTCCTAAGAGGCAGGCCTCTTTTATTTTATAGAATTTTACAGGATTACAACAAGCAGTAAACTAAGTCATTTGCATTAAGTGTTGAGCACAGGACCAAATGCATCATAAGCATCCAATAATTGGTAACAAGCACTAGAGTGCGATGTGCTGATGGGTAACAAGGACTTGTGGAGCACAAAGAGAGGGAGGGTTTTGAACAAGACGCTAGAACAAGCTGCAGGGAACTAACTTACTTATAGGTCATAGCAAGGATGGTGATGTTCCTGAGGGCACTGGACACATAGCCCATCTAGACAAAAGATGAGAATGGAATGCCCCTCACTCTCCACCACCCCCTCAGCCTCTCCTCATACTGCAGGACTGGACATGCTTGAGAATCTGTCCGTGATCCAGCTACATCACAAGAACTTCAGATACTCTTGTATGTTTTTTCCAAGCTAGACTTCCCTTAGTTAGTCCACTCTTAACTAATGTATCAGTTGCTGATATCACTATCATGGGTCCCAGTGGCTGCGTGCACCCTCCTAAAAGCCTTCTTCAGAGTCAGGGAACCTAACATTGCTCTCAGTGCTAAAAATCTTCTATTTTTTCTAGGTAGATATCTCTCTGACGCCCTAATCACCATCCCAAGCTTCTCAGACCTTTGGGGTCCTTGGCTAGCAGAATACATGGTCGATCCATCTTTCGTCCTGTTATAGACCTATTTCTGAGTTTACATAATTCTAGAACAGTATTTCCCCAATGTGTGATATAGGGTGCCAGTTCCCTTAGATATTAATAAGCACATCATAATGCAAAATCCTGTATGATCGAACAAGTCAGAAAAACATTAGGTTAAGCAGTGAGAACAGATTTATTTCCTCCATGACTTGCCAGAGTTTCACACTCTTACTGCGTCTGTGAAGGTACACAGTACAATGTTGCTTATACTTGTTTGTCTGCAAATCTCTTAGTCTAGTAACACCCCAGGGGCTAGTCCTTTGAGTCGTACTTTGGGAAATCGTGTCTTAGAAAAACCAGAAGTATATCCTGAAGTTGGACATGCTGCCTCACAGCCCTGAAAGTTCTCTTCACCCTATGGATTTCCCACCACGTCCCAGTCACAGACGGGCCCTTACTCAACCCTCTCACATGCTGCTCCCACCAGCCTCAAACCTAGATCCACCCCCACAAATCTTAGCCTCCCCTTAAATAAACCGGGCCTCTTCCACTTCCATGCCTGGCTCAGGGCAGGCTCTCTGCCAAAAGAGTTCTCCGACCTCTCCCGAATCAGGGAAACTCTCACTCACACTGCAAGACCTAACTTGAATAGCATATCCCCTGGGAAACTTTCCCTAATTATTCAGAGCCAAGTTAATTGCTCCCACTTCTGTGTTTCAAGAGAGCTTTGCCACCTCTCTGTCACAATATTTATTACAGTGGTCAGAGCTACAGGCTCACCCTCCTTTCTCTCGGAGCAGATTATTAATTCCTCAAGTAGTGCTTGCCCATACATTTGTTCCATGTCATCTTCAGATCTTGAGTAAGTGTAGATTTTATGAATGAACAAACAACTGGGACTTGTCTGCCTATATGTTTATCAAAGGTGTTACAGAGGGGTCAGACTCATTAGCTAGTCCCAAGGTACTACTCCCCAAGGTCTAAGTCAGGAAATAAGATTAGGATGCCAAATAAACTCCTACAGACATAAACTCTCTTTTTTTCTTAAAGAAAAAAAATAAGCAAATGTTATAGTTAACAGCTAACCAAATAGTAGCAACTTTAGTTTTAGTATAAAGCTTTAACATCAACAGACCATCAGTATTTAAAAAGAGACATGAGCAGCAGGGGTTACCCAGTCTGTGGTCAGTCCCTATAAGCTGGCTTCAAATAGGGAAGCAGACCTCCTGCTAAATACTCACGGCAGCCGATTCCAGTCAACTGCAAGGGTTGGATGTCAGCCTCATCTCCACCAGTTACACCAAAGGAGGGACAGATGTTCCCCATGAGCACTGTGGTGGTGACTCATGTCATAAACTCACTATATCACACAAACCACAACTTCAAGACTTGGACCCCAGGTCCCTAATCCTGCCAAGGAAGGCACTAATGCTTTCTCAATCACACACACTTGGCCAGCAGGACAGGAAGGGAGTCACAGTCTTGCCAGGTTATTTTACTATTGAATCCCAACCTTTGATCATTCCAAGAAAGGGGCTGCCACTTCTTATTTATGTTGCTTTAAAGCTCCACAGTCTAAGAATCTGGTTCCCTTTCCAGAAGTGGGTTCTCAAATCTGCTAGCCCAAAGTAGGCTCCCCTGGGTGATTAAGGGCACCTTCCATGGCCCCTAGTAATGTACTGTCTGACCATTTGCCTTTGCCTACAAAACAAAGTAGTAAAACAATTTATTGTGCATTTGTGGAGGAGGGAAACTGAGTTTGTTTATTTGGTTGGTTCGTCTTCTTTTCTTTGATGTGAGGAGCACTAAGAAAGCTGAAGAACTGCCAGGCTAATTTCCTTCCACTCCCAACACATTACTATCGCAGGTACCGGGCAGGATCATCTACGAAGACTCTGCTACTGTACAGATCTGACACTTTGTTCACTGTCTCCACACTCAGCTGATCCACACCAGCTTTAACTAACATCCACAACCACCAGGCAAGCACATTATGACAGAGGAAACTGGTCCTGCTTATCCCACAGAAACCAATAAACCCAGAAACGATCTAGCTACATAACAGGGAAGGTGTCAAATCACTGGAGGAAACGTGTCACACTTCTTGACTTTCTACTTTTGCTGACATTAACGATTTCCTTAATTTTCACTTCAAATTATAAACTTGGACACACTAGGTCTGAGATATTCAAACCGTAAAAACATGATATTTTTCCTGAGGAAGTGGGCACCAAAACAATTATTGTTATTTATTCAGCATCTACTATACTCTGGGTATTGCTCTGTAATATTATTAAATGCTAAATGTTATTTTTAATATCAAAATAGCACTTAAGCATTTCTGTCTCAGTGTACATACGAGGAAAGTGTGACTCAGGAAAGTCACTAACTCACAGAACAGCCATGAAATAAAACTTATTAAAACTCACACCTGTCTAAAACTAAAACCCTAAATCTCCCTAAAGTTGTAGCTGCTTCTATTAAAATAGTCATGACCAACCTACAGAGTAAGGGTTTTGGGGAAATGAGCAACCCAAAAGGTAAAAATAATAACTAAATACCAGAGGAAAAGTCTGAACTTAATCATTTTTCTAGTTAATTTTTCACATTGGAGATTGTTGTACATCATTTTCATGCGTTAAATTCACATAAATCTATGAATCCAACTGCTTACTTGTTTCTTCAGGATGAAATTTTAATCAATGTTATCTGCTTTTCTAGCTGAAATCACACGCTACCTGCTGATGAAAACTGATGATGAACAGCAGAAACGAGGAAAGAGAGGCTGGGAGAGTGACAGTGACATCAACCGGAGACTCACAAATGGGGGAAACTGGGCTTCACGAAGATACACACAGCATATGATTAGAAACAATGAAAACTTTGTTGAGATAAAATATCTCTGCTGATGTTAATTCTTTTAAAGACCCACATTAAAAGGGGCTGGGGATTTAGCTCAGTGGCATAAGCACCTGCCTTGCAAGCAGATAGTCGTGAGTTCGATCCCCGGTACCGATAAAAAGGAAAAAGACAAAAAGGAAAAAGACAAAAAAAAAAAAAAAAGACCCATATTAAAATATCTTGGTTACATGAAAAACCCTTGTAAATGAAGAATCTTTTGCATTTTCCTTTTTTCAACTAACTCTTATTGTGTACTTCGTGACTTAACACAACACAACTCAGATTGCTAATTGCACCTCAAGTGCAAAGTACTAGAAAGGCCCAGCCCCAAATCATGCAAAGTAAGGCAGTTTATACTAAACCAGCTCTAGCTCAAATTCCTGCCCAAGAGGAAGTTTATTCTACATATCCTTGAAAAAAGCTCTCTTTTCCATATGTTGTCAAGCAAAAATTCCTAACCGTAATAATTTCAGTGGCCTGGTATCATTGAACGTATGTCAAGTGACAGCACGGTCCTACTTAATTCTAACCTCACTCTTGCCCCATGGTCCTGCTTTACCCAGTTCTCCTTAAGTGTGTCTCTAAGATTTGAGACTTGCATTTAGAGTTGCATGGCCTCATGCAATTGAGCAGCATCTATAAACTCAAATGTACAGAACTAAAGAGAATGCCAAGAGAGAGGTTGGCAGGCCTTGTCCTGGGAGGAATCAGGCACTAGCCTGGTTTGGGAGGTTGCAGAGGTGAACCCTACCGACTGCAGAACACTTCGTTCATGCATGGTAAGTTAAGTCCTCATGTCCTGGGGAGCAAAGCAACACACTCGAATGGAGTCTGAAGCTCTGCTTTGCTGGGTCAGCACTATTTATTTCCAAGACTGTCCCAAAAGACTTTTTTTCCCATCAGTTCCATTTATTTCCCCAAAGCTACCTAAGAGTGTCAAAACACCAGCAATTATTCCAAGGCCTGAAAGTGTCAAATAATGCATCTTACTGCTACATTCATTGTCTTGGAACCTGAACTCCATCATGTCATCCCTGCTCAAGGACTTAGAGCACCTCCCTCCTGTGCTGGGATCAATCAGTCAGCTGGTACTACCAAGCACCCTCTCTCCAGCTCAGGCCTCTGCTACATACAGCAAAATCTGCATCATTTGGTTTTCATTCTTTCAAAAAATAGTCACTGAGCACAAACCTAAGTGGCAGAAGCCATATGGGATATGAAAGGGGATGCCTGGATGAATAAAGTATGGCCCTTGTATGGTTTAAATCTAAAATGTCCCCCAAAAGTCTTGTGTGTTTGGATCGTGGGGTACTATGCTCATCAGTGCTGGTGAGTTCAGTTGTTCCTACATTATTAGGAGTTAGGGAGTAATCAAAGAGGGTGGGTCACTGGAGGTATCACCTGGAAGATGTATTAATGTCCCTGGCTCCTCCATTGGCTCTCTGATTCCTGGCTGCCGAGGGTTAAGTAGCATTCTTCCACCATTTTTGCCTTGAAACCAAACAATCATGGTTTAAATTCTCTGAAAACCAATAGTCAAATAAAGCTCTCCTCTTTCAAATTGCAGATGCTGTGTGTGTGTGTCTGTCTGTGTGTGTGTGTGTGTGTGTGTGTGTGTGTGTGTGTGTGTTTTGTCTTATTTTTCCAGAAGTGGGAAAGTGACTAATTTAGTCCCTAATCCAGTGAAGCTCAAAATTACTTGGAGCTCACAAATAGGCAAACAATCATTAGAACAGACTGTGGTAAGTGGACACAAAAGACATGTTCACAGAATCCTGCAAAGTTCATGAGAATTTATCACAGAGAATAAAACACATCAGCTGTGCTTGCAGGACGGAATAGGTATAAACCAAAAGGTAAGCAACGAAACGTTTCTCCAGAGTGTGTACTCACATGTGACATCCTGTCCCCTGTATGTGACAGCATTAACTTGTCACATTCAAAAAATAACGAGGAAAGCAGAATATCACTATGGAACGCTTGGTATTTGATGATGCGGTAAGAATTTATATCAGTTTTAGGGTAGAGATCAAGAAGACAGGACCTGGAATAGACAAAGAAAGAACTTCAATCTTTGCCCCTGCTCTCTCTAGGTAGAATGAAGCATGGGTTTCAGAGAGAGCGATTTGAGTCAGAATCACAGCTCTTCTGAAAAGAAAGTGGGTCACAACTAAATAATGTAAGAATTTTTACAGCTTTTCCTAACCCATCCATTAAACCAGGTTGTAGCTTTGCTTCTGCTTATATATCCAAGGACAGTCTGTCTCTCCAAGACTACCTAGGGTTCGTTAGATTGTGGAGTGCAGAGTCAGGATGCAGGCAGAGAAGACAGACAACAATCTACCTGCAAGGGAATGGGAACCATCAGATGGAGTGTAAGGCTGGTGCTGGATAGTTCAGAGGGAAAGAGATTGCAAAATGAAATAGAGACTCTTCCTCACGAGATTCTAGAAACCCAGGGAAAGAAGCTCAACTACTCTGAAATTTATTGGTTTAGTTTTAGATGAATGGGTTTTGTTGTTGTGTCTTTTGATTTTTAACCAAAACAAGTTCTGAGACTAGACCACCTAGTTTCGGACTGTGAATATACACATCGTATTAGCAAGGTAATGGAGGACTTTAATTCAACCTTTCCCCCTTCCTTATCTGAAAAATGTGAGTATAGATATCTGAGAGATGTGATGGAAATTTAATGATTAATGTAGCATTCTGGTGATCAAGGAAGATAATTTCTTCCCTACTCATAAACTTTTGTTCTATTGCTTATCCTTTCAATTCATGTGTTTCGGTCACGGACTACATACATACCCTCTGCTAATCTCCATTTTGTGCACATACCCTTCCCACACCTCTCCCACTTTTGTGTCTACAGTACCTTTGCCCTCTTCTTAAGGAAATATCTGTAAGCCCTGGCTACCAGGTGATGCCTGACACAAGCTGGCCAGCAGTGGCTTCTCCCTTAGTCCATCCTCCCCAACCCCCTCACCCAGCAGGAAAGCAGAGTGATTCCTCTGGATCTCTCAGACTGGATACGGGGCAGTGACTTTTTCCATCTCTGCTGAAGGCTTTAAAGTCATATGCATAAGCAGTTAGCAGGCCTAGCTCCAGCCTTCAGTTTAAAAAAGGTAAAGACGATGAAACCAACCGAGGAGTGAAGAAAACAGGAAGGGAGAGGGGACATCATACTTCAGTTGTGCCCTTGTTCCAACCTGGCTCTTCCTACAGCCTGATTATATGAGCCAATAAATGCAACCCCATGTACAAAGCTACTGTGAGGTGCTTTCTCTCGGGTGCTATCACAGGGATTTGGCCAGCACAGCATCTGGTAAGATCTAATTCATTTCCTGTTCTTACCCTACAAGGCATCCTGATTCCCAACATCATGAGCCCATGGCCTGGGCTGCACAATTTGCCTGTGGTAACACGTGTCTACCACTGTTGTATGAAGTTCTTTATTGCTAACATGGCACTTCTGGATGCCAAAAGCCTCACTGAATATTATCAAACTATTAAAGTGAAAAAGGGTCTCAGAAAAGCTGTTGGAATTTCTCTGGAATGTATAGTATCTGTGCTTTTGCAATACTAGGACCTGAACCCAGGCCTCTACATCCCAGCTCTTTTTTGTTTTTAATTTTTATTTTTATTTTCAGACAATCTCAGTAAGGTGCCCAGGTTGCATTTGAACATGTGATCCTCTTTCCTCAGCCTCACGGGTAGCTGGAATTGCAGGCAGGCACTGCCATGCATGTCTTTGCTTTTCTTATTTGTTTTTTGTTTTCTACAACACTATTCCCTCGGAAGGCAGAAAAATTACTGTATAAAGGCACACCATAATTCTCCCTAAATAATCATAAAATGGTACAGTATCAAAACTGTTCATGTATAAATGTGCATTGTAACAATGTACCTAGTCACATCTTTTCATAAGCGTACTCATGTGTGTGATTCCTGAATCTAGCTGTAAGTAATTGTCTCCCAAGAAACAAAACACATCCCATTATTTAAATTTTATGTGAATTTAGTAATTGATATTAAGCCTATAAAAAACATGAATATTTCTCAACCCAGCAGTTCTGCTTTTGCCAATTTGTCTTAAGACCAGAACCCAGAAATGTCTATAAAGATTTTGACATGTGAGTTTTCATTATAAAATTGTGGGGAAAATGCAAAAATTAAGAAACACCAAAGAATCCACTTTTGGAGAATTGACTGGGAAAATTGATGGCCCATTCATACAATGAGATTTCATTTTTTAAAAATAATATTATAAAGAAAGTTTCTCACACTATTGTTAAGTGAGAAAAAGTAGGAAATAAAATTGTGTACATAGAAAATCATCCCACTCTGTGTGCATGTATATATAAACTTACACAGGCATACATATGTGCTAACATATAAAGACTGAAAGAATATACATCAAAATGTTAATTATTTTGTATTTCTGGGTTGTAGCACTAATAGGAGTATTGCTTTCTCTTTTTTAGCTAATCTTTATTTTAGGAGTTCTCTGTCATGAGCATATATATTATTTGTATACAATTAGAGGAAAACAAAAATTATTTTTTAAATTATAAGAAAATGTTCTAGAAAAACATGTTATCCAAATTTCTCAGGTTTCATAGGAAGAAACTGAGGTCCAGAGAATTTATACAGCTGGTCCAACATCCTACAGTTAGCAAATAACAAAATAAGCCCTCTCTGCACAGGATGGCATACTTTCTACCAGGACATTCAGTCACCACTATGAATATTGTGTTTATTCTCACTAACTTCACTTAACTCCATATTTCAGGAAGACTATCCTAAAACAAGCAGAATCATATACAGAGCGGTATATAAACAGAAGAAAAACACCCTGGACTTCATCTCACACACTGCATTCAGTGCTGTAAAAAAGAAAAGCAATGATCTTACCTCCTGGCATGTATCATAAGACGGGATTTCTCGTAGACTGGGACCAAATTTTTCAATTTGGAACAATTAATAGGCATAGCATAGGTTTAAAATTAGTGAAGTCATATTTTTGCACAGCTTAATTTGCTACTTTTGTGACTTTAATACATGGGAGGATGTGTGCTCATTTATAATAATTAGCTACATGTTTCCACAAACTTACAAATATTTGATTTTTTTTCAGGAATCATAACAGACTGTGACCCATAAATTCAATTTCCAGTGGTAAAAATCCGCTGACCAAAGCGGATGTTGATGACGAGCTAATGCGCCCTGTAACAATCTCTTTTGAGCATTGGGTTGACCTGAGAGTGTTCCAGATACTGCTTGACGAAAGTGGATTTTATTATTTTCCATTAGCAACTGCTACAGCAAAATGAACGGCCAGTTCACGAGGGAAATAAGAGTGTTTCCCTCTTCTCAGTAGCCTCCGCTGCAAATGTAAATGAAGCTACCATCTTCCTTCACCTCCTCCCATGCTATGCCACACCGAAATTTCTACTTGAGACTATACCTAGCCAATCCTTCCTGAGTCCGTGGCATGTCATTAAAGCACACACTGGGGGCCGTGGTGCACACCTGTAATCCCAACCTGCAGCCTGAGACAGGAGGATTTTTGTGAATTTGAGGCCAGCCTGGGACAAATAGTGAGTTCAAGGCCAGACTGGACTTAATGAGACTTAATTATTTACAGAGCTCTACTAAGTACTGGTCATTTTCCTGATATTTATATAAGAGTGAATGCAGGAGATTATAAGACAGAATGTAAGTCACAATAAAAAAATGGTCCTTTCCCTTTAAGATACCATTAAACCTTCTGGTTGGTCCTATTAGTAATACAGCAGTTGCTTCTCTGACCATTGTAGTGGCCTCCTACCCTTGGCTGTTCCTTGCATTTACACTCAAGGCTGATTTTCCTTCCACAAATTTACCTCTAGGCTTTTCACAGTCTTTCTACTTTTACCTTTTGCATCCTATAAAATTACCTTCCTTTGGCAAATGCATACATACTCATACGTGGTGAGGTACACAATCATTTAAAGAAAGCATTTTACCAAAGATTTATTGATAGAGAAAAATCCAGAGCATTACATAAAAACAAAATCGAATACACCATGCACACTCTTCTGGGTTTTTCCCTTCTTGTGTGCTAAATGAAGGTTTGACCCAAAGCATTTCCCTGACCTCGCTTCTCTTAGCACTGTCTCCCTGGGCGACCTCATCTAATTCCACAGCTTCAACATTCACCTAATAATGTGATTCCTAAATCTCTGCCTCACACCATGACCTCTCTCTCCAGTTCAAATCTGCATTCTGAGCTCCCTGCCAACCGGCTCCACTCAGAACACCCCTGACACCCCAGGCTGGGATGTAATGACAAACCCAGAAGCTGTGTGTCCCCCTCTGTTCTCTGTTACTGTGTAGGGTACCACCAGCTTCCCGCAGCAGATCAAAACGGACATCTTTCTTTCCTCAGGCCCTGTACACAACCCTACCCATTCCCCTCTGCCGTTTCACTGACGTCTACGCCCCCTTTCAGTCACCTCTACCACCGTCCTGGTTAAATGCTTGTGACAGCCCTCCCAGGTGTGACCACAGCCCTCTGGCTGACTTCCCTGCTTTCGGTGTCTCTCCACTGTAACTCCTTGCATGCATTGCTGACACATTAGTACAGTTCCTAAACCGCGGTCTGTTCATGTCTTCCCATCCCTCAGAAACTGTCAACAGCACTGCCAGCTTAGAGGAGAAAGCACAGGCACAGAGGATGCTTTCTGTGGTTTGGTTGTTGTGACCTTGTTAGCCTTAGGATCACTGATACCTCTGAGCATACCACATTTCAACTAAGGAGATGGCCTGCGTTGACAACACAGGCTGTTTATTCTCTTTTTCCTATTTTTTGCATGTTACTTCCTCACATTGAAGACCTTTCTGTATGTCTGTCTGTCTGTCTCTTTCTGTCTTTCTGTCTCTCTCTTTCTTTTCTTTCCTGTCTTTCTCTCTTTCGTACTGGGGATCAAACTTGCAACCTCGCGCTTGCCAGGCAGGCACTTACGCCACTGAGCTAAATCCCCAGCCCTGACTTTTCTTTCTTAAGAGTGATTTCTTCACAAACCACCCTACACATCTGGGCTCGAATACCATTGAAGACCTGCTGTGTGTTCTCCCTTACATGCAAGTTTCACACTGTAGCAATCAGCTAAATCTGAGCTCATGAGATACTCTTCCACTTCACACACAGTGTGAGGACCTGTCAAAGGCCACTACCGTCTTTCTCCCCAGTCTTTAGGTTACACTGTCAGACACCTTATAAACCCCACACCACACATACCCGTTACTGTGTAAGCATTTGGCTACCTTTTCAATTTTTTGTTTTTATTAGTACATATTTGCAGTACATAGTGATGACATTCCTTGTGGGCACCTGGGACACGCACGTAACATGTCTCAGTTTCTTTTTCATTCCCTTGCCCTTTCCCCATCTCTTGGTCTCCTTTTCCTGAACCATTTGAACCCAACTGGTGTTGCATAATAGACTCAGGATCAAGCAACCTTGCAGAGAGTGCCAAAGCAAAGTCTGTTTCTATGTGGGGCTTCCACAGTTACATTAGCCACTGCATAACTCCCCAGTTAAAGTATCAGTTATCCAAAGGAACAATGCATAGCTGACAGTCTAGAACTTCGGAGATGTATTTGGAATAGCCACAAAGATCCAAATTTTTGGATGATCTAAGGCTTCTAAGAATTGTGTCCATAAGTACACCAAACTTACATTCAATTTATATAAGTGATTCTCAAACCACTCATTCAAGTGACATCACATTTGTGATGCGTCCCATAAACCAGAATCTAGAAAAGAAAGAACATTTGGTATAATGGTATTGTACAACAAATGCAACATCCCCTCATCTGATGTGTAATCCCCTACTTCTCTTTACCATTATACTTTAGCCTCTCTTCTTGTCCAAACCTTTGAATTCCCCACCCTTTTCTCCAAGTTGTTATGTAGGAGAATAATACTGCAAATATACCCTCTCGGACTTTACCCTATCTCTTTGTTTTTATCCACCATTATCCTAACTATGGAGGAAGCAGAAGATATATTCCTCAGTAAATGAATCAAGGAAATAATGAAGATGTTGGATTGTCTTCTCTATTTTTGCTTACTTAGAAAGGGTAAATTCACCTGAACAGGGAGGGGGCTTATCTGTAGAAATCTTAGAATTGCTTCCAGACAACCAGAACAAAAAGAAAATGTAGGCCATCTTTATACTAGGATAGGGGACTGGTGGAGAAAAGTGGCCAGAGAACAGCACATCACATGTATTTCCACTTCGAGCTTTAAAGGAATAGACTCGAACTGTATCTAATAACTGACATAAACCCCAGGGGATCAGTTACCTTAGTTTGGTGTCTGCCACAGTGTGGCCCAGGACTGGGCTGCACAGACAGCAACTGGGAAAATTCTCAACTAACATCAAATAATAGCAAATGACATGGGAGGACATTGTTCTTTATTAATTCTCTTTCAATTCTTACCTTGGACTGCACCAAGGTAAGATCTTCAGTGATTGTTACTGTATCTAAACTTCTCCAATACTTACTTACTAATCTTTTTAAACTACGATCGATAAAAGAGTTCGTGGTACTGCACAGAAAACAAAACTTAGCTAGAATTAATTGGATTTTTTCTTATATTCTTTGGATTTATTTTTAGGATTATCATATTCCTAAAATGATTATAGTGATATGAAGATTTTTATTCATATTTATAATATACTAATGTAAAGAAAATTCTGCCCCATATGTTTCTTTTCTAAAATGTCAATATACAGTATAATTACAATTAATGTCACAAATGCAGTCTCTACAGAGATGCTGAGATAGAGTTGAGGGTACAAAGATTCATTCAGTATCAACACCCATGAAGGGAAGGAGGAGGAAAATTCCTGCAGTGCAGGCTTGACAGGTGTTTGGCAGAAACTAGGGAACAAGTGAGAGAGTGCCAGTGGCTTTTGCACTGGCACTTCGGTCAGTCACAGGATACTGGATCCTCTAGAAGGAAGGAGACTTGGGTGCACAGATCTGCAGCTAAGGCTGATCCTGGAGAGTGCTATTAATCACACACTAGCACACACACAGACACACACAGACACACACACACACACACACACACACACACACGTGCACACTCAGCCAGAAGTCTTTCCATGAAAAGCAATCCAAGCACCATGTCTCCGTATGCTTGTGGAGACAGATCATTAAATGACAGATCATTAAAAATCTTTTCTTAAATCTTTCTTTGAGTCTCAGTTCTCTCATCTATAAATTGGCCTGAGCTGGACTTACAGACTTCAATCATTATTTTGAAAAGCTGTAAATATATTATTCTCCACAGGCATTGATTCATGAATTATTTTAAAAATACGACCTTTAATCTTTTAAAACTAGGAACTAAGAGTGAAGAGAACATGTTTCCAGTGGAACAGTATTGCAGTGGCTATGCCTTCAAACTAACCAGGTTAGGTCCCCACTTTCATTTTGCAAAAGTCACTAAAAAAAGGAAAGAAAAGAGGGGAAAAGAGAGAGGGGGAGCAGGCGAGGAAGAGAGAAAGTGGGAGTAAGGGAGGAGGAAAGAGGGGAGGGAGGGAGGGAGAGAGAAAAGAAAAAAAAAGGGAGAGGCAGAGAAAAGATATATTCCTATTCAAGATTTCAGAGTAAAAGGGAAAATCCCTAGGATCACAGCCAATTGTCTTGGGAAAAATTTTTCTTCCTGATCTATTTTTGGCAGTCAGCTCAACTTCATGCATCATTGTTTTACTTATGGCATGTACAGTAGCCAGAGAGAAACCCGTAATATCTTTCCTGTCTGGTGGGAATCTTATATTCCTATGCACAGTGACAAATGGCCTGATCACAACATTTTTTTTCCTGCAGGCATTATAGTGTTTTAAATATCTCTGAATCTGCGGAACACATTTAAAAGGAATAGGACTTACAACACACCAAGCACAGTAACCATAGTACAGATTAGCACAGATCGTCCAACAGTTTGGTAGCATCATTTTTAGAGTCTATCAGTGAACACAAAGCTATGAAGGGTGTGGGATATAGAAAAACAAAGGATATCCAGGCTAGAGAAGTACTCAGCTTGAGGAATTTTTTTCCTCCTAAAGTATATTACTCAAAAACCTTAAGCAAGGGCAGAAGTGAGATGGCATTGTGGGGGGAAAAAATTGTAAATGCTTAAGTAAGTTTAAGATTTTCACTGCCTTATTCTTTATTTTCATTTTAACCTTCTAGAAAAGGTAACGCTTTCTGGTAGTAGCTTGCGCCTCACACTAATTCACTGCTTCAGTTGTTTATACTTTAGTGGAGATTTTTCAAAAACATGAACTCTTCCCAGGAAAATATCTGTGACATTAAAAACTGACTCACGTTTCCTAGTTTTTCATGAAACAATGACATTTTTTTCCCTCTGATGCTCTCATCTAACTCCACAGGAAATTTTACTACCAAGCCACTTTCATCTCTTTCCCGGTTTGAAGATAAATGATCCTTGGTCTCCTTTAGACCTGCATAAATCACAAAGCAATCTACTAAGACATGCCTGTGGCACGCAGCTTCAACTAGAATCAAAAGGACAGTCAAGAATATCCATCCTGCTTACCCGGGGTGTAACCCAGGCAGGGTAATCCAAACACTGCGCACCTTTTCTTATACATACAAAGCATGCCACAAAGAAGTCGTTGAAAAATATGAATCAGCTCATCTCAGACAAAAAGTCCCCCGAGCACAGTGAGCTTCTCCTCTGGGCAACTGCAAATTGTCTGCCCTTCCTCAAAAAACATGGCCTGCTAGAAACCGAATTCTTACAAGTACTGCGTTGATAAAGAAATTCATTTTGTTGGGGAATTTTTAAATTATTCTTTATTTGTTTCTTATTATCATCAGCATTCATGAAACCCAAGAAGTGGAATACAATAAACACATCACCCCCCCATCCTGCATCCTGTGTCTCTGTTTGAGCATGCATCATTCTCCAAAGGACCACACAGAGCAGAGATACAGTTCTCCACCCCTCTTTTTTCACTTCACAAAAGCATTTTCTTTGTTGCTCCATCTTCAGATGTGTCATTTTTAAGGGACAAATTGTCCCACGTAATTGTATTTACCTCCACACAAGCTGTTGGATTGTGAGTCTTTAGGAGGCAGCATAAAGTCCAGGCTCTGCAGTGTAATTGGATCTGAGTCTGAGAGCCGGAACCTCGGGCTGATAACTCTGTGTCTCCCAGCCTCCGATTCTATCTGTATATTAAAATGGGACTCACGCTAGCATCTCTTTCCAAGGTTTATATAAGAACTGAATAGGACCCAGCAAGAAAAGCCCTTAGGGTCATTCACGTGTCATGCAACTGCACAATAGATGCTGTTTTTGTTATTTATTAAAAAGGAAAGAAAGAAATTCACTTTTTAGCGGATACCATTATCCAAGACGATATAGGAAAAATACTGCAATTTATTCAGAGGGGTAAAATCCAAGCTGTAGTTTGTACATTGTTATGCAACGTCCCTGCCCAAGTCTTGTCATCCCCAGCAGGAGGCTCCTAGCCAAAGGGCTTGCCGCAGCAGGTGATGGTATTGGACCCTGAGCTTGAGGCTTGCACCATGAAGCAATGGAGTCTGCTATCAGCCCAGTCACCCAAAACCACAACACTGAAAGGGAAAAATAGACATTAACTTAGTCCAGCTGCCACTTTGGGCCCAAAGAAAACTGAGGCCTGGGGAAGGCCACAGAAACAACAAACAGGGCCTGACCTCAGGCCAGCAGCTCACTTGTCTTTGTTCATGGCCTCTGCTTTGCTGCAAGTCTGGCCCTGTTCACAGCATACTGCGGATCTCTACAGGAATTCATGTCAGAAACTTAACTTCCCAGCCCGAAGCTTTTCTCCATCTCCTTGTTCTGGGTGAGGTCATCTTCTCTGGAAATCCCTATGATTTCTCTCTGCCAGCCCTCAGCCGGGCACACAGCAGTGAGGTCAGCATGTAAAGCACTAACGAGTGAAATCTTTGACTGAGCACAAACAAAGCCACATTCAAATCTAGAATGTTATTTCCTTATACTCCAAAAATATGATGAGTTCATCAGGTTCTTTATTTACTTGCTTTTCCTTTTTTCCCAGTAGTCTTGTATATCTGGGTGTGTTTAATTATTCAGTCCTTTCCTCCAGCACTAGAAAGACTACAGTTTTTCAAACAGATCATTTCAAGGTAGTTACACTTGACTTAAAACAGCAAGTCCTCGGTATCTATTCTCAAGAAGACAATCATACCAAGAGGTTTTTTTAAAGTAGGAATAAGTTTCTGACTTACAGTTTATCTACAAACCAATCACTACTGTTAGAGAATAAAAACAAATTTCTGATAAAATTTATCACCTGATGTAATCTTTACAAAAACTATATAAATGGACTGGCTTCTGCCCAGTTGACTGGCTTTACCCCGTAGGCGTCTGTAGCATTATTTTTATGTAGCAGCTTGTTAAAGTAACATACTTTAGGGTTTTGTTTTGTTTTGTTTTTTGTACCAGGAAGCGAACTCAAGAACCCAGCCAGCCACTTATGTTGCTGAGCTATATCCCTGGCCCCAGCTCTGTCTATTTTTGACAGACACCCCAAGTTAATTGATCCATAAATTTTTTTAAGATTTTAAAGAAATCAACTTTATAAGTTTCTCTCTTTCTTTTTTGTTTGTTTGTTTTTGTCTTTTTGAGACCGAGTTTCACTATGCAGTCCATGATAGCCTTGGGCTTATTTTGTAGCCCAAGCTGGTCTCAAACTTCAAAAATTCTCCTGCCTCAGCCTCCCAAGTGCTGAGATAACAGGAGTACACTATCACATCCGACAATAAGTTTCCACCTCCTTTATTCACCAACTCAAATTAGCTTAGTTGAGCATTGCCAAACAGAAACAAATAAAGATGACTTGCAATTACCGAGCTCTACTATGGGAACAGGTACTTTGAAAATGGCAGACAGTTCTTGGTTCTCCTTGAAGAGACTAAACATTAGCAAAGTATACTGAGGTTTCAACCCACATAAATTTTCCACAAATTTCAAAAAGGTATTGACTGAATGAGTAAGATGTTCACAAGCCTTACGTGTTCTTTTTATAAGAGCATTAGGTTTGTAGGAAAATCTTCTTTCTTGTGCTTATTCTTCAGGAGATTCAGACTTTTCCCTTCCCATAGGCTCCATCTTCTCTGCCATGTAGAACTCCATTTCTATTACCATCCAACTCATAGCCAGGGGAAAGACTCTCTGACCTGCATATTATAAATCAAATCAATGCACATCTACCATGTAACCAGGGTGTGCACAATATGATACAAGTTGCTATGAAAAATACAAAGACGTGTCCCTGTCTCCCAGGACTTACAATCTATATCATATTTTTGGGGGACCGTGACTAAGTGGGGTTCAACAAATGAGCTCACTGGAGACAGGACAGAGAACGGCCTGAGAACACTGGTGCACTCTGTGCCCGGCCCTTCCACTGCCTGGCCAGAGCAACCCAGAGCAGGTCCCCGCTTGGACAACCCAATTTCTAAATGTTTTAAATAGTAGTTACCTTCACAGACTTCTCGCTTTGGGCCAAGCTAAGTACACTCAATCTTTGCCACACCTTTATGAAGCGGGTATTACAATTCCTGATTTACAGATGTGGAAACTGGTACTGACAGGTTAAATTGTTTAAGATTAAATCAATTTTATTTACTTATTTATTGGGTGGCACTGAGGGTTAAACCTAGAGCCTTGTGCATGCTAGGCAAGTGTCCTGCACACTGAGCTGTCTCTCCAAGATGAAATCACTTCTAAAAGGTGGCAAAGAAGAAATATGAACTCAAGACAAAAGTAAATGCCGACCTGCTCAATCAGAATGTAGAGACCTACTTCATCAGTATACTTATTCTACCTCCAGTGTCATCCATGTCTGACAACCTTCCATTCAGGAAAACCAGGCTCATTGAAAGGAAACAGAAAGAAAAGCTTCACAATGGAACATAAACCTTAGTCAGAACCATCAACGCCCTCTCTTTTAATATTGTTTACATTAAGCTATAACATGAAATGGTGTTGCCCAGAGTTGTACTAAAGATATACTGTACTGTTGTAGTCAGGGGTTGTACACAGAGAACAACTCAGGTCAGGACATGGAGTTTATAATATTTTTATAATGGTCACCGGAAGTTAACACAGGAGAATGCAGGAAATCTATCCGCAACACCAACGACATAGATTATTTAAGTCAAGAGCCTAAACCCCACGACAATGTCCCACATGAGTCCAGATAAAAACCCAGAACTCAGGACAACGCCTCCACGAGTCCAACTGGAAGTCCAGGACCCACAAGGACTCACGCCAGTCTCTTTTACGGATTCATGCCGGGAAGACCCAAGGGTCAGTGGTGGAAGCCAGAAAGTCCATGCCAACAGGAAAAAGGAGCTGTGCTAGTGGGATGAGGGTTCCACACTGGAGCTGAGAAGTCATACTCACAACAAAGAGCGGGGCTGTCCTGAAAGGAACCACAGCTGTCCTCAGCGACACAGAGGCCCCGAGCTCCTCCGACAACAAGCACAGTCGGGAACGTGCCAGGAAGCAGCGTGACGAGTTCACCCTGGAGACCAGGCAGCACAGGTCTTCCCCTCCGGAGCCAGGAAGCAATGCTCGATGTGAAGACCAAAGCTTCTCCAGGAGAACCAACAGCTCAGACAGCAACTCGTAGGAGAACCAACAATGCCTCCATAACACCTCAATCCCTCTCCAACACCTCTCTTCTCCACCTATTTATCCTGGCAGCCCTCCTCAGGTGGAGCATCTTCTCTCAATGCATGCTGATGTAATCCAGCTGGCGTTAAGTTGACCACTAGTTATGGAACCATAACATGTACTAAATATAAAACTAGCCCAATTAAGTTTTAAGAATTTTCTTCTCCAAATTCTGAATGGAATGTGTAAATTAATTAAGCTTTGGTGCTATAAACTGGAGATAATCAGTCTTAACCTGCTGAAGAGCCTCTATGTCATCCTGCAGTCAGAAAGCACCAAATAATCAAGCACATCTCACATATTAAAAGACACATAACATTTTATTATAAAATAACACTACTTTCATCCAAATGGCTAAATAAAGGTTGCTGCTCGTTCTTGACATTTTTTAACTCAGTATGAGATCTGGAATTAATAATAAGTTTCCAGGGCCCATAAATTCCTCTGCTACCAACTAAGCTGGTGATGCTAATGTCAGAGAAAACGCTTGCCCATTCAATTTTAAAATTGATTATTTCTGCCAACCTAGGTAACATAGCAAGACTGTGTCTCCAAAAAAAATTGATTATTCCTAAAGGATAATTCAGTAATAATAGCAATTATGCCACTTGTTTTTTAATACTAAGAGGTGAATTTTGCTTTTCGACGAGCCTGGATTCATCTGTCAGCTTTTTAGCATACTAGCAAATTATGTAACCTCTCCAATCCTCATGTGTATATACCCTTCTCAAGATCATTGTAAAAATCACCCAAAGTACTGCTTTGGCACAATGTCTGGTACACAGCAGAGGCTGTTTGATGAAAAGTAGTTATTATTAACAGCTGTTTACAGAAAAGAAAAAATAAGGTAATGAGGATTAAGTCTGGGCTTCTCGAAAGAACAAGGCCTGGCTTACACTCAGCATCTCATCCATCACAACACCATACCCACACTGTGGGCCATTATCGCATATGGTTCCAGCTCTGCTGGATGAATGGGATGGATTGCTCAATAGGAATTGCTGTGTTTTTATGTTTTAAGTGCTATTTTTCCCTGAGGCTTTCAGCATGTCACCGTATTTCAATAACAAGTGGCTCATGTGTCTCAAAAACCAAGCACTGAGGATCACTGTCAGAGTCTGTTTATTCTTGAAAAGGTCACCCTCCTGGGGAGAACCTTATTTCTCCTTCGGGCAGTGTGCAGCAATATAAAGTTTGGGTACTCACTGCCAAGCTGTTCCCAGCTCAGTCATGTTCGGAGTGGACTCCTGAGCTTGGCACCATGGCAGGCAGCACAGCAAAGCACTCACGGTCCTAAAATACAGTCATGTGGTACCAGGAGACACATGCACTGAACAGTGTTATTCCTTGAGGAAAGACTTGAGATTTTGCTCTTTGGTCTCTTGAATACTGCTGGAAAAGTCTCTTTCTGCTTTGTGGTCCCAAGATTACTTCAGCTGCTTCTCCCAGTGAATAGTAGCTCACCACCGAACTCCCCATGCTGGGCAGAACAAGACGCATGGCTGTTCAGCTTGTCATTTGCCACTCCTTACTGTCTGGGTTGCAAGAGTCACCTAGGCACTCTCAGGTCTCCCTGTCTGCAGAATAACAGCAAAACAGAACAACAAGAAGAAAACTATGTTGTCTTTAAGACGCCCATCTCAGCTCTCAAGCTCTGTAATTCTATTACTGTCTTCCCTTTCAAATATACCTCTTTGTTATGCATTTCATTTTTTCTAATGATGAATAGTGTGTAATACAATTAATAATAGCTACTTAGAAGATATAATTAAGTTTATATATCATTTTCTACAACTAATATGCAATGAGTTTTAATTTTATTCATAATTACTAACTTCAGGATTTTTTAAAAAAAACTCTGTACCTTAAGTGGGAATATTACACCATTTTATAACCTCTTTTTGTGTTAATAAAACAACATAATAAGACACCACCCACGCAGATGATAAACCTCATTCCATCACCAAGAAGTATAATTAGCAAATTAAAGAGTTGGACTCACACTTATATCACTGAGGTTTTGTTTTCATTTAAGTAAAGCCTCTGACCTAAATCATACTGACTATAATATGGTACTAGGTAAACAAAACCCTGTATGTCTTTAGCAACTATGCTTTATTTTCCCATTTTGCATTTCTCAACATGCCATCTAGGTTTTGTTTACACTTCGATTTGATTTAGTCAAGATTTTTCTTCAATATAATGTAGTATCTTCTGAAAATAGAAGTACAAGCACATAGATAATGTGTGGATGCTTATTCACAACAAACACTCCCTTGTGTCAGCTTTTGCTGTTGGCGCATAAATAGAAATATTGGTGCTTTCAATTTAGAGAACTTTAACCTTTTCCTATGCCTTCTGAAAAGTGTCTTGGAAAGAAAGACCATTGCCTTAATTCAGGGTTCGCTGACTGTTTCTGGAAGAGCAGGACATAAAGCTCCCAGTCAGCATGCATTCTCTATAAGACAGGCACTGCTGCAATGGGAGAGGGACATAACCTCTTATAAAAAGTGCTCCCTCAGATCTAAAGGTCATCTCACCAGTCTGGGAGGCCTAAATATATGGAGAGAGATAGGCAGAGTGAAGTTCAAGTGTTGACTGCCATTTACTAGTTATGTGACCTTGGGCAAAGCATTTAATCTTTGCAGAGGTCTATCTCTCCATTTGTAATATGGGTGAAATATTGCCCACTTCATAAGAGTCAAGCAGAAATCAAATAATCATGTAATCACAAAACATGGTGGCACCTAATCACTGAGGGACACTCAGTTATTGTTATTGCTATCACTGGTATTTCTATTATTATTACCATTATTGTTATTATTATTATTATTATTATTATTATTAAACTGAGAAGACTACTCATGGTCTTGACCATAACTTTCAGTCAGAAGCATTAATTTCCCCCAGAAAGTTCTTCTGTGGACAGGGTAAGGGAATTAGCGCTCAAAGACAGAGAGAAAACAGCATCCTTGAATGGGTACCTTTGAAAGATGCTCAAAACAGTCTTTCTATACCTGCCAGAAGCTGCATTACTACCCACCAGGCTTGTCTCTGCTCTTAGGTACTCACTCCATTTCTGTTTCCATGCCAACCTTCCTAATGTACTTTGTGCCTCTCCTCTATTAGTCATCAAACACCCTAATTCAATGACAGATAAGGTGGGGATATCCCATCAGGTCCCTGCTTCTACAACTGGGAGAAGAGATGGATTAAGAGGTGGGATTTAAACAGAGACTGAGCCACAGCAAACAAAACACACACTCATACGCAGCAAGCACACACACTCCCATTCACACTGTTGCTCTTCAGCTAAACATACCCAGCTTGGTTTCTGCTATCAATTTTCATGATGCTACCCTCAGACTACACTCAAACCTCTGTGGCTGTCTACCGCTTTCCAAATCCTGACCATATGTATATAGAATCTCCAGGCTCTTTTATTACAACTAAAGATGATTAGTCTCTTTCATAAGATAAATTTCTATCACAAACTCCAGAGGAGTATCATAACACAAAGTTCTGAGAATGCCTTACATTTATTACAAAGTGTGTGTGAACCCAAAGCCAAGAAACAGATCTCTGATGTATTTATCCCATCACTGGGAAAAAATACCCAGCACGTGCCACTTAAAAGAGAAGACGGGCTTTGGTCCCTGGTTGGCTCCAAGGCAGAAAAACATGGTAGAAGGGTATGGCTGAGGAAAATTGCTCAGCCTATAGGAGCCAAGAAGAAAGGAAAGACAGACACAAAGATAGAAGAAAAGGAACTGGGGAGGAATCAAGGAAGAGAATCGCCTTTCTAGGTGACCTGCTTCTACAGTGACCTGCTTCTCCAACCAACTCCACCTCCTAACAGCCCATGAACTCATCAACAGATTACCATACTGATGAGCATGGCACCCCCATGATCCAATGGCCTCTGAAACCCCACCTCTGAACACATGAAGCTTGGGGGAACATTTTATATCTAAACCATAACACCCAAGTTCAGTATCTTCTTTTTATTTTAGTTGGTCTTGGACAGTAGGTTGGTATTAAGACAACTACTTTGTGGTCAGTATTATTTCAATCATTATTCTATGTTACTTTCCCTTTAAGCAACGTATTATAAGTTCAGTAACTGCCCTGGGACAGTTTTACAATTGAAATAATTTTAAATCATAGAATTAACCTGCTAGGCAAAAGTACAGTTTTTCAAGGAGATTTCTAAGGCTTTTTGAAAATGCTTATAGGTTTAAGAATGACATGCATTATCATTTAGTCAAATATGACCCAAAGGTGCTTTAAGTCTTTCCTTTTGGGAATAAATATATTGCCTTTGTCTACGTTCAGTATCAACAGCATCCTCTGCTTCAAGAATTTTGATACAAAAAAAAAAAAAAAGAATTTTGATACATTAACCATAATTTAGGAAAAAAAGTCTAGACAGTGTTTGGAGATTAAATGGAGTCTCATTTTGTGATTGTTTATCAAATGCCTTAGCCAATCAAATTTTAGCCATCCCTCTCCATTTGTTTTGATGTTAGAATAAAAACTTTTTAAAATCAATTACTGTTCAAATATAACTTCAAACAGATTTCAAAGAATCCAAGTACATTCAATAGCATTTGGGAAGAACCAGTTTCTCACTTCCTATTGTAGCCTCTTGCCTCTGCACTAACTCTAGTTTGGCAGGATTTTATAAGTGTAATAACTGCACTTTTACAATTAAAACAGCAGTATATTCAAACATGTACCCATACTTAATGTAGGCAAACATGCCCATGCAACCTCGCTAACCCTGAATTCTTCAGTCGATTATCCAGTCTTTGTGACACGGTTTTATTCTACTACTGACCTGAGTTATGCTGCCATTATTTGTCAAATACTGGGAATTTCCAATTGTTTTCCTTCTTTGTGAAGACAATGGGTCAGAATGTTTGAAGCTTAGGTTATCTCAGAAAAAGGGACATATGGTCCAAGAAAGAAGCAAGCATCCTGTTCTGCAGGAGAGAAGGTGTGACAGAAGGCATGCCTAGGGCACCGAGTACTGAGGGTCGGGGAGGCCAGAGCAGCTGTCATCTGGTAGAGAGGATTCCAGTGATGCCTCATCCTAGATAGCCTTGGTTAAGCACTGACTGTGTGCAAATATCCTGCCAAGCACCTGTGTGCCCATTTCATACTCTGACACAAAAGCCTGCATGAGCCCTCTTTTACAAAGAGGAAATGAGTTTGGAAAGGCCATTTAGAACTCTAGAGTCCATATGCACACCCAAGGCTGCCTGACTTCAGAGACTATGCTCTGGGTTTAAACCTGCTCTTAGACCAAAAGCAGTGCTGTGAGATCTGTAGGAAGCTTCCAACTTTTCAAGCGATTTCCAGCCAATGTCCCCTGGTCAGTCTCTGCAACACTTTGAGCCACCTTTGAGTGGAGTGTGGCCTTGGCTTCTCAAACCAGGAAAATGTCAGCAGTAGTGTGGGCAGCCTAGAGGCATTTCTTCAGGTTTTTTCCTCTAAATAATTACTGTAACGAATGCAATTTGCCATTTCTGGCTCCTCACACTTTCCGCCTCGTGTTTCTTTTTGATTACTTATGATTATCATAATTAACATTTATTGGACATATCACTGTGCAAAAAATAGAGGAAGACAGACACGCCCACCTTTTTTGGCTCATGATCCAAATATTTAGATTACAAACACAACGTTTTTGGCATGTTAATTTTGTATTAAGAAATAGAGAATTTTCAGGAAATGTCAGATGCTTATTTTAGGATCAGAGTAAGGAGCAATTCACCCCACACAAAGATTTGAACTTGACAAGCAAGGCCCTGTCCACCAACACACATGCGAGGAAAGCAGGGTCAAGGTTTCTTCCTCAGCACAATTGTTAGACGATGGGCATGTTTAACCCTCAGTAAAGCAGGAAGGGGCAGGGCTGCTGATCATTGTAGCCATCAGGGCACGAGGCCAGAGACATTAACAGAAGTCTCTGCTTACCATTCCTTATAGTCACAGATAAATCCAGCGCAGATCCCTTTGCTAGACTTTTAGGAGACACAAAAATAACATAATTAATCTACTTATTCTCCTTTCACAGTCTATAGAATAAGATTGGGAGCACAGAAAGTAAAAAAACTCACTCTAGTGTACTCACATCCACACTCTCTGCCCAGATTCTCTTTTAAAGACAGAATCTGAAGCCCAGGTGCACAGCATTTCCCATTTAAGAAACTGCCAGTTTCCTATGACATGATATTGAAGCCCACAAGATGAAAGAGCACACTAAATACTTGACAGTATTTTTTTTTTTTAGTTAATAGTATTCAACCTCCAGAAATATGAATTTCCTGAAGGCAGGAGTGAGCCCCATCTCTGAGGTGACATTGCATAACAAACACAAATTTCCACTGAAAGCCGACTATGCACTTCAACGAGCCAGAGTACAGAAAGTTTTATTAATGATCCAGGAGCAGCCATGTGTGTTCAGTCTGCGTGAACCATGGGGCAGAAGCGAATTTTAGTCTAGCACTTTCATTCTAAAGTTAAATGGGAAATCATGTGTATTATCCACGGTTATGCAGTTGGTTAGTAGCAGAGCTAGAGTATAAATACAGATTTTTCATTTTGGGTCGCTTGATTCAGAGTCCTTGCTAACATGTCATGGATTCCATGCTTTTTAAAGCTGCAACATGAAATATGCAGGAATCAAGATGAAAACAACGCAGCAATCCTCAGATCACCAAGCTAGTAGACTGGGAGGTGGAGGCCCGGTGCACTGATCATGGACAGCCCCTCGTGAACCAAGATGTCTCAGCAGAAGACATTCCTGCCAAGCCATCTGAGCCTGGAGGAAAGGTCCCATTAGGATGGTCTGAAACTGCATCTCATTAGTTGTTCAATATTTTGACTATCATCTCTGTTTACTGAGAGATCCAGAAGGTTGCTGAGCATCACTGAATTTATACACAATATCAATTTCAGTTATACTTGCAAGAGGCAACGTTTGCAGCTTATAAAGGGCAAAATATGCAAGTAATATAGAGAAAATGTTAAAACTGCTCTTAAGAAAGCAACAAACAACCCCCTTCTAGCTGTCTTAATTTTGTTTTGCCATAGCTATAAATCCTGACTACCTAAGCACAGAAAATCTGACAAAAATAGCTTTTTTAATGTTTGCTTTATAGTCTCAAGTAACTAGCTAAACCACTTAAAGGGCGTGCTCTTTCCCTTCTGTTCATCACATAATTCTGGCACCTTGTTTACTGTGCTAACTGGGGAGATAAAAAGAAAAAACCACACCTGATGCTTGTAAACCGGTTATTCAACTGAAAAAAGAAATCATCTAATCTCTTCGCCTATTGATGACATTACAAACTCCCACTGCACTGTAATAAATACTATATGTGTCAATTGGATTATAAGACAGCTTAGAATCTCTGCCCTTGGCATGTGGTATTGTACATCAGACTTAAATTTCCCCACCTAATTTGCTACAGTGAAGCTGCAGTATTATAATCTAAGGAAGATAGGTTTTTTAATCCCCCTTTAAAGACACACCCACAATCTTGGCAAGAGCCCTGATAGCAGGAGTCTTTAGATATGATGTCATATTTTGCATAAAGATTACTTCTGCACTGATATGCAAATGACTTTTTAAGATGGATAACTACATAAATTTAGCAATTTATGGCATTTATCGTATCTTGTGCTTTGAACATAAAGTTGTCTTTTTCTCTAAACTCTACTTGCCTAATACTTTTTCAAATGACACATTATTAACAATTACTTTGACTTATGGATGAGTGTAAAACATGTAATATATGGTATAATATGCGCATGAGCAAGGATGATCTGTGCCTTCTGAATCGGTTACTATGGGACCTTGGGAGCTGGACCTACCCAAGGCTGAAATCTGTTACTTCTGTAAAACCCAATGTAAGTCTCATGTCATAGCATTATTTGAGACAAAGATTATAAACGTTTTTACTAGCTTATATCAGTTAATTATATTTACAAATGTATTCCATTTGTAATCAGGTTTGCTGAAAGATATGATGGTGCTTCTGGTTTTTAAACCATCATCTATTTAAAATAATTAACATTATGCAATTTTTCCCCCATACCTGTCAAAGCAGTCGTTGAAAAAATGGGCCAGGAAGAGACATTGAAAATTCGTTTTCAAAGGGCAAAATGTTAGGTCTCAGCTCTCAATCGATTCAGGGCACACCTCCCGACCCAGCCTCGGTCATGTTTTCCCGTGTGTCAGACCTTGTGTAGTGAGATATGTTTTGTTCTTTCCAAGAAGACTATAAGTGAACCCACAGTGAGAGACAGAGAGAGATATGTATCTTGGGCTGTTTTTTTTAAAGGTATTTCATGGGTTGTATCAACAGCTAATGTCATTCCTCTGGTCTGGAAATTTGGAGATTCATTGCTACTTAAGCAGAATATTCCGCAATATGCTTTGAGTATTTTCCAGCTGAATATTAGCCTAAATTCACCAACTTGGATGTATAAACTTGATTCCAATCCAGAGGGCAGCTTAAATAGATTCCCTATCAGGGGAAAAGAGAAAGAATGCAAGAATCTCTGGCTAGTTTAACATTTCTTCAAAAGAAAGTTAACGTTCTGTAGTAAAGGAGGATTGATAATCTTTCAAAGAATATTCAAAAGTTAAATGATGTCAGTGCAGTGATGGGGGTGTGGCATATGGCCAGAAGACTCAGTGAAAAGTCTAGAGGTCTCCTCCCAGCCCTTTCACCAACTAGAACCAGGATGCTGGGCAGATACTTCCCTTTCTGAGACTCACTTTTCTCATTGTAAAAGAATGGAGCTGGTCTCATTCCCTATTTTACCACTGAATTCTAATGTGTTGGATTGAGTCTATAAAAGATCCAAACCAGGTATGTTGACGCACATCACTAATCCCGGCACTCAGGAGGCTGAGGCAAGAAGATCATTGCAAGCTCAAGACCAGCCTGGGCTACAAAGTTAGTTCAAGGCTAGCCTGAACTGCAAGGTGAGTCCCATCTCAAAAAGAGAAAAAATAAAAAAATAAAAGAATAAAAGATCCAAGATGGGCTGGCTTTAAAAACCAGCCCAAAATAGGAAGAGTAGGAGGGAGCTGGTATATTGGGCTGAAGAGCTCTGTCCAGGAAGATTTCTGGGTACTTCTTAAAGTAAAGAGTTAAGAAATAGCGGATCCTGGGAAAAGGCAGAACAGTAGCAGCCTCTCTGGGAGGAACAGCCCAGATGCTGGGATACGGCATTCTGGAGAAGACAAGAAGGAAGGAAGTGGGTCCCCACGACCTAGACCTAGGAAGAACGTAGAGTGAGAACTAAAGTCCACAGAGAGACTTTTTTAAAAAAGAAAAAACTTAAACAGAAGAAGGCGGTAGCTGGCAGTGCTTTCACCTGGAGCTGGAACCACCGTGTGAGAAACGTTGTTGGAACCAGGAGACAGACACATGGTCACAATGAAGCTGGTGGCTTGCAAGCCTGAAGGCCTCTCTGGTGGTGCCAGAGGGGAACAGTGGACTGAAGAACTGCACTGGCTGACAGTGAGTATGGGGGACACAGTCCTCCCACAGGAGAAGGTGACTGGCCAGGGGCCATTTTGGAGTCAGGCAGGATAACCCAGAACCAGTACTGCAGCTGGCTTCATTCAGCCACTCCTAGCTCAGAGCAGACATGGAAATTGCCTGCACTGAGTCCCGCTCCTGTGCATGGTCCAACAGCCACTGCCGAGGTTTCCTTAAAGCTATCCACAACCAGCCCACCTGCTGCCCATGCTCACATGGTGAGGGTTCCCTGTGGCTAACCAGCTCAGGAGGGGGGCAGCAGCCTGCCCCACCCCTGCTTGCACTCCACTAGCCAGCAAAAGCCCTACACCAGTGCACCCAATGGTCACATCAAATGTCCCTAACCAGCACACTTCAGAGAAACTATAACCAACACAGGAAGTGCTGGGGACCCCCTACCCACTTGTTTGGAAGAAAACAGGAACATGACAAGAGGAAGAAGCAAAAGGCAGTCTCTGGCCTCCAACCCAAGCAGTGCTGGCCCAGGAGAGGTAAGCACAGAAGAGATCGGGAGTTGCACACCTCAAGTTTCTGAAGTAACAGCAACTGCAATAAAGAAACAACTTCAAGAGGCTATAAAAGAACTTAGAACAGAAATACTATCTCGGAGAAAAGAAGAAATGAGAAACATAATAAAAGAATTGCTAAGCACCTCTAAAGAAGACACAGATGGAAGAATAGAGGAGCATCGAAAAATGAGGGAAACCTTCAATGAAGAATATAAAAAGATTTAGAATACATGAAACAATTTCAGAGATTACCAGGAAGTTAAAAACTCCATTGGAAGCTGACAAAATGATTGAAAGAAACTAAAGATAAACTGTCAAACCTTGAAGACAGGTTTGTAGCTTGTGACTGCAGGAAAGGAAAGATCTTTTAAAAATAACAAGGAACCAGGAAATAACAATACCAAGGCTAGAAGATGACGAGAGGAACTATAACTTAAGAATAAAAAAATGTGAGTGAAGAAGGAGAGGTAAACACAAATGAAATACAAAGGCTATTTACAGAAATAATTAAAGAAAACTTCCCAGGCATACGTAAAGGAAATGATATTCAGGTAAGTGAAGCGTACAGAACTCCATCCAGCTATAACCAAAATAGATCTATACCCAGACATATCATAATCAAGGTCCCAGAAATCCCACACAAGAACAGAATATTAAAAGCTGTCAGAGAAAAGAGACAGATCACCTATAAAGGAAAACCCATCCGAATCATGACAGACTTCTCGACACAAATCATAAAATCAAAAAGAGCTTGGAGTGAAGTATTCCAAGTCCTAAAAGAAAATAACCTCCAACCCAAATCGATTTACCCTGCAAAACTATTTCTTAAAATTAACAGAGAAACAAGATGCTTCCATGACTAAGAGGAACTGGGGGAGTTCGTGACCCACTAATCCAAACCTACAAAAAATACTGAAGGACATTCTAGAGAGAGAAAAGACCATGGTTTCAGGAACAGCGACAGAGGGGGCTCCACTGAACGGGGCAGACAGAGGAATGAAGGGGAAAAGTAGGCAACCAACAGCAGAAAAATAGCATGGCAGAGAAGTTTGGCTATAATCACTAACATGGATGATCTCAATACACTAATAAAAAGAAACACAGGCAGAGTAGTAGATCAGAAGATAGGGGCTATCAATATGCTTTATATAAGAAATACATTTAACTCAAAAGGGGATTTATAGATTGAAAGTCAAAGATGAGAAAATAATGCTCTATGTGACAAGGAACAAAAAAAAAAAAAAAGTGGGGGTAGCTTGCCCATCAACTGCGGATTGGTTAGAAAGCCATGACACTTTTATATAATGGAAAACTACACAGCTATAAAGAAAGAAAACCTTGAGGCTCTCATAAGTAAATGGATACGACTTGAGATCATGCTCAGGGGTAAAAAGGTTCAGAATCATTTAGGTGAATTGCAATCTGCCTCCCTAATCTAAAAACTACAAGAGTTAGTGGGATCCAAATGTACAATACATCCTGTGAAAGTGAAAGGGGAGTGGCCATTGTTAATCTTTTATCATGATTTGAAACCCATATTGTTTTCATCATTCTGTTTAGTTTAGTTTTATTCTGTTCCAGTTTGTCTACTTGTATTAGATTTGATGGCATGGACAGTTATTCCTCAGATAGCAGGATCTATTATGACAACCGTTTTTTACTTCCTGTTAGCTTGATTTGAAGCCCTGTATTGCTTTCAATGTTTTTGTTTTGATTGATTTTATTCTATTCTGTTTTGTTTGATCACTGTCATCTTGACTGATTTTATTCAAATCTGTTATGTCTGATAGTATCAAGTCTGAGGTTATAGGCAACTACTTTGAAGACAATAAGATGCAATACGATACCCATTCTGGTTTGTCTATTATCTTCTTTTTAAGTCTTATAATGTCTCCAATGTTTTATTCTATACTGTTTTTTTCAATTATATTATACCTGATGATATTGGCAATTCTTTTGAAGATAACAAGAGGCATTATGGTAGCCATTATTGATCTCCTTGTATTTTGTTTTTAAGTCGTGTACAGTGTTGATCCTTTTGTTTTGATTGACTCTATTTTGTTTTGTCTCATTAGATATTATTCTCTTCAAAATAAATTTTTTTAAAAATTTAAGAAATAGAAAAAGAAAAAACTTTGTTTAGGAAAATATAATTCCTTTAAAAAACAATTTAAATTTTTAAATTTTATTTTAAAGAGAATAAAACCAATCAAAACAAACTAGTGTAAGAGATCAGGACTTCAAAATATTACAAAATCAACAATAGTTATCATAATGCCTTTTGATGTCTTCAAAATAGTTACAGATAACTTCAGACATAGTAAAAATCAAATAGAATGGAATAGAATAGAAACAATAAAAACAAAACAATGAATGCAATAAAGGACTTCAAAACAAGCCAATAGTAAATCCAAAATTGCTACTAAAATATATCTTGCTATCTGAAATAGCTGCTCCTGCCATGGGGTTTAACATAATCAAACAAAATGAAAGAAAATAAAACCCAATCCAGTGAAACAATGGAAATGATACAGGACTCCAAAACAAGACCCTAGGGAATCAACAATGGCTGCAGCCCTCAGAAGGAGATCCCGCCTAGATGCCACACTGCACACTGCTGTCCTCTGAGCCCATGACCAGACCACTGGCCCTAGCCCTGCAGTGTTAGTGAAACACCAAAGCACCACAAGCACCCAATTGCATTTCACCTCCATAGCTATCGTCACAGCCTGTGTTTCTCCGGATAAGCCGGTCACTGATGGGAGGTGGGGATGAGGGGGTTGGTACTTCTTGTTTGCCAGCCCACTCACCGGAAGGGGCTGGAGTCTGTCTGTTTCCAGTCTGGGAAGCCCACATATGGTGCTGGTTCCCAGACTGGGCTTCCTTGCTAGTGTCAATTAAAAATTTAAGGCTTGGGGCTGGGGATTTAGCTCAGCGGCATAAGCGCCTACCTTACAAGCAGGCGGTCGTGAGTTCCATCCCCGGTACCGATAAAAAGGAAAACGACAAAAAAATTTAAGGTTTGGAAAAGTAGCTAGAAAAGGTAATGGCAAAGTCTAGTTCCAAAAGTATAGAAAGAAAAATTGGCAAATGAGATAAGAAAATATGAAAAACAAAATGGCAAAAATCAAAATATCCATCATTCATATGAATAAAGAAAAAAAGTTTCAGTGAAAACTCAGGCCATCATGCATCCATGCCACCACAATCTCTAAAAAGAACATCTGTGCCTCATGGTAAGGAATTTTTAGGACTATAAACTTGTGCTGACTTTATATGTCTATTTGCTGGGAGCTTGGTTTTACACGATGTGCAGTAGGGAATCACTGCTATCTAGTGAGGTGACAACCCTATGTCACCAATATAGCCTATGAGGGTGATTTGGGGAAGAGGGAAGGAGGCAAGGAATGGGTGAGGCTAGGGCAAGCAAATAGTGTCTCAAGGATTCTGGCATGAGGTGGAATTTACAGATGGTTTTGGAAACAAAACCCCACCATCCCCCTCCCAAAAACCCAAAAAATAAAAAATAAAACAGAAAAATTCAAGAGGAAAAAAATCCCCTGACCTCAGCATCATCTGTAGAAGACACAACTCTAAGGTTTGAACCTACAGGCCAAGAAGTTCTGCCACTAAAACTCCTGAGGACACTGGTGAAGGGTGGGCAGGGCAGAAGAGAGACTGCTCTGGTCATAGGCCTCAGGTGCTGCTTCTCCTGTCTGGTTTTAAACAGGACTTGAGTCTGAAGGTCTCGACTGTTAAATGGAAAAACAGTTATTATGTTTTCTTCAATAAAGTTGTTATAACAATCAGTGAATTAACTTTGCAAAACTGTTCTCAGAAAAGCATTTTGCTGTGTAGGTCAGGCTGGGTTCGTACTCAGAGCAGTGTTCCTGCATAAATTTTCTGAGTGCTCGGATTACAAGTGTACACCACCATTCTCAGCTTTATAAAGCACTTTTGAAATGTGTTGAAAAAGAGGTAATCTGGGGGCTGGGGATTTAGCTCAGCGGCATAAGCACCTGCCTTGCAAGCAGGCAGTCGTGAGTTCGATCCCTGGTACCGGTAAAAACGAAAAAGAAAAAGAGGTAATCTTTACTGTAGTGGAACTGTCCTATATAATATTATACGGTAGATACATGTCATTATACATTTGATAAGATCAATAGAATAAATACCAAGAATGAAACCTAATATGAACTACAGCCTTTGATTAATAATGCTCTATTTTTTAAAAATGTTTTTAACATACAGTATGGTTAATTCTGATGCTACTCCTTTATACACCCATTGATCAATTTCTGGAAGAAAGATATGTTAAAGCAAGGGTGTTATCGTCAAAGACATTAAAGGTACACTTGTGAAAAAATTAACAGAACAATAAAACCAGTTGAAAGATCAAATTAGGTTTCCAACTTTAGAAAAATTCTTGTTGGGATTCACTCAGTGAATTTGATTCTATGACTTCCAGCAGTCCAGGGAGATAAAGATTTGCAAGAAAATGTGTTTCTGTCAGTGGATAGTTGGTCAATTAACAACCAGTGAGTGGGCCCTCAGCTTTGCAGAGGCATGGACAAGACAATCATGAGCCCTATCCCCAGGGAGCTTACAGTTCAGCTGGGTGGAAAAGAGGGACATCTTATTTTATTTTTTATTTTAAAGAGGATAAAACTTAACAGAATATAGCCAATTAAAATGAAACAGTGAAATTAGTATAGAACTTCAAACCAGGATAATAGAAAATCAATAGTGGCTATCATAACATACCTTGTTATCTACAAAATCGTGCATACCATCAGACACAGTAAAATCAAATAAAACAAAACAGAATAAAACCAATCAAAACAGAACATTGAATAAAACAAAACAATAAATTAGAACCAAACAAAACAGTGAGAACAATATTGGATTTCAAACACAAGACAGACAGAAATCCCCCATACTTGCTATATTGCATGCTCTTGTCTTCTTAAAAGATGCTCAAACTACAGATTTTAAGCCTGCAATACAATACAATACAAGCATTTAGTTGTTTTTGTACCTCAGTTGCTATCAATTCAGCCAGTCCTGCAAACCAGCCAGTTGCTTATGGCAGTGGGGCAGACTCTTGATTCTCAGCCTGCATGCCAGTGGGTTCACAGGGAAGGTCATCTGGCTTCTCTCTTCCTAGGCCCCACGTGGTTTGCATGGCTCACAGCAAGGGCTAATTGGCTTCCTGTTGTGCTCCTCCCAGACCCAGTATGCCTCCTGCTGACTCATGAGAAGGGTGAACTGGCTTATTAAGAAGAACATTTTATAGTTTGTATCTACTAACTTCTCCTATGTGCCAGCCCCAATGTGAACTTTAAGTGTATTTTTTCATCTAGTCCTTGAGAGAAGTCTACAGATATATAGTATATTATTATTTCTTTTGTTGTTGGTTTGGTTTAGTTTGGTTTGGTTGGTTTTTGAGACAAGTTTTTGCTGTGAAGTCCAGTTTGGTCTTTTTTTTTTTTTTTTAATTGACAGTAATAAAAATACAGCAGAACAAGATGGAACAAAGCCAACTGAGACAATATAGTGAAACTGGTACAGAACTTCACAGCAGGTGACCAGAGTAATAGGTACCATAGTATATCTCATTATTTTCACAATAGATGTTCTGTCAATCAAGCATAGCAAAATCAAACACAATACAGAACATTATAGAACTTATCAAAGCAGTATATTGAACAGAGCAATACCATTAATCAGAACAAAACAAAACAGCAATAAAAATATTTGCCTTCAAAAAGATGGTAGAAGGAAATCCCCCTTATTTGGTATATTGCATATGGTCAGCCTCCCAAGAAATGCTCAGATCTCTGGCTCCCATTTGCCAACGGGTAATGGGGTGATAGGATGTTTGATTCTCAGCCCAAGCACCGGTAGGCTCACAGCTGCTTACCAGAGAGGCGAGCTGGTTGCTTGGTTTACCGGTGCCCTAAATTCCAGCATCCCAATTTGGTCCTGAACTCGCAGTGATCCTCCTGCCTCAGCCTACTGAGTGCTGTGATTATAGGCATCTGACATCATGTTTTGCTATTACTAACTCACTTTACATGTAAGATAGTAAGAGTAAAGTCAACTGTCCAATGACACAAAGCAAGTGAGAGAGCCAAGGTCCAAATGTGAGCCACATGATCCCAGAACCTCTTTGTTGTTTCTTCGTCCCTAGTAAGTCATAATAATGATTAAGATAAGTGCAGCAAAAGGAAGTCCCCTAGTCCAGCAGGTGAGAGACGTCTCCCTAAGGTGGGTCTGGAAGCTAAGCAGGTGTTAAACTGTCAAAAGAGTGAGAAGCCTGAGGCAGGAAGTTGGTCCAGGTAATTATGAAAATTACACTTCACATTTACTCACAAAGGGCATCATAGCATTACCACATACGTATGCCCCAAATAGTTTTCAGTAAAGACCACTGTATCCATTATTACATGCTCAGGCCTAAAATGGCTTTAAATGCACAGTTTTCAAAAATTATTTTAGTAATCCCAATGGAGTACAGAATTATCTTTTATGTAAATTCAAGATTAGAGAACCATTTCTATCTAGGCTATGCTACAGAAATAGTCTCAGAGATCCATTCCTGGACGGCTGTCTCAGAAACCTAGCCATTTTGGTCATGAAAGCTTTGTGCCTGCATGATAAGAGTGGGGGAGGGCTGGGGATTTAGCTCACTGGCATAAGCACCTACTGGCAGGTGTAAGGTCGTGAGTTGGATCCCTGGTACCGAAAAATAAGAGCGGGGGGACCAAGGAGGGAGGATTTTTGAAATGCTTGACTGTGTGGTGCAGATGGAGGGTCCAAGGGCTGCTATAACTGAGAGATGGAAATCACCATCCTTTCCGAGGTGGGTGCTCCCCAAGGGAGGGCAGGTAGGGTTCTGGGCTCTGGCAGCTCCAAGGATCAGGATGGAGCCTCTCTTGGTTACAACAGGGCCAAGCAGCAGATGAGGTGATTGCCTCAGGCCTTGCTCAGGCTGCAGGCAGCATGGATGTACTTAAGTCTGGGATGCCTGGTGCCTTCGTGTGTG
This sequence comes from Cavia porcellus, assembly GCF_034190915.1. Lineage (NCBI taxonomy): Eukaryota > Metazoa > Chordata > Mammalia > Rodentia > Caviidae > Cavia > Cavia porcellus. The sequence continues at coordinate 9,798,768 of NW_026947500.1, read as the reverse complement.
AAGAGAAGGGACCAAGTTGCCACTCCAGCCACATCTACACACATTTAGGTCAGCAGCTGCTGAGTGCCATCCAACAGAAAGGCACTTCTTTTTTTTTATGAAAAAATAAAGCCAAATATCATGATCAAATAATAAGAGAATAACAGTAGTCATTACACTGTGCAGTATTATCTTCAAACTGATTATTCCAAGTACAAGACATAAACCAAAAAGATTCTTAAAAAAAGAAGCAAACAGATAATAACACAAGACAGAAAGGCAGTTTGAAAATACATTTTACAATTCTAGTCCAAAGCAGTTTTTATAATTCTGTGGTTCACTCCACTGTCGTCCTAGATCTCAAAGGTCATACCCTCAATTCTAACCATAGGTGTCTTTTTTAAGTGGATAAGATGGCCATCATAGCCCAGTGCTTTGCAGAAACTTTTTACAAGTTAATTTTCAATCATAATTCCATTTCCAGTGATGAATCGAGCAAGGACAATGTAGCTTCATGTACCAACACTGTCACATACAAAGGACTCTACACATAGAAGAGCAATCAAGATATATAGTGTTTACATTTTAAAATATTTATTACTATGGAAGACACATCGCCATTAATTACCCTCATCACACTCTCCCTCACTTTGACCTTACCTCAGTGTTCTTGCCGATTTCTCAAGCAGTTCTGCACGTCCTGTTTTGTGCCTTTACAAGATGTGATCAAAAATACAGGGGACGCTGCTGCCAAGTGCTATCTCACAGAAAGATAGACTGTCACAAAAAATATTTCAATGCATCCTCGTCTGCTTTGTTAACCAGATCTGGCACCATGCAACTTCTGGCTCTCCCCCAAGCTCCAAATGATCATGACCAGAAGGGGTAAATGTTTTGAATAGATTCATGATCCTGAGGGAGCCATGACAGGCAGACTAAGCACACACACCAAAGACTTCAGAACTGCTTCAGAAAGCATCTTGTGGGGAAACACTATTTTGCTTAAATGGTTATGCTTTGACCTGCGCTGTTTTGTTGTTATGCCCTCTTTTATCTCAATCTCCTTTTTTTATTATTTACTTTTTCACTTTTATCCTTTTAATTAAGGGAAAAATAAATAAAAAATAGCAGGATATATTATAGTAACCCATTTGATTTCCTATTAACTTGATTTGAAACCCTGTATTGCTCTCACCATCTTGTTTTGACTGATTTTCCTCTATTCTGTTCTGATTGATAGTACCAAGTTCGAAAGTATAGGCAACAACTGTGAAGACAATAAGATTGATTATGACGCCTATTCTGGTTGACTATTATCTTCTTTTGAAGTCCTCTAATGTCTCCAGTGTTTTGGTTTTATTGGTTTTGTTCTTTACTGTTTTGATCAATTTTATTATAACTGATGATATGGGAAATTCTTTTTAAGATAGCAAGAGGCAGTATGGTAACCATTGTTGATCACCTTGCATTTTGTTTTTACAGTATGTATTATGTCCATCCTTTTGATTTGACTGACTCTGTTCTGTTATGTCACATTTGGTTTTACTCTCTTCAAAAAAAAGTAATAAGAACGGTGGGAGTAATAAAACCCAAAATGTGTAATTGTCATTGTACAAAAGAGAGGAAAAGAAAGTGCTCTAAAGGATATAACTGTATGTGTATAGGATAGATAACCATATTACTGAGTTTTGTTGGATCATTGAACAGAACTGTTTGCAGTCTCACTGTTTGAAAGTCCCCTCTATATGCTTTAATTTTGTAACTTGAACAACTATTTCTAAGATGATAATATGTAATCTATTAACTAGTGATTTCCTACTGTTTATTTTTTCTGAATTTCTGTATAACTTGGACCTTTTTTCTGTTTTTTTTTTTTTTTTTTTTTTTTTTTCTCCTTAAATAAAATTTTAAAAAAAAAGCAAGGAGGAGAACAATGAGATCTGGGCATTTTCAGGAAGGGGGAGTATATTGAAGAAGGTTAAAGGCAGTGTGTTTTTTACTATGCTAAAGGTTTTTTAAATGTAAACATTCACGGGTTTTTCAGTCACTCTTGTGATTTTACCTATTGGGGGAAGAGGAATAGGGACCTCCCACCAACTGTGGCCTGCTTTGTAGCTGGACTGTCACATATAGAACCAGGCTCTCACACCTCCCCATGGAGCAGGGCCCCCCTTTCATAGAGCAGGTCACCAAGGCCTGGTGGCTTCCACCTTCTCATGATTCTGCTAAGTAACCTTGATACATGAGCATTAGTCAAAGAACACTAAGGAATTTCTTGTGCTCAGCATAAAATTGCCAACCTCTTATGAGGGTCACCGAGGCCATGCAGTTATGTCCCAGAGCCCGGCCTTCCCGGGGCAGCACGGGCTGCTGACCATACTGGAGGTGTTTGAGGACACAGAGACCTTCTGGGAGAGCCCCTAATTTAACGTTCAAATCAGTAACACTTTTGTGTCCCCGATGTTCGCCACCCACCATTTTGCAACCAGCTTTAAAACCTGGGGAGATAAAGAAAGCCCAGGCAGGACAGGGGGGACAAGGAAGTTAGTGAAGGGAACTGAGGGGACCACATGTAAACGACGAGGGAAATGGCGCCAGACAGGACCAAGGTCACCCACGTCCCTTCTGCTATAAGCCGTTTGAGAACAAGATGCAAAAGTGCCTGTGAGCTCGACTCCCCAAGGAAACGGAGAATGGATCTTAACCATGCTGTTACTTGATAACGAGAAAAGAGTTATTTATGTGTTTCACTTCTCAAACCTAAAGAAATAAGGGACTAACCCAGCAGACTCCGTGGAGAAGAACTTGCCCTCACACTCCCTGTTGCCTCTAGATCTCATCTTTTATTTCTTTTTTTCACCAACTTTAATATTTCTGTTATTAAAATGTAAGCCAATAAAACCTAGCTCATGAAAATTAGAAGTTTAAGCAAGCAATAAATGTTAGCCTACATCACTATTTTAAAGTATATTCATAGGCAGCGTTTGTCTTCTTTTACTATTTTCTTTCCAGTGAAGGAGGCAGCTTTTTTTTAGGAAGAAATTCACACACTCTGTGAAAATCTGTGCCTATTTCTTATCTTCTTGGGTATGACTGGTAGCACAAACAATAGAAATTTGCATTAGAAACACGTGATTCCCCTCTTCTGTGGGTCATACCTTACAAGTAAATGCTGAAATAATGACTTTCTTTGGACATCTTTCTTAATAAGGACTGAGTTTTGAAAAAATAATAACCACCTGGCAAACCAGCTCCTCTTTGAAAGCTGAATTAAAACCAAATGAGAGAAATAATTAGGACATCTGGAAATAATAAAAACAAAAGATACCAGACACTTCTTTGACAAAACACAACAAACCAGAGACATTACTATGTAAAATCTTAATTGTGTCATATGATAAATCCTTCTCCTCTTTCTCTCTCAGTTCCTAATCACAATGAAAAAACACAGTATCTCCATATGGGAAGCCAAAGCAGTAACACTGTTCCAGCCTGAATGGGCGGGCATGAAGATAAACAGAGGTTGTTGTGGTAGAATGTTGGGTCTGTTTAGATGCAACACTGCAATTTGAATGAATTATTGTTTCTTTTCTTTGTTCTGCATACGAGTGCTAATTTTTATTGCTTGCAAGTTGTTTGTGAACTAATACCTACATTCTGATGCATGTATCAAGTCTTAAATTTAATTTTAAAATACAGAGCTCATTTGGATTCTGCTATTCAGATTGAGAATTGTTCCTGAGATGCATTAAGCCCCCCTCAACATCTACCGCAGATACTCCTGTAGTCACTGCTATCTTTTAGTACGCTCTGAGGTACATAATGTTTACATACCTGTGTGCAGCTGGTACACGCGCATCACACATCTCAATCCCCTTTCTCACCCCCTTCTCCGCCCTCCATTCCTTCCTCCCTTCCGGAAAGATCTGTCCTCCTATTTCCAATTACCTTTCTTTTCTTTTGTTTTTTCTTTATAATCGGGGTTTCTTAAACAGATATTTAAGCTTGCATGTACATTGTGGTTTCAAGGTGCATTTTCCTACAAAACAGGATTTTTTTCTTTCTACTTGGGGTTGGGGGCGGAGGGATATAAGGCAAAATGGAAACAGTAATCCTCTTTAGGAAATGAGATGACTAGAGATTTCACGTTTTTAATATCATTTTCTTCATTTACTAAAGTTTTCATAGTTTGAAGCCAAACATAATTTCATGTAAATTCTTAATTTTATAAATTCATATCAGAGGAACCCAGAAACAGTAACAGCATGGCATGGACAGGCAAAGGAATGGAACACACAGGAATGATGTCCACGCCTTCCAACTCCATCAAAGTGCAAATCACCTGCCCTGAAACTTAACCATAATCTAGGGAACAGAAGGGTCCCGGGGTAAATTGGCACCTCTCTCTCTCTGCACAGAGTGGAGCCTATATAGTTCAGGTGGCTCTGGAAATCAGGTTATCAAGATATTCAGTGACTGACATCCTCCATGGTGGTGTGAAAGCCGTTTAATCTCCCCGGTCTCCTTGCCATCAGAATATCTTCTTTCCACAGGCAAAACTTCTGCTTAAAATTAATGGAAACTGAGCGAAATGGGACATCTCTGCCTTTACTTTTTCTCTCTGTCAAACGAAGATAAAGGTTTTATTCAAACTTTTTTTATCTGAAGAAGAGCAGCACCTGAATGAAATGTGGTGATGATCAGAAATCTTAAGAACTGGAAATTTTCCAGACACTCGCACAAATAATACAATCCTGGAAGAATGAGAAGGGAGATACCCTGAACAAAAACATGGCTACATAAGCAGCCTTCCTTGAAATGAAAATATGTGCCTTATTTAAGAAGTGTTGACCAAAAACTCAAAAGCAAATTTAAAGATCTCATTTAACCAAAATGATTCAGGATTTTTCATTTCAGCATACTGGCAAGTGCAACAATTGAACCTTTCTCCCTCGCCCCTCCAAAGCTTAACTTGGACATGACCTCTACTGAAAAGTCTTTCTTCAGCATGTTTAATCTTCTAAAATCTGCCCAACTTAAAAGACATAAATAAATATAGAGATTACCGGGGGGTTTTTTGCCCAATTCCACAACTAACTAATAAAAATTAATCAGTAGTCTGGGGTGAGTTCTTTAATTCTTATGAACCACAGAGCGGTACTCCACAAATATTTATAAAATGAATACATAACAGAGTGGTCAGGTGAGGTCAGATTTACTTCCCGTCACTAACATCTTTCTCTAATCTCGTCTAATCTATGTGTCTGTTTTAAACAACAGCAACATTTCTTAGACACAGATCAGCCAATGAACACCAACCTCCTATCAGCCTCTGTAAAAATTTTTAAGAATTTATATGAAACAGGAAAAAATAAAAAAGGACTATAGTTGATTTTCCTGAAGCCAGTGATGGAAAACCTTTTAGAGCTTTCAAAGATAACAAACAGCCAGCTGTGACACATATACCATATACAATGCCTAAAGAACTGTAGTCTAAGCATATGCACTTTGTATTTCTTTAGAAATATCTTTTGTTTTATGAAATGGTAGCCTCGTTCCAAAGTCAGATCTTAAGCACATTGCAGAGAGCCACTCCAGTTAACTAGACTGCCTTGTTTTAGGATATCAACTGGCTCAGGCCATGTAGAGACCCTCAAGTCATGCAATGAAAGCAAGAGAAAAATGTACAAACTAACCTGTTGGAAAATCTGAAAAGAGTGGAGATTAGGCAGGAAAGTGGAGAGCGGTGAGCGGCAGCCAGTTCAGGGAGTTCAGACCCTGGAGTACAGCACTGAGACCCAGAAAAGTTCTGCAAGGTGAACTGGAGTCCTTGGGGAGGGTGAGGTGACGGACCTCGAGGCAGAAGAGGGAAGGGGAAATTGCACATTGTCTCACCCACAGCATGAGGCAGAAAGCTTGAGCCTACGGAGGTGCAGTGGTGATGGGGACCCTGGAGGCCTCCGGGGACAAACGCACCCGCAGAGAGGAGCAGTGGGTGCGGCAGGCTACAACAGCTGATCAATGAATCCATTCCAGATGTCCTCAAGAGAGACTGGTTGCTTGGATGCTATTTTGGGGTGGGGTCACCTGAACCTGGAACTCAGGGCAGCCTTCTGGGAGAAGGAAAAGAAAGTATTTATTTTTTTAAAAAGACAAAAAAAGTGATAGATCTCTTTTCTGAAAATGCACTAGCTTTAATCTGTGTTTTCGATTCTATGCAATGTTTTTCCACGACAAGGAGCGGATATCTACTAGGTCAGGCACAATAAAGGAGGGAGAAGCAGAGGACGGAGTTAAATAAAGAACTCATAAAATCCATCTGGAGCTGCAAATCGAAGACGAAGGTACTGTCATAGTCTCTGAGGAGTTTTCTCTTTAAATCCTTTCTGATTATTTTTTTTATCAACTTTTCCTGCTTGCTCATCTTCCATGTGGCTCAGCACAATTCCGGGAACCCCAACTTGGCAGCATGGCTGCTGAGATTAACCTGCTACAGATTATCTCTGAGTTAGCTCAGACTTGGAGATAACTATCTTACTGGACACTGATTTGAAAATGAACTCACTGGCCTGGAGTTAGATGTCCATCCTAGAGTTGGTTGCATAGCAGGTTTTCTAGAATGGACTCTGAGGGAGACAGTCAACAAAATCACATCTAGTCCATGATTTCATCCTATAATAAGTGGTGTTTGAAAAGTGGCTATCTGGCTGCTTTTTTACATTTAGGATAATGGTGGGGTCTGGGGTTGAGAAGGTTAATGCAGAGGAGCTAACAGACACTTATCCTACGAGACACAAATCTGGAAATGCAGTGTTCTTCTACCTGAAGTAACATTGCATAGAATTGAAAACAGAGACTAAAGCTCATTCATTTTTAGAAAAGAGATTTATTACTATTTTGCCTTTTTTTAACTAAATACTTTCTCTTTCTTACTTTTCCAGCACCTACAATATACAAACCATCTACCACCTTCGTTTTTATATTTTTTTAAGTACTGTGCAAAAAATGTTTTCCAGGAGAAAGGCAGAGCCCAAGCTCCCTCCTTACCTGCATGTGGCCTTCCATATTTTGCGTGCGTCTAGGTTGGAGGATGTATCCAACCTCAGACTCTTTCTGCTCAGATCACATAACCTAATAAATAAGACCCAGTCCATACCTAGGATGCCCGGGCCCCAAAGAGAGCACATCAGCAGTCCCACTACGTAAAACTCTCGTCACTGTCACCTTTCCATTGAGATGCCATCCAGAGAGGTGGATGCAACTTAAGGAAAAAGAAAGGGCATTAGTATTTTATTCAATATTTCAACCACCTTAAAAGGTAAAATATTATCCTTATTCCCTATACCAAGGAACAGAGTCTCATGAGGCTTGCCTATGAAATACAAGGATCAAATACCCAGTAAGAGATGAAGCCTAGGTTGAAGAGAACATATTGAAACATCAAAGTCTGTGCAGCAGTCATTTACTAATGAATCCTTTTTGCCTCCAAATTTTAGGAGTCAAACCGCACTTAAACTGAGCTCTCATCACTCCTTGTCCTAAACAAGTACCGTCTTCCATAATTATCATAGAGTTCTCTCGGAGTAGCTCAGAAAAAGTACAAAGATGTGGATTGGGCCAAAGATGGGAAGCAAGGCCCAGAGAGAGCTGTTATTGCTTCAACCCTGTATTTCTTGTCTAACCATCATTTAAAAGCTCCCTAAAAGGCTGTGGTCCTGAGTCCATGCCTCTGAGCAGTCCTGTGCACTGTGACCAGCATATCTGTTTTGTGCTGAATAATCAGTTGCATATGACTAAAGTGGCAATTTTTCTGAGTAGGTTATTAAAAGAGTGCACCTTCTGTCCTGGATATCTATCTCTCTCTCTGTCTCTCTCTCTCTCTCTCTCTCTTTCTCTCTCTCTCTCTCTCTCTCTCTCTCTGTCTCTCTCTTTCTCTGTCTCTCTCTGTCTCTCTCTCTGTCTCTCTGTCTCTCTCTCTCTCTCTCTCTCTTTCTCTGTCTCTCTCTCTCTCTCTTCCTTTCTTCCTTCCTTCCTTTCTTTCTCTCTGCTCTATTGTAGATCATCACCCTAAGGGAAGTTAGTTGCCATCTCATAAACACCTTAGGCTACCTACAGAGAGGTTGACATGGTGAGAAACTAAGTTATCCAGCTAACAACCATAAAGGTGCTAAAGCCTGTCAACAAACATGGGGGTGAGATTAGCAGTGCATTCCCCATCCAGTGTCCCAATGATACCACAACCCAGGCAAACATCTTGAATGTGATTTCACAAGACATCTTAAACCACAACCATCTAGCAGGCTCCCCAAGGTTCCTAATCCACTGTAAAGAAATATTTGGGTGTAATTTGTTTTGCATTAATGGAAAATAAACTCAAATCTCAAGATTTTCTTTCAAGCACAAAATAGTTCTACTTTGCCCCACTGAGATTGTTAAGAAAAATACAACTTGCCTCCTTTGCCTCCCAGAAATACATTATTGGAGTTCACTAGCTGATTCCTCCCACATAGACCTCACCTAAGCCAGGAAACTGGAGAAGCTCTATAGCTGGTTCACAAATTTTTCCACTTGAAATACACATGTCATTCTAAAAGGCAAAATCTTCAGAAAGCCTAAACCGTTTGAGTCCTTTGCTCAATCATTTTTACATTTTCATTAGTTTTCTGAATGTTTCACTCCTAATAAGTCATTCAAAAGACACCAAAAAAATTTAAAGGAAGGGTTTCACTTCTATGCTGGGCAGAATATTTAAATCATACATTATTGTTTGTTTTCAGGAAAACCAGTAAAATTATGCAACATAAATTATTTCAAAGCATCTGGGACTTCGATTCAATTTAAAATCCTGTGGGTTTTATTACCAGAATGAACGATTGCAAAATATATCCATGCAAATGAAGAGATAAAAAAATTAAAGGGCATATGAAATTTAATGCACACTACTTGTAATTCCATGCCAAATTGTTGCAAAAGACAGTAGCTTTGCAAGAGCATGTAAAAATGTGGTTTATAATATTTACAACTTGAGAATGTGATTTTAATATTCTATTGTCATGGATATATATTATAAACAGAGTAAAGAATCAGTTCCTGGCGTTACTTTGAGGGGACATGGGAAGAGGGTTCCCTGAAGCTGTCATCAGTTTTACTGCCAAAATAAAAGCCCTGTTTTGATAAAGGTGACTCACTCCAAAAGTACACTGCAGTGAAAATGTTATGAAAATGGAGAGTCTTTATTTTTGAGTGTTTTTCTTCTCAGAGCTCATTTGGGACCAATCAATTTTTGTCAATATTTATGAAATTTCAAAAATGTGAAATTTTAATATATTAGAGGCTTGGGGGGGGTAGAGGTGGAGGGAATTAAAACTGAAGCTTTCTAAGAGGCATGACCCAGAAAAAGACGGAGTCAGGTTATGTGCATAGAATGGCCAAGCCAGGATGGTAGAAATCATTTCAGTAAACAAGGAGAAGGCTCCAAACTCCAGATTATTCACTATCCCAACCTCCATGTTTCTGCCTGAACTTTACCTGAAATAAAAATCCACCGGCAGTGTTTTCTTCCATAAAACTCTCCACTGCTTACAAAATATAGACTAGATTCCTAAGTACCACGACACTTCCGTTTGGTCTGGACCTACCTTCTCATGTAAGGGAAAAAATGATTCCATATGAAAAGACTAAGAATTCCAGTTCAGTTCCTCAAAAACGGTATGGACACCCACTCCCTCTGCAGGCTTCATCTCTTTCTAATTTTTACCTCCAACTTGAACAAACTTCTAGAACAAATAGAGTCATGACAACCAAGAATCAATGAGGACATTTCCTGGTTAGGACTGATAGTGTGAAAGGAAATAGGAGTTATCACCAAAAATAAAAATAAAATAAAAATTAACTGACACTAGCATCTCCTTTTCCTAACCTGTTGTGCTCCAGGCCAGCCAGACCAAAAATAGTACCATAATCCTTGGTGTTCTCCCCAAGAAGAGAAAATCTCTGGGCTCATTCCCCAGTATCAAGAAGATGGCAAGATTTGAAATTAGAGAAAAATGCTTGAAATTCACTAGGCCAAGACAGCAAGGTCAAGCATAGAGGAGACGATTGCTGAGAACCCTCAGCCTACAAAGACTTTTTTCTTTGGAACTGTTTTTAGTGGGTGGGGAATTTACCAACAGTATGGAGACAGGAATGTGCTACCTTCCACAGAATGCCGTGGAGAGGGACACTCTGAGAGCAGCACTGAATGTGGTGGTGTCTAGAGCTGTCCTCTGTCAGCAAAATGTCATCCAGAACTCCAGCGGCCAAGAGATCAACCCCAGCTGCACACGGGAGGAGCCAGTGACATCAGACAACACCACAGCCTAGAATTGGCCATCTCCTTCAGTGTGCCCCATGGTTGAGTCTTCCACCGTCAAATGGCTGAGGGCTCAGGACCATTTACAGGTTCAAAAAACATATGATATACTGTGTTCTAAAATATTCAGACACTAGACAGCGTTCAGAAGCCATTCCTAGATTCCTACATGCTGGAGATGGCCAACTTCTCCGAGCTTTCAGTGATAACAGACACCAGCTGCAGCACAGGTGCCCTAGGTCCACTACCACTGCCACAGACCCTTTTCCATGCTGAGCGCCACATGCATGATCTGTAGACAGCACGTTATTCCCCCTTATGGAAAAAACTTCTGCAGCCTTTCCTCATGCCTCTATCTTTTTATAGTGTTATACAGGATTCCAGACTATAACCATAGGTGAAATCCAACCAGCTGCCTATTTTTATATGACCTTTAAGCTATTCTAAATGATTAGAAAATAAAAAAAATATTTTGTGACACATAAAAATGCCATGAAATTTGAATTCCCAATGTTCATAAATAAAATGTTATTGGTGCACCCATGACCACTTACTTATCTACGCATTATCTAAGGCTGCTTCAGCCACAATGGCATAGTTGGTTGCAGGAGCACAGAGCACATGTCCTGCAGTGGAAAGCCTTTAGCATCTGGCCCTTTACAGAACGAGCTTCCTGATCTCTTCTTTATTCGTGTGGAAAAAGCAATGATCTGCTATATTCAGGATGGAGGGTTGCATTTTTTGTTAGTAAACCAAGTGCCCGGTGAGGGGCAGGAAGCAGACTGAAGTTCCGGTCTCAAGCTCCCCCTCCACCTTGTGCTAAGCGAGAATGCAATCGTCCCCAAATGTACCTGTCTGGAAAGCTTCCGTATCCCCGAAGGACCTGGAGGTGAGGCGACAATAGGACAGACAGGAAAAGGATGCAAAAAACACAAAAGGGGAGGGAAGAGACTATTCCCAGGCTGGGTCCAGTACACACATATCTAAAAGAGAAGGCAGCAGAGAGTGGAGGGGAGCGACCAGGCTGGACAGGGATATTAACCATGTAAGGCCCACTTCACTCCTAGTCACAAGCAGCCTGCCCAGCAGTTTCAGAGCTCACATACTGCAGTGAGGCGCTGAGAAGCCTCCTAATCAAATGAGCCCCCAGGATTACTCAAACACTGGGCTCTGAGCTTACCGATGTTTCTCAGTAATTACATTCTATGGAGAGAAGCTAGTTTAAACATTTAGGGTGAAAGAAAAATGAAAATGATTTGGCAATTAAAATATTTGCCTCAAGGAGTGTTTCAAAACATTTTTTAAGTTTTTCCTTTTAACTGAAAATGTTAGAAATTGATAAGCATGCATACTAATGTCATTTTCCCGTATTCCTATCTTGACCATGTTTTGTTTTAAAGTCAGTTAGGCAAGCTGCTGATTCAGAACAATACTTAATTGCTTTTTGTATCCCTTTGATTCTGCAAACATTTATTAAGCACTTATTATTTGCAAGGCTCTGTGCCAAGTACATAAGCGGGTGAAAACAAAATGAATAATTCCAGCCCCAGAGAGATTTGCAGTTCAGTAGGAAAGAGATTAAATATGATTAGAAATAACAAATATTTAATACTGTGCAGAAATATATGGGAATGTGTGCATTATATGAGTGTAAAATTGATGAGATATTTGGGTTGTGAAAAGTGAAAACATTACATCTGGATAACCCAAACAAAATGAACTTTTTCCTCAACTACCACTGTGCCTTGTAGAAGGAAGCTACAGATGCAGTTGCTGACACCAGGGTTTTTCAAAGCCTGGTTGGAGATGCACCTCCATCCAAAAAACCTAAGATGTTTGCTAGAAGGCACAGCAGCCCGTCCTGCATCCTGCTGAATCACACTCTGCAGGCGAGGACCCATGATGCTGCCCCTTAACAAGCTCCACAAGAGGTTCCAGTCAGACAGGGCTGGATGAGTGGTTCATAAAATTGGCTGCTCACTGGAATCACTTGAATCCCAAATCAACAAAATCAAAATATCCAGGATGGGACTCAAGTGTCTGCAGCCTGTAACACTGTCCAGGTAATCTCAAAATCTTTCCCAGCCTCAAAACCAATGTTCTAACATCTCTGCTCTATAATTTTAGGCAAATAATAGATTCAATCTATTTTCAGATAAAAGCACCTTTTCCTTTTTATCTAAGTGTACATCTTCCTGTAATTTTGAATAGACCATGCTTTCCATTCGACTAACACATCCTCCAAGTCTTTGATCTTTATAATAATCCAAACCTGATCCATTCATAGCATAGTCACGATAAGTGTGAGTATGGATGTGTGTGTGTGTGTGTGTATACATGTATGTGTGTACAACTGCCAGGTATCATGGAGAAGAGATGAAAATCAAAGTCCAACAATGTCCAAAGAGGCAACAGTGAAATATAGCAATAATGAATATGTCCGCATGGCTTTGGGGACACAGGAGTGCCTACCTAGCCAGGGATTGGAAGCACAGCAGTAGTCTGGGAGGGAAACTCATTGGAAAGGTGGAGAAAGGACAGTAGGCTGAATACTAAGGCAAGTGAGAGTCAGCCCCAGAGAAGGACTAGCCAGGTAAGTGGTCACCATTTGCAAAAGTAAACTTCTGTCAAAGTTGTGCAGAATATCTAGAATATGCCGTGGTTATGAAACGTGCTCAGTCTGGAGGTTCACAGAGGCCACACACCAATCCTGGGGCCGAGAAAAGCTATCATTCTGTCAAAGATTCTCAATCCCAGCACAGATTAGAATTGCTGGGGATATTTTAATAATAATTTTAAAAGTCCAAACCTCACATCCAGAGATCCTGATGCAAAGAGACTCAAGCATCTCTGGTTTTTAACAAGCTCCATAGGAGCAGGAGGTAGGACTGAGAATCATCTGGACTCTGGGTGAATGGGAAAGCTGGCTATGGCACTGACTGCGTGGGTTCTCCTAACGGGGCTAGAGTAGGCCATACCAGAGTCTGTAGGAGTCCCTGCCCTGGCATGGAGTCACTCAGTAGCCCTACAGGGGAAGAGGTCCAGGCGGGAAATTTCCCAGGCCAGCCCTCACCTGCACAAAGAGGGTCACCTGGTCTCTGGCCACAGCCCACTGCTCAAGCTGCCGCTCCAGCATTCCTGCATTCCTGCGGGCATTTGTATCAGCACAAGCACATCGTCATTTCTCGGGGGAATGCTAGTATGGAGAGGAAGTCATGCCTGGGAATCCTGGCTGCATCCCTCAGAGATACATCTGAGTTCATGTCAAAAGCCCACTTTCATAAATTCCATGAGCATGCAGTAGAATTTCTCCCGCTGAATGTAATAAAAGGAGCTAAACATGACCAAATGCTTAGTGAAGAGAACAGGGCATGGGAAGAACAGAAATAGCAGGGATGCTGGGCAGTCGGCTCAGCATACAGACTTGCTAAGGGACTCCTGGGCCCAACAGCCAGACAGCATGTGATTCAAATCTGTGCTGGAGCAGAAGAACAAATTGCTACACGTCATAAATCTTCTAGGTCATCTGCAAATAGTTGAAACCAGGAACATTAAATCCATGAATGCCAAGGGTGTGTTCATATATCAAAATGAACATTTGTACAGACAACATGCATCCAGGAGAGAGAAATGTGCAGCTGCATTGATGTGTAACGAGAATAGATAAGCATCTATTCACTGAATCTCTGAAACAATATCTCTAAAACCCCGTCCTGCATATATCAAAGTCAGTCACAAGGATAATAAACAGATTTTTCTGAATCAAAACCAGAACATGTGACGGGAGAAAGCATTTTTTTTTTTCTGACTTGAGAATGAATTTATAAAGAAATTGGCCCTGGGATCCTCAAGGATGAACAGCAATGATGACAAGAGCTGAGGCCTAACAGAGGGCGCAGGAGGGGGGCTCACAGGGCGCGGGGTACTGGGCGCCTACTTTGGAAGAGGATGTACGAGGAGCTAGGAAAGCCTCACTGCCATGCACGCTGTCTGGGGACCACGAGAGGGGGTGTCTAGGGTGGCAGGGAAGGTCAAAAGGAAAAGGGTAGGTGTTCTCTGAGGAAAAGAAGGCTGTGGCCCAAGCCTCTAAGAGATTAGAATACCTCACCCAGAGAGGAATGCGGTGAAGAAGAAAAATACCTCAGGGGAAATTTTAATGTAAACATGACTGAATTATAACCCTGAACTCGCTGAGAAAATTCAGAATTGAATTTGGTTCACCTGGAAATGACTAATTTCAAAACTTCCTGCTGAGAAAAAAAATCACATTTACTGTAAGAAAATAAAGATTACAGCTTTACACATCTGACTATGATCAAAGAAGTCAAAGCCATCCCTGGGCTTCCGTTTACTCTTTCTTCCTCAAGTAGGCAGTGTCCTTCGCTTCAGCGAGGCCAGGGTGGGAACAGTGGCCACTCCCTAAGGCCCCTGCAGAGCCACGAGCGTGGGAACCAGTCAGTCAGTTCTCCACATCAGCAGCAGAAGCGGGGTTCCAGGCTGAACTGTACCCCTTAGCTGAATGAAAATTTGGACACATTACTGAATGTGATTGTTAATGTTTTGGTACGTGAAATGGATTAGTAGCAATCTCACAGTGTTCTGTGAGAACACAGCGACCACAGGCAGAGACCACATGCACTGCATGCATGAGGAACTGCACGGCAAAGCAGGAGGTGCTGATATTTTGCTAGTTTTGATCTATATTTTTATAGAGAAATATGATCATACCATTGTAATAACTTTAAAAGAAAATGTTAACTGCAGTCAAAATATTTAATAAGTAGCCTCTTAATTATTATATAGTGACTACTGGGATATCTTTAAAAGTGATAGTTTAGAAATATGTATATACATATTTATATTTAGTCATAGAAAGGTGTTCATAACGTATTCAGTGAGAGAAGAGGATTACAAGGTAGTATGCATATCATGACCTGCTTTTTATTTACGTATGCATAGAAAAATTTATAGAAAACATGCTCAGATATTTTAAACTTCTATCATTTTTCCCTTTTTGTTATTGAATACTATTACAGGTGTAGTACACAAAACAGTTTCTGGCTGGGGAAGACAAGTCACCAAGAAGCAAGCCCTCCCTGCGGATCGGCGCCATGTGCAGGTCTCTGCTGGAACAGCTGGACCCCAGGGCCTTCCACCACGTGGGCGGGGAAACAAGAAGAGCACCACCCCCACCCTTCACCCCCACCCTTGACCCCGTAAGAGATGGGCTGATCTGAGAAACACAGGCTGCAATGACAGGTATTGAGGTCAAAAGCAATGTGATGCTTGTGGTGTTGATGTTTCACTGACTTTGCAGGTCTGGAGCCTGTAGTATGATCATCTATCCAGAAGATAGCGGTACACAGTGTGGCATCTATGGGGGATCTCCCTCTGAGGGTGGCATTGTTAATTCCCTATTACCTTGTTTTGAAGTCCTGTATTATTTTCATTACTTTGTTAGGTTGGGGTTTATCCTGTTTTGTTTTATTTTGTTTTGTTTTGTTTTGTTTGATTTTGTTATATCTGATGGCATAGGCAGCTATTTCAAAGATAACAAGATGTATTATAGTAATCATTTTGGATTTACTACTATCTTGTTTTGAAGCCTTATACTGTGTTATTTTGTTTTATTGGTTCCATTTTGTTCTGTTTTGTTTGATTTTTTTCCTATGTCTGAAGGTATCTGCAGCTATTTTGAAGATAAGAGGCATTGCATTAACCACCCCCTGTTGATTTCGTGTTGTTTTGAAGTCCTGTGTCACGTACAGTGGTTTGTTTTGATTGGTTTTATTCAGTTTTATTTTGCTTGGTTTTATTCTCTTTAAAATAAAAAATAATAATAAAAATTTTAAAAACAATTTTCATGAAAATATCAATTTTAAAGCAAAAATGCTCCTTGAGAAGTCAAATATAAAATGCACCAGGTAATTATCAAAAATCAAGACTGTCCCATACAAAAAAATTTCAATTAATAATGTAGGGGCTGGTGCCTGGTTCAGTAATACAGCACGTGCTTAGCATCCTCAGAACTAACATTAGTAGAGGACCAAGGCACATAGAAAGTCACTGTGAGAACCCCTTAAACATAATCACTACCACAAACAAAAGTCTCCAAGGAGAGACAGACTGTCTTCACAATCTCAAAATATCTCTCCAAAAATAGTTACTAATGACGAAAGGGACCACCATAGCTTATTATTTGATAAGCTTGGTAGAAAGCACTTTAGTCAAGTGACCAAGGTGGACACCGCCAACTGCCAGCCATCTCAGCATCACGAGACCTGCTCTGAGGCCTAGCCTTAGATGCACACGTCATTTCTGTGGTGTTTTTGCCAGACAGGCAGAGCTATAGCCTTAGCAGAAGAAGACATCAGACAGACTCATATTGAGAAACAGTCTCTAAATCACTGACCCACACGCTTCAAGACTGTCAATGTCACGAAAGAGAAGGAACTGTCACATCTGGAAACAGACTAAGTATGACAACCAAGTATGTCACGGGGATCTGGATTGGCACCTAGAAAAACCAAAGGGCACCATGAATAAAGATATCAAAATAAAGTCACTAGTTGGTTATAATAGCATTGTAATATTAATTTCTTAGTTTTTATAATTGTTACACAGTTACTAAGATACAAATATTAGGAAAAGTGGGATGAAATTTCTTTCAAAGTGAAACAGAAGACTAGAAAAACTTGGTTCTTAGCACTAAGTATTTGCCCCAGATGCAGGCATTGCTGGGAAAGCACCCAAAAGCGACCAAGCAGGACACAGCACACTGCTAGGTTTCTGTCTCCAATTTGAATAGGAAATAATTTGCAAGTTTTAGGCTAAAATTGAGTTAAAGTAAACACAAAGGGAGATAATATATCAGTTTTTAGCGCAAAACACAGAATATTCATACATACTATCAAAATTCAGCATTTCTCTTTTGAATTGTCACTCTATAATTTTGCCACTCTAGTTCATTAGTTCAATTTTTTAATCTCAAGAATCTCTTTTCCTCATGTCATATCTGGAGAGTCAACATTACACTGAAGATCAAGGATTTTTGAGTTTCAAGCACCCCAAGAAGTTTCTTTATTGTCACCTTTTTCCATTTGCCTTTTCAAAATCAGATGTGAAATGCCTATTCTTAATTGCCTACAAAATCGGAATCTAACACAGAAAGAAAATTGCCAGCCTACACAGGTCAGGAGACCTCAAGCCTCCTGAGGCAATAGCTATTCAATGTCTCCTCCTGAGCTTCTTGGTGATTAAAAGAAGTAACAACAACAAATACAGCAAAGTTTATTAATGTTTACTGTGTGCTTATTTCTAATATACTAATCCTCACACCACACTTCTCAGTAGCATACCATCTCCATTTTACAGCTGAAAAACTGAAGCTTAAAGAAATAAATAACTTTCTCAGGGCAACAGAGTAAGGAGCAGAAACAGGCCTCCAGAGTCAAATATTCTATGACTTACTGTCTATTTTAAAATTTTTGTGACTATTCATTGAGGACTGTCACCGGTCACCTAGAAACTTCTGGAAATCTAAAACCACAAGTTGAGAAAAAGGATGCCTACTACATGTGAGAGACTGATGAAATGGAATTACCCTTTCTGTCTTGGGTGGGGTAACTGAAGGGGAATATAGATACAGATATTTACACATAGACACAACAAGTACCATACCATGTAAATCAGTTCAAGGACAAATGAAAACTTTCTAATCTTGGATTTCTTCTTAGTCATATAAAGACTCACTTTACATCTTAATATGCAAAATTTCAGTTGATCTACCGTGAAGATGAGATTTGCTCCTCATTGTAATCCCGCATGAGGAGAGCTTTCTGCAGAAAAGCACCCCTCTCTCTGGGTACCCTCTTCCCTGCGGTAAAGCATCCTACATACATCTGCCAGATTGAGCTTCCTAGTTTTAATCTCTTCACTCCTTAGCTGAAAATCCTTAAATGGCTCCCCATGCCTTTGAAATTGTGCCTAAATCTCTCAAAATGCTTTCTTCAAAATAAAACTTAATCTTTAGTTAGGGTATCTTCCATAACAAGTAACTGAAATCCCAACTCAAAGTAACCCAAATAGAAGGGAATTGATTTTCTTATATAACTCAGAGGACAGAATTAGGATGGACTTTGAACTGACTTTGGTTCTGGTTCTATTCCCCTAAAAGTCTGTTTCTCTGTGTCTCTGTGTCTCAGTGTTTCTGTGTGCGTGCCTTCTGTCTCTGTCTCTGTCTCTCTTTCTCCTTCTGTGTCTGTCACTGTCTCCATCTCTCTGTCTGTCTCTATCTCTCTCTTTTCTATCTCTGTCTCCCTTTATCTTTCTTTCCCTGTTACTCCCTCTTTGTCAAGCTGTCTGCACTCCAGCAAAATGAAAGCATAAAAAGTCCTCGTTTTTCTCATCTTGTCCTTGGAACACCAACTTCAGGATTTGTTTCCATCCTCCAAGGCCCACATCTTCTGTGGTCCATCCCACTTGTCCACAGCAGAGCCTTTTTCTCTTTCTCTGTCATCATATTGCATTTCATTGCTGTGGCTTTGGTCACAGTGATCACCCATGTGACAAAACAGTCATTTATATCTGTGCCCT
This sequence comes from Cavia porcellus, assembly GCF_034190915.1. Taxonomy (NCBI): domain Eukaryota; kingdom Metazoa; phylum Chordata; class Mammalia; order Rodentia; family Caviidae; genus Cavia; species Cavia porcellus. The sequence continues at coordinate 9,779,843 of NW_026947500.1, read as the reverse complement.
GACTGTGACACTAAACAATACATACACTCCTTGAGAGTTGAGCAGCTGTGTCCTCACTTCCTGACTCCCATTTCATCCGTCACTCAATAAATGCACCATCAGATCAAAAAATCAACCTTGTGAGAAACCCTGCATGGTTATTTATCCTAAAACAGCATTATCTACCTCTCTGATGATCTTCCAGATCCAACACAAATAAGACAAATTTTTATTATTAAATGTACCATTCTCATCAAACAATATGGAGAATTTCCTTTTAAAAAGAAAATGTTAAGTTTAACTACAAACGTCTAAAACTTGGGCTGAAATCAAGCAGAGGACAATTAGTTTTGGAGAAATTTTCCTGCCTAATGAGAACGCTGAGTTGTTAAGCATCCTGGAACGTGAGAGTAGCCTGCCTGGCGGGGGCGGGGTTTCCTGTGTTACCTGCTCACCTCTGTGTTCTATTTATTGAAGGGACACACAGCTTGAAAAACAGCCATCCTTCACAGTCTACACAGGGGCCGAGGCCGGAGGCTCACCTGCTCTAAGGTTACTAACCCAGAGACAGCCAAGGGATCATGACCTAGGGGAACTGATGGGAAGTCAGATTCCTCCCTGACTACATCTTACCCTTCAGCATCATTGCTGCATGAAGCCACCATCCATGAGACGATACAGCAGAACAAACTGGGATGAGAAGTAACAGCAGAAGCCAAAGTGCCAGGAGGAAGGAGAATGGAAGTGCTGGGGTGTAAGATGAGGCATATTGTCTGGCACTGGGATTTCTGTAGCCACTCTTTCTGAAATTCTGAAGAACTGCCTGCCAAGTGGTAGAAACTATGCTAGTAATGACTTTCAAACATCCTTAGAGCCAGCTGGGAAGCCACATCTTCCTTTTTGCCCAGCCACCCCTTTTTCTATTCACAGCTCACCAGCACAAGTCTTTCAAAGATACAGAGCTCAGGGTGAGGGGCTTCTGCTCAAAGTCACAGTTCAAGAGTGGTCAAGTCTCTCCAAAGGAGATGGTTGTGGCAAGCCAGCCAGGGATGTACCGTGAATTGCTAAAAACTTGGAGAAGTTTACCCTCTCATACCTTGTGGAAAAGGCTATAAAAATGTATCACTGAGTTTCCAGCTCAGCTTGTAAGAAGGTTGCAGTTGCCCCTCATCCAAACAAGTAAAAAGCTGAACCAAGAGTTTAAAAAATCCACAACTCCTCTTACATTTGTCAGAGAAGTGAGGTTAGAGGGCAAACCACTACCCCAAAAGTGGAGAGACAGGCAAGTGAATGCACAGAACTCCAACTTCCCAGAGCAGAATCCAGGAGCAGAACCTTCTGCAGGAACAGGCTGGGGTGAACTGTAATTGACAGATTGCAGGAGGCTCAGTGCAGACTGGTATGAGAGATAAAAAACCCAAGGGCACCAGTCATAGGATGCCCCACACTTCAGTGAATTATATCTCTAGGACCTCAAGCTGATTCTGTCAGTAAACGTCAGAGAAAATCCCTAGTACATCTAGAAGGAGAAAGCAAAAGGAATTATTTTGAAGGACACTGGAGTGTTCTGTTTTCAAAAATCTGTTTTCAGAAGAAACTACTTAATGAGTGACTAATTTTATGAGACATTTTTAACCTGGCTAGCTTACCTAGAGAAGGGAAACCCATGACCCTAGAACCTGCTAGCCAGGATGCATTGCCTTTAAAAGGAAGAGAAAACAAAACAGAATGCACTTATGAAATTCAGAATTCCAAAGACCTGGACCAGTCAGATGGAAACGTGACCACAGAATTACTATCACACGTCTCTGCCTCTATGCCTGATCACCACATTACTAAAGGCCAACACATATACTAAAGGCCAATGGGTTGTATCCGCCTATTTTTAAAAAATTACAAAACATACAGAAAAGCAAAACACACAGAAAGGCAAAAGGCATAGGTGGAAGAGTCACAGCAAACATCATATTAAGATTCAGAAGTGGCAGAGATGTTGGACTTATCAGATGAAGAACTTAAAACAATTATGATTAACATGACAAAGAATCTATGAAGACAGTAGACAGAGTACACAAGAATGTAAGAGATGAAAATTCTAAGAAAGAATCAGCAATCAAATTCTAAGAAAGAAATGCCAGCAATCAAAAACACTGTACCAGAAATGGGAAATGGAAATGAAAATGGCCTTTAATGGAATTATTAGTAGTCTGAACATGGTTGAGGAAAAAAATCGCTGAGCCTGAGGATATTTCTTTCTTTCTTTTTTTTTTTTTAGATATTTCAATATAAAATTCCAAACTAATGAGCAAAGAGAAAAATACAAAACAGACAGCAAAACATCCAAGAATTGTGGGGAAACTGCAAGAGTATTACATATACATAACAGGAACCCTAGATGGACAATACTAGAAGAGAAAAATATTTGAAACAATAACTGAAAATATTCTCTAATTAGTGTCAAACACCAAGCTACAAGTTCAAGAAGCTCAAAGAATTCACCACGCAGGACAAATGCCAAAAAATTAAACTATACATATTACATTCAAACTATATAAAATCAAAATTAAAGAAAAAATCCTGAAAGAAGCTAAGCTTAGAATACATTTGACCTAGAGGGAAACAAAGATGAAAAGTATTCCTGACCTCTTAGAAACCAGGTAAACAAGAGGACTGTGGAGTAAAATACCTGAAAAAAAGAAAGAAAAACATTCAAAAATTCTCCAACGTAAGCTATATCCTAAGCCATAAAGCACATCTCAACAAATTTAAAAGAACAAAAATAGTAAGTTTGCTCTCACATGATGAATAAACTAGATAGATACCAGTACCAAAATATAGCTTAAAATTTTCAAAATACTTAGAGATTAAACAACACACTCCTAAATCTCAACTGGGTCAGTAAAGAAATCTTAGGAAATTAAAAAGTATGTTGATGAAATAAAAATGAAAACACTACTTATAACTGTTGTGAAAAGCAATACTTCAGGGGGAAATTTGTACTTTGAATACAAAAATTTAATCAATCATTAAAGCTACACTTTAAGATCCTGGAAAAATGAATAAATTTAGTAAAAGAAGACAGGCGAAGAAAAAGAAATATTATAAATTAGAGTAGAAATCAATGAAAATTGAAAATAGGAAATCAGTGGATAAAGTCAATAAAACAAAAAACTGGTTCTTTGAAAAGATCAATAACATATTAGTATAATATAATAATGAAATTAAAATAATGTCTTTTTGCCAAGTTAACCAAAAAAAAAAAAGGACAGGACACAAATTATTGATAACAGAATTATTAGGGCCAAGGATTTAGCTCAGCGGCTTAAGCACCTATCTGGCAAGCCTGAGGTCATGAGTTCCATCCCCAGTACCAAAAAACAAAATTATTAATATCAAAAATGAGATCAGGTCAAAAATGAATGAAATAAGGACATGGCTACAGGTCCCATGAACATTAAAAGGATGATAAAGGAATATTACAAACATTTGTAGGTCTTAAAATGTACTAACCTGCATAAAAAGGACAAATTCCTTAAAACATAAACCTAACAATCTAAACAGGTCTATATCTATTTATAACATGTATGTTTCTATGTGTAAGAAACCAGTCTGAAAAAGCTGCGTACTGTATGAGTCAAACTGTATGACCTTCTGGAAAAGGTAAAGACATGGAGACAGTAAAAACAGCAGTAATTCTAGGGGTTAAGCAGGAGGAAGCGATAGTTAGGTGGGTACAGAGGGTTTTCAGAGCGGTGAAGCCATTCTATACAGAGCTCAAGAGTGGAGAAGCCACTATACACCTGCATAAATCCATAAAACATAAGGAACCAGAGTGTATCTCGGTGGAAACTCTGTTCTAGGGATGAGAATGACGTGCCAGTGTCAGCTCTTCAACTGCAAGAAACATAGCACCCTGATGAGGGATATGCATAGAAGGGGAGGCTGTGGAGGAGAGGGGGAGGGAGGGCTAAGTGAAAGCTGTTTCTTCTTCTCAAATTGGCTGCTTTAAAAATGATAGCCTATTGTGCAAATGACAACCAAACATATCACTTATGACTTACAACAAAATCATCATCGTACATGAGTGAGAGAAGTCATTTGACTATTATGAGCCACAATAGTCACCTTAGCATCAAATTGGGGGGATTCTCTAGATAACAGAAAGTGGCTCAGAAAGCCAACTGGTCCTTCTGAGAAAGAGGTACTGCTCTTTTCCATTAATTCTTCCTTATACGACTTCATTCATCCAAAGACATTTATTAAGGACCTTCCGTTTGTCAAGTCCTCCGTGTCTGAAGAGCTATAGTCAGAGAAAAAGGCAAATCAGCAAATAAACTATCACTGAGATCAGAGATATGAGAGAAATACACACAGAGTGGGGTAAGTCACAAAGACTATCCTTAGATCTCTCCGATTATCCTCAGATCAATGACACCCTTGCAGAAGTCTCCATTTATAGACTATTCCCAGCATGCAAAATAAATACAAATATGAGCAGAGAAGTGAGTAGTTTTACTTTAAATATAGAAAGAGTTGAAGAAAAACAGGGCAGGGCTTTCCAGCTGAATACTGCATGAAGACAGCCCAAGTTCCGAATCATTTTCTAATTGACAATAGCACCTTCTTTCCAAGGGCCCCTGTCTGTCTCTTCAGCTCCCTGGTGTTTGTGGGTAAATATCCACCTGCTATTTTACAGTATTTCTGCTTAATTGGCAACCATCTGCCTCTAAGAAATACGATGTTTTGTTCAAGTGTGACTATTTTTCCACCCCCATCTTATCACAGAAAAAGATGAGGGGAGGAAATATGTTCTTAAAATAGATAGCTTTTTAAAAGATAAAACCAGCAATGTGACATAAAGTTAGTGCTGAGAGTTCTGTCTCTTCTCAAATGTCAGATCGAAGTAGGCAGAGACTACAGAATTATAATTTGATGTGTTTCAGTGCATTTCACAGAGCAACAGTCCTAGCCAAACTTCAGTGATTTTTTTTTTTCTCAATCAAATTAAAGAATTAGCTGGTCCTTGAATGACCTCCCTTGAGAGTGGTTGTTTTTTGTTTCTTGGTGTTTGTTTTGTGTTATGTTTTAATGGCCCTTGGAACTTTTGAGATTTTTCAGTTAAAAATTTCCATTGTCTAAGAGCTGGGGTTCTGGACCAGCTGGATGCAGCCTCCCTGTTCGACAGAGTCTGAGTCAGATATGTCAGAGAGCAAGAGTGCTCTGGAAAAGGGCCATGCACATGTGATTAGACACAGGCCTGAGGAAGCCACCATGACTATGAAAAGAAGATAAACAAAAACATCCGGGTGCTGGTTAAAGGGCAGCCTAGAGAGATAGGGAAACCCCAGAACAAAGGACTGAAAAATGGAATTCCCGGCCTCTGGCCCAGGAGTCAGAAGAGATCTGTTAATGGAGAACAGGGCAGATGCTGCGAACCTACTTCACCAAGACCCTGGCGCTCAGAGTTAATTCTCCCATCTAGAAAACACTGAGACTGTGATATACATATAAAAACACAGCACCAGACATATATAGCAGAGTAAGGCCCCCAAATTTTAAATGGCCTTCTTATAGTCCCTAAAAACACAATCAGATAAGAAAATGCACTGTTAACATTTCCAGAATGAAAATGGAAATTTCCCTACAGCTAGTTCTAATCAGGGATGTTTTTCTGAACATGAGAGGAGCAGCAAGAAATGCTTTGTAGGACAGCATATGGTTTCTTTTTGGTAGCAACAAAAATTAGAGTATTTTTGGATTTAAGAAAATCTTACAAAGTTCAACAGCTCTTTGCAGATCAGGAAGATAAGGCCAAGGGTAACACAATGAGCCTTCCCCTCCATGTCCCCTTTGCATATAAGAGTATCCAAGCACGTGAAAGAGACAAAACCTAAGCCAGATTCCCACGAATCCAACTTCAAAATATTTTCAACCACCCCCCCCCAAAAAAAAGAACAAGAGAAAACTGAAAGCATTCTTTTTTCCCCCCAAAAAACTTGGGAACATTCTTACAAACATCTGCAGTTTCACAGAAATATCAGCCTTGGATTTGTCTTCTTAAATTTATCTGTACTCCCAAACTGTCACTGTCCTTGGTCAGTACCCCTGATCTGCTACCCACTATGCAAAGTCAAGGCTTCTTTCCTGACTGCTATATACAACAGGAACCTGTCGTCTTAGTTTTCCAGGAATTGTTCCATATTCAATGCATTCATGCTTTTCTTGGCTTTATAAATTCATAGATACAAGAGGAAATTTATTTTTTTCTCCTAAAAAAAGTTCTTTTGAGGTTATAACTGAGAAGATTATGAAAAGAGAGCAAGACTAAAAGGCAGTTGGAAAACAACCAGGCCCCTGGCAGAAGTCTTTGAGCCTGTGAGCACAGGCACACACGCCCCCGAGTCCTCCTGCAACTCAATATTTGCTCTTGGTTTAACCTGTTTTCACTGACACTTGCTTGGAGGGCTCTGCATCCTGAAAAGCCTGTCCTTGGATGAACACACTGGAGGCTGTCACCAATCTCATCTGTTTTTCCTAGCATGTCCCTTACTTTCTCTCCACCAGCTTCCAGACCCCTGGGTCTCTGCTGCAAACATTCATCTCCCACCCCTTGGTTGCTACTCTTTGTTATCTATCCTGGGGTGAGAAGAGGGACATGATCAGACTCCAAATGACAGGTTCCCACAATGTGCGGTTAAATATTTTTTAATTGAGTCACTAATCTTTCACTTTACTCAACAAAAAGACCCTTTAAAAACTACCATCTATTAGCGACATTATTTAATAAATGATTAGTTTGTAGGTTCTGTGATTTTTTTTTAATAAATCATTTTTAATTCAAAAACATTTAATTAAAAAGATATCTTGTTATTTTAAATTCCTTCAGCAAAAAAATTAATAATTGCCCTTTGTTTTCTTGTTTCTCTTCAGATGGATAAAAATGTTGCTGTAGACCTGCATTTGAGAACAAAGGTACTACTATCAAGAGTTAGATACCTTCAAGATCCAGGTCAGTACCAACTGCTCATTCCCACTCATGGCAAAGACTAGAATGCAGAGAGGGAAGCATTGACCTCAAATGCAAAAATCCATGGTCAAAGTAAACATTTTAATAAAACAAAATGAATACAAATATTCACTCACGTGAACAGAACATTCACATTTTAAATAAAGAGAAGATCAATACTATACTGATTTGCCTGCACTGACTGCATGAATACCAACCACAGTAGAACCGGCAGAGATTAGAGGGTGCCTGTCCTGAGAGGGCTCCCATTCATTGTGAAATGTTGTGCTGACTTCACGTAGGGGCCAGTGGCAACCTCCAGCCTGTCTGTCACTGGGTGAATATCAAGTATTTCAGTGGAAGCGTGGAATAAAGGTAGACCAAGATTCAACCAGTTTTCTGTACACTTCATGCAGAACAAAATACATGAAAAACTCAGGCCTGCAAATGCAATAAGAAGAGACATAGAATTGTCCCCTCCACAACTACTCTGGGTGCCAAATGGAAAAGGTGTTCATTACAGGGAAATAAAAGATGAAACCCATGAGCTCTATTTAAGATTCCTGTTTAGATGTCAGCAAGAAAAGTCAATCCTTTATGGTGACATTTTTATTACTTTTCTACTTCTGAGATAAAAGGAGATAAAGATTTAAAAAAGATGAAAGGTCTGTGTCCCCTGCTAAAGTCCTGAAAGTGTAAAGCCACTCTGTTTCTTGTCTAACAGTAATGACTCATATTTTTGGGGTTCTCTTACAAATTTTGTCTCATTTCATGTTGATGACATCCTTTTGACTTATATATTATACTGGACTTTTTAGTGCTAAAGTAGAATTTGAACCTAGGCAGTTAGAATCTAAAGTCTGTATGCTTATTCACTCACTACACCACCTGTAAGGAGCTACAACAACTACAACCCACTTGTCCAAAATAATATTGAGGGAAAGGTGTCTGGAGAATATGCAGTCTGTCACTTCTCTCAGCCATCTCAGGCTTAAGCCTTGGATCAAGCAAGAGCACTAGCGAGCTTTACAACCATCAGCTTGACACTTAAGGACATTCTAATCTAACACTGGAGGACGAAAGGAATCTAACACAAAAAAGCTCTGAAGGCCTCATCTACCACATTGACACGGTGCCCTTACCAAGTCTACGAAGAAGTGTTTCCTGTTGCTCTATTTATAAGAAAAACTGCAGTGCCTAAAAGTTATTTTGTAAATGTGAATACAAAGAATTCTGAGCCTATTGAGTTCCTGTGTTTGTTACAATTGCTAGGGATTCTTCAGTAAATTTATACCCCAAATCCAGAAACACTACAAAACCATGTGCCTGAAATATGCCTTTTGGTATACATACTATGTTCACTCTATAAATTTATTAGCTTCCTACCTGTATTCTAATTTGGTTCTGATTTTATCACATCCTTTCTTTTATTTGTTACCCTGTCACAAATCTCTTATAAATTGAGATGCCACGTGAATGACTGAAAAATAACCAAACAATAAGTTGCATTTTTTTATGAATTGGGAAGCCTCATGACATTCATTCAAGTCCCTGAATTCCAATCAGGAAAGCCCAAACTCAGTCAACAAAGCTATGCTTTTGGAATTCATTCAGTCAGTCAAGGCAATAGCCACACAACTAGCAAAGCAATGGTCTGATCAAAAAGATGAGTGACGACCTCTTGTTAACAAAGAGAACTGTAGTGAATACTTCAGAGACCACTTGTACAACCTTGGAGGATGTGGTTTCCATTGATGATGACAGTGAAGGCTTGACTTTACACTTCTATTAGCATGGCCCATGAGCCCATCCTTTGTCCTGTAAATCATGATCATAGACATGCAAAATTTGGTTACATTTGTGCATTTTTCCTTACTGCTTTACAATGTGTAACTCCAAATCATAATTAAGTTTTTAGGGGCCAAATTTATCCCATGTGTATAAATTACGAAGTGACTTCATTTCTCTGGGCCTCCTAAATGGTCCCAAAGTCACACTGTTCATCATCCAGCTCTTTATCTATTGATTCCTTAAGATAGACCCAGCAAATCCAGGCAGATGAAATAAGATAAAGGTAGCAAAGTCTCTATTATAAATGGAATTATAAATTCCTTAACAGAGGAAACAAGATAAATCTAGATGAAAAGAAATCACATGACAGGACAGGGAAGTAAATTCATTCTAAATTCTATGTTCCAGCCTCCCCTAATTAGATCCTGACGAACAAATCAGTAAGCTTAATGATACTTGGCCATTCTAACTCTTTTCTTACCTGCCACAAAAATAAATAAATAAATGTTTTAAAAATACTTTCTATGCCCAATTGGAAATAACTGGAGAAAACCTACATGTTTCTGAACCAGTCACTCAACCAGTAAGTATTTTTAAAGTCATCTGTGCGTTCATCATGTGATACATCTATATGCAAAACCAAAAAGCAAAGCAAAATTTGACTGCTGCCTTCAGAGAACTTACTCTTCCCTTGAAAAGGCAAGCTACTTACTAAAAATTAAACCATCTTTATAATTAAAACATTCAACATATTGGGGGAAATTCAAAGGAAAAAAACACTAAGGGTGAATTTTGTTAAAGCAGAAACAGAATTTGAGCTGAGTTGCAAGAGAAGGTAAAATATAATTAAGAGGGAGAAGAAGTGACAGAACTTAATCCAAGCTGGAGAGAAGGGAAGGTAAATTATAGACACAACTTGGTTTCAAAGTTTCGCACAAACACTGGGATTCTCACACAACTCCGGCTGGTTTAAGAGGCCCTGAAAGAAAAGGAAAGGCAGCTCCCCCTGGACCACTCAACAGAGCAGCTCAGCATCACTAGGACTCCTCGCGTTCTCTACCATTTGGATGTCATTTGATTCTTTCCTCTTTCAAGTGGGTCTTGCTATCTCCAGTACATATACATAGTATATCTTTTGGGATACAGAATATTTAAAAATGCATTATTCAATGCATAGCCCTCCCGGGTAATGGTGCTATAATGAATACTGACTGCCACGCTCCTTGCGGAGATGAAAGAGCATTCCTAATTACAGAAGTACTGTCGTACAGTTCCTTCGCCTCCATTTTGCTTATAGCTATTTATGCAGTCTTCATTCTTGTTTGTTTGTTTTGTTTTGTTTTGTCTTGTCTTGTTCTGCTTTTTTTCTTGGAGATGACGTTGGGATTATCTAAAGGATGAAGGAATAAAGCTGATCCTCAGGGCTTGGAGCCGGGAGATAATTGATTCCTAACCGGTAGACATTTAGCCTCAAAGCAGCCGGAGATGCAGGGAAGCCACTCGAGCTGACTGCAGCCCCCACGGTCCAGTCAAGCTAAGGGCTTACAAACAGGAGGGAGAGAAAAACAGCACATGGTGTTCCTTCATATAAATCTCCCCTCTGATTGTCTGAGACATTTTGCTCTCCTAAGAACACGAGGCTTGCTCCTCAGCCCTTTCCCATGCAGCTTTTCATTGCCTGCCACCCATTTCCATTAAAACAGTCTATTGAGATCCAAAAGAGGCAACTTGCCACACTCTCGACTTTCTCCGAGCTCCCTCTCCAATCTCCTCGGAACTTTCTTCCTTCTCTCCCTTCTCCCCCTCTCCACCCTGGTCTTCCTTAGTCATCTGTCATCACCCATGGCTTCCCTTTTTACAGGTCTTTGGAGAAAAGCATCTTGGACTGGATTCGATGCAAAGTATTATGAGACTCTAACTCAATCTCAATTACCACTCGGCGCTACATTTTACAAGTGAGAAATGCAATAAAATAGCAATTTCTAAATTCAACTAGCATTGTATAATGCAGTTATTTATTAGAGAAGACTGTTGTTTATATATTGTCTGAGCTATTGATCAGTATGAAAAAGGCAGTGTACAGGAAATGATATAAATTGATCAATATTGAAAGTGATTAATCAAATATCTAATTTGTTTCCACAAATTTTCTTCCAATAATCATGTTGCATATCACAAAAAGTACCAGCGAACCATAATTCAAATCTCATGTATCAAAACTGAAACAGACCCTAGCAAGAGATACAAAGAAATGTCTTTCTCATGCTACGGTTTCAAATGCTAAAAAAAAGACCATTAGACCAGAGTAAACTATACTTTGTCTTCCATACTCCCCGCGTCACTCTGTTCCCTCCCCTAATAACCATAAAATGAAGCCACTTAAGGATTGCAATAATCGCTCAGCATTGCCGCCCTTATGACGATGAGGCCTCCACCATTGTAAATGATGCTTCTGAAACTGAAAGATGCTCTTCTGAGAGATTCTGTTTGTTTGTGTTTTGCTTTATAGGCTCCTTCAGGCAGAATGGGAGCAAGGGGTGGGAGAAGAGATGGAAATTCAGTCAGGAAAACAATTAACTAGCATAGCTTCACTGCACAGGAACATCAAATCATACAGCAATTAGAGCTCTGCAGAACTCCGATTTGGTTTCACACACATTTAAGGATGAAAACTGATATGAACACTGAGCGGATGCTGGACGGCAAATGAAAAAATCAAAGAGGTAAACATTGTAAAAGTTCATTCTCTGACTAATCACATCTCGAGAATAGCAATTTGGATTGAGAGTATTTTTAGCCTGCGCATAGGAAAATTCACCTCTCTACTCAAGCCTCGGTATATTGCTAGAGAATTGTCTACCCTATATATTTTTTCTTTTTCCACACTGAAGATAAAAAATGTTTACTACAAAACAATAGTATAACTGTTGGTAAATGGAAGGATTAATTGACACATTCTTCTCACAGATTCCCAGCAACTTACTTGTTAAATAGAGCAAAGAATTACCTAAAACTTCAAAAACAATAATGCAATAGTGCTTTTTAAAAGTGGGAAATATTACTAATCTTTCCATTGTTGAGCTTCACTATGCAAAAGAAATTTACCTTTAATAAAACTTCCAATAGAGGTTACGTAACCCATAAAATTTTTTTCTTTGATTTCTTTTTCCTAATTGAGTAGTGGGATATTTTTTGGTACAATGAGACTTAATTTGTAGGACACCAGGAGTTCCATAATACAAAACAATCCACAAAGGGGAAGGCTCCTTTTCCCCTGCCTACCTATGAAGGTTTTCCCATCATTTGACTATGGGATTAAAAAAGGAAACAAACAAACAAACAAAAAATAAAACAGGTACAAGGTATCTGCTTCCCTTAATTTTTTAACACATTTTTTATTTTTGAATAATTATGAATTTACAGAAAAACTGCAAAGGTAGTACTGAGTTATCCTCTATTCCTCATGCAGTCTCCCCTTTTTTACCTTACGTTATTATGGTGCAACTGTCAAAACTACTGCTATTAACTGACTGGACTTCACCAGTTTTTACACTGTTCTTTTTCTGCTCAAGGATTCAAGCTGTGGTACAATGTTATGTGGAGTTGCATGCATCTCCAGCTTTCCTGATCTGTGACAGATTCTGTCCTTCCTTGTTTTTATGACCTTGTCTCTCCTGAGTAATGGTCAGGTAGCCTTTAGGATGCCCTCCAGTCTGGATTTGTCCATTATTTTCTTATAATGAGACTGGATTATGGACCTCTAGAAAGAATACCAAGGAGAAGTGACTTGCCCTTCTCATCACTTCATGTTAGGGGGTACAAGACCCTCGAATGACATCGTGGATGGCATTAACCTTCACCTTTGGACAAGATGATGGCAAGTTGGCAAGTTTCTCCACTTACGCACTATTTCCCCATATCTTTTGTTTATTGTTTGGAAGAGTCACTCCATCCAGTCCACAATCAAAACATTCCCGGAAAGGAGTGCACACCAATATTCTTTGGAAGGAGGAGATTCTCGGACTTATACTGCAAGAAAGATGTATCTCTACCTACAAGTTGATTCATTGCTTTCTTTCATCTTACAACAAGGTCAATCACTGAAATGGTGAACAGTACAAAACAATAAGAATAACACATTAAGTGGTCTTCATTTTCAAAGAGATATTATTGTTTCTAGGACCTTTTCAATAGCCTAAATTTACTATCCATGAAGCTATGCCAGTGGGAAATTGTACACACACGACATCAGCCCCCCCCCCAGGACATACTATGTGTTATACGAATTAAGTTTGCTTTGCTGGCAGATTGTGAAGATAAGTGGCCACTGAAAACTTTGGCCAAGCATTTGGTTCTTTAGCAAACATTCCAATTTGTCCTCAAGTTTACTTAATCAAAGAAGGGCAGAAAACTGAGCAGATCTTAAGGCTCTGTGCAGATCTGTGTCACTCGAAAGAGAGCATCTGAGCCATTTCTATGGCAATGACCTTCATCATGCTACTATTGTCCACCATTCATTAATTCATTATTTATGCCTTCAACAGGCATTTGTCAAGCACCTGTTCTATGCCACATCCTGTTGAGACCTGGAGCACCAAACAGAGGGAGGTTACAAGGAGCAATGTGGACCAGCAAGCAGCAGGTTATGTACAGGACTCCATGAGGGAGACAGAGGAAACAGGAGCAAGTCTCTCCTAGAAAGGAAAGAAGTTGATTTCCTATTAACTTGAAGTCCTGTAATACCCCCGTTATCTTGTTTTGACTGATTAGACTCTATTCTGCTCTGTATGAAAGTATCAAGTATCAGAGTATAGGCAACTACTTTAAAGGCAATAAGATTCACTATGATGCCCATTCTGGTTTGACTATTATCCTCTTTTGAGGTTCTGTAAGATTTGTAATATTTAGGTTTTAGTGGTCTTGTTCTCTACTGTTTTGTTCAACTTTATAATACCTAATGAGATAGACAATTCTTCTTAAGGAAACAAGAGGCATTATGGTAACCATTGTTGATAACCTTGTACTCTGTGTTTACATCATGTGCTATGTCTATCCTTGGTTTTGACTGACAGCTTTGTTTTATCATGCTTGATTTTATTCTCTTACAAAAAAAGTAATAAGATCTAAGGGAGCAATAAAACCCAAAATGTATAAATTTTGTTGTAATAAAGAGAGGGGAAAAAAAGTGCCCTAAAGGATACAACAGCAAGGGTGTTTAGGTGTGTTAAATAAAAGACCATATTAATATTTTTGATTGGATTACTGAACACAACTATTTGCAGTCTCACTGTTTGAATGTTCGCTTTGTATGCTTTGATCCTGTGACCTGAAACACTGTTTCTAAGATGATAGCGTGTAATCTATTAACTGGTGATAGCTTACTGTTTTGTTTTGGTTTATTTGTAGTTCTGAATTACTTGTACCCTTACACTGTTTTGTTTTGTTCTGCTTTTTTTTTTCTCTTTTTCCTTTTAAATAAAAAAAATAAAATAAAATAAAAAAGAAAGGAAAGAAGGCATGACTGTATAAAGGGCCCACTTCCGCAGAATCTCAAATGCTGTTCCCAAGAACAATGCTTGGGCTGAGACTGAATGAAGGATATCCAAGTCAAAGGAGAACCAGAGCAGCAGTGGTGAAGCCAGGGCACGTGTGCACTGTTTGTTATCACTTAAAGATTTGCTGTCATGGTCCTGGGGCAAAGAAACTAAGTTGATGACATAAGGTCACACACCTGTGACCCAGTGATTAGGAGTCGGCCATTTGAACAAGACCCTTGACATGTCATGTCTGCTGAGGAGTCTTGGCCTTGCTTATTCCTCCACGTGGTTTGTAATATTAGAAAAGAATAATTTGCCAGATAATACACTGGAAATGTTCTGAAATTGTTTAGTATTCTCTGAACATGCCAAAGGATCACTACTGAATTGTAGAAAAGATCACCCAATGTAGAAAAGAAGAGGGAAAAAGTATAGACGGAAATCACGGGCACACACTTGACCAATGCAAATCAAGCACCTGTCATCTCCAAGCATGGTGCTAGCATCCTGCAAACATCCTGCATTTCCTTTTGCCATTTGATGGATTAACCCAGGGTCTCATCCGTGTTGTGGCAAGCATCATCCCCCTGAGCTAGCCCACTCCCCATTTTACTTTAGCTTGACCCCGGTGCTCACCAAGTTGCCTTTGGCTTACAGCTGAAGATTCTCTTGCTGTCACCTTGCAAGAAGCTGGGATTATAGTTTATATCCCTATACCCAGCATAGTCTCTCAATTTTTAAAAAAGAGACTACTTAATATTACCTTCACTAATTTATAGATGAGGATACTCCATCTCAAAGGTTATGCAGCTTGTGAAGGGTTGTGGGGAATACATATAAAGATCAGAGGCTGGGGTTGGGGATTTAGTTCAGCAGCATAAGTGCCTGACTGGCAAGTGCAAGGTCATGAGTTCAATCCCCCGGACCAAAAAAAAAAAAAAATAAATCAGAGGCTGTTTGCAGGAAAAGGGCAGATTCGGGGAGAAGGGTGAAAGGGCTGTGACTTTTCCCAAATTCACCACCCAGCCAGCTAAGAGGGAATCCAGAGGCAGGTCAGGGATGTTACTCTAGCAGAGGTCTCTCCGCACAAAAGCATGCAACACAATTGTTCAATGCTAAGCACTCCAAAGACAGAATGCTTCATAACAGCATAAATGCCTATAAATGAAACCCCCCCCACACACACACACACACAGAATTGATTCTCCTTATTCACTATAGCCAGCGGCAAACACTGAGTTAGCAAATACTGAACCACAACTCCTAGGAAAGCAAAGGCTAAGTTCCTGTGAGCCTCTGACCCTT
Organism: Cavia porcellus; assembly: GCF_034190915.1. NCBI lineage: Eukaryota > Metazoa > Chordata > Mammalia > Rodentia > Caviidae > Cavia > Cavia porcellus. Next base: position 9,764,225 of record NW_026947500.1, on the reverse strand, counting down.
GCATGTTTGTCACCTAATTCATACATGTAACCTTGTTTTATGTGTGTTCCTCTTTAAAGACATCTTAGTTAAAATATATCATTGAACTTGAGACCATAATCGTAAGCGAAATAAATCAGACTCACATGTGGACATCACATTGTCTCCCTGGTATAAGAAACTGAAAAAGTAAATAAAATCTAAAATGTACGATAGATATTGTGAAATGGGAAGAAATTGTTAAAAAAGAAAAAGGACCTAGAATGGATGCAAAGAGAAAGGACATAGGGAAAAGGGAAAAATGCAAATCGGTTACACTATTAGCATCTCTTAAGGTTGTGCTAATATCAATTGGAGAAATTTTTACACCTATATCTTATACACTGAACAATTACTTTAAAGATAACGACATGTAGGGGCTGGGGATTTAGCTCAGTGGTACAAGCACCTGCCTGGCAAATGCAAAGTTGTGAATTTGATCTCCAGTACCAAAAAAAAAAAAAAAAAGCATATAATGTCTTGACTTGTGACTCTATTATTTTGCTATGAAATTTTATTTTACCTTTTTTCATAAAATATACATGTATAATTGACTCAGCACTGATCACATGACCCACAGCACTATAACGCATCCCTATTACAAAGCTTTCCTCACATAAACTTTTCTCCATAAGGTACATCGTAGTTTACTTGTGTCTAGCCACACCAGGCAGCCCTCAGCATGGTTACAGCCCTCTTCAAGGAGCCAACACCAGCGAGAACGTGGGCAATATGGCACCACATTTGGAGTTTCAAATACATTCACTGAGTAGGCAAATTTGCAAATATCAGGTCCATGAATAATGACTGACTTCATGCATGCATGCGCACACGCATACCTCAAAGACAAATGACAACTTGAGAAAAAATCCTTCACATACCTCAGACGACAGATATGTTAATTACTCTATAAGGAAATTTTCTAAATTGAAAAGGTAAATATCTCAAAACAAAAAAATGGAAAGACATTCTGTCAGTTAATGTCTGCAGAAACACTTAAAAAAATCTCATCTAACAGTAGTTCCACTTTTAGTAAGTAATTCAAAAGATACAAATTAGGGTACATAGAGGAAGGGAGAGAAAGAAAAGGAGATGAAAAAAGGAATTAAAATGTGCTATGTACATGTATCAACTCCCATGGGGAATGTAAACATTATGTACTACACACATGTGCTAATAAACTACAATAATAAAAATTTTTAAAATAACAAAATAAATTAGGATATATACAAAGGTATATTTCCATTAATATTCTTTGTACGTTGTTCATCATAGTGGGAGAAACATGAGGAAATCTTATATTTCTAATAACAAATCACTACTATACAGACTTGTAAAATGATATTAATTATCCCTTAAAAGGATATAATATGTGCATTTTCCAGCATATAAATTTAATTAATTTCAAATTACACATTATCATGCAGAATTGTGTCCAATATATTTATAAGTAAAAACAAGTTTTTAAACAATATTTATAACACATGCCTATTTTTATGGATCAACAAATATATTCACTAATGTGTTAAAATTAATTATATTTTAGGAGTGGGAAAGCAATATTCCTTAAAACACTTGCTGTCTATTCAAATTATTTCCGAAATAACACATAGAGCTTTTGAAACAAAATGTTAGGAAGCTGCAATGATCTTGGTATTCTGTTTTTTTTTACCTGTAGCAGGGATCAAACTCACGACCACGCACTTGCAAGGCAGGCGTTTATGCCACTGAGCTAAATCCCCAGCCCTTAATATTCTTTTTTTAATAAAGAAAATTGATCCTTTTCTTGATGCTCCCATGATACTGAAGCATCTTCACTGTCTCCACGACTCAAGTAGATTAATTGATTTGATAAGGAAAATGAACCCATATCGCCGGCTGATGAGAAACTGTGGGTCTCCTTATCCTGTGCTTCCTCCTGCCCTCAGGCATGTACCCAGTTTGCTGGCGTCTCAGCTGCAGAATCCGAGGCTGTAGGTTGAGCTTCACACACATGGGACCACACGTTTGTGGGATTTTCCTGCTCTGTGTGCAGAGAATAATCCAGCCCCACAGTTCAGCATGCTATGGGGCTGGTGTCATTTTGCAGTGTGCTGTTGGCAGCTCTTTACTACAAGGTTATCAGTTTAGCTGTTGGCAAAGGTGTGGTAATAAAAAATGTAGTTTTCTGCTCTCACCATATGGAATGATTCTGCCATTTCATTCTAACTATTAATAAAGCCATGCTGCTTTTTCCCACATATTGTTACAGTCTCTTTGAAAGATGTCTAGATTTTTACTCAGATATTAATTATCAGAGCTCCTCCCCTCTTTCAACGTTGTTGGACATAATCAATAGTTTTCTAATCTAGAATGTTCCCTGTTTTTATGACAACATATCCTTTTGGGGTATGGCTCCAGCCAATGTGTATGACAGTGAATAATGTACCAACGTAAACTTACTAAGCAGGTCTTGTGGTTATTACATGAAAGGAGCCAGTCCAACTCCAGGACACCTGATCCAGTGAGGAGCTCATGACCAGAGTCAGTGCCCCTGCCAAGTGAGTCTGCCCAGCAGGCACACTATCTTCCAGGCCACAAGTTTCTTTCTATTAAGAGAATGAGAACTTTGCTTGGATTGTTGAGGGTCTGTCTTATCAGAATAAACACACTTAGATCTCCCTGGCTGTCATTGACACCCAGAAAATAATCATTCTGCTGAACTCTCTAGAATCTAAATACTCGAGCTCTAAGGACATTCCAGAATCTGACTGTCCTTTCCTCTTCACAATGCCTAAAAGCATGGTGCCGTTGACCGTATTGATTATGACTGCTTGGAAAGATGCTGAGAAATTTTCTCTCTGGCTAACTACTGACAGGTAGCATGTACTCAGGTGTGGGAAAGCCAGTCTTTGTAATTAATTTGGTAACTGGGAGGCTATTAGAGTACTCAATTATACAGTACTGAAAATATAAAGAGGCAATAGATAGTAACTATGTAAGATCTAGGTCATCCTTATATATGGAATTCAGTGTTACTAAGTGGAATAGACTCATCTTCAGAGTAAGTAGTTTCATTTCCTGTTCCACTAATTATCTCTGTGATATCTGGCTTCCTACTTACTGTCTTTGAACACAGTTTTACAAATGAAAGGCCAATAACAGCAATAGTAACATGACACTAAATAATATGTAAAGCATGCAATGGCTACTACTCAGTTAATTATAACTCAAAAATTGCAAATGACTTTAAAGAAAAAAAAAAAAAAACCCTTTCCACTTTCCCGAGAATGGTGGTACAGAGTAATTTATGTAATGAGTAAGCTTTATGGAACTGCTTCTAAGAGCCAAACTGCACAGCCACTAAGAAATTTGGTGGGCAGAGGGTGAGAGAGGAAACAGCACCTGTGGCGTTGAGTTCATAGTCACAGTCCAACAAAAGGGACAGGCAAATTAACAAACAGGACCAGTGAGGTAAGTCTGTAACAGATGTACAGCAAACAAAAATTTACAGTAAAGTTTGATTGGTGCCAGATTGATGTGTTCAGTTAGAACTTCCGAAAGCACTGGTTCTTAAATCATGAAGAGGCAAGAAAAAGAAGATCTTCAACCTCATTTGATCATGAGTAATTAATGACAGGTCCCACCTCAAAACAATGGTATGCATATGGTAAATAACCAAGCAATATTTAATGAGCTTACCACATACACAAAGTAAAGACATATAAGGGAACATACGTGGTACACAAGGTTCAGTGACTGATGTGTAAAAATTAGTCAATTTCTCCCTCTAAAACTCATCTTGGTTTCTTACTCAAATCTCATACTTTTGAGGCAGGAATTTCCAGTTAATTGAATAATGACTTTCCCAGTCATTCTGGAAAATGGCTTTTCAAATCCAGAATTCTGCCCTTTCCTTGTTCCTTCCCAGAGATTCTCTTCATTATCTCTAAAATGGAGCTATGTTTGTGTAAGTTTTACGGGCAACATTTGTAAGCCTCGTGGTACCAGGCCTAAAGCATGTCCTCCATGGTTGGGAAGAGGGACTTTACACCCTACTCACACACTCTTGTCTACGTCAGGGACCCTCTGGACACCTCCTAGTCCAACTAAAAAGAATGCCACCTTTTTACACTAGGAAATTAAGTTGTAATCAGTTATGGAATAAAGTAAAACATAGTTTCCTCCACCCCTGATGACAGGATGTTCAAGCCCTATAGTTCCACTGCCCACAGCTGTACATGCTGTGTTTCTGCTGCCCGAAAGACTCCATTTACTGCGCAACTCAGAAAGGAGTTCAGGCTACAGCTGGTATTAGCGCAACACAAATTTGCTCAATATTTACCTGGCTAATTATGAATCCTGTATCAATAAAATTGCAAATACAGAGATTTTATCTTATCAGTTGTACCTGAGCCATTGAATATCATAGTCAAGTAGACTTTGGAGATTCTGTGATAAGTTACTTAAACTCTTTGGAGAAAAGAAATCCAACGTTTGCAAAAGTAAATCAGTTCAAGGTCATAGGCTATAACCTTGGCCAAAGCTCCAAGGTGATGATATTAGGTCAACCTTAAAATTTAGCAGAACCGTATGGACCCTTGTCTATATTAACAAGTACATAAGTAAACTATGTATGTCACGGGATGGGGCCAAGGGACTGAAACAGGTATGACTACCTTTCAAAGCTCACAGTCTTTAAGTAGTTCAACTGTGAGATCCTCAGCATGTAATTACGTGGTAAAGTTCTAAATGACATTGATTAAGCAATAATGAGAAAATAAACCACCATTGACAAACTCAGGAAACTCTTCTGTGTTCTCCATTTACTTAGTCAAATCATGGTAAAGAGATAACTTTGGAGTGACCAAAGTCATCTTAGAATTTTAGGATTCTCTCCAACTTCTTTGGAACCAGGGGCCATCGGGCTCCAGTCATATAAAATCTAAGGTTATGTAAATCTTTTGCAGTTTCAGAGAAGTTATGTTGCAACCAAATTAAGCTGTAGAACAAAATGTTCCTTTATTTGTGTAATCTGCCCTGCCTCATTCCTACTTACCCAGGTTCCTTTGCCCTCTACAATTAGGAATCAAACATGGGAGGAGTGAGAAATACCTAGTACCTAGTTCCGGCACTGAAATCATTCCTCCCCCTCTAACCCAACAGTCTAACAACAGGATCAGTTTACCCAGGACACAGTTCTTTCAGCCTTTCAGCCTTTCTCTCCCTCTCATCTGTTTGAGGAAGGACAATCTCTAAACTGTACAGAAACCAAACTTCCTCAAGTCTAGTAACTTGAGTTCTTAGAAAAACATGCAATATCTTTCATAACATCCAATATTTCTCCAAAGGGCATGCAATGAGAAAAAAATGAGTTCTTCTTTCTCTCAGATTTATGACGAGAAGAATTTTAAACAAGAAATAAAGGTAAAAAGCAGGGTCTAATCTACAAGCCACTTACATATAACACTTCTTGCCATGGGGAATAAAGGCACCTTCCTTCAGGGCTGGGGATTCAGTGGCATAAGCACCTGCCTGAAAAGCTCTAGATTGAGTTTGATCCCCAGTACCAAAAAAAAAAAAAAAAAAAGACACCTTCCTTCATTTGTGCTTGCCTATTAAATTTATTACTAGGTTACCTGATAAAATTATTTCTGAATTAAAATTGCCGTTTGGATGTGAAGTTTAGATTAGAATTCTATGACCCATGAGCATACACACACTGTAACATAACCACTTCTTTGGTAACAGTCTGTAAGAAAAGTAAAACGGCCCAAAGCCTCCCTTAAATTAGAATTGTTTCAGCACTGCAATTACTTCTAAGCACTGACTATGCGATACCCAGATATTCCTATAATTAAAATGTAATTCTAGCAAAGCCATTGTTCCCATACATATCCATTACTTTCTACTACAAATTAAATTCTTCATTAAATGTTGGCATAGTGGTATTGTTACTTTCTAAGTCTCCATCTCCCTCCCATTGATTTAGGTGTTTCATTTACTATAAGAGCAAATCAAAGCAACCTGAAAATAAAAAGAAATGCCAAATAAAGTCAACTTTTAGATATACTTTGAAACAGTCTCCGAAGCTAATCTCCAAATTTTTTTCTACCTGGAAAAATCAAAGAAATAGTGGCAATATTTTTTTCAGGAAAATATTGTATGGCCTTGTCATAAATATGTATTTTATATATTAAGAATATGAATTTTGGCTACTATGCATTCAAATTCAAGTTATCACCAGGATGCCAGGAAGACAAATTACTTCAGACATTTCTACATTATGCTACAAAAATTGTTTGTTAAATTAGATGTATGGAAGTTGAAAATGAATTTTCTTGAAATAAGATTTTTAGAAGGGCAGTTAGTTTCCTCAGATTGGCCTTCAGAAGTCAATTTATCTTATGATGTTGCTGAACTATTAGATTTTTGAAAAGTATTAGCTAATGCCCCTATATTTATCACTGCAATAGTACAGTAGCTACTACGATATCATCCAGTCTCATAGCATCAGTGGATATTGGAAGTTTCATTGCAAATAAAACAAGATAGAATATAAATAATACCTAGAATCTTTTTTATTTATTTCTGGGAGGTGTCTGTGAGTGATATTCTCTTTGGGAATATTGCATTTTTATTTCTCTCTCAGTGACAGCTTGGCTAGGTATGAAAAGTTTGCCTAACTCTACCCTCTTAAACCCCACCATTATTGTTCTACTTCCTTTTATTATTTACCATTGACATATTGGAAAGGCAACGTCACAGTCTTTCTTCAGTGGGGAAATTAAAGATAAAATGCAGCTCATGATTCCATGTGTATTTTACCAGAAGAATTTAAGCAGAGATGTAACCTAGTTAGGATTTTTGTGAGCATTTCTGTGGCAATGCAGGGAATCAGTGTTGAGCTGGACAAAGATCGATGTGGAAAGTATATTAAGGGTTCTACTACAAAACTACTACAGAGGACATGAAGACAAGGGGCGAGAAGAGAAATAAGATGAAAGAGATATTAAAGACATGAAATTTGAAAGACCTAGTGTTTTATTGGATCTGAAAGAATATCAAAGTTCAGAATGAATGAATATATTACACACAGGTGACAGGATCACCTGTCATAATACATGTCATAATACTGTCATGAATTAGGATTATGCATTTGGGGAAGCAGTAAAGTGAGATGTTTGTTTATTCCAGCTGTCCAGTGTGCAGCAAGCCCCTTAAAACTCAGAATTTTAACATGACAGTCCTGCGGAGCTTCGCTCTCTGCAGTCAGGCAGAGCTCAGGGGTATGCATATCTGCTGTTGGTTGGGCACTGTTAGCCCAACCCCCACATGTATGTGAATTCTCCATGTGGCTGCTTGACTTTTCACAACCGGGTATACCTAGGACCCAAAATCGAACATTCAAAAACATAAGAAACTGAAGTTGTTAACGTCCTCAGGTTTGAACTTGATTGACCCCACCTTGCTTCCACTGTATTCTACTGATGGATCATAAAGATCAGACACAAAGAGAGTCACAGACCCCATTCTCAATTTGGTTACCAAATTTTAAAGCCTCTATGATATTGAACCAGGTAAATCCAATTAATAACCTAATTTCTTCCAGCCAGGCATGGTAGTGCACACCTGTAATCCTAGTGCTCATGAAGCTCAGGTGGGAGGATCACTGCAAGTTTGAGGCCAGCCTAGGCTACACGGTGAGTCCAAGGCCAGTCTAGATTACATGGAGAGACCCTATCCCAAAAAATTTTTTAAAAATAAACTCAGATGAAGAAATACAAATGAAAAAATACAAAATAAACACATGAAAAAATGTTCAGCATCATTGATCATTAGAGAAATGCAAATTAAAACCACACTGAGATTCCATCTCACTCCAGAAAGAATGGCCAGGATCAAGAAAACTGCCAACAACAAATGCTGGAGAGGCTATGGGAAAAAGGAACTCTTCTGCACTGTTGGTGGGAGTGTAGACTGGTGCAATCACTGTGGAGGTCAGTCTGGAAGTTCTTTTAAAAACTGGGATTGGAAGTCCCATTTGACCCAGCTATTCCACTTCTGGGCATATTCCCAGAAGACCTGAAAACATCATGTGACAGTGATATATGTGCACCCATGTTTATAGCAGTACGATTTGGAACAGCCAGATCTTGAAAACAACCTAAATGCCCATCAACTGAGGAATGAATTAAAAAGATGTGGTATTTTTATTCAATGGAGAACTACTCAGCTATAAAGAATGATCACATTGAGATATTTATAAATAAATGGATGCAACTTGAGATCATACTCATAAGCAAAATAAATGAAACATGTGTAAATACTGTATAGTCTTTCTAGTGTAAGAAATAGTCAGAGTACATAAGATACAAAATCCTCAAGAAATACAATGAAAGGATAAGAATCTTCTCAAAAGGGAAAAAATAATATCTCAGGGAAAACGAGGAAAAAGGAAAAAGGGAAGAGAAGGGGAAAAAATATCTAAAATTGTATAAACACACTTAGGACAGCTAAAATGATTGTGCTACAAATTATATAAGTTCTTGGAACAAAACAGTTAACATACATAGGACTGGAACAATTTTGCATGTTAGTGTCTGGTGATCTGAGGAACTCTTGAAGATCATTATGTAAAATAACAACCCCCGCTAACCTCCTACCATCCTGTTTGGAAGGCCTGTATTGTCAGTGTTTGGGGCTCTTTGAAAATTGTTATTTGTCTTTTTTGTTTCTTGATTTTCTACTAATTTGTTTTGTTTTGTTTTTCTCTCTAATACAGAAAGGATAAGTATACATGTAGAGACTTATACAAGCATAGAACTTCTCCTAAACAGTATGAAAATCTATTATATAATGCATGATGAAATGAACAGCTACCTTGAAGAAAAAGAGACACTATGGTATCCATTGCTGAGTCCATATCATCATACTGTGAAATCCAGTAATGCTATTACTCCTCATTCAGAATGGTTATAGTCTGTTGTGTATTGTTTAATTCCAACATACATGAAGGTATGGACAGCTAATTTGAAGAGAACGAGAGACATTATGGCAGCCATTGTTGATTTCCCTATCATCTGGTTTTGAAGGCCTATAATGCCTTCATCATTCTGTTCTGCTCAGTTTAATACTATTTTGTTTTGTGTGATTCATTGTGTGTGAAGATATGGAGAACTATTTAGAAGAAAACAAGAGACATTATGTAGATTTCCTGTTGTCTTGCTTGGAAATCTGTGTCACTTACATTGTTTTCTTCTAATCTGTTTTGTTCCATTTTGTTATGTTTAGTTTTACCCTCTTTAAAATAAAAAAATTTAAATTAAATAAAGTGAAAAAATGTTTAAAACTTAATTTTCAAACCTCTAGTTTAGAAATCAGGTAGAAAAAGATAAACCAACTTCAGAAATTTAGGCAGAGGCACATTTACTGTGACTTTAATGAGTCTTAAATTTTGGATCCTTTACTGCCAAAGTACTATAGGTAATTTTGTATTTTTTTCCTTAAGGAGGGACCCCAAAGTTACATAAACTTCACTCAAAAACCTTATCTGTCCCTAGGTGAAGTTTACATTATAAAAGCAGATTATCTGAGAAACCTGTATAGCATGAAAAGAAGGTCATAGTGAATTAAGAAAAAATAGTTGCAAATGTCAAAATTCACACCATTAGACAGTGAGAGAAGGGAGATTAGGAATATGAATTTTAGAATATAATCAAAGAGGCAGACCACACAGTAGAAACTAGGTAAGCTGGTAAACATTATCCCAAAAAAAAGCATAAAAATAAAATAACTAAAAATAATCGTTTGAGTTGGCTTCTTGGAGATCTTGTCAAAGCAGATTCAGAAGACGCAGAAGCAAAGCTTCAGTATGTCGAGAATAAATGTTAATTGAAAAAATAGAGACAGTCAGAAATTTGGCTGAAAAACATTAGAAATGAATACAGAAGTAAGGGATGTTGAGAGCTAAAAACAAAAAATACAACTTTCTGAAATTGTTTTCAGTAAAAATAGTGTTATAACTAAATAGTGTTATAACTATTAAAGAAACTGAAACAATATTTTAAAACATTCCTACAATGAAAACACCAGACTCAGATGGCTTCACACAAAAATTCTCCGAGTCTCTTAAGAGAAAGAAATCATCTGTCTTACAGGATTTCTTCCAAAAAAGAAAAAAAAAAAAGGAGGAAATAAGCTTTTAAGTCATTTTACACAAGCAGCGTGACCCTGACACCAAAAGAGTACAGATATTTGGAGAGGGGTAACTTTTTCAGAGACCTTTTTAATTCATGAGGAAAGAAGTACAAAATCTTAAACACAATGCTAGTAAGGTCAAATGAAGTTCTTTTTTATCTAAGTACAGGTTTTTTTAAAAATGACGTTGCTTTTATCCCCAGAATACAGAGATAGTTTAACATTTTAAAAGTCTATAATACAATTCAACACATTAACAGACTTTTTAAAAGAAAATCATATGACTATTTTATAAACGCAGAGAGCAGATCTGATAAAATTGAACATAGTACACATTCACAGAAAAAGAAGAATAGAAAGAAGTTTCCCCAGTGTGGGATCATCAGAGAATGTTGGAGGCCTGCTCTTTAAAGTCAAAAAAGGGGCATTTTTGTTATATATCATCACATTATATAGAAGGCTCCTTTATCTTCCCAATGTCAAAGTCAAAACCCAATGCCAAATACCAAACGCCTAAATTACTTCCTCAATTTCTGTGCTAATCTTATCTCTCAGGTTGTTTTGCTCTCTCAGCCTCGAAATGATACCCACTGAGCACCTGGTTGCTAGGAACCGTCTCAGTCTGAGTCGCACAATGAAAAGATGGGGCCTTTCAGTTTATACTGCCTGAGTTTCACCCCCCGGAAACTCCTGTCTTACTGGTCAGGAGTATAGCATGGGCATTTGGGCTTTCAACATCTCCTCAGCAACCTACTGTGTAACTCCAGTGGAAGACTCCTATATTAGATCAAAACCCAAGGGTTCGGAAAGGACACAGTGGACACAAAAGCAGACCAGTGATTTTCGACTGCACATTAAAGTCACCTAAGGAGCTTTTAAAATTCTCATATCCGGGATCTTGTCCTATAACCAATTTTTAAATCAGAGTCTATGGAAGTAGAATCTGGGCACAAAATTGCCCTCAAAATTGTTGGGTTTAGTTTGGTGGTTTTGTTTTGCTTGTGGTACTAGGGATTAAACCTAGGGCTTTTGCACTGAGCTGCACCTCAGCCCTATTTTATTTTATATGAGACAGTGACTCACTAAATTCCCTGGGCTGGTATTGAACTTCAGTCCTCCTGCCTTACTCTCCTAGAGTGCTGGGATAACAGGTACAGCCCACCACACCAAAGTTTTCTCATATAAAGCCAGGGTTAAGAATCATCACTATCTTTCTCTTTGGGGAAAGTCAGCTCCAGGGAATCTCTTAGAAAGATGTCAGCAGCAACCTTGGATTCAATTACCACACAAATGCCAAGGCTTCAAAATCTGTACGTCCTGTATACAGAACCTTCCAAGTGCGAGCACTGTAACCCCAACTGTCAACTCTCCATCTTCTCCTGGAAGACCCGCGCCTCCCAGCCCAGCAGCTTCTCCTTCATCGTTCTTGCACCCACTTGCTCACTTCTGTGTTCCAGACAGCGGGCTCCACGGGGCGGGGGAGGGAGACTGTGCCTGCGTGTGTGTTCTATGTGAAGATTGAGCCAGTTCCTCAAACCTCTCTCAGTAAGAAATGGGGTTGGTTCTGCTTTCTTGGCATTATCCTTCAAGGAGACAGTAAGGGTCATCGCTAATAAGAAGAGGAGGGGTACAGGAACCAGCAGCTAGTCCTGTGGATGTTATCGATTTAAAAAGATTTATGGAGAGAATGCACAGGAAGGAGTAGAGGTCAGCCTATAATAAAATATTCCCTAGAAACACACCAGCACTGCTATTTTCAGAGGTGTAAAATTGATGGCAAGAAGTCCGTCTCCAGTTCCAACAAGCTCTGAACCACACTGCCTAGAGCTGACTTCCTTCACGTTCTCCTCCTCCATTTCCATCTAGTATTAAGAGGGCCCAAAGGACTCCCACACCCTGTAACCTACAGAGCAATCTTCCCACACCCATTAACCCACAGAGTAAGAAGGGACTTTCCTGCCGAAGTGATAGGATGGGAATCCCCTGCCACCGAGGCGTCTAGAAAGTAAGGCATGGCCTTCCATAAATAGAGTAGACACCTCTCAGCCAAGGAAACCAATCTCCTCTGAGACCAGCTCTGTCTGACCTTTCGTAAGTTGTCTCATTGAATCTCCCAGGGCTGATTTTAAAATATCATATGTATTTAAGCGAAAAAGAAACTTGCAGTAAAAAACATATTAGTATTAATTCACCTTAAAATCCTCCTTTGTGCTTGGAGCACACTTATTCCATCCTCCTTGTCACTGTATGAGCAGTTCTGGATGTCCTCTTCCATAAGAGTCTTTATGAGATGTAACGGAAATACTGTGAACGTTACTGCTGAGTACCTGCTCAGCTAACCCACCTGACTCACTGGATCTGGCACGGAGGAACTTCTGGGTCTTTCCCAAAGTCAAAATGACCATGAAAGGTAAATATCTTAAACGGATTTAGCTTATCAAGGCAGCCATGACAGCACAACTACAGATACTTATGAAGGAGGATTTCCAGAACTGCTTCAGAAAATGGAAGGAATGATGGGATGTGCGTGTGAGCCAAAGAGGAGTCTCGTGATAGGGACTAATGGCGATGTGTCTTTTATTGTAATACAATTTTTAAAGTTTAAACGTTCACTGTATCTTTCAGTCACCCTTCTTACCTTATTTTTCCTACGTTAGAGATAAGGAAACTGAACTTGCCTGTGGTCAAACAACCAGAAAACAGTAGAACCCAGTTGTAAGCCAATATATGTCAGAATAATTTCAAAATTATGTTTCATTTTTCTGTTGTAAAATGCACTAACCTGTCCTCGTTATCAATTTGTTTTAGTTGTGTTTTTCTTCTTCTTTTCTTATAGCGGAGTCAATGAAGATAATTTGAAAAAGAAAACTCAAGTCTGTAAAGGATGAAAATTGCTTCTCAAAAGGTTTCCAAGATTTCCCTTTCCATCTTAAAAGAAAAGACAGCTCATCTTGGATCTTATGTCAAAGCAATGCAGAATAATACCACGAACTTTTTCTGTCTGCCACTGCTAATATCAAGGATCTTGATATTCACCTTTTTAGAATAAGCTATTACCAAACAAACTCCAGCTCAACAGGGGAAACCCCACCATCGGGCCTGTGAGGAACACACTTTCCTGGAGCTGAACTCCCCAACAGTCTTGGGTTGAAGAAACCCAGCTTTCTCCAGGTAAAAGGTGAAGGTGTGTTGGAGGGCCAGACTTTCTGGGCCACTGCCAGGTGAAGCCGCCTTCTCGGGCTACATCTGAAGCTAAAGTGCAAGCAGGGCGTTGTTTGAAACTCAGCGGAAGGTTCCTGCACGCCCCAGCAGGGCAGGGCCCACTCTTCAGTTGCTTCAGCTGGAATCGCTCCTGACTCACAGCTCTGGCAATGTATCTTGTTGCTTATATTCATTAGATTAAAATGATTTAATGAGGCAGTGAAGTGTGGGCTTGCTTGGTGCGCCACTCCACATGGCTCCTGCATTCCTTGGTTGTGTCCATGTATTTAAAACCTCAGGGGAAAGGAGAAACTTTTCTTTCCACAGCCACCCCTTCGGAACAAATTAGATACTGTTTTCTCTTGCTGCCTACCTCAGGATCTCACTGCTTTTTTGCTGCATAATGGGAAAGGAGCCATTTCAGTAATTGCCACGTTGTGAAGAACTACAGGGAGTGTTACAGTTCCTGTGTCATAGTGCTTAATTTTAGTTAATAAGAATAAAAATAGTAATGAAGCAGAGTTCACAAATGTATTGTTTTTCGAATCTGGCTCAGTCTGTGGCAATCTGTGTCCCCTCGTAAAAAGACACGGCCAAATACTGTATGCAGAGACATAGTCTCACACTTCCTGTCTCATTTACACACATTCAGGAGAAGGGGGAACCATGAGCATGAAACAGAAGGGGAGATGCACAGAATGCATCTCTGCCCTGCATAAAACTGGTGCAGAACACCAGAAAAACACTTGCTGGTTTTATCGTTACCATATTTAAAATCCAGTTCTTTTAGATCCCTAAACTAATGTGTCTTAGCAAAAATAAGTTCTTTTGTCACTCAGCAGTTGTCTGTATTCCCCAAGTAACCCCTCTTTTCATTCAACCCTTCAACAACCTTCTCCGGCCTAACCCTATGGCTACAGTCCTGTTTTTCTAATTAACATCTTATACTTCATCATTTAGCAGCTCCTGAATCTTTTATCCTCCTAAAAAATGCCTTTTAACCTGCTTCCCCTACACAATGTGATACAATTCCTCTTCCCATAGCATTTCACAAAATAAATGCACTTCTTTTCCCATAGGTAAGAAAGACTGTATTTCCCATGTTTGCATCGTGTTGTTCAATTGTTTTCCCCCATTACTACACAGCAGGAAATACAGTACAGGAGAGAAAGCCACCTGCTGTGTTGGAGACAATCGCCATAGCCCATTTAGCTCCCTGTCACAGCACTACTTGGGATGGCATTTAAGAGAGTCTAGGGAGAAAACGCCAGACTCTAAACTTGCTATTTCAGTGATTGCCAGCAAGAACAGCATGTCTGTCTGCCTGCCTGTCCTCACTGGTGCCATCAGCCTAGGTTAATCTCTATGCCATAGGCAAATACCAAAGAATGACTGGAGCAAAGCATTCTTTAACTATAATGCATACTTCCTAGTCATCACATTAGGGGTATCATTAAAAAAACACCTTTCAGCTCATGGTAGCAAGATTCTGGAGCTTTTACTACATGGTTGTAGTTGTTCTGTTCTACATGTTTATAAAATCACCTCAATTCTTTCATAAATGAGTCAGCTTCCCCTACTGTCTCGATGAATTTCACAGTCCATTGAAATCTAGCTCCATGTCTAATGGCAGCTGTAAGAACAAAGTCAGCACAGCTGTGTCCTTTTTAAATTTTTGATAGTTGAAAAGGACTTACGACAACTTTCTCTTCACTGTCAGCTCTCTGTTCCCGCCTATTCCATGGAAGAAACAGACAGGGTCATAGTCACTGGTGTGGACACGGTGCCCTTCTAGACTGTCTTATAAACTTGTGGCCACCTTACATCTGGCAGTAACCTGTGCTTAGACACTATGACCACAGTGCCAGTCAAAGCCAAGATGACATTTTAATGTGAGAAAACTATGACTTTTCTGGTTACAAAATGTATCAGAAGAATATGTGAATTTTTGCTTTTTGTTGTTACTTTGGTTCTGTTTTGGTTTTGATTTGCTTTTGTTTTCTGTTTGTTTGTGAGACAGGATCTCACTGTGTAGTCCAGCCTGGCCTCGGATACCTTACAGAGCTCTGGCTGGCTTTGAACCTGTGATCTTTCTGTCTCAGTTTCCTGTGTACCAGCATTACTGACATGTGCCACCACACCAAGCCTGAATACATGGTTCTTTTTAGTTTAAAATTCATTAGAGTTAAGTGCAAACATAGAATTTAAGATCTGAATATGTCACACTGGAGAGTCAAATTAATTAAAACTACAGGCGAAGCAGCTGCTACCCGAATCCTTGCATTAGCTTGCTACAACACAGTATTGCCGATTATGTCTAAAGACTGGCTAGAAGAAACTAGGAAACACCCAGAAAAAATGGCCATCATCAACAAATCAACCAATAACAAGTGCTGGAGGGGCTGTGGGGAAAAGGAACCCGTCTCCACTGCTGGTGGGAGTGGAGACTGATACGACACTGTGGAGGTCAGTGTGGAGATTTCTCAAAAAGCTAGGATTAGAGGTCCCATTCAACCCAGTTATGCCCTTTCTGGATATCTTTCCAAAAGAATTAAAAACATCATACCACAGTGATATATATACACCCGTGTTTACAGCAGCACAAACTGCAATAGTTATATCTTGAAAACAACCCCAGATGCATATCAATTGAGGAATGGGTTTAAAAGATGTGGTATTTTTATACTAGTACTAGTCAGCTATAAAGAAGGATAAACTCAAGGCTTTTATAGGTAAATGGATGCAACTAGAGATCATACTCATAAGTGAATGTGTAATCATTATCTTGTCTCCCTAGTAAGAATCTAAAATAATAAATAATATACAAAATCTGCAATAGATAATGAGAAAAGGGAAAGGAGAAATGAAGGGAAAAAAAATATATATATATACAATCACGTTAGCATATATAATCATACTACTAATTTCTTTCAATTCATTCAAAAGATCAGTTTGTGCTCATATTGGTTGATTGATTTTACTTGCCTAAATCTTATAAGCTGAGCAACTGCTTTGAAGATGACAAGAGGCAATATATTAACTAGTTTTGATATCTTGTTACCCTGTTTCAAAACTCTTTATTATGGTTTTTATTTTTTGTTTTATTTTTCTATCTTTAAAATAAAGAAAAAAGGACATCCTCAAAAATACCTTCTTACAAAAAAAACCTAGGAAAAAATTGATAGAAAAAATTGAGGGGGGCTGGGGATTTAGCTCAGCGGCATAAGCACCTGCCTTGCAAGCAGGCAGTCGTGAGTTCGATCCCCGGTACCGATAAAAAGGAAAAAGAAAAAGAAAAAATTGGGGAAAAATTTAACTGAGTCTAGTGGACTTTGGATCACTCCAAATGGAAGCCATTTACCAAGAAACTATGAAAAGAGGTTCTGCCAGACCACTGTAATCCAAGATGTGAATTTAGTCTGGCAGAAATTCACCTCTCCAGGGATTAGACACCATCAACAAACTCAGAAGGCAACTCCCAAAATCAAAGGAAAGCTGGCGTGTCTTCCCCAGAGTCATATGGTGAAGATTAATCTCCAGTATATTGGCACTTGGAAGTAAAGACTCTGGATGGTCACTAAATCATGGCGGTCGGGGGACTTACTAATGGCATTTGTTCCTTTAAAAGAAGAGACATCCGAGAAATGATCTCCTCTCCACCAAAAGAAGAGACAATGAAAAATCTTCTGTCTGTAAACCAGGAAAAGGGCCTTTGCCAAGAGATTAACTATTCTGACATCCTCATCTCAGATTTCTAGCCTCTATGACTATGAGAAATAAATTTCTCTTGGTTAGCCCCCTGGTCTGTGCTGTTATTATAGCAACTTGAACTAGCTGACATGGAAGGCAAACCCCAAATTTATCAGTGTTACATACTTCTCCTGCAGTAGTTAAACACAGTTTAATTCCAAAAAATTTCTGAATTTAAGTTCATAAATGTTTAATAAAATGAAACTTATAATATTTATAATTTTTATTAAGGGATATATGCATTTTTGGAATTTCAAGTATTCATGGGAGAATTTGGATTCTTTGTGTGGCAGTTCAGCCTTGCAATTCCAATTTAAAATATATAATTGAGCTATTGATTCAGAGTTGTGATTTTTAATACAGAACTTTGGAAGATTTAAACTTCAATGTTCCCATGTCTATGAATTTGATTTGTTGGGTTTATAACAGGTATTTGAGTATTCAGGAAAGGTTTGTTGGCTAAAAGAATTGTAATCTATAAATGGAAAATCAAGCATATTTAAATCGTAAACAAAATTTAAAATGCTCCATCCTATTTAGTCATTGCTGTGAAAAGTGCTGAGTAGTCAACATGCCCTTAAAAACATTATTAAAATTTGTTAGATTTATAAAGAAGAAAATAAGAACTCAAACACTTTTTAAAAGAACTGCATTTTAAATTTTGTAACATTAATTGACTACTAAGTTTTTTAAATCTCTGAGTAATCCTTTTGGTGTATAAAACTTCCTTTAAGGACAATTATTATGCCACACCAAAAATGTCTTTGGGAGCTTAGGGAGCGAATGAAGAGAAAAAAACTGTGTCCAAAAAGAAAAGGAAAGGGAAATACGTACATTTTATATGACCCATTACACCTGTTCTCTTCTATCTCTCTGTACGCACAGGAGAACTGCTATGAGTTAATGTGAATGAAGCAAAACATCAGGATTAATCAATAATTATTTATTACTGAACACCTCCTCTGTTTTACACTATGGGACAATACCATAATGCGGGTGAATTTTATAATCTAGTGAAGCAGGAAAAATGCACAAACCTGAGACAATTAGAGAACAAAATGATTCAATGCAATAAATATTTATTGACAGCTAACCTTGCAAGAGACACAGTGATTGGCTCCAGGGACAGGAGGAAGTGGACTCAAAAACAAACAATAAGCTTGATAATTAAGTGCTAAATTGTGTATTGCAGAAGTCAAGTGAGATGCATTCCAAGAGAGATACTGAAGTGTATTGGAACAGCTGAGATTTATGGATGAGGTAAGAATTGATCTGGGCTTTGAAGGATGAAGAGGGCTTCAATACACAGAGGGAGGGAGCAGGGCTGGTGGGAACGGGCTTACCATGAAATTCCGTGTACAAAGGGAATAACAAAGAAACCAGCAGAGTAGCGATGCTCCTCAGTGAGTGACAGTGGAATTAGGCTCTGGTAATATATCTAATTACACAGGACCAAAACTCACTTGAGTTACTAGTCTAAGGTACTAAAATCAGTAATAATATCAAACTCTGAGAGAAAGTAGCATAAAATAAGATTAATTCTTATTCATCATTGCAAGAAACCAATAAATATTATTTAAAATTGATTAATCTTTTTTTAAACATAGAAGTATGTAATTGTAAATGCTTTAAGGAAAATACTAGAGGAGAAACAAAGCTAATCCAGCTGATTTCTCAGAATGAAACTGAGGACGTGGAGGATGGGGCAGGGAACAGTGCTTTTCATCACAAGCTCTTCTCTATTGGAGTTGATACCACTTTGATCTAAATATGAAAACTGAAGGCAAATATAAATCTAATTATTAGGTCATGGAACAACACAAAGCAATCAAGAGTTACTATATTCTGCAAATGGAAATATCACTAAAAAATAGAACATTGCAAGTAGATTGATGTCTTTGGTTTTCAAAATCTATTAATATACTAGAGCGATACAAAAGTGATTTTTTAAAAAAAAAGTGAGCTATTTCATGGCAAACTCTGAGGGTAAGGTTAGGGCTACAATCCATGGTAATCTTGGGACAAACAGGAAATGGGTGAAGCTTGGAAGTCTTTCCCTTGCACTGACCTCCACCAGACCCAAACCATGGCCTCCCTCTACCGAAGGTTTTCTTTCCACATTTTCAGTTGACTGTGGTTTCACTTACCCACTCTGTCAACTCTGGTTTGAAAACACTAAGTGGAAAATTCCAGAAATAAATAATTCATAAGTTTTAAATTGAGCACCATTCTAGAGACTGTGATGAAATCTGTCACTATCCTACTTCCGCCCATCTGGTACGTGGATCATCCCTCTGTCCTACCTGCCTGTTTGTCACTCAGCCCTTATCATATCTAGTGAGCACAGTGTTCTGCTCAAGGAACTTTTATTTCACTTAATAATGGCCTCAGAGCAAAGAGCAGTAATTCAAGGGAGGATCAGGGCATAGAGCACGGAAGGAGAGATGAACCCCGTTGGATGTGACAGTTCTGCGAGGCACACAGGAAAAAGACACGGTATACAGAAGGGCTGCACTGGCCAGTCTCAGGCATCCACTGGGAGTCTCAGAATATCTCCCCTATGCTAAGGGGAGAGTCACTGTGTTTTTTATGTATATATTTTCAATTCTTGTGTTCTTAAGAGGGTCCTCAAGTCACAAACTTCAAGCCCTGAATGACCCTCGTTTGAACTATGACCTTCTTGATTTCATACAGTTCTTTAACGTTTGTCTTATTTTATGCTTCCTAGAATGAACATAGTGTATGCTTTTCATGTCACTTTTAATCAAGGAACACAGTCTTAGTTATGCTAATAAATAATTCTTATTCAAAATAAAAACCCCTACTTGGTTCATTAAGCAGTACCAAAGTATTTAGATTTTTAAATAAGGAAATGACCTAAGGGGAGTCGGGATTTACCAAACATTCCTTCGACATAGTTGAAATGAAGTTGAGAGAGAGCTGAAGCAGAGGGACGAGCCGAATGGTGGGTAAGTTAGGAAAGTGTGGGCGAGGTGGGCACAGAGGAATGCAGAAATTGGAAGTAGATACAAGGAAGATTTGAAAACAGAAATCACCAGGTCTGAGTCCCAACTGAAGAAGCAGCCCACAAACAAGGCTGGTCCTTTACCATACTTCCAAACGTACACTGGAACAGAGCTGCATGTGTTATTCTTCATTGGATAGGTTTCTTACCATTTCCACAGAACATTGGATCAATAAAACCAACTTGAATGAACTCATGCCATCAGACCTTCTGTAACAGTAACTAAACGTTTATAACAAAATTCTAAAAAAAACCCTCAGAATTCAACCAACAAGTTTTTAAACAGTTAGCTTTCTTTTAATAACAAAAGCATGAGTGTTCTGGCCCTGGATATGTATTAATATTCCTGTGCACAGTCTTAGAAGCATGTGCTGAAGAGAGAAGCTAATAAATGGATTCAATTAAACCGCTCAGCAGTCTTTTGGACCAAGGGAGTTCTCACGTAGACACAGTTTATATCCTGTGGCAGAGAGAGAATCTACATTCTGCTGTAGGAAGCACATAACAGAATTATTCAACAAGGGTGAAGCCACTTGGTAAGCAACAACAAACACCAAGACAAACAACCCTGAGGATAGCTAAGTATTTCTTACTGATATTGCAGGCTGGTATTTTGTAATACTGCCACTGTGGTATATTTTTGGTTGTGTATGTAACATAAGGATTCTATTATGTTGTTTTGTTTTTTTGGTTATATATAGATATATACATCTCTCTCTATATATATATGTGTGTGTGTATATATATATTAACATTCATCATAGGAAATCTGTACCTACACATGATATATCTTATTTCTTTTTTCCCTATTCCTCTCCTCTCCCTTCAACTTCTCTTTCCCTATTTATTTACAAAAGCTTTGTTTCCGTTTTTTCTATCATTTTTTTGTTGTCTTTTCCTCTCTTTCCTCCACTCCTTCCTTTGTTCCCCTTGTTATCTGAGCATCTCCTTCCCTTATCCTACTATCTATTGTACATTTCAGTTCTTATTTATACTTTTGGCTTCTCACACTAGAGAAACACGGCAGTATATTAAACATACGTGTCTGATTTACTTCACTTTAGAGGATGGTCTGAAAGTATATCCATTTAGCTAGAAATGTTTAAAGCTTATCCTGCTTTATGGCGGAGTAGTACTCCATTAGATTAAAAAACATATTTTCCCATTCATTTTTTGATGAGCATTTTGGCTATTTCCAAGATTTAGCTGTTACAAACTGTAAAACTATACACATGAGTATGCACATACCACTGTGGTATGATGCTTTTAATTTTGGGGGAAAGATACCAAGAAGGGGAATAGATGGGTTGAATGAAACCCTTAAGTTTAATGAGAAATCTCCACACTGATTTTCATAGTGGTTACATCAGTCTACATTCTTACAGTGGAAAAAGGTTGTTTTTAACCACAGTCCTGTCAGCGTTTATTACTGGTTGATTTCTTGGCCATTCTTTCTGGAGATGGAATCTTAGCATTGTTTTAGTTTACATCTCTCAAATGACCAGTGATGTTGAACATTTTAAATATATTTATTTGCCACTTATATTTCTTCATCTGAGAAGTGTGTATTCACTTTAGAGGCCCATTTTTGGACTGGGTCTTTAAATTTGGAGAGGGGATCATTCTTTGAGTTCTTTATATATTCTAGATATTAGTTCTTTCAAGAACAGCTGGAAAGAAATTTTTCCCACTCTGTGGGTTGTCTCTCCACTCTTTTCACAGTTTCCTTTGCTGTGCAAAAGCTTTTTAAATGATATTGATTCTTTGTGATATTTTCTGTGCAACTGGGGTTTTGTTCATAAAGTCTTTGTCTACACCAACATCTCCAAGAACTCCACCTATTCTATTCTATCTTCTAGCAAACATAATGTTTCTGTTTTAATATCTTTGATCCATTTTTTCAATTTTAGTTTAGTGCATGGTCAGAGAGATGGGTCTAGTTTTATCCTTTGACATGGAAAGCCCGTCTTTCCAGCACCATTCATTAAAGAGGTTATCTTTCTTCCAGTGAAAGTGTTTGGCTCTTTGTTAAAGATAAAGTGTCTGAGTGTTTGGAGTTGTTTCTGCATCTTCCAATCTGTTGCATTGATCTTCAGTTCTGCTGCCATGCTATTTTTATCATGATAGCTTTGTAGTATAATTTCAAATCAGAAATTGTGATACCCAGTGCCTTGCCCTTACTGTCTATAATTGCTTTTGCTATTCAAGGTCTCTTCTGCTTCCAAATAAATTGTAGGATTGTTCTAATTCTGTGAGACATACTATTGGTATTGTGATTGGAATTGCACTAAACTTGTGTAACAAATTTGGAAGTATGGCCATTTTTACTATATTACTTTTTCCTACCCAATAATAAAGGATATTTTTTCATCTTCTAATATCCTCTTTGATCTCATTTTTCAGAGTACTTTAGTTTTCCATGTAAAGGTCTTTTACTTCCTTTGTTACACTGATCCCTAGTGATTTCATTTTTCTGGATGTTATTGTGAAAGGTACTGCTTCCCTAATGTCTCTCTTGGTGAGTTTGTTATTTGCATATAGGAATGCTATTGATTTTTGAGCATTAACTTTGAATCTAGCTATGGTACGGAATTTGATTAGTAAATCTAGAAGTCTTTTGGTAGAGTTTTTGGAGTCTTCTATATAGAATATCATGTCTTCTGCAAATAATGATAATTTCTTCCTTTCCTATTTTTGTTCTTTTTATTTCTGTCTGTTTTCTAGTTGCTTTGGCTCATGTTTCCAGAACTATTTTCTATAGTGGACATCTATGTCTTGTTCCTGATTTTATAGTGAAAGCTTTCAGCTTCTGTCAATTTAGTATGATGCTGGCTGTTGGTTTGTCATAGATGGCTATTATCAGATTGAGATAACAACCATGTATTCCAAATTTTTGTAGAGTTTTTATCATGAGTGAGTGCTGGACTTGTGAAACATTTTTTCTATATCTATTGAGATGATCATATGATTTTCATCCTTGGCTCTGTTAATATGGTGAATTATATCTATTGATTTGCATCTGTTGAATCATCCCTGAGATGAATCCTACTTAGTCATAGTTTATAATCTTTCTGATGATTTGTTACATTGTTTCCCAGTATGTTACTGAGGATTTTTGATGTCTAGATTCATTAGGGAGAATGGTCTATTGTTCTCCTTCTTGGCTGAATCCTTCTCTGATTTTGGTATCAGGGTAATGCTTGCTCCAGGAATGAATTTGGGAGTATTGCTTCCCTTTCAATTTCTTGAAAGAGTTTGAGAGGTAGCAGCAGTAGGTCTTCTATAAATTTATAGTAGAATTCAGCTGTCAATCCACCAGGGCCTGGGCTTTTCAATATAGGGATTCTTAATATGCTGTTGATCTTTAAATTTCTCTCCAGAAATAAGAAATTTAGAATCATGTCTGTATGCAGGCAGCCCAGCATCACTGACCTAGAAAGTAAAGCCAGTTAATGATATACTCGGGTTGTTTCCCAATTACTTGATTCGACTAGGACAGATCAGTTGCCAGGCTTGAAATTTGGTAGGAACTGCTTTCTTTCATTGTCTATTTCCTAGTGTGAGATGCTAGAGATGGAGATTAGGGTTTTTTTGTTTTTTTTTTTTTTTTTTTCTGTCTCTTAAAAATGGAGCCCTACTGTTCTACTCTTGTGTTTAAAAGTTAACTTTTTAATTACATAACTAAGCACTAAAATTTCATTTGCTAATCATAGTGCCTCCTGAGTACTGAAAGCAAGTGTTAAAGTGGAAATACAGAACTAAGTGCATGTAGCAGCTTCCTGCAGCACCTCTGAGCCACATGAGTAAACCAGACAGATGTGGCCCTGGGAGTGCCTTCTAGGTTGGAGACGTTTGTATGTCTGATTATTCCGCCAACACATAAAAAAAAGAGGAAGAGATCTTGGGCAGAGTGTAAGCTTTACTACCTCCTAAAAAGAAACTCTTCTGACATTTTATCCTAACTCCATTATTTATTCACATATTCTTCATATCCGTAAGCTCTCTCTTTCTCTTTCTCTTCACTGGCTCCTTGCATTGCTGAGGTAGCCTCCCATACAAAGGAAAAAAAAGCTTAGCCAGGCGTGGTGGCTCACACCTATAATTCCAGCCCTCAGTAGCTGAAGCAGGAAGATGGTTGCAAGTTCCAGACCAGCTGGGCTACAAAGTGAGCTCAAGGCCAGCCTGAACTGCACAGCAAGACTCTGTCTCAGAAAGACAAAAAAAAAGGGTGGGGGGGAGATCTCAGGAAGGGGGGAGTGGAGAAAGAAAAGTAAAAATGATCAAGATGTGAACTGAGTGACAGAATTTCCCAAAGCGAATGGAATTATTATGTGTCACAAACATACTACTAATAAAACATACGTACACATGTGTTCCTTCTTAATAGTGTGAGCTCCATTAGAAAGCTGTGTCCAGCCTCCTCCTCAGCCTCCCCACCCACTCCCTCCTCACCCCTGTAGTTTCAGGCCTGCTTCCTCTCCCGGAGAACTTCCAGCCAAGACTGACGCTTAGAACAAATCCAGTGGCCTTTATTTCTGTGCCCACTCAGCTGCTTTTCATACTGTTGAAGTCCTTCCTTTCCCTAACTTCTTTGTACAAAACAGAAAACCAAACCAACAAATAAAAATCCCTGGATTTGTTGCTCTATTTCATCTCAGTTTTTTGCTGGGTCATGCTTTTAATGAATAATTTAATGCAGTCCCTGGATTTTGTTTTCTAGCTCTTTTCCTTTGGTAGATGCTCTCCATGCTTTTATCCCCTCCCATAAATTGAATCACCATCTGTATGTGATGATCAAGCTGCAGAAACACAGATCCAATGAGCAAGGATGGAATGCAGAAGCCTCCCAAGTTTGACAATCCAAAACCGAATTCGTCCTCTCTCTGCCCACGTCCCTGTCCTGGGCTCATCACCTTGTTGGACGACATCACAATCCACCTAGCTTTGCTACCGTACGATACTGGTGCCAGTGTAGGCAAAACTTTTCAATACTTTCAAAGTTGTGCTTTGTTATTTTACATTAGGCTGAGCTCATCAGTCCCGATTCGTTGCTTTCATCCTATTTTTCATGTAACTTTGAAAGTCAGTCATGTTTAAAAAATAAAATGTCTCATGAGCTGTTTTGGCAGATGTATAACAACCCTACGTGGTTCTTTCTCATAAGATACTTATCCCATGCCTCAGGGCAGGGCCAGGGTTGGGGATGTGACTCAGTGGTAGACTCCTTGCCAAGGTGCACGGTGCCCAGTATGGAAAAAAAAGGTCAGGAGCTGTGACTTAGTCACTTCCCAAAAGCCCCGCCTTTCAGTACCATTGCGTAGGACATTACATCTCAACAAGTGAATGTGGGAACACAAATGTCCAAACCACCGCACACGTCTACTTTACACGAATACCGTGAAGATGTAATGAAATACTTGGCACAGGCTGGGTGCTCAGTTTTCAGCTTTCTCCCCTCCACTGCCTTCATTCTAAGGCCGTTTAAACCTCTGATGAAGAGTGAAGCCTACCTGGAAAAAAATCCAATGTAATTCTAAATCAGAACCCTTGCAACAGACTTCTAGGAGGTTAAATTTGCTTTAAAATTATTTCAAGTGCCTTAAACTGGATTTTTCAGTTGTTCACTACAATGGACCCAAATCCAGAAAGGAGCCCCCTCCAGAACGGTGTCTTCAGAATGAATCTCCAGGATGAATTCTTGGTGCCCTCAATATTCTCCAGAGTGGGACAGATTCGGTGACCGGAAGCAGGCTGGCTTACCGTCCAGTGCTACTTTAACTCCTAATGAAATTCTCACAATGCCTCGAAACTAAAAAGAAAAGAAAGTGGAACCCCAAAGGGGACACTCTGAATACTATCAGCTACTCCTCTGGAAATACTTTCAGCTACCTTCTTTAAAAGAACAAACTCTGCCCAGGAGATGATGCGGCTGTTGGGAACAGGGTGGGGCACACGAGACCATCCCTAGGAGGAAGTAGGAACTGTTTTCTAAGTCAGACTGTGGTGGAGGCACAAGGGTTGGGTGGAGGAAAACACAACTGTGATCAAATGATTGCCACAAGAAACCCAGGGTAAAGGAAGAACCAAGCTGTTGACATTTGAAGCTAAGTTACACCCATGCTTCGAAAACCCCACACTGCAGGTACAAGTCTAGCTACCAGTCACCAGCAGCTTCACAAGGAACCAGAGGCTCCCAGAAAACATCCACTTCTCAGTTCCCTTGAGGGGATCCCTGAAACACAGCTCCCTTAGAGTGGCCACAATGTACACCTGGGCTTACAAGTCACACACAGGAACTGTATTATTAGTCTAGTCATTGGCTAAATTGACCACCAAGTCAGCTCCCTTTTACCCCACGAAGCCAGGCAAGACTTTTTCTAGGGTAGTTGTCTTCAAAGTAGGGTACTCATGTACTCCTGTAAGACCCCTGAAGACTTCCCAACAGGTACAAAGAAAAGGTTGGCGTTAAGGGAATCTGTTTCTCAAACTTTTTAAGTCTTACCTATCTGGTAAAGAGCTGGATGTCAAAGTAGCCTCTTTATCTCATCTTCTACTATATTGAAGAAATGCAACCTCATCCTAATTCCAAATCTGACTGCAGTGCAGTCCCATGCATCTGCAGACACCAGCAAAGGACAAATAAAGTGTTAGACAAGGTACTGAGGAAGCAAACAATGTTGAAGGCCTGAAATAAATACCTTTGCTAATCAGATGTGTACTTATTCTTTGCTTTCCACAAGTAGACTCTGATGACATTTGATTTTCACCAAATGACCCCAGAATTCAAATTATCTGGGAAGAATATTACTTCTTCCAACTGGGCATGGTAGTGCATGCTTTAATCCCAACTCTGGGGAAACTGAGGCAAAAAGATCATGAATTTGAGGCCAGCCTAACTATATAATGAGAACCTCTCTCAATAATTAACTTCCATCACCTAGTCATGAGAATTTTTCTTATATGTGTGCATGTGTGTAAATACGCATGTGCATGTGTGACAAAAGATAAAAAACAGAATAGATGCGAAAGTAATTTCAGCCTGTGAATAGCTGATAGAGGCATCCACAGATATGTCAACTAATGGGAAGAAAAGCCACGTTCACTTGATTAGGATATATATTGTCAATAAAAATTAGGACTTGTAGCCATGTGGTCATATGTACTTTTTAAATTAAAATTCATACTTATTTTGTTGATGAGAGATAAATATGGTTACATAAATCCAAAGAGGAAAAAAATGATACAAAATCTGCCAGTGTTAAAGAAGAGCTTGCTCATGAATTTTTTAAGTGAAAGATGATGGGTATCCAATTGCTGCGGTATTTGGGTCCCATTAGAAACATTTTTAAAAGTGATGTAACGGTTTTATTCCAGAATGTCAATTTTTGCAGTACACTGGATATTATACCCTTTGCTACAGTCCCACTTAGGCCAAACTGTAACTGCCATTTCTAAAAAGCTTGGGACCCGCTACTTTTCAATGTTCTTCATGTGGGAGCACAAGCACCCAAGGATCTAAAAATGACAACTATTATAGAATAGTGGTTTCTTAATCTCCAAGAAAGCATCACCTCTTTTTTTTTTTTAGCATCACCTCTTAAACTTTTAAGAAGGTAGGTTTATTTCCTATATCTATTTACATACACACAAAAATCAAGTAACAGAAAACTTAATAGGCATTCACTAACATTTATATTATTAAATTAATCTTAATGTTCATCAAAATCGCATCTTATATGAATTTAAAGATTTTAGCTTACATACACTTGAAGTATATGGTTCATTGATCTAGACTGGGCTTGGGGCATCCAGGACATTTCCATTTCTGTGCTCACACGTCAGCCTCTGGCTTCTGAACAAGGAGGCTCCGGACAGGTTCCTTGGACCTTTGCAGGGCCCTTTCCCTGTTCAAGAGCTAGAAAAATACTCAGGCTACTACAAGGAACATTCTGCAGAGGGGCCCACAGATTCAAGTACTTGCTGCAGCCAAGCAGGTAGCTTAAATCAGCAAGCCTTTCCAGGACTAAGAAAAGAGGCAGTAGCCCACTGCATGCCTGACTTGAAAGGGGAGCTGCTTTTATTTTTTATTTTTTATTTTATTTTTCCTTTTTATCGGTACTGGGGATCGAACTCATGACTGCCTGCTTGCAAGGCAGGCGCTTATGCTGCTGAGCTAAATCCCCAGCCCCCTGCTTTTATTTTTTTAGCTCCTTCCATTTGTGGAGGGGATTTGTGCTACATGACGCTTTTTACTTTACAGGGAAAGCTGGATTTTTTATTTTTATTTTTTGAGTTAAGACTTTGGATTTTTAATTCACTTTAGTACAAAAAACTGATCAGCCACCTTATACAGAACAAGGAGAAAAATTCAGCTCTTGGGCTCCACTTTGCAAGGGTTGCACCAGTGCTGCACAATTAGGTCCCAGGTTGAAGAGTTGTTTGTTACATTCCACAGTGAGCTGTGCATAGCAACTGAGAACAACATTTAGAAGCAGCCCTAACAGTTTGACAGAGTAGTTTTCTGAATCTAATAACACAAAAATTGGCTTATGTTTTGCATGTCTCTTTTGTTTACTTCTCTAATTAAAAAAAATATATATATATATATATATCAGTGGGCAGTGAATTAAAATTCCTAGCCCACCGACTGTTTAAAATGAATTATCACAAAGTAAGGCATGATGCTGTAGTCTCAGCTATTTGGGAAGCTGAGGCAGGAAGATGGTTTGATTCCAAAAGATCTAGGCAACTTCCACAACACAGTGAGACCCTGCCTCAAGGACCAAACAAAAAGTAGCATTGCCGTGGTCTTCATCAAAGTGAAAGATATATTTGAAGATGCTGCCTTTCTAAACCAAGATTAGGGCTTGGTAACTGAATGTCACACTCTGTAATATCCACATGGACCACTTAAAGAGACAAGTGTGTGAATTAAAATGTACCCAGTTCTAACCAGCTGACAAGTATTTGGCAGTAAAGCCCCAGAAGGTGACCTCTTTTCCCCAGAGGAATGGAAGAAATGTCATGAGTCACTCCTGCAAGATTTCGATAAGGTTGCTTCAGGCCAACTGTGGGAGGAATGGCCTGAGAGACCCACACCTACGAGTCCCAGGTCAAGGGGCAGAGAGGGTTTTCAGGCTGTATGTCTGCCTCTTCCCAATCTGAGCCATTCCAAGGCCAACCTCCTGTTTGCTGATGTCCCCAGCATGGTCCCTTCCCACTGGAAATCTTTCTCTTCCTGCTGGGGATAGGGCCGTTCTGAGTGCTGACTTTTAATACCTAGCAACCAACCTTTTAAGCCTAGAGGTTCGGCCCAATTTGACCTCTAGCCACTGTGTCCTCGCTTAGGTGGAAACTGCAGGGTGGGAAGTTGGTTGCCCTAGAGACATGAGAAGTTTAGCACTCAGATCTAAAAAGCTGACACCATGCAAGTCGGAGAGCCGCAATAGGCAGTTGTCTCTAGAAGGCGCTTGACCACAGCTAGACTGAAAAATAAACCTGTTTAGAGGGAAAAGAGCTCATCATCTTGAGACCAAAGAGACAGGCTTTCAGGTCTGCACACTCCTCTCCAGTGGGCAAGGGAAACCCCCTAAATAAACAGTCCAAGTCTGGGGCAAGCACCCTCACTCTTTCCCCTTCAGCAGCTGCAGAGGAAGCCCTGGCTTCCCCAGCTGCCAGCATAGCCTCGGGGAACTTTCTCCAAGGGGTTGGGGCTGGGGTTAGGGGCGGCCTGGTGGGAGAGTTTCTCCTTAGGGCCATCTGGAGGGAAGTAATCATAATCTGCAAATTCTCCTGTAAGAATGGAGTACAAAGAGAAATACATTGTTTCATTGTTGAGAAATATGTTTGCTTTTCCTCCTCCTGGGGAGCTGTGAATACTTTCATATCATCAATCAGAGATCACTGAGGAACAGAGGGGTAAGATGAGGCCAGTGAGCTGTTCTTCTGTTTGCCAGTTTGGGGCTGTCTCCAATTCTTTGCAGTGCAAAATATTAAAATAATTTAAATGGGATCAGCCCTGTGTGTATACAGAAAGGAATTACCTGTTTGACCAAACAGGAAGGTTCCGTGTTATGTGACTTACAAAGTTATTTTATTTTTTAACTTGTAACAAAACTACAATAATCTATAGAATTACTCAAGCTCTTTCAAATACTATCATAGCATCAGGGGAGGGAGAGAACATCTAAAATACATACAAACATTTTTAAAAACTCATTCTAGCAATAGGAAATACCAGAATAGTAAGATAAAGGAGCTTTAATTAACAACAAATTCATCCATTTCCCTCCTGCAAAACGGAGACACTCTTCTATGGCAATTTGCTTGGAGAGCAGTTTTGCGCCATAAATCTGGGACATGTTTTTATGTGTGTTTGCTCTGCATGAAGCTTAAAGGAAAAACAGCAACCAAACTATCCAGCGCGGCCCTGAAGGGAACAGAAGACCTAATCACCCGTGATGGCGATTACATAATAGAGAAGGGCGCGCGTACCCAAGCCTCAAAAGAATCAGCCTTTGGCTTGTTGTCATTGAGGATGCCTTTCTTTTTCCTTTTTTTTTTTTTTTTTTTTTTTTTTGTTCCTTCTCGAAGATTTCTAAAATGCCTCTTAAAGATCAACTGGATGCCTTTGGTAGAAATAGAGGTCAATTAAGGATGATTTAATAAGTGCACCCCCAAGCCAAAATGAAGCCTGTATCGATAGCTCAAGTGCACCCACATTCAGGGCAGCAAACACTCCTGATCTGCTTCTAATTGGTGCCTGCAGATGTCCCCCAGGAAGAGCAGGCTCCGCTCGCAGCAGCCGCCCCTCCCCAGGCCGCCCAGCCCCAGGCGCAGGGCCCTTTCTTGGGCAGCCGAGTGCTCCTCTCTTAGATAATGCCAGGTACTCTGGAAAGTAGCCGTGCAATAATACACAAACCCCTGATGATGTCAGCGTGTTATTGACTTTCCAAGTCTGAATGACTGAGCAGAGGAGCGGGGGTGGGGCGCGATCCATCCGGCGGCGCGGGGACCGGCCAAGCGAAAATGGGCTCGCGGGCTGGCGGGGGAGGGGAGCTCGCAGCCGCCGCTGCATCGGGGTCGCTGTCACCGAGCCCGGGCGGGGCTGCGGCTCCAGGCCCTCCGACGTTGACGTAGGGTCAAAAACTCCTCGGGCAGAAATAACTGATGCAGCCCCCGACCCACCCCTCCGGAAGCTCGGCCCACGTGGCAGCGCTGGTTTACAAAGCGAGGGGCACAGCTCGAAGGGGAGGAGGTCGGAAGGCCTCCCCGCTGCTGCGGCCTCCCCCAACCCCGCACTGAGCTGTGCTCCGGGTGCTGGCGCCCGGGGTCCCCTCGCCGGGTGGGTTTCCCGCCACCGGGGGCCCTCTTGGAAATTGCACCTCAGCAGTGGTGACATTTTATGGGCCCTGACGGTGCCTGGTTTAGGAAGCCAGCAGCACAGGTGCAGAGTGCCGGGCTCCCGTTCTCACTCTGCAAATTGACCACAGGGCAATCTGTCATTTTCCAGGCTAGGTGTGAACCAGGCTGGGTTGCCCTTAAATGGAATTGCTTTGGAGGCCCGGATCCGGAGGCGAATTCTCCAACTGGGGCGTGGCCTCCACGGGGGCCAAGGCCTCCTCCAGGCCTGCAGCAAGCACACCCACCCGGTCTCCCGGTGGCCTCCTGGGGCTGAGTGCCCGCAGCCCTCCGGCCTCCAGCGCCTTGCCTCCCGGCTCCAGGCCTGTGAATTGCTTCCAGAAGTCAAGGCCCAGCCTGGGGCTCTGCCCCATCCCTCCGGGAAGGGCAACACAGCAGGGTTGGTGGGAGCTCCCGGTGGTCCGACCACACCGAGGCTCCGGAAACCGGCTCTCAGCTCTGCTCTGCGGCTTACTAGCTGTGTGAGTGTGGACTGGGTGCTGAACCTCTCTGTAGCTGCATCTGTGCAAGGAGAGTCGCAACCGTCTTTTCAGTAATTGTGAGGGTTAAGTGAAGTCTAGATCTCACAAAAAGCTCCCTTTTCAAATATCCAGGTCCTTGCCTGCATTAGGAAAGTTCCAGGAGTCAGGCCCCAGGCCCTGCGGCTGTTTCCGCACCGGTGCTGCGGGACCCACGGTTTCCTAAGCGCTGCCCTTCCCCCACCCCCTGCCTGGTGGAGCCTGCAGCCTCCCTGTCCACCCACACCCACAGGATTACCGGAAAAGCCATTCGTCTTTGGAGTGCAGTGGGGGTGGGGAGGGATGGGGAATGTGTCTGGGACCTAAACTGGACCAGTCACGGCCTTCTCAAATCCCACTCCCCCACCTTGCCACAGAGGATTGGTTCCCGAGTGAAGAGCTGACACGTTTTAGTCCAATCAGCAGCCTTCTTGGGGAATTTTGAAACTAGAAGTGAAAAAGACGATTTCTCCCTAGGGAAAAATTGCAAAATACTATAAAGTTGGGAACTTTTTCTGTGACCCTATGTCCCATCACTGGGAGGAGAGGCAGAGCTAGAGGGACCGGGACGGGTCTCAGGACAGAGACAGAACTGAAAGGCCAAAGAGGGGCCTGAGATTGTTACTGACACTGGTTCCTGTGATGCAGTCCTGTATGTTTAAAATGTATGCAGTCCGGTAATTTTAAAAATGATTTCTTACTGTTTAATTTAGTTTATGTCTTCGCTATTTGCAACCACAAAAAAAGTCCACAAGGATATTTATTAGCCTGAGACTTGTAACCCCACCCCCAGCCCAGGGCAGAGCTTTGTCTTCTCCCACAGTGGGTGTTGCAATACCCCAGAGCAAGGTGTCAAAGAAATGCTCTTCACTTTGCTCTGTGGTTTGCGTGAACCGGAAGCGTGGCGGCTGCTGGAACAGACTTCTGGTCTGTATCCGGGAAACATTACGATTTGCTGCAGACTCCTCGCGCCCATTCTTTTCTGCCCTAGTAGTAATCAGGGTTTATTCGAGTGAACAGTAAGAGAAAAGAGAAAGAAATGATCCCCTCTGAATCACACTGAATAAAAATCTTGAAGAAAACGAGTGAATTGTGGAGCTTAATAATTCCCCCTGGGTTTGGCTGGAGGGAGCTGAGGTAATGTACAGCATTCACCATTTAGGGGACAGCAGATCTACATTTTATCTGAGAAGAAATTGCAGTAGTGGCTTAACCTTTTTTTCTCCCTCATTTGTTTCCAAAGGTTTTTTTTTTTTCCAGCCTATGAGTCATTTCCAGTCATATTCAAAGGCAAAAGCTGGCTAATTCTGTGTCCATGAGTCAGGTTCCCACCCTGCCTTATCAAGAACACCCTTCCAGCTCCAAGGAGGCCAAGTAATTTCCACCCTATCAGACACTCAAGTGGAACCTGTTACACACTGCTGGGGAAGGCTCTTCAGGAGCAGTGCTGGGCCCTCCCATCTCCTTCTGCCTCCTGGCTGCTGACCTTAACTGCCAGCACCTCAGAGTATTTTCATTCTGGAACTGCTGGTGCAATCCTAAGGCACACTGCAGAAAGCAGGGAAGTACAGGCAAAAGGAGACTCAGCCCCTCCAGAAACTTAACAAATAATGAAGGAGAAGGGAAAGACTTCCTGTTAGCCAAGCTTTCCATGCAGCTTTTCTCCAGCCCATGGTTTCCAGCTTCTTAAAGACTATCTCAGAGGTATCCTTGACTTTTGTCAAGGTCTCAACTTCCCACCCCCACCGCATGTCCTAAGGCTGTCTCTTGTAGAAGTAATCTTTTCCCTCTGATAATGGTACCTCATCCACCTGGCTGCCCACAACAAAGAATTGATGTGTCCTTCTCTCTCATTCTCTGAGCTGGATTGTCACCTGGTTTGCCACGAAAAGACATCTACCCATGTACTTGTCACCACCTATACTGCCACCACACAGGAAAACAACTCTCATCTCTCTCTGCTCTTGGGTAGGAACCCAACCACACTGTTAAGCAGATAGACGTCAACAGGGCTGCAGGATGAAGGAGGATGAGTCCAAAATACCATTTATTAATAGCTGATTACAGAAAAAATTTCAATATACAAAATATTTAAACTTATTTGTGAGACCTCAAACCTACCATCATCCCACAGAGCACAGTAACATTTTAGGGTTACACACTATGTACAGTCCTTCTGGTATCTGACCCCCTAGCCATCTAGTTCCACAACAAGGCACACTCGGTTCCTGGTGCCTAATATGTTAAGGTTCCTGAGGGACAGCTGACCACCTAAAAAGAATAAGGAAGGTTTTTCTGAGGCATCACCTTTCCAGAGAACCTCTAAGAGAAGTGTGGATAAACATCATCCTCACATTTGTTGCCTAAACCCAGGAGCAACTTCAGTGTGCAGAACAAGGTCTCCAAACTTGCACTTGGCGCAGCTGCTTTCCGGGCTTGCAGATATGATCGTCTGCTTTACAATAAATTCTTCATACACTCTGCACAGCTGATTATCTTGCCTAAATTTTCATCATGAGCACAAAAGACAGAGGACCACGGAAGTGAGGATCTGGTTCCTCATGGCATGGGGATCCGATTTCTGGGTAACAACCCCGAGAGTCCCACCCCAACATCTATCTTTGATTCTGACTCCCACCGCTAGGCAGGCTTCATGCCTCCACTCTCATCTCCCCGGCTCAGGTCTCTCCAGCCGCCTGAGACCCTCTCTCTTCTCCCACTATCCCACTCCTTCCTCTCTGAAAGCCTCTGCTGTTAGGTTGTCCAGCTTGTCGGGGCCCTTCCTGTGACAGGATTCCCCACATGTGTATTTCTTGCCTCTTCTTATCAAGGCGCTAAGCCTATTCCTGTATGACCTAATTACTTTTCAAAGCCTTACTCCAACTCACACTGGGATTAGGGCTTCAGTGTATGAACCAGGGCGGGGGAGGGGAGGGCAAACCGTCCCATTCCTGGTGAGGTCTCCCAGGTCTCAGTTCAGCGGTCCCCTTCCTAGGAGCTAGCCCGTTCCCACCACATCTCACGGTCTACCCACACCACACAGTACTTCTAATCTGTAGCGATCAATTCTGTCTTCATTTGCTAACTTCTGTACTCTCTGTCTCCTCATTGGAATATAACCTCCAGGAAATTAGAGCTCTGGCTAGGCCTGCTCACTGTTCACTGATGAATTCACCGACTAGTACTTTTCCATAATAGGCACATAGTGAGTTCTTTCTCATGAGCCACTACAGACAATAGAGAAAATTCAATACAAACATACCTAAGGTAGCCCCTCATGAAAATGTAGACATCTCCGAGCGGATTCAAGAGCGGGTCTTCAGAGAGAGACAGCAAAATTGGGGGAATGTCCAGGGTGCTCAGGGAACCCTCTCTTGACCCCATTTGTGTTTCCAGCTAGTCCTGTGCTCCTTTCCCAGCTAAACATTGTTTTGAAGGGTTTTCTACACCATCTGCATTCCTGTATCCCATTTTCTGTGCTTTATCACCAATCAAGGATCTGTAATCCAGCACTCCACCAAAACTTCTAAGGGTTACTAATGACCTGTATCCAATGATCAGTTCCTGGGCTCGTTCTAGTTAGTGTATCAGCAGCATCAAGGTAACAGACCACTGGCTCAGGACTCTGGAAACAGCGTCTTCCCATGAGCTCCAGACACTGCCTCTATTGAAGTTTTTCCTCCCTTAGTGACCCTGCTTTCCCAATCTCCTTATTCTCCTTTGCTGTAACCATCTCTGTCCATTGAAGGTTGCGATACTTCACATCCAATCCTGTACGCTGTATTTTTAAATAGATCCTTAACCTGCCTACCTCACATATCACTACTACTGCTACCCTGATGGTTGCCTGGCTGCACCACCAACACCCCACTTCTGCACATCTAACTGTCCACAGCATAGTCATCAAAGCGATCCTTTGGAAATTTGTCAGGGCACATCACTTCCCTGAACAAAACCCTCCAGTGGCTTTCCATTCCATTCAGAATCAAAGCCACGGTCCTGACAGTGACATTCAAGACTGCTTACTCTATCTGCTCCCACTGCCCACTCTCTCAACCTCCTCTACTCTTCTGCTTTCTCAATGCATTCAACTACATCAAGCTTTCTGCTGTTTGTAAACACAATAGCCACTTCCTGTCTCGAGAGCTTTGAGACAGCCATTGCTTCTCTGAGATGCTGGCATGGCTTGCTCCCTGTATCAGGTAGCTGTTATTGCAGGAACACTGCAGAACAGAAACATTCCCTGACCTTCTCAGAGAGGCCTGCACTATATAAAATGCAAGCCCATTCCCATTTTAGGGCAACCAGGGCTCCCTGTCTCATTTCTTCTGCATAGTGCTCATCAGTCTGTAAAACGTTATAATAAGGTTTATCATTTGTTTCCTCTATAGTGTAGAATCATTTTATTTACTGCAGTATCCCCAGCACTGAGAACAATGTCTGGCGCTCATTAATTACCATACATTAAATATTTGCTGAATAAATACAGAATTTGAAAATGAAATTTTATAGACAGATGCGTAAAATTTTGCTGTGAAAGAGGAGGCAGTAATCACAGCAGAAGTAGAACTAGAGAAATTAGGTAGAAACCCTATTTTTCAATGCAATATTAGATGCAATATCCTGCAGACAATGGAACAACATTGAATCCTTTAAGCAGGGGACTCTCATGAATGTGAATGTGTCTAAAACAGCTCTGAGAACATCGTGGAACAGAGCAGGGTACAGACTGGTGACCCAGATCCCAGGTGACAGGCCATGGGCTGCTGGATTGAGGAGCAGGCAGCTCAAACTGAGCCTCTCAATTCAAGCTCTGTGAGCAGTTGGCCCACCTCGAAGTGGTTCTCAACAAGGCCCAGAAAGAAAATACAAATTCAAATGTTGGGATGCAGGTCCTTGTAACCAGATTTCTTTCAACTGAACCACAAACTCACCTGAGTATCACCTGAGTGTGTTTTGCAAGAATAATAATCACTGACCCTTATATAGCACCATACAGCTTTCAAAGGATGTTTCTATTTCACCTAAAGACCCAAAGAATTTTAGCCAGTATATTTAAGTATCTAGCCATTTCACTGGCTAAAAAAGGAAACAACACTTGTATCCTGAAATATCACTAGGAAAATTTTTCTAGTGAACTTCTGACAATATAGTCAAATGTAATCTGGGGCCCTACTTTTTTTTCTAAAACCACCATATTGGACATTAAATTTTCAGAAATAGAAAGTTTTTACTTTTCAGCCTGGTACCAGAGATTCCAGAGAATCCATCAAATGGCTTGCCTGTCCACAGTGTAGTCACTGAAGTACGTACACAGAGACACACACAAAGTCACCAAGAGGTGAAGCAGATAATTTCCCTAGTGACTTCTGTAAAGAGAGATTGTACTCTGCTTCCTCCCACCACTGAGAAATCATTCAGGCTTGTAAGCATATTTATGGGGCTCCCACGAGTTCCCCTTTAGTCCCCCCTAGTTCGTTACAACCACCTGAAGAAGTTTGTTCCTACATAAGTCATCTTTCTATACCCCACACGCCTTTCATTCTTGGCAGAAACTCAATCTGACCATATCTGTATTTCAATGTCATGGCCCAAGCAATTCATTTCATATTGATACGCAAACATTCAAAGGTGGCAGTGGCTTTAGAAATTATCTAGGGTCTCTAACCTCTTCAGTTTCTGCATGGGGGAGGGGACCCAAATTCAATAAGCAAAGGGAAGTAAAAGAGAAGACAACCAATACTTACTAAGTTGCAGTCATGATTATGCCTGTGGCAGGTGGAATTACTTCCATCCCTGATTTCCTGTATCCCTCCCTGGGCAAAAAATCTTGAAGGCAAATGTGTCAGTCAGGGTTCCCATGGAAACAGAAACAGTGGGGCAGGTATGGACAGAAACAGGGAGACAGAGAAAGAAGGGGAGAAGAGTACTAAGGGATTCAGAGATTGATTGATTGGAAGGAACTGTCTGTGCAATTATGGGCTGCCAAGTCCAAACTTTGTAGGATGATCCCTCTACTGGGGCTCCAGAAAGAACCTATGCTGCGATTCAAATCCAAAGATCATCTTTTACCACAATGTCCTCTTGCTGGGGAGGAGTGAATCTTTTGTTCTAGTCAAGTCTTCAACAGATTAGAAGAGGTCCTGCCACACTTTTTTCCCTGGTATTGTAAATCAAACCCAGGAATACTCTACTACTGAAATACATCCCCAACCCTTTTTATATTTCATTTCAAGATAGATTCTTGCTGTTAGAATATCATGGTACAATAGAGAAGCAAAAAATATAAATGAACAGGTTTATAGAGTTGAAGACGTAAAAAGGAGCACACAACCCATGGCAGTTGGGCTGTCTCCTTTGACCACATACAGAGAGGCAGAGGGTTATTTATGATCTCTGATCCGAAGTGGCCCATGGGGCAGATATTGAGGACCTGTGAGGCACCGATTGGAATTCTCTGTGTGTGTAAACAGGAAGGGGGGTTGCAATTAGGGCTGAAGAAGAAGCAGGAAGTGGTAGGCGTTCCCACTTTGGCCTTTAGACCACCACCATAACTGAACAGTAATTTATACTAGGACAAAAACCTTTCACTTTCTAAGTTGCTCAACTGTTCTTGAATTTGCAATGCTCCTGCCTCAGCTTCCTGAGTAGCTGGAATTACAGTGTTCTGCAGTTTGTTTTACTCAAAATCCACACATTTAGGGCCCCAAGTTCTATTTTGAACGTGAAAGGAAATGGGAAGCATTCATTAAAATGTTCGTTTCATCAAAAACACCCTCTCAGGGGCTGAGGATTTAGCTTAGCGGCATGAGCACCTGCCTTGCAAGCAGGTGGTCGTGAGTTCGATCCCTGGTACTGATAAAAAGTTAAAAAAAAAAAAAAAAAGAGCAAACAAAAACACCTACAATCATGTTTGACCAAATATGTAAGTACTGTGGGTCCAAGCTAAGACACAAAATTATCACTGCGGTTAATATCATAATTTACAAATAGAATTAAAAACTACTCCCCAAGTCCCCAGTCTGAATTCATTTAGAGTAAGCCACCTTGTTGATTAGCTAGGACTGGAACTTGGGACTTTCATACTCCAGAGGATCCTTTCTTCCTAACAAATATGTTTTCCTATTCAAGGAAAAGTAACATTTTTGAGTGCCAGGTGCCCTGTAAAGTAATTTACACAAGTACCCATTTAACAGACTGCTATTGTATGAACAAGGAAATGGAATCCTAAAGACTTCAATAAGAAGCTCAAAGGAGTACTGGCATTGGATACAGGTCTGTGTGGTTCTAATACTTCCCACCATCTAGCATTTTTCATGATGTACCCCTTGCTGTTTATCTTTCTGTCAGTTTAGCAGGATGTAATTTCTCCCCCAAATTTAAAGAAATGACACAGAGTTTTTTCCTACTATTTTCATATTTGAAAGTGAATTTTCAGATAGCAGACATCTAGGATGAGGCAACTGATTTAAATATAAATAGCATATATTAAAATTAATATAATATATAAGTTAATATATGAAAGGCTTTTAGCCCAGACAGGACAGTGTAGCCAGTGTAGCCTTAATTAGAGGCGGAACCAAGGAGCTCCTATCTCCCCCACCCCTAGGAATTTACCTGTGACTCCATCCTCCCCGCCCCTGGGAATTTACCTATGGTGCCAAACTAGGACCAATGGGCTACTGTGCATCCCTGATGCCCCTTTAGGTTCCACCCCAAACCGAGGCTACTTACATACCCCCACGCCACATGTCCCCCAGAGAGAAAGCCGGACTCCAACGGTCAGGGGTGTTTTGGCTTTCTCTCTCTGTGTTCTCAGAATAAAGGCTTCTTTTGTTTTATACTTCTCATCTTTTGGATATAATCTTATCAATATATATTAACTATGTACATACAAGTTCTTTCACATCAAAATGAATATTGTCCCAAATTTTTAAAAAAGTACTCCTGACAACCATGTACTCCTTCTATTACTCAAAATTATTCTGTAGCTTCTCTTTTGAAAGTGCCTTCAGGGCCTGTATCATTTGCTTTTCTAAAATGGTTTTAATGTTAGCAAGTGTTCATTGTTTGGTTTGATTTTTGGGAAACAGCCCAAAGTCATCTGATGCCAAATCTGGTAAAGAAGGTACATGACCAAGCTATTACAATGTAGATTAGGAGCAAAAAAAAAGGCATAGGCTGACTCTAACAGACTGATTTTTTTTTTTTTTTTTTCTTGTATATCTGGCAAAGTGGCTTCAAAAGAAGCTTGGTCTCATTTTGAGCAATAACAGCAACATAAGTACCAAAATGACACCAAATTGAATCAGCATTAAAGTTAGAGAAAGATACCTTTCAAGTTGTACTCCAGAGATATTCTCTTCTTTTTTTAAAAAATTCACTTGTTTATTTTGAATTCTGGTTAATGCAGAGATGATCAGCAAAGGGTTTTTCTTGAAAGTATTTTCTCTTTGTTTTTTGGTGAGCACAAAGAAAATACAGAGTGTGGGGGAAGACTCTTCCTCCAAAAGCAAATTAGAGAACTGCAGGCCTTTAAAATGTCAGAAAGAATGACTTCCTGCTGCAGAGCTGTCTCTCCTAACGTCCCTTCCTAATACCCCCCAGAATCCATATGTGGAAGTCCCCTTAGATTCCACGCATAATTAATACTTGGCAGAAATCAGCAGTATCAGCCTGAGGCTTTCTTAAATTTCATTTAAGAAATTCAAATTTCTGTGGGAGTGCTTAGATGAGGGGAACAAAGGCCCCACTGCTCTGACAGTATTCCCAGTTGCTGAACTTTACATGAAATATAAAGATGTCCTCAGCCAGTCAAAAGGTGTTTGTTGAGCATCTGCTATATGCAGGTTACTGTGCAGGTGTTGAGAGCTCCAGAGTAGAGTAAACGAAGTTCCAATTCTCATTCATTTTATGAGTCACTCCATTCCCTAAATGAAACCTTATGCGAACAGGGGAAATTTGGAGGACTTGGAAGGAACAGAAAAGAGCATGGAGGTGAGCGGTATAGTATCATGGCTGGGATGTGGGTGGCTAGAGCCTGGGGAGGGTGTCTCAGGTCAGAACAGCCAGACACCAACAGTAGGAATGGACAATGCATAGTCACATCAGTGCCAGAGGCTGAATGAGGAAGATTTGCAAACAGGCTAAGCGTGGACCTCAGGGAGGCTGGAGAAAGCCTGCTTGTCATTTGACGTGTGTCTAGGTGCTTTACTAAGTTTCACGGGCTGTTTGCATTAGCATAGATTCCATATATATATATGGAATCTGTATATTCAGGTGCATAATGTGATGTTTTGATGTATTTACACAATGAAATGGTTACTGGAGGGCTTTTAGTTTTGTTTTTTGTTTGTATTGGGTGTTTCCTACTTTTGCTTGTTTGTTTGGTTTGGTTTGGTTTGGTTTTTTGGAGATGGAGTTTTACTGTGTAGCCCAGGCTTCCCCTGAACAAATCCAGCCTCAGCTTCCTGAGTGCTAAGACTATAAACAAGCACCACCATACCCAGTCTGAAAGGGTTACTGTAATCAGGCAAATTCACGCATTCACTCTCCTGTACAGTTACACTTCCTATGTGTGTGCATTTGTATGAACACCAACTATCTACTTGCCCAGCAAATTTCAAGTGTTCAGTGCAATGCTGCCAATTACAGTCCTCATATTGCACCTTAAATCTCTAGACTTACTCATCTTACATATCTGTCACTTCATACTTTCTGACCCACAGCTCTGTGTCTTACCTCATCCTTACCCATGTTAACTGCCATTTAGTGCTCTATGTATTCAGCTTTTTTGGTACCGGGGATCAAACTCATGACCTTGTGCTTACCAGAAGGCACTTATGCTGGTTGAGTTAAATCCCAGGTCGTTGTATCCAACTTTTTAAAAAAAATATCCACACAGGAACCAGGGATTTAGCTTAGCAGTGCAGTGCCTACCTGGCCAAGTGTGAAGCCCTGGGTTCAATTCCTTGCACCAAAAAAAAAATCAATCAATCAATCCACGAGTAAGTGAGATGTTGAAGTATTTTTCTTTCCCCACCTGGCTTATTCCATTTCAAGTTCATCCCTGTTGTCTTTTGATTACTTAGTTCTCTCATTAAAGACAAAGCTATCAGCTGAGAATATGGGCTAGGGAGTGAGTCTGGGGACTATTTGATTTTGAATGAGTAATGTTTTTAATGGTATAAAATATAAATGATGCAAAAAGACAGAAAAATAAATTTTTTCCTTGGTCCATCAGTTGCCTATAATGCTTCCTGGAGAACGTCCAGCCTACCCTGGCCTGGGGCATAGGGGTGGAGTAGAGAATTGACTAGAAGAAATTATTATATGAACTAAGAAGAACCCAAAGAATCATTAGGATATTATTTTTCTGAGGCTGACTTTTTGCCCAGGTCAGGAATTCTGAAAGTATTTAGCCAGATTTGTTGGTGCACACTTCTAACACCAGTGTCTGGGAGGTTGAGGCAGGAGGATTCCAAGTTCTAGCACAACTGGGCAACTTAGCCATTTTTGAGAATCTATGTCCAAAAAAAATGTATTGAAATATTTCTTACTTAATTTTTGCAGAACGTTACTGTCCCACAAATGACTACCATATCTTTATTCGGCTTCTTTATAATACTGAAAGTATTTTTCACAATCACATTATCCTATACCTTTTCAGTCTCCCTAGTCAGTCTCTCTTAGGCTGTCCCAGGTCCAGGCATTTCTGGTCCTATTCCTCTCTGAGCTGTGTGCCAGGAGTCCCAGCATCCTGGAAGCATACTGGCGTGGGCTTGGGCCAAGCCTTGGACCTCTCCAGCAAAAAGGCACCAAAGAGAGTCAAGAGTGGAGGCAGAAACTCACAAGGAGCTGGTTAGGATAGTCCAAGTGTCAACTGCCCCTCGTGGTCCCAAGAACATGCACTGGAGCTAGACAAAAATCAGAAATCTCCAAATATACATTTTCACATATATTACACTTTCCTATTGTCTTTATTAAAGAAAGTACTGGGTAATAACTGAGGAAACCAGAAGAGGACAGTATGACATGTCCCTCTCCCCTCAACTCACAGTCTAAAAGAAAATCTATATAAGCACATATAAATTTATGGATGGGCAGCCGAACAGATGTTCTACAGAGAAAAATAAAAATTTTTTTTAAATCCTCTGGAGAGTTTAAACAGGAAGAATTAAGAAGATGATGGAAAATGGTGAAGGTAAGTCTGTAGGCCAGATGTTCCTGAACTTTTGTGCCTGAAACCCATAGCTACAGTTGTGACTCAGAACACACACATAAATGTATATACACACACGGCACTGAAATACAAGTTGCATAAACGAGGTGAACCTTTATTAGGAGGAATGGTCTCAGATATTTTTTCCGTTCTATTTTACATTTTTATTCTACACATTTTTAAATGCTTGCCAAAATGCAGTAAACATAGTTTATTACCTATAGTCTGAAGAACACCGCTGGAGGCTGGGCTCTTTGGCACAACTTCCAGACCCTGAAACCACACAGCCTGCCCTTGCTCTGGGGAGAAGCCTGTCTCCTTTGGTGCAAAAGCTGCAGACTTGGGAGCCCTCCAGCCCAAACAGGAAGCCACAGCCCCTGCTGGCTCCAAAACCATCTCATCTCCACCACACCTGTGTCTCTCACTTTCACATTAAAGTCTGGTGGGAGAGTTACCGATTGATAGAAACTTAGCTGCAAGAAGTTCCCAAGAAATGTAGTGTTTAGCTTCCTAGACTCGGCAAGCAATCGGCAAATCCTTTATACTACAGAATCTCTAGATGTCAAGGCCACCTGGTTCCCTGGTCTTTACAGTGAACTTAAGAAGAAAATTTTCCTGCATTTCTGAGGATGCAATGGCTCCTCTTACGACTATAGTTACTTGTGATGTACAGGCAAAATTTCTCAGAAAATTTTAGCTGGTTTGGCAACATGGTCAATAATAAAACTATATGCTCACCTATAATTATTCATGTATACATGTGGACATGCATGGACATTTCTGTGTGTGTGTGTGTGTGTGTGTGTGTGTACATGTGCAAACAAAGGAAAAATGTTTAGGCTTCAGATCTAGGCTTACTTTGAAAATGGTATATCACATAAATTTGCCCTTTTAAGGAGTTACATTCTACATTCACAAATCATCTGGAAAATATCAACAACTATTCTATCTTAAGTATTATTACAGATGCTATAATTCACAATTAATTAGAGATTTCTGCCCTCGAATAATTTAAACCCTGATGGAATGATAAACAAGTTGATCGCATTTATAAACCTGTGTGATGCAGGCAAAGTGGGTTGACTCATAGTCTGGTTAGGAAACACAGAGGAGGAAGCCTTGAAGGAGCCTGCAGGACCATGAGGAATTTTCTAGAGGCTGTCTTTACCACTTTCTCATCACTGAGACATAATACCAGACACCCACAATTTAAAGAGAGGCTTATTTTGGTTCATGTTTCAGCCCATCCTTGACCGATGCCAAAGCAGATGTGGCGTTGCACAGGACATGGCAGGGGAAAGCTTTTCATGGTATGGTGACAGGAAGCAGAGAGTGTGAAGGAGGAGCAGAGGAGGCCAAAAACCCTTCCAGGTTACCCCCCAGTGAACTCCCTCCAGCTAGGTGCTACCTCCCAGCACCACAGTTAG
This sequence comes from Cavia porcellus, assembly GCF_034190915.1. Classification (NCBI taxonomy): domain Eukaryota; kingdom Metazoa; phylum Chordata; class Mammalia; order Rodentia; family Caviidae; genus Cavia; species Cavia porcellus. The sequence continues at coordinate 9,719,486 of NW_026947500.1, read as the reverse complement.
CTATAAAGTCATCAGTGAACTAATCCACCAGTGATTCTCACACCTCCATGACCCAACCACCTCCCCAAAGCCTCACCTCTGAGAACATGAGGCTTTGGGGAGTCATCTAAATAGAAGTCATAACAGAGGTGGTGACCATCAACCTGAGTTTTGGAGAAAGAGTCGTCCTTACGAGGTAAAGAAGCAGAAGAAACACATTCCAAGGTGAGCCGATAGCAGCTGCCAGGTGTTGAGGGTGAGGCACTCTAGACTGTTCCAAGTGGCTGGATAAAAGACACATAAAGGAACATAAAGCTGGAGGAATGGACAGTAGATCCCAAACCATAAGTGCTCCACTCCCAAAAATAATGATTTACTTGAACTCTGTAGATTTACTGCATCTTTACCATTGTTTCATGAGGTTTCTGGAACAGAATACATGGATTTAAAGATACAACTCATCCTCATTTATCAAACTTCTTGTGCTTGGCATTGTTAATTATATTGTGGAGGTGAGAGCATAAAGCATGGTAATATATTGCAATGCAAATGCTGCACTGAATACACATCTGGAAATGGGTCATTTATAACAGTATCATTATAATGCATATACAGTTTGAAAAACACACTCTTACAATTACAAACAAATGACAGTCTTCTATTTTGACCTTGTTCTCAGGAACAGAGTCTCTTTCGGTGATTTCACACAAAGCACTTACAAATAAATGATTTAAGGCTGAACTCTTTTATATTAGCATTATTACAATTTCAGGCTGACTTCAGAGCTCCAAACCACTTAGAAACTTTTTGCCAGCTCTAGTATAGATAGCAGGGTAATACTCATTTAATTCCTTTACACTGTAATCTGATAGCTGAATATGCTTCAGAGTTCTTTTAGGACTAGCTGGGGAATGAAATCAATCATAGTGCATAAATTACAAGAAAAAGGCTGTTGGTGTCAATTACCTAAGCTCTGTGGATGTAAGTCTTGTAATTTCCTGTTAAATCAGTAATGTTACCAACCTCACCCTATTATTTTAAAAGGACTATAACTACAGTTGCTAAGTGTTGAATGAGGGCAGACAAATGTGAATAGTTAATGAGTCTCACCAACTAATAGCAAGCGGAAATTGTCAATAACAGAGGTATTATAATAAGACATTCCAAGCTCCATCCTGATAGCTATGAAAGCAGGTTTCTTTTGGCTTCCCTTATTACGTGCTCTCCTTCCTACATCTGTTTTTTGTATTGCAAATGCCAGGTGAATGTAGGCGTTCCTATTGCGGAGCTCCCACCTTCCCCTAAAGATAATGACCCTGAGTTGGCACAGGAAGTCCTGGCTGCACTTTCCCTAGTGATCTACCCACCCCATCGGTCATGGCTACATTTCACTGACTCATAATTTCCAAGTATGATCAGCATGCTAGTGGGAGAGATTCGGTCACCAGGCAAAGCAACTGCCCTGAAGAGCTCGCCAAGAGCTATCCGATAACAGTCACCATTGATGGCACAAAGGAAATATGAAGGGCCGCAGGAACACCAGTACAGAAACCTAGAGTACAAGGACGTTTGTTAAGAATGAAACTCCTGCTGTTAGATCCATTTCTAGTCTCTGAAAAATAACAAAATTAGCCAATGGCAAATCACACTGAGTATTGTATCAGGAATCATACTGGCTGGGGAGCCAGCGTCACAGCTGAGGTGTGGACCTGGTGGAGTCTAGGGTTTCCAGCTGTCGGGCAGGCTCCTGCAGAAGCCCTGGCAGGATCCCTCCACTTGAAGAATGTGCCCTCCAGGAGCAAAGACTTCACCCTTCAGCCAGCGCTTTACGGGAAACCATCCCTCCCTTCCACTCCCCTTCCTAAGGCTTGTTTTCTTTCAGTCAAAGAAATGGAGCTGTCTAAATCATCACCATTCTTTTAAAATCTGCATTCTTTTGTTTGTTAGTCTCTCGCAAAGTTGAAAGTCAGTACAGTTTCTTAAACCTGTTTTCTAGTGTCCCTTTATCTCCAATTACAATGCTTCATGAAGGAAAGGAAATCTTCTGACAAAGGATAACTGCTTTTGATTATCAACCTGTCCAATGTACTGTATCTAAATAGCTAAATTCTAAACAGATTTAAAAATTGGTGATAAGCTCAAGCAAAGTCAGGTCTGAGTGTTATATTTAGTCACTTGGTCAGTTCTCTAATTGCTTATTAGACATTCTCAGAAGAGAATTTTTCTGTAATGCTATAAGACAAAATGTGAAATCATAAATAAATACAGAAGTAAAATGGGAAGAAAGGAACCTAGGCCACCTCCTGTACAGCTTGTCACTTGGAGAACATTTGGTAGAACTAAAGGAGATTAAGGCCGAGGAAACTGGCAGGTCTCCCAGTACAGATTTCCTACTGCAGAAAAAGCCACTGCAAGTATGTGGTCCTGGTCTGCCTTACATGGTGAGTAAGGACACTGCTGTAAATTAGATCGAGATGCTTAGAACCACTGGGCTTATTCAACAGCATGAGGGCTGGAGAGATACTAAGAGGAACAAACTCAGTTCGTACGTGTAGAAACTGAGTCACAGAGGGATCAAAGAAGTCATGGACCACTGAAATTATGTAAAATTGGGATGTCCTTGGCCAGAGTACTTGTAACATTCTACACCACTGCCAGTCTAGCCATATCTCATTGGCTTTACATACCATAAGCTGCTTACATGTTGATTAATTATCTATTTTCAACCTCTGTGACTGTAAAAGAGATTAAAATCCAATGGTGCATCATGTGATGAAGAGAGAAGAAATGTACTTACTGTAAGATCCTCTCTGTCACAAATAACTTGGCAAAGCTATTGAGGAATCCCAGGTCTACACACATTGTGAGATTATTAGCCAGGACTCTTGCTGTGTCCATACGTCCAGTCAGGTGCAAGGAAGACAGACACTAAACTTCAAGAAAGGTTTTCCCCGTCTTACACTCAGAAATTGAATTATTTCCTGTTTCAATACAAAATTTGGGGAAAATGATGCTTCCAAAAACATGCCCTGTTGCAGAATATGATTAAGATTTTTCCAGCCACAAATAATATTGTGGTAAGAGCAAAAACCTTCAAAAATTTGAAAGTGCTACACTTATCAGAAAGTATTCTTATGCTATTATTCTACTGGTCTCCAGAATGGGCTTATGGCAAATTTTCAGGTGGAATGAATAGACCTCAGATAGTGTAGCTGGCTCAAAGTCTGAGCTGTTGCTTGAATTAATAACAGGGAGGGCAATGAATCAAGGTGCAGAGAGAGGAGCAAAGCCTAATTCCTCCAAACTTTTCTATCTTCTCATCCAGTTTTGTAGACCCAAACTGTGCTACTTTGGACCTTCTCTACAGTGAGGCACAAATATAAGGATAACTTTGTAAAAAATTAATACTATTGCAGCCGGTGCTGCTTAAGAGTGTAGCATATACAAGGCTAGCTATATGCCTAGCATAGACAAGGCTCTGAGTTTTAATCAAGCACTGAAAAAATTACTAATTCTACCAACTAGATCTTTTGTTTTGTTTTTTTTGTACCAGGGATTGAACTCACAACCTCATGCTTGCCAGGCAGGCGCTTGTGCCACTGAGCTAAATCCCTGGTCCGCCAGCTAATATTTAACATGTGCTTCTATGTGCCTTTTTTCCCCCTCCCAACACCGCTGAGAGTACTTCATATTCCCACTTTGTAGACGGGACCTGAGGTTTAGAGGTGAGGTAAGTGCCTGGAGCACAAGGATGGCAGATAGAGGATTAGCCTCCAGCACATCTGAGTACCACACTAGGTACTAGTGGAAGTCAAAGGATATTGCCTTGGCAAAGTAGTCATTTGGAGCTTTGTCTTTCCAATGGAGAGAGGAGTGATGTGGCCACTGACGCTTCACTGATGTGAATTTAAAAGCGTGCATTAACTAACAGGACGTCAGCTGCAGAAACAAACCCCAAGCCCCAAGGAATAATGAAATAGAGGAGTCTTTTTCCAGTCATGTCATGGTTCATAACAGATCAGCTGTATAGTCTACTCAGTACAGAATTTTGGGAACCCTGGCTCCTTCCATCTTGACAATCTGCCATCCCCTAGATTCTTGGTGTCCTTTAAACTCAGAGGACAGACAGGAAAGAGAGTAAGAAAGGCAAACAGGGACTTAATGGACTTGGCCTGTTCGTGTCTCCCTGACCCAACTCCTTCCCAAGGTCACACTGTGGAGCTATGAGAAAAGTACCAGAGAACAGGGGTACCAGAGAGCATTTCCCTTGCCTGGCTTCCGAAACCAGTTCCTTCTCTGGACTCTTGATTTAGTTTCTCTGCTGCCCAAGGCACATATCCACTGATTTCTAAACACACAGTGCACATTTGACACAGTATTTTGCTCCTGTGCTCTGCCCTGGGAAAGTCTTTCTTGATTTGCACGAGTTGTGCCTTTGACTTGCAGTCAGGAATAGAATAAAGACAGCTGTGTGAAATTTAGTATGGTATCTACTGAGAGAGGTTATCAAGGAAGAAATTTCTCTCAGGTTTCAGTATAAGATAAAGCTATGCTTTTCTTGAATTTTTCTTTTAAATTTTATGAGTGTTCCAAATCTTAAAATACATCCGACTTCCCACTCTGCTCAGGCCACTAGGAAACTCTAAACCACCGTTGGCATTTTCTCCAGACATAGAACTGAGGCTTTGGAACATTTATTTCTGTGTACAGATTTTACCTGTCTTTATTATTTCCCTATTAAAAACAAAAAAATTTCCAAACCAATGGCTCCTTTGTCTATTTACATTTTGTATACAGAGAACCTCATGATGCATGGGAATAAACTCATTGGTGCAAAGCCTCACACATGAACTTGACCATATTTCAATTGGGAATCTGTGCTAAGTTCAATTTCAATTATGAGGTTACTCAGAAAGACAAATGTGACAGATACGCCCCGGCTGTCACGCTCCCCTCATGCCACAGGAACCCCTGTGAGCAGTGGATGCTCCAACCTAATCTCAGGTCAGTGGTGCTCTCACCAGAACGGTCACAGAGGTGAAAAGTGCTGGGTGCAGCGTGTGTGATAAAACTGTTCTCTGAGTCAGGGCCTTTGCTTAATGAGGATCTGTGAACACATGGGACTTGTAGGAACAGTTTAGCAATTAACCATGTGCTCACACTGCAGATCTATGGAGGCTAAATGGCTGAGTGCCCTCGAGCAAGACACTTAACTTCTCTGTGCCCCTCATGCAAAATAAAGGTATTGGACCACTGGACTAGATAATCTCTTCCAACACCATCAACCTGTGATGCATTTCTTAAACAAAGGAAAGTAATTAGAGTTTCAAAAACTCCTCCAAGCTTTTTAGAAATGAATGTCTAGAAGTAGGTGAGCCAGATGGATAGTAAAGGCATTCAGGAACCACCCTGATAAAATGTACCTGCTTATCTTTCCACTTTGAGCACTAGGCAGTCAGTTTGTTATATAAAGGTGAAAGGTTGTGAGGTCAGGACACACTCATATGAGTTGGAATTCGCTGGAGCACCTGGACAGTTAATCCATCTCAAACTTCAGGGACCTGATACAACCTTAGAACACGGTTGCAAAATTTATAGAACGCCCTGGACTTCGTCCATTGGTGGAGTATGGAGAGGTTTGTGTCAGCCCAGCCCATGCCTAGGAACCACTCCAGTTTCCTGATTGCCCAAGCCGACGTGAACAATGCAAAGCATCTCCCACTATAACCTGGGAGAACTGAGCTTGCCACGCTGAGTTCAAGCCTGTAGTTCAAAAGCCTAGTGCTGAAAATGTGTTTTATGGTGAAACACGAGATTAGCTAATCTTTCAGGCTAAGGGAGGACCAGCTACAAACGTTTCCTGTGTGTATTGTGAAATCCTGAGATGACAGAGAAGTTCCTCATTGCTTTCTGAGTCTCCCTCCCCCCATGGCTTCCATGGGTCACACAAGCCATTATCTGAGGCCAGCCAGCCAGACCACAGTGGTGTCATTTCTCTTGACTCATACGTCCAAATTAAATCTGCTTGGAAAGAGAAGACTAGAAAAATTTTAAATCTTGTCATGAGTCCCAGAGTAGTTTGTTTTTTTTCATGTAATGGCTAGTTTTATTTTTTATGAAAAATGCATTCTCAGGATACTCTGGAGACAAAAACAAAAACAAAACACCCTAGAAACTGGGCACCTGTGGTTTCATACAAGGCACTGGCAGAGGAAGCACAGGCAGCTACCCCGAGGTCTCCCTCACGCAGCTCAGACCAAGGGGCCACTTGGATGAATAAATGTTAACACTGTGTTGACATCCTGCACACATTTAACATTCTCTTTGGCCCTCCAAGACTACCTTTCTTTCTCTCTCTCTTTCTCTCTCTCCTTCCTTCCTTCCTTCATTCCTTCCTTGTTGCCTTCTTCTTTATCAAGGCCTGGGAATTTCCCAATTACATTGTACCACCACATTCTTCATAATCTTTTTCTCTTCTCATTTTATTTCACTGCAGACCAGAGTGAAGGCCAATGTGCATTATTTGGCAGCTTATGGACACCAATGAAAAATGGCTAGGAATTACCTCACCAAGTCATGAATCAAAGCATTACAATGCTTCCATTCACAAGTTATTGGCTACCAAAAGGCTAGGCTAAAGCAGGTACCTTTGTATAGGTATGTTTTACATGGCTAGAAGGTTTTTTTTTTTTTATATAGTTTCACTGTACAGTCCAGGCTAGTCTTAAACTCTTTACAAAGTCCAGACTGGCCTCAAACTCGTGGTGATCCTCCTGCTTCAGCCTCTAGAGTGCTGGGATTATAGGAGTGCACCTCAGTGTCTGGCAAGATTTTTGATTTAAAAGAAGAAATGACTGTCTTCCCATGATAAGCTGTTGTTTTTGCCCTGTTTCTTTCTTTATTTCTTCAGTAATAAATCTAATGCCTTGTATCTTATTAGGGAAGATTGAAGCACCCAAAAATTAGAGCTGAAACTACACTTAATTTTTTATCACACTACTGTCTAAGAAATCTCAGTGTGCATTGTTAATTCACATACTCATCATACAACAAAGCAAATAGCATTTTAAAACTGAGAAAGTTAAAGCCTCATATGAGAAGTATGTAGTAAGTTTCCTGAATCATTTTTACAGGTCTCGTTTGTTAAATCAGATTTTTCCCAAAGCTCATCTCTCATCAGGGTCTCTGTTAGATTTCACTCTGGTTTGTGTCTTTGGGAAAGCATATCCATGACCAAAATCCAGAAAGGCTGGCTTGATTAAAACACAAATCAAACCAGGAATTCCAGTCTTGTAGCAGCTGTCTGGGAAAGCAACAGTTAATTTGAGTTCCATAGCTCTGTGCAGAGTCCAGACTAAAGGTTAAGAGGCAAGGTTTCAGCAACAATGTTTAGAAGTTGCATACCACACAGCTGGAAGTGCAGGACTGAGCTATTTTCTGGGGAATGTGAATTATGTGTACATCTAATCAAGAACAATAAATGGATTTGTGTCCAGTAATAATAATTTCTCAATGATAGATAAACTTGGGATTTATCCAGCGTTTCCCATGCGTTCTTTCTCACTGAACCTCCAACTGACTGCAAACAGGGCTGTGACTTTTAAAGTCATTTGAGAGATAAGAACTAGAAGTTTCCAGAAGGTGCAATGGTTGACCCCTGGGAACCAGATGTCAGTGACAAGCTGAGGTTCCACACTGGGTTCACCGAGCGGGCTGCCCCCAGGCCCAAATCCAGTCACTTGGCTAGGGACCCCCTATTTAGCCAACTGTCCACTTGACACATGCAAGGCTCCTACTGATCCACTACTGAATTTCTGTTCGTTCCTTTATATTCTGCTGAAACACAAAAGACACACTCTCAGTATTAAGAAAGTGTAATAATGACATTTATGTCTCCCCTCTCCTGCCTAGTATTTTTTTTTCTTTGCTTGTGTAACTCAGTTTGAACTGGAAATTACAGGAAGGTTACAACTAAGTATCTGCTGACCAAAGTGTGGAAGGAATCTGCTCCTGACTTCTAGGCTTTGTGAGTGGAAGTTCTGACAGCAGGAGCAGCTTCGTCACTGTGTTCAGCACGGTGTCACTTTATTTTCCTGAAAACATTTGTCCTTGCTTCAAGTGGCTTAGAGGTTAGAATGCATGATTGGCGGGCAGGATTTGTGGTTTCTATTATTAGCACTGCCACAGTTTTAACGCACATGGCTGAGCCTAAGCAGTGTGGTTTGTTGGAGGGAGAATTTGATTGAACTGACCTTTCTGTGAATGAGGCGTGGGGGCCACCACCACTGTGCACAGCCGGTCAAGATGTCCAGACTACCTTGTGAGGGCTCCTCTGTCACGGACTGTAAGTGCTGACATGACTGATGGACATGATCCTCCGTCTGCAGGCTCACTCGCTACTGAGCCTCACCCCACAATTCCACACAGTGGGAACAGAAGTCACACTTGAGAGGTCTAAGCAAGGAAGGAAGAGGAGCTTGGATGTTGTTTTCTAAATATCCTTAAGGGTCTGAGCACAATCTCTGGAGTCCTCACTCTCAGTGTGCGTGTGTGTGTGTGTGTGTGTGTGTGTGTGTGTGTGTGTGTGTATAGCAGATTAAAAAAATACTATATGTTTGGAGAAATAGGAGTGGGGCTGGAGGTGGTATTCATTCACATGGTCATGGATGCTCCTTGACTTCCAGCCTACACTAAAAAACTTAGAAAGAGGAGGAAAATAATTGTGTTCACTCTAACTCCAAGAAAGATCTACAGTAGCCTTCTGAGCTAAAGGAACGAACTGAGCCGGACAGATTCAAAACAAATGTCAGCCCAGACAAGTGGACCCAAGACCACTCATTACTATTCAAAATGACAATGAATACCTCAGCTCTAATCCAAGGCTGTAGGACCCACTATTAATTTAACCACAGAGACAAAGATCTTCGATCCTGACTTCTGAGTCCCAGCAGCCATGGCTGTCTCCCTAGCACCAACTCATTTTTATTGGATAATTATCTTCTTGCTTTTTCCATCAATAAAGCCCTAGATAACAGGCTGACTCAGTCCTTCGGGGAAGGCCTGCAGGGAACTCAAACTGATTCACTTATTCAATTTTTTCCACTCAAGAAATCTGCAAGTTGATTTTTGAAAAAAGAAATATGTATCTATGCTTATTATGTGCCAAACACTGGGCTAATTCTATGTGTAGGTTGGCAATGACAAAACCAAATAAGACAAATATGTGTGGTCTTTTCTTAAAAGGAAGCAGGGGAAACATAAAAACAAAACAAAGAAGAGAAGTCCTGTAAATGGGTGTATAATTACAACATCTGCGAGGTGCTAGGAAGGGAAAGACAAGATGCCACAGGAGCCATTCCGGTCGCAGAGGACCTGATACCGGAAGACGAGTGATACAGACGCTGGCCTCCTGTTCTCCCAGACTTCTGGGTATTGTCCACCTCAGTGCTCTCTCTCCCGAGTAATTCTTACTACTCCTCTTCCTAGAATGCACGCTGGGCTGCCTCCTCCCGCAAGGCTGGCTTGTTTTCCTTCCATTCTACCCCAGTGCGATCCCAGGAGAGCTGAGCCTACTCCATCCACTAGTCCTGTCACTTACGTCAGTCCCTAGAGGTTATGGGGGAGGTGTCAGCTGCTAGTTGTGGGATGAGTGGGCCTGATGAACACAATCACTGGTTCTTTTTTAAAAGCCAAAAGGGTTTACAGATTTATTTTTTATGCAGTGTCAAAATGTCGCTTCTCTGTCAAAACCAGTACTTCTAAGTGCCATGCGCACTTGGTGCATTATCTATGGCGACCCAGGGTCTTGCCACTCTGCATCTTAGTTAACAAGCAGGGAAAGGAGGGCAGGGCAAAAGATGAGGGAAGAAGGGAACAGATGAGGAAAGGAAGCAAGCCTGACAAAACGTGACTGTGTTGGTGGCTGTGAATACTCTTTCTGTCGATTTTTCTTTTTTGTGTTAATAACATTCTGTTTCATTGAGATTAATAGTTAATGAATGGTAATCATGAGCCAAGCATGTGGCTAGAATCTGGAAATGCAATAACAGAGGAGGTGCCAGGAAGCATGTGCCCCAGCCCACCCACCCAAGCACCAAGCTGGATCCAGGAGGACCTAGAAACATCCCACCCACCCTCCTGCCCCAGCCAATGCTGACATTTTCTGGAGGCCCACACTGATGCCAGGGAAACCTGGAAACACACGCCCTGCCTCTGGTCCTTGGGTTCCCCACAGCACAGGGCACAGAGTTGACAAACAACAGACCAACTTGATTGAAGAAGAAACTAATACCCAGGAAAAAAGATTTGCTTCAGGACAGCAGTCATTCCATTTTCCAAAGACCTAGTGAAAAACAGCCTTGGGAGATTGGCTCAGAGAGGGTGACAGCTAAGTAGCCATCTGCTTGGATATCCTGGGCCACTAGGGCTCAGAGCAGTGGTCTGTGTTTTACCATAGGAGGCCAGGTTTGGTGTGGGTAATCATCAGAGGACATGGCCTTGAAGAAGGCATGTAGTCTGGTGATATGTTTGAGCTCTGCCATTGTTGCAAGCATCTTCAGAAATCAATGTTTTTGTTATGGCTTGTATCTAGATGTCCCCTCAAAGACTCATGCTGTCATAGGACTCTTTCAGAGGTAGCTGAATCTATAATATGTGATACTGGGATTAAGGATGTATGCTTAGTAGTACATCAATCCACTGATGGTTTGGCATAATTTTAGCTAGGATTAAGGTTGTGAGTGCTATAATTGCCCTAGGGCGGCGGGCAGCCTGCATACAATATAAAGAACAGAAAGAGGTACATTCCTCTTTCCCTTGTTATGTTTGCTGTCTTGTGGGCACCATGAACTGTTTTCCTCTATGATAGCCCTCTGCCATGCCACCCTGCCTTGGAGCCAGCTGATTTTGGACTGAAACCTCTACAAACTGTGAGCCAAATAAAGCTTTCCTCCTTTACCTTTGGGTGTTGGGTATTTTGTCTCAGCAATTAAGGAAAAGTAACTAAGAAAGCTTTGAATTGCTATAGGTCACTATAATGAGGGCCTAAATGTCTTCCCTAAAATCGGAGTCCTCTTTGTCTTAATATAGGGATGTTCATGAGTGGTTCCTAGGCTTTGTCAATATCCAGTTGGCACTTGATGCCATGGTTGTCAATGAATTTACTACCATAGACAAGGTAACATGTTAGTGGCTGGTAATTGGTTTTCTCTCTATGCCAATACCTGGATTGCAAGTGGGGTCATAAACACCACTGGCTTGCTCCAGAAGAATGAAGAATAGGGTACTGGGTTAAAGAATTTCAAATCCCAGCGCAAAGATCAAATGAACAAAAATCAGAAACTTGGAAAGATAAGCCAACAAAATGCCTCCAAAAATTCCCAAATACTCAAAAATTAGTATAGGGAGGAAGGAAAGAAATAATAAGTAAATAGCAGGTAGGCCTGAAAGGATACTAATGAAGGAAGACAGTTCTATAAGGTGCTTGGTGAATTAAAAGAAAATGTAACTAATCACACAAAGCCTATAATGAAACAAATGGAGCTGAGAGAGAGAGAGAGAACATAAATGCCCAGCATAGAAAAAAATGGGAGTCTATAAGAAAGTTCCAAACAGTAATCCAGGAGATTAAAAAAAAAAAAAGACTGAAAGTAGCATAAGTGACCAATATGAAGATCAAGTGTCAGACCTAGAGAAAAGGGCTGTGATCAATGATCAATTAATACCTTAAAAACAAGAAAGGAAATGAAAAATGGATGGCTCAAAGAGGAGTAACATACGAGTAAATGGAATTAGCAAAAAATCAAAAGATAGCAAGCACAAAGGGCATTTAAAAACCTGTTAGCACTATCACTAACAGAAAACTTCCCAGATATAGCAAAAGAACTTAACATACAGGGAAGTGAAGCATATACAATACCCCCAAATAGCCATGATCTGAAAAGAAAACAAAACACTCCTTGTACACAGTAATTAAAATACCAGAGATACCACACAAGAACAGAATCTTAAAGGCTGCTAAGAAAAAAGCAATGGGTTTGTGGGTCACAGGGAGGAGAACAAGAAGCCAGCCACTTCCTGTGAGTCAGCACCGTGGGCAGGCTGCAGCAAGAACAACCAGACGTCAGCCCTCCTGGTGCGCAGGCAGGGAGGCAAGAAGAGCCAAGGCCCCAGCCCCATGAGGACGAGCTGATCTGGAGAAACACAGGCTGAGATGGTAGCTGTTGAAGTAAAATTCAACTTAATGCTCATAGTGCTTAGTGTTTCACTGACTTTGCAGGCCTAACGCCAGTAAGCTGATCATCTATTTAGAGGATAACAATACTCAGTCTAGCATCTATGGGGATCTCCTTCTGAAGGTGGTAGCCATTGTTAATTCCCTATTACCTTGTTTTAAAGTCCTGTATTGTTTTCATTGTTTGGTTTTATTCTGTTTTGTCTTGTTAGATTTTGTTATATCTGATGGCACGGGCAACTATTTGAATGATAGCAAGATATATTATGGTAGCTGCTTTGGATTTACTATTATCTTGTTTTGAAGTCCTGCATTGCTATGTTTTCTTTTTATTGGTTCTATTCTGTTGTGTTTTGTCTGATATTCCTATGTCTGATGGTATGGGCAGTTGTTTTGCAGACAACAAAAGGCATTATGGTAGTCATTGATTGCCTATTATCCTGCTTTGAATCCCTATATCATTTACACTGTTTTGTTTTGATTGGCTTTATTCTCTTTTATTTTGCTTAGTTTTATTCTCTTTAAAATAAAAAACTTTTTAAAAAGCAATGAATTACCTATAAAGTAAAACCTATTAGAATTACAACAGATTTCTCAACACAAACCTTAAAGGCAAGGAGAACATGGAATTAAGTGTTTCAAACTCTTAAAGAAAACAATTTCTAACCCAGACTATTGTATCATACAAAACTATCTTTCAAAATTAATGGAGATATAAGACACCTCCCTGGAAAACCTAAAGAAATTCATGGCCACCAAACCAACATTCAAAAGAGTTCTCAGGATTGCAAGACGATATGCAGCTAACAATACTAAAAGTCCAACAATTTAAATACAGCAAGTAGGGCTTGCAATAAAGAGAAGAGAAAGAAAGCAAAGCAGCACCAGGAATTAATACAATGACAGGAATAAGTCAAAGCCTATCAATTATAACTATTAATGTAAACTGAATTCACTTACCAATCAAAAGACACAGATTGGCAGAATGAATCAAGAAATAAAACCCAACAGCATACTATGTATAAGAAATGCATTTAACATGAAGGGAAATTCATGGACTAACACTCAAAAGATGGAAAACATTATTCTATGCAATGGGAACCTAAAAACAAGCAGAAATATTTATGCTATTTTAAGACAAGGTAGATTTCAAGCCAAAGCTGCTGCAAATAACAACATTACATATTAATTAATAGAACTATTCAATAGAAAGTGTTAACAATTATGAACATATATACACCAAATCATGGTACTGCCAGCTTCATAAAACAAATTCTAATAGACATAAAAATTCATATAAATGTCAATACATTTATACTAGAGGATCTCAATACCCCACTATCAGAAAGGGACAGATAAACTAAAGAAGAAAAAAATTAGAATTGAACCAAACCTCTGAACAAATGGCCTTAATACTATAGATATATATGGAGTTTTCAATAACAGAATACACATTCTTTTAGCCATACTTGTACTTTCTTCAAAATAAACCATATTTTAGTAAATAAAGCATGCCTAAGCAATGCAAAAGAATCACGTTTACCATGTATATTACGAGATCGCAGTACAGTGAAACATGATCAATAGCAAAAGAAACAACAGAAATTATATAAACATATGAAAAAAAACATAGCCTTAAATAATTAACTATCAATGCACTCTTGAATAACCAATTTACTTCACAGAGACGGTTAAAGAAGAAATAAAATCATTCCTAAAATTAGAAGATAATGCCAGCAAAACATCAGAATTTATGGGACACAATGAATGTAATCCTATTAGGGAAGTTTATAGCATTGAATGCCTACATCAGAAAAACACAACAAGCCCAAATAAATAACCAACAATGCATCTTAAGGTCTTGGAAAAACAAGATCAAGCCAAACCTAGAACTTGGACAAGTAAAGAAATCATAAATATCTAAGTAGAAACTAATGAAATGGAGACTTTAAAAAAATCAATGAAGAACTAGTTTTTGTTGTTGTTGTTCTTGGTTTGTTTTGTTTTTTTGGTACTGGGGGTCAAACTCATGACCTCATGCTTGCCAGGTAGGCACTTATACTGCTGAGCTAAATCCCCAGTCCCTGAAGAGCTAGTTTTATAAAAGAATAAATAAAGCAAAAACAAAACAACAACAACAAAAAAACTCTTAACCAATCTTACCCGAAAAAAGAAAAGATGTAAAGTAATGCAATTAGAAATAAAAATGATAAAATTACAATAGAAACTGCTGAAATCCAGAAAATTATTAGCAACTACTGTACTTCACAAATACATATGCCAAGAAATTGGAGAACTCAGAAAAAATGCAGATTCCTAGATACATACGAACTGTCTAAACTAAGAAGATTTAAAATCCTTGAACAATCCAATAACATACAATTAAATTTAAATAAGAATAATAAACCTACCAACTAAGAAATGTCCAGGACCTAGTGGATTTACAGGCAAATTCTATAAGAACTTCAGAGAAGATTTAATACCGATAGTCCTCAAACTTTTAATAAAATTGAGAGGGAAGGAGTACTTCCAAAATCATTCTCAGAATCTAACATTATCTTCATCTGTAAACCAGACAAGAATCCAACAAAAAAAGGAAACAACAGGTAATTTCTCTAATGAACATAGATGCAAAATCCTTAAAATACTAGCAAATGAATAGGAATTGTGGTGCACATCTGTAATCTGAGCACTCAGGAGGCTGAGGCAGGAGGACCCTTGCAAGTTCCAGACCAGCCTGCGCTACAAAGTGAACTCAAGACCAGCCTGACCTGCATAGTACCTTTTCTCAAAAAGACAAATATATATATATATATATATATATATATATATATATATATATACTTATATATGCAAAAAAATTCCATTTCTGGATACTAATAATTAACTCACTGAAAAAGTAATTAGAAAAACAATACCATTCACAACATCATTCAAGAAATTAAAATACTTAGTTATTAACCTAAGTGAACGACCTCTACAACATAAATTATATCAGACTGAAAAGGAAATTGAAGAGGAAATCAAAAAAATGGAATATATCTCTTGTCCCTAAATAGGCAAAACAAATATAACCAAATTGGCTATACTCCCAAAACTGATCCACAGATTTAATGCAATTCTAATCAAAATACTAATGTCATTTCTCACAGCGCTACAGAGAATAGTCCTAAGATTTATATGGAATAAGAAGAAACCCAGAATAGCAAAAGCAATGCTGGGTAATAAAAGCAAAGCAGGTGGCATCACGATCCCACGCTCCTCCTTTTTAGTATATACAGAGAGTTTTAATTAACAGCAGTATTTTTAAATAAAGCTTTATTTTGATAGTAAATCATGCAGTTTCCTTTTTTAAAATCATACTATGCAGTCTAATATCAAAAACAAAGTATTTTGGATTTGCTGCATTTTAAAAAGTATCTGTGCCATTGTTCCTTGAGTAGAAATGGTTTGGCTATTGTCTGTGGTATCTATTATCTGGACTTTTTGTCTGCTGGGACATATAGTAATTGAAAGTCAAGTGCAGACTTCATGACTATGTTTTTGAATTGATCAAATCATTGTGAAGCTTAATTAATATTTTTAAAGGCTTCACAATTTTATTAAAGGAGTGGAGAGAAACTTATATTCTGAATTCTGAAATATTAGGCTTCCTCATTATATGTACCAAGAATATGAGATTTCTTTTATGTCAAAATCTGCTAATACAAAGTAAGGAAGGAAAGAATCAAGATGATGATCTCCACAAGAAAACATAAATGATGACATTTCCACTCTGCTCCTTTGTACAATGCAATGCCTGAGAGAATCATTCTGATCTTCACAGCTCCTGTAATTTACATCTTAGAATTTATAATGCCTAGAACCATTGTGTACCACGTTACCAAAAGATGACCTCCAACATTCAATCAGAGCAGTTTCCCACACAAGTTACTCAATGCCTGTAAATCTAAAGAAAGAAAAGGGGAGGGGGGACTATCACTAAATTACCCTATTCCTGAATCTTTACATAAAATTTCTATCTACATGATAAAAAGATTCTAATTTCTTTGTTAATAACATTTTTATCAAACAAATAGGACACAGAATCTCCAACAATAAATGGAATTGGCAGGCTCTGGTTATCAATCATGAAGAGAAAATTCACTTAATTTAATAAATAGATCATTCTTCTACCTAGATTGACTAAAAATCATAATAATAATTTCCTTCTTTATTCTATTCAGGATAAAAGCCTTTTTGAAATGTTAGGGAACTATTTTGTTTTTGTTATATCTTTTGTATTTAAAGCATTCAAATGAAATAAATGTTTAAATGGCAAGAATATAATCTTCTCTAAGAAAAAAATCTTGGCACAGGACCATTTTGCTGTGTAGATTTGTTTGAAGGGCTTTTCAGAAGTTAATTAAAAACTAAATTGCTAAAAAAATTAAACTGCTAAAACAGATTCAAAATTATGATGGTCATTTGGGACTATCAAACGGGAAGACCTTTTTAAGAGACAAAACAATTAGCATTCCTAAAACCTCCACCGATAACTTGTTTCCTGTTATTTGGAGTACCGTCATTCAGACCTCTTTACCAAAACCCACCCCCAAAGTCCCTTCTCCTGTGCAATTTTCTTTTGCAAACTTAGAAAGAGTAGCTTTTTTTTGAGTGCCAAGTAATGGGCTGAATCCTAGAGATAACAAATTTATAGGCCACAGTTGCCATTCTGCCCCTGAAATGAAGGGGAAAAGTCTTAATTAGATCAACTGCAGTATGTGGAGACAGTGCTACTACAGTAACACGACCAGGTCGGCTCTAGGAGAAGCAAGAAATATCCACAGTCACCATGGTTTTACCATTATACTTCTTCCAGAACAGTTGGTCTGCATTCAGGTCAACCTCCACATTAAATGTAGAGTCCCTTTATTCATTCAAGTTTCACTGCTGTGTGTTACCAGCGATTGAACCACGATCACACTCCTGCAAGGCAGGTGCTTATGCGCTGAGCTAAATTCCCAGCCACCACTTATGCTTTATTTAGTTGCTGCTATGTACTAGGCATTGTGCTAGGCACAGCAAGCATTGTCTGAGTTGCATGTAGTAGCACACACCGTTAATCCCAGCACTCAGGAAGCTAAGGCAGGAGGACTGCTGGAAGTTGGAGGCCAGCCTGGGCTACATAGTGAGTTCAAGGGCAGCCTGAACTACATAGCAAGACCCTGTCTCAAAAAATAAAAACAAAAACAAACAACAACAAAAAAAACAAAACCAGTGAGCGTAGTCTGGAGTTTCGATATAAATATAATCTGTGGTATGACAGATGGTGAGCTCAGCAATATAGAAGAGGAATCTGGGGAATGTATGTTGAATAAATAGGTTGATAATTATGGAATGAACTTATTGGAAATCACATAAGGTTTAAGTAGCAGTGGGTCTGGGGATTTGGCTCAGCGGCATAAGTTCCTGCCTGGCAAGCGTGAGGTCATGAGTTCAAGTTGAACTGAATAATGACAATGAGATGGGAAGAACCACACCTACACACTGTCCATATCGTTTTTCAATCATTTAGAACAATGTGACTTTTTTCAACTTATGAATCTGCATAATAATTAAAGACAATCAAACCAAAGTGAAGAAAACACTCTGTAGGAGTTCCCATAAAGAACTTTTTCTCAAAGCCAAAGCACGAAAAATGAGAATTTAAACATAAACTTCAGTAATTTTAGGAAACTGTAAAAATGCCTTAGTCATGAAAATATAGAACAAGAAACAACCAAATATTTCATTCACAGGACGATGAGTAAACATATCTTACTACCAAAATAAAGAGGAATAAATTAATGACACAAGGCAACAACATTTATGAAACTCAAAAATGTTATTATGTTGAGTGAAAAAACCCAGGCAATGAGTGGCACATACCATTGATTCCACGCAAAGCTTAAGAAAAAGTAAAGCTAATCTATGATAGAATAGTGATTGCTAGAGAAAGAGAAGGAAGAAGGAAAAGAAAACTATCTGGGATGATAGCAATGCTCTATATCTTATTTTGAGTGCCAGATGAGGATTGCAGATGACTGTCAAAATTCCTTGATCTGACTGCTGAGGATCTGTGCACAGTATGTAAATTACAGCACAAGAAAACAATCTCAGACTAGGATGTATGCAGTTCAGCTGTAGAGGACCTGCTCATGAAGCCCTGGATTCAGTCAATCCTCAGCCATTAACCAACAAATAATATCATGGAAATATTACATATGTTCTGATTATCATTTATTTTCTAAGTTTTATTCTAAGTGTAATTTTAGAAGCCTCATTTTTATTTTACAGGTTTTAAAACATGCTTCTTAAAATCTGAATTATTTCCAGGAGTGGGGTGTGGCTCAATGGTACCGCATTTGCCTAGCAATGCACAAGGCACTGGGTTCAGTTTCCGCACTGCAAAACTCAAAATTCTTGTATTATCTTTGAAAATTACACACTAGTATGACTAAATAGTGGGTTAAATGTTTGTTATGGATATGGCACTAGACCAGCCAAGGATAGAGCTCTTTACCCTGTGAGATTCTCCTCAGAAGCTATGGTTTGCCACATTTTTGTGAATTCGTTCACAGTAGCAGAAGGCTCCTTATTTTGGAAACACTCAGACTCCAGGTACCAACAGACTGTTTTGAGTTTTGCCCCTGGAGAGGAGAGGCTTTGTGCTGACTCATCCACACCCTCTCACCTGGCCTCCCTAACCTGCATGTGTATTTGTGAAACAGTTGCTGGGGGCGGGGTAAGGGACTTAATCTGCAGAGACTGGGGCTGAGGTCTCTCACTGAGTGTATTTGGCTGTATGGAATGAGAAGCCTGCCTTTGGCCTCATTAGCACCCTCTTCCAAATGGCCAAGTGAATCAGCCGCTGGCACATCCAAATAATGCACTGAGAGCATGGTGAGTTGCTAACTAGGGATCTTAACTACACAAAAGGCCGTTCTTTTCCCTTTAAGCCCTCAGTGGTAGGAAGCACGTTCTGAGCTTTCTAACACCTAGACGCACAGTCCCATAGCACTGCTACCTTGCTTCTCCTTCCAAACAAGCATCCAACCAGCCGGTATGACTTTTACTCTACAAAAAGGGCTTATGAAAATGTCACAATACTTCATTTTGTTCCAAAATCAAAACATATTTTGCATGTGCTCTCATCTTACTGAGCCTCACAGTGACATGTAAAAGTCCCTGGAAACTTACCCAGAGTGTGTCAATTGGACCGAGTCCTCTTGTTCTCAGTTCATACCAGTCACCATGCATGTGCTCAACGTCTAAGCTCTTCCGATCACTTCAGGTCAGACAGCCCTGCTGATTCCTGCCAAGTTTAGCATGGCCATCTTTGCCAGGGCTGAGAGCTCAGGGTCTAATATCCTTTCTGTCCAGGTGCACCACAAAGTCATCCCTCTCCAAGTTCTTCTACAAGATGTTTCCAAGGAGGCTGGGCCAGTGTGTCCACGACTCCAAGAGCAAGCTAAAAACCACCATTGTTTCTCAGCCTTGAGGGTCTTCTGTGTTCTCTGTGCTTCTGGCTGCTTTTCAAAGCATTCCCATTGAGCTAGGATTTGTGGATGGGGAAAAGAGGAAAAATAAAGCCAGAAAATGCAAATTAACATCTCAATTATGCAAACATGCAGACATCCTAACACTATACTGATCAAGATGGCTTGATTTGATTTGATACTACTGATAGGCTGTGAGAATAAAATTCCTACACACAGAAGCCCTCATGAGCTTCCTTCATCTATAAAATGAAAATAAGCTTTAGTTCTGTTGTTTTACAAGTCTATTTTGAGAACTAAAGTAAACAATAACCTTGTGCCGTTTAGAGAATCTGTTTTGCATTTATTAATTCATATACTTTACCATATCATCCTTAGACTATGACAATGTTTATGTGTGATGGCCACAAAGGTTATATAATACGCTACTTAAATGAAGATCCAGAAATCATACTTTGTATATTTTAAAAGTCTCTTTTATGCCTGTCCCCAGATACTACCTTACACATCACATTCTTTTAATTGTGAAAAATGATATTCCTATTTTTCTATTGTCTCTCAGGCCCAAAACCAACCTTTTATGTGATGACTTTATATTCTCACAGATTAACCTACACTTTGTTTTCCTCTGTGCCTATTTATTTATTTTGTTTTGGTGCTGAGGATTGAACATTGAACTCAGAGCATTGCGCTATATCCCCTGATATTTAGTATTTATTTTTACTTTTTTTTTTTACCTAGATTGTTGCTACATCACTAAATTGTCTGGGCTGGTTTCAAAACGTAATCATTCTGCCTCAGCCTCCCAGGTTGCTGGGATTACAGGTATGCAACGCCACACTTGACTTCTGTGCCAGTTTTAAAGCACTGGCAGCAGCTACATTTTCATCTTTGCTCAGGGATATATCAACTTTCTTGCCGTAACAGCATAAAAATCAGTCTCCAACCAAGCCAGGAGTAATGAAGTCACGTGTGCCACGGCTTGGGCTCCTATGAGGCCTTCTGCAGCGGAACAATCTTTCCCTCCTACAGTGTTAGGCATTTCAGAAAGCTCTTTGTGAATAATGACAAAGGGAAGATCTAGCTTACATCTTTTCTCCATAGCTGGGAAAATCAGAAATAGACCATTATAGCCATACTCAGAGCCATGCCAAACCAAACAAATGAAAATGCCAAGGAAGAAAATTCTTCTCATTGAGCAGCACCTGAAGCAATACAGTTTATCATCTACTTTGGCTGGATTGAAAGAGGGTCTTGGCCAATGTAGATGGACCTACATTGCTTCCTGGATTATGGCTAATGGTTTGTCCAGACAATCAAGGATTTTGAAGGAAAAGATGACCAGATTGTCCACAAAGCAGTGCGTAAACATACCTCTTACATTTACACAGAGCGTGAGAGTGTTTACTATGGGAATGTTCGCACAGGCATCTGCTGCACGCAAAGCCCTCAATAATCACATAGAAAAGACAGCCTATTAAACAGTGGTCTGTCAGCCTTTTCCTCCAAACAACTAAGTATGTACTCAATAGATTCATGTACAAAAGACCATGACAGCAAGACTGAAAAACTTTCCATGAACTGGTCTGTCCCCTAGGTGCTCAAGCTGACAATAGGACTATGCTCCCATGATGTCATCATTTCAGCCACCAGCTACACTGAATCCTTAATCATAGAGGAGCTGCCATTGGAAGTGACAGTTCTGGATTATTGCTTTGTCTTCTCTGCTTGTGATACTTTTCTGCCAACACACCATCTGCAGATTTATGAATTGTCATATTTACTTTCATAGTATCTCACAGAATATTGCCTCTCACTAAGGAACTCAACTCACAGTAAATATGTGTGCATGCACACACAAACACATGCAATAACAGACTTACACTCACTTCCCACTAGCACCGAGAACAGCTTGAGGGAAAGGCAGACTGGCCACCTAACAATTCAGTTATAGTTCTTATCAACAGAACACGCTATTAGGTGGAATCAGTATCCTAAAAGACGCAGTATATCCTCCAAGCCAGTGGGTCAATATACAGTGTTTTTTAACCATAATCAGAATCTATGGTTCTGAACAAAGGCAAAAATGAAACAATTCCTTTGGCTGTTCATCCTAACAACCCACTTAGAAAATTTATGCTCTCTCTGTTCATAGCTTTGTGCTCCACTTTTAGAGAACTTACTTCTTAAGGAAACTGAATCTAACAGGGAGATAACAATTGTTCCATTCAGTTGGAAGCTGAGATTACCATCTGGTCATGGGTTCCTCATGTCACTGAATCAAGAGACAAAGGAAGGGTCAATGTTCTGGCTGGTGTGATGGATTCTGTTTACCTGTGTTGGATACTGCACAATGCTGGCATTGTAGGAAAGATCCAGAGCTGAAAGGACTTTCTAAGCTATTGATTTGTAATTTATTATATCCAATGAGAACAGGATTGTAAAAGAACTCAGATTCTTCAAGAATGAAGCTTTGAGTCACCTTACCAGATAAGGAACACTGACCATCTGGCTGACGGGAAGGGGAATGTTGAATATATGGTAGAAAAAGGAATTTATAAATACCAACTGTGGCTTTGGGAGAGACAGAGGGAGAGGGAGAGGGAGAGGGAGAGGGAGAGGGAGAGGGAGGGGGGAGGGGGAGGGGGAGAGGGAAGGGAAGATTTTTTTTTTAATTCCCTGCTTTGCTAAAGTGCAGAGACACCAAAGACTCTCACATCCGTTGGCATCCTGTTGATGCAGAATGCCCTCTAGAGTCTAGACACCCAGCCCTCCTGCCTTCTTGGAAGCGCCAGAAGAGCCCTGATCATGCCCTTGACTTTTCAGCCAGCTAAGGTGCACTCTCTGTGTGCTTCAGCTGTATGACACCGGCCTCTCTCTAGACTCCTCCAAGGCAGTTCTTTATCTGCACCCCCAGGTCCTGAGGTTTTTGCCTTAGCCCAAAGCAGTGGTAATTACTGATTTCAGTAATCTCTGGATCAGCCCACTAACTTTCCTTAACCCCCAGAATACTAATTCCTTATATTCAACATTTCTGTTTAACATACCTGGAATGGCTTCTCCTTTCCTGAATGGATTATGGCAGATACCAATATATATTTTTAAAGTCCATAATAAATATTGGAAAACATGCATATAGCCAAAATAAAAAATATTTAGTATTTATGGGCAGCTTTTATTCTTTTGATTTTTAAGAATTAAACCTCCTCTAGAATGCAACCTCTTTCTATTGCTAGACACTCAATTTCCCCCCGGGTCACACAACTATATGTCAGTGTTCTGAGGAGCATTTTGCCCCATGTCTAGGTCTTCTTCCAAACACAGGAATAGGATATACAGTCCTTCCCAGAGTCCTGGGAGCAGAGGCTCAAAAAATTATTTAGATGTGCATGTGGGGTTGTCATAACAATGACTTTTCAAACGTTGCAGGCTCAGCCAGTACCAGCACATAGGACACCTTCCCTATCTCAGTTCCTATGGTGCAAACCAGTGATCCCTTTCCTGTCTCTTAGTAGAAAGGTCATGTGGGCCGATCTTTATACTGACACATGAACTTCCTAGTACAACCAACTGTCCTGATGAGAACATGACCAGTGTATGCTTTGATACTACTTGGACAAAAATTAAAAGCATTGGCGTCTCAGAAAAACATGCCTCCATGGGAATGTACCAGCAACATGCTCCCTCAAAGCTCTGTAGAGTTAGTTTCAAAATGAGACAGTGAGCCAAACAATAACCTCCTGTTCCTCTTTTGCTTCCCGTTTTATTCCCATGGCCCTTTCTCTGGGTCCCCCTCACCCTAATTAGTATGTGTACATAAGTACATATGGTAGTATTCATTTAGGGCACATTTGAAGCTGGGGTGAGAGCAAGCATCTAAAATAAAGTGGGGAATCCCACCACCATGGGTACTGAAACTCACATTATAAGGAAACAAGCAACAGTCAGTATTTTGGAAATATGTTTCATCTAGACTTGCACAACCCATCCCACAGAGGTAAAGTTGGTATTGCACTTGGAAGACCAGGAACTTGTTTTTTTGTGTTATCCCCTTCCACAGGTGTACTACAACCCTAACCAAGACAATGTAATCTTTCACAGTCCTGGGAGGGGAATCCCCTCCATGTATTTCCTGTGAGATATTATTTTACAGAAGCTCCTGACATTAAGAGTCTTCCTATAATTTGAGCCATGTTATAAATCATACTAGATTTAATAATTGTCAGGCTATGGGAAAAAGTGTGAAGAAGGGAAAACATCCGACCAGTAACAACAGTTTCAAGTACAAAAGGAACCCAACGCATTATTATGCTGAATGTGACAGATGCTTATTTTAACACTCATTTTATCTATTGCTCTGCAGATGAGCCAGAAGAGAGAGGATACTCTCTGCATGCAGAAACAGCTAAGGAATATTAAGAAAGCGTTCTATTGTTTCCTAAGGGACTAGCAATCCTAAGGTTATTTTTCAATGTGTTTTTCTTCTCTCAAACCATAGGGACAGAATAAAGTGCTCAACTCTATCTCTTTTCTAGAAGGCAAGAAACATGTCTAATTCAGCTTGGTGTATGCCTGGTATTAGCCCGGAGAGGATTCCATAAGTGTTTATCAACTAATGATAGAATAAATGAAGGCATGCTTGGGAACTAGATCTTAAACCTCAGTAGTGAACCTGCCTGGGCATTCAGGATAAAGTTGTTGGCAGAGGTTGGTTCAAAATGCTCTTAAAGCATATTACTTAAAATGTGAAGATTTTAGCAACAAGGTAAGAAATGAGAAAGCATCTGGAGGCCAAGACTAGGTCAAGAATAGATGAAGAAAGGGAAATGTGAAGGGATAGACCGGCTTCCGACTGACTCTATGTGCCTCAAAGCCCCCTCTCCACCTCTAAAGGTCATCTCACAATTCCCTTCAACCCGTCAACTGCTGAAATAACCCAGGTGCAAGATTTCACACACACACATACCTTGCACACACATATTTCTGTGGAATTTAATGTTTTTCCTGTCAAGGAATCAGCTTTCCAGCCCTGAGAACGATTTCTCAAATTACCTACCAGGAAAAGAAAAAAAAAAAAAAACAGAAACAAAGAATCTCCAGGCAGCAAACTGTGAGGGAAAAAAAAATGATGGGTTGTTGAATTCCTGACATAACAACCAATTCAAAATGATTAACTGTTTGTGGCCTCGGAAAGAAATGTTCCTTTATTTTCCTGGATTTTGCGAGTGCTGTCATAAGCTGGAGACTCTTGCAGTCTCCTAATACTAACTAGAGGTTGAAATCCAGACCCCAGTGACTGCCAGGAAACTAGGTGATGGCTGAGTGTTCAAGATCAGGCCAGGTATGCACCCTTCTCAGGCATTCTGCTCTGATTCAGATCATATTCCTGCCAGTTTCTCCCAGAGGACTGGGGTTCTGTGCCTGTCACAAACAGGAGATGAGAACCTCTGAGATGGTAACAGGTTGCCTAATTGTGAATCTCTTCAGAATCTCTCTTCTTCAATCTCACTGCTGGTTCCTATCAAAATAATGCACAGAAAGAAAGCTAGAGAACTAGTTCATGTATGGACTGTAGAGTTTTAAAAGTTTAAATCAAATCAAGCCCCAGAAATTAAAAAGATACATAATTGACGGGGAACTTCATTATGGCTGGATCAGACTGGAACACCTGAAAGCAGACAGCTGAATTTTATATGGCTTCTTCTGCGGCACAGAATCTACAATGTAGAACCTTCTATGAAACAGTCTTGTCTAAGACCTGAACATCAGTTAAATCAAACCTTGAGGTCTAGCTACAAGTTAATAAGAGATGCAAAAGAAAGAAGACTTTGCTTATAGCCACAAAGATATAATCAGCAAAAACCTGAATACAGGATATGCATTACTAAAGAAACCATCTCTTCAACACAGCATGAAAAAACGGGAAGAGACCAGTTGTAGATTTAGAGACCTCTTCAAACAAATCAACAACTCAAAAAACTAAAAAAAAAAACCTCTAAAGCAATTGAGAAAACTGAACTTAGGTTATCAGATGAATCTAAGAAATTAACATCAATATTTATTGGTACTGGTAGGTCTGATCATGGCACCATGTTCATGTTTTAAACATGATGATTTCATGAATAAAATGATAGATTATCTAGAATTTATTTTAAAACTAAACCAAAAAGAGGAATGGGAGAGAACAGATGAAACAAGAATGGGGGAAATTACCAGATTTGGTGTAAAGTACCTGAGCTATGTTACTTTCCATACTGTATTCTGGAGCAGGCTTGAAATTGTTCACAACTAAACAAAATAAAAATAAACAGCATGATCAAATAAGGGGACTTCCAGAAATGCAAAAATGACTTAACGTTAGAAATATTTCACTATGAAAAAAGGTTGAGAAAACTATTTCATTGACTTAATAGATGTTGAAAGGGCTTTGAATAATGTGGTAGGTACTTTTGAATTTAATAACAAAATTTTAAAACAACAACAGAAGAACTATTAAATGTATTAGGGTACTTTCACTGCATAAATACCATGTATTTGTTTAAAATAACATAGGCTGGGGCTTTAGCTCAGTGGTGTCAGTGTTTGCCTCCCAAGCAAAAGGTTGTAAGTTCAATCCCCAGTACCAAAAAAAAAAAAAAAAAAAAAAAAAAAAAAAAAAAATGATGTTGTAGCCGGGGATATAGCTCTGTGGCACAGCACAAGGTCATGAGTTTGACTCTTGATAAATAAATAAATAAAATGACATAGAAGACTAACCAGAAACATAAAAACATGTTCATGAGGTACTACATGAAAATATTTTCAACCAAGGGTGAGATAAGGTTTCATTTTATTTTTATCTACCAAAACGTAAACAGTGGTTAGATGTGGGTTTTGATTTGGGTTGGTTTTTAATTTTTATTTTCTTCTTTGTACTTAGTTATATTTTTCAAAACGTCTAAGAGCCAGGCATGGTAGTACATACCTGTAACCCTAATAATCAGGAGGCAAAGGGAGAAGGGTGCTGCCAATTTGAGGCTAGCCTGGACTAACATAGCGGAAGGCCAGGCTGAACTACATAGAAAGAGCTAGACTCAAAAAACAAAAACAAATAAAATGTCCACCCAGAACATGTTATATTTTTAACCCGAGAAAGTACACTGTATTACTTTAACTTGTAAATTTCAGACTTGCTATTATTTTTTCAGTAACAAATTTACCCGAATTAACTCTCATTTTATCAACATTTCTGCATCTTTCCCAAAAGACTATCTCAAAACACTTGTCAAAAATACCTTTTTGGAATTACAATCTATAATGTTTATAGATTTTTAATGTAACAATGTGATCATAAGAAAAATCAGAAGTCCTGTGTAAAAGACATTCATATTTAATGCCGAGGTAACTTTGAGATGATTAAATTATATCAACTGTGTTTTAAAATAATTCTTATTTTATAACTGTATGTGTATGACACAGAGGCTGGGAAATATAAAACAGTTTTTATACAGCAGAATATTCAGGTACTTATTCTTTTTTTGTTTTTATAATGTTATAAAGGACAAGAAATTAACTGATCTATTTTAGAATGATTTGTACCCAAAGTAAATTAAACTATTAAAATTCCAGTGAAAAGGGTAATTGCAGATACTACTTTGCTATAAGTGTATGAAAGATAAACCCGTAATATTCTTACTCAAATAATAAATAAATCATTAGGAAGCAAATTAAGCTTTATTGTGAACTGTATTGCTAAAAGTCTAATTGTTTTATGTTCTATATAGTGGTTGTTCTAAAGTACTGGAAAAAACAAGCAAACAAAAAATGAAGTACACGAAAAAGAAATCAACGTCTCTTTGAATTGCATGTTCTCCAAAATCCCATCACTGAGCCTGAAAGTGTAGTTTTATTTGTATGTTGGATGGAGCTTCCTCCTCCGACCGAACTTGGCTTATTTTCAGTCTAATTATTAAATTCACACGGTTAGTATAAACTTACTTACATAAAGGCATCACATAAAAGAAGCAGAAGTTTTGCAATAAAGACTTATAAAAGGGCTCCAGAGCTACATTATTGAACGAAACGAGCAATATACAAGCTGCTGCCCTCACTCAATAGCGCCCACTCAGCACCAAGAGGACTGTGACTTTGCAAGGAGGTTGGTTGTGTTATCATTTAGCACTGACAATCTACCTTCCCCTATATTTAGTTTTTAGTATATGTGCTGCTGAAGCAAGCACTATATTTAGTTTTTTACATGTCTGAAATTATCAGTCTTGAAAATGCTCTTTTTCCACATGACAGGGGAGACTTGATGTGAGCTGACCCTTGCTAGAGTGGCTTGTGGCCGTATGATACCATGCTCTACATTCTTCTTCCAATAATAAAATAAACTGATACAAGACCTCACGTAATCTAAATTAAATATATCTGATCTCTGCATAAACTGTTGAACAGCTATGTTGAATGAGTAAGTTTTACCCTACGTATTCTCATCTTTTTGACACAAGTGCCAAACCACTGACCAGAAAAACACATAATACTGAAAGTAAAAATTTGTAATACCGAAAGTTTTAACGTGAGCCAAGTTTGACTAATATCATAAGATTTAAATTAAATACTATAATTTATTTAACTCCAGTGATTTTAAGAGTTACATGAGAGGAGAGGGCTGGGCATTTAGCTCAGCGACATAACCTGCCTTGCAAGCAGGCAGTTGTGAGTTCGAACCCCGGTACCGATAAAAAGGAAAAGGACAAAAAAAAAAAAAAAAAAGAATTAAACATGAGATATCAAAGAATTGAACAAACTACCATTTTAAAATATTCTTGCAAGATATTTGCTATGTGTTGTATGCAATTTAAGAAACGGAAAGAAATAGAGAAAAAGAGAAAATTTAGCTTATTTTTACTGTAATGAGTTTTAAAGCAGAATTACAGATGCTAATCTATGTGATAGTATAAGACATTATATTCACAATTAAAATGTATTTTTGTTTCCTATCAATCTAAAATTTATTAAGAAAGCGTAATGGACACACATAGACATATAGTGCACTAAGGAAGCTCAGTGATAATAGCCATAAATTATTTTAGAGTAGACTATTTCCAATAAAAAGCTATTTATATTTAAATTATTGACAAAATTTGAGGTGAATAGTTCTTTCCCATTGGGCACTGTCCTTTTTAGGAGGATTTTGTAAAATCTATAGATCCAGTCTCTTTTCTATGCTCCACATCCGTATTTCATCTTGCTTCCTGGTCGTCAATATCTGGATGACCTACAGGTCATACACAAACCTGGAGCTCATACACCCAACACACCTCTTCCCCAGCAACTCCTCAACTTAGAAAACGGCATTATGTTCCTCACGGACTACATGTCTTAGTCACTTTATGCTCCTCACTGAGACAAAATACCTGATGCCCAAGTTGGGAAAGGAAAGGTTTATTTCTTACAGTTTTTGGAGGTTTCAGTCCACACTCAGTTGGCTCCAAGAAAGGCAGGCATGGCTGGGCTGCAGTTCATGGCGGCCGCCAACAGCAAACTCGAACCAGCAAAGAGAAAAACACACCTTCTTCCTGCCATTACATCACATCTTGGCTCCACCCCTATGTGGGTGGAGCACTGACACCATCAATCCAAGCACTATACAATGAACCATCACATATGAACAATGCAAACTCATGAGGCCTGGGGGACACAGACATAAACCATGACACTACATAACTGCATTATTACATTATGTAGTTGTGGAGGTTGGAAATTTTATCTCATAGCCCATGAGATAAATGTATATTATTAATTAGACATCAAGTTCCATTGAGCCTTTGAAGCATCATCCAAATTTGTGTACTCTATTACATTATCAATGACTTTGTCCAGCTCAGGTCATCTTTTCCTCTCAAGAATAATATTTTTTTTAATTTTTTTTCATTTTAAAGAGAATAAAACCAAGTAAAACAAAGCCTATTAAAACAAACCAGTGTAAATGACACAGGATTTCAAAACAAAAGGAAGTTAACAATGGTTACCACAATGCCTGTGCTGTGTTCAAAATAGCTGCAGATATTTTCAAACACGGTAAAAATCAAACAAAACAGAAGAGAATAAAATCAATAAAAACAAAACAGTGAATGCAATAAAGGACTTCAAAACAAGATAATAGTGAGTGCTAAATGGCTACCATAATATATCATGTTATCTTTGAAATAACTGTCTATGATATTGGATACAATAAAATCAAACAAAACAAAACAGAACAAAACGCAACCCAACAAAACAATAAAAATGATACAGGACTTCAAAATGATACAAAACAAGACAATAGGAGATCAACAATGGCCACCAGTCTGGGGAAGAGATCCCTCATAGATGCTGCACTGTGTATTGCTATCTTTTGAATACATGATCAGACCCCTGGCTTTAGATCTGCAAAATCAGTGAAACACTAAACACTACAAGCATTAAATTGCATTTCAGCTCAATAGACATCATCACAGCCTGTGTTTCTCTGGATCAGCCAGTGACTTAAAGCAGGGGTGGGGTGGAGGGACGGGGTTGGCTCTTCTGATTTCCCAGCCTGCACACGGGAAGAGGCTGTCATCTGGTTCTCCCCCCAGCGGTCCACACAGGGGGCCAATTTACAAGGAGGGTTTGCTTCTTGGTGACTTCTTTGAGAATAATATTTTAAAACACTCTAAAGGAAGTTCTGTTTCTGATCAAGATGAAACAACAGTAATTGAATTTATTCTTCTTTCTTAAACAACTAATAAAGTGACCATATATCTGAAACAATGATTCTCAAAACCTGACCATAAGACAACAAAGGACAGTGATCCTTGAGAGATGGTGTTATGGTTATTATCTAAAATGCTCACCCCAAAGATTATTGTGTTGAAGGCTTGACTGGCAGCTAATGGGCATTTGAAGGGCTTGGGACATGAGGGCTCTAACTTCACCAATGGGTTAACTCAGTGATCAGATCATCATTTGCCAGCATTCATGAGAGGGAATGGAAACAGAAAGTGGGATCTGTTGGAAGCAAGTGGGTCATGTGGCTGTGACCTTGAAGACTGTACATCTGGTCCCCAGCTCCTTTCCCTCTGGCTCTTTTCGTATTTTCTCTTCTTGCATCAAGAGACGAACAGACTTCCTCCTCAGGCCTCAAAGCAGCAAAACTAGTGACCATGAACAGAAACCTCTCCAACAGTGACTCAAAATAAGCTTTTCATCCCTTAAATTCATTTATGCGTTAAGAATGCACAAAATATCAATTGTTAAATCAGAATAAAAAAGTGAAATAAAAACATCAGAAGTGCACAATGTATATATTTTAAATCTGTGCTCCCTTCAGTAGCACATATACTATATTTTAACAAACAACTACAAATCAAAAAATCCCTTAGATGAAAAGCAATCACGGGTATTTGGTGTGATATTTCCACTTGTATTTGCTAGTATAGGTTTTACACAGTATGTATGAGTCCTTTTTGAGTTCATGATAGTTTAAGATAACCCAGGGAATGAACTTCAGATATGCTGAGTCTGAAATGAACATAAGATATTAGTTTTAGTGAATAAAAACAACACATTTTGCATATCCCACCAATCCAGCAGAAGGCTGAAAGAACACATATCTAATGCTCCAGAAAAGCTATTTTTGTCCCTTTTTTGTTTGTTTGTTTGTTTTTTGAGACAAAGTCTTCAGGCTGGCCTTCAGCTCACTATGTAGCCCAGGCTGGCCTCAAACTCACAGTGATCCTCCTGCCTTTGCCTCCTGGTACTGGGATTGCAGGTCCTTTTTTCTTTTTGTGTCCTGATTGTACAAAAATGGTGTAATACATTCTATGGCAGTGACGTTCCTTCTAGTATACTGAGATCTAATGTTCTATTTTCAACCTCTGCTTCTGATGTAAAATGATTATGCTAATAAATAGTAAAGAATTCAGACTTACAATAGACATACAAATAATATGATGAACTTATTTAAAAACAGCATGACTTCTAGAAACAAACTCAGCCAATATGTCCTGCAGAATTTAGCTACTGCTTTGAAAAAATATTTCCCTGAGCTATAGCAGGGGGAACAATGTTGATACGGTAAAAATTTAAGTGTTGCTTAACACTGAGTCAAGAGGACCATCACACTGACATAGGCATGACTTACGATGGCAACAAAGCCAAACCTCTGAACACGACAGTTGTCATTCTCAGTGTAAACACAGTCTCAAACTGATATGACAGTTGTTTGGTCCCTACAGCTTCAATTGAGTTTCAAAGTTACATCGCAAGAACTGTTTTCAAGACTTTAGTTTGAATGCTTCAGGTTTAGCAATATTATAAAGGTTTAGGATTATTATAAAGAAGACTGTGGCCACTGCTTTCATATCTTCTTTCTCAAAGAATATATTTTTCATGCTATATGTTGAAAGGAACCTTAGCAAAATTAAAAATGACTATACAGATTTCTTGATATCTAAATGAAATTATAAAATACTTATGTATGATTAATACCATTAACTATCCTGGAAAACAAGAAGTGTTAGGACATTTTACCCATTTTTAAAACAACTTGGAAGACAGGAGTGGTGGTGCACACCTGTAATCCCAGCACTTGGGAGGCTAACGCAGGAGGATCACTGTGAGTTCAAAGCCAGCCTGGGCTACAAAGTGAGCTCAAGGCCATCATGAACTGCGTAGTGAAACTCTGTCTCAAAAAGACAAAATCAATCAACTCAATCAACTTAGAGCTGAAAGAGATCTTTGGGGGTGTAAGTGTGTAAAGCACTGGAAATGAAAGATGCAATACAAAACAAGCTGAAACGATTTGTCAAGCTAGGCACTCACCTTTCCATATCAGAGCAGGGACAGGAGAAACATGAACACTGACAAAGTCTCCCTACCTTCCCCAGCTAGTTCAACCCTTTCGTAAGAACCTCTCATCTAACTGTTATCTAACGATCTCTACAAGTAAAGATTCAACAGTGACAGTGACAATGACAATAAAATAATGAGAATGCTTTATATTGCATGTGACCTTGCTATTTATACAGTCCTTTTGCTTCATTATCTAATTTGAGCCTTATAGTGATGTACTCATGGTGCAAAGATACGCTCATACCATCTCACAGAGGAAGATGAAGGTCAGAAAGTGAATGGCTTTCTCCAGTTTCATTTGTCTTTACTACCCTTGGGGGCTAGAATTTAAGGTTACCTGATTATAAGTCCTGTTCTCTTTCCTTTGTATAATACTTTATTATAAAAAGAATCATAACGAGATGGTACTCCTTAAATCTAAAAAAAGAAGATGCTACTTTGATTTAGTTGCAACTAAGTTTCTTTATTTAGTTCCTTCTCGTAGGATTCCAATTTCTGGGTTAAGCCTTATGAGCACATGAAAAGAAATGAAATAAAGAATTTCATTTCCCTGACATGTGAAATTTGAGCAAAATACAGATTTAAGAACACCCATAAGCATAGATTCACCAAAGACAGCCACACAAAGAAAGGATGTAATTTAATGCCATATTTTAAAAATTAATGCTTAGGGAAAGGAAAGGTTCTAAGAAAAACAAGGTGGTTTAACTAAATTATTCACCATAAGCTCAGGGCCAAAAGTGATAAAATAAAATCAGAAAATAAAAAAAGAAAAAGTACCAAGATCCAAATCCTCACTCAAAGAGGTAATCAAACAAAATACAATGGGTATTAAGCCCACAGAGTCAAGCCTGGACAAAAACTAGCCAAGCAGAAAGAAGATGAAGATGAATGTCATGGAATCTCTGAAAGCTTATTCAGAAAAAAGAGAAGGAGAAAGAGAGAGAGGGAGAGACAGAGAGAGGGAGAAACAGGGAGAGAGAGAGAGAAAGGAAGGGAGGGAGGAAAAAGGAAGGAAAGAAGGACTAACTTGAAGACCAGAAGGAAATTAGCATTTGTCTGATGGCAGTGTAAGTTAAGGAGAATGTGAACTCAGTACAGACTGAGCTCAAACAAATGATAAAACCACATAATGAGAGGAAAAAGAAGATTGGACAGAAACTGTATCATTGCAGAGCTAATCAATAAACTAGAGGATAGCAAGGAAAAATAGATTCAAATGAATGTGACATAAATATGTGCATATATAAATTCAAATAGAATAACAATAAATGGAGAAAAATTAAAATCTCAAACAATCAATGATATATCTATGCTAGAGAAACTATAAATGAAACAAATACTAATGATAGACATAACATCAGAAAAATCTTCACATCCAATTCAAAATGGAGAAAAAAACTGGATACACAAATCAGTTCTAAGAAAATTTTATCCAGAACTCAAGACAGACACTATCTAAACATCAAGGACAAAGCAAGTGTCTAGATACACCGAAAAGTGTAGTGTCTACCGTGAGAGTTAATTTTCTGTGTCTTGACTGGGCCAAACAGTTTTCTGGATGTTATCTCTAAGTAAAGCAGATTTCCCTCTCCACCATGGGCAAGTCTCATCCAGTCTATTGAAGTCACAAATAGAATAAAAAGGGTGCACAGGCAGGTGTAACGCCACATGCCTGTAATCCTAGAACTCTGGGGTGCTTAGGCAGGAAGATTGCAGTGTGAGCCCATCCTGGGCAACTTAGCAAGGTCTTGTTTCAAAATAAAACATAATGATCCAGGGATGTAGCTCAGCAAAAAGGCCCTAGGCTCAGTCACCCTGCTATCACCTGCTAAAGCTGTATATGATCAAGCTTCTCCTACCTGACTGCTTGAACTGCAGCCCTGTCTGTTCCTGCCCCAGATTCAGGCTGGACATTGGCTGTTTTGGGTTCTCAAGGTCCCTAGCTTCTGGTCCGAACTTACATCATCTGCTCTCTTGATTTTCAGGCCTTCAGACTCGGGCTCAGCTGAAATAACAGGGTTTCCAACTTGGCAACTGCAGATGTTAGAACTTTTCAGACTCTGCAGTCACATAAGCCAGTTGCTCACAATGTACCCCACACACATGTCCTATCAGGTCTATTTCTCTGGAGAAACCTAACTAACACACCTATGAAAGTAAAAAGAAAAAACTCAGACCGACCTCCTATGTCTCCATAGCAACATACAATGCCTGAAGACTAGAGAAACACTCACAATATTTTAATGAAAAGAAACTGTGACTCAGGAGCATTCAGTCATGACATCTCTCTAGTATAAAGACAATGACAGGTATTTTCAAAAATAAAAGAACTAGGGAATAGCCCAGTGTGGCCTTCTGGAAAAATATCTGACAACAAAATCTAAGCAAATAAGAGATAAATCCAAGTAAAGATCTGAGAAGCTCCAGGACAAACACTAGTGGGAACGAGTGCCACTTAGATTGTACTAAAACAATGGAAATTATAATTGTAGAGTATAAATGCATATATGTGGCAATTATTATTTTCAAATTATCCATATTTATAACGTGTATATCCTGAAGTTACTATACATGTATATATATAAAATTTCCACTATTTATGTATATATACATATATTCCAGTATATATATATATATGTACATACACACACACACACACACACACATATGTATGTATATATATAAAATTTCCAGTATCCCCCAAAAGCCTAAAGGTTTGGTCCCAGTTTGGTGCTAGTGATGTTGGAAACCTTAAGCGTGGGCCTGTGAAAGGTCCTCAGGTCATTGGAGGTGCACCCTCGTAGTGGGTAGTAGGACCCCAGCACCTTCATCACTCTGTCTTTTGTTTCTTGGCCATGAAGTGAGGAACCGTGCTGTGTTACAGGTTTTACCGTGATAGGCAGGCTGCCCCTCTAACATACGGAGGCCTTAAAGCAAAAGGCCCACCTGACGACGGGCTGGAACCTTCAAAGCCAGGAGCCAAAAACAACCTTTTCTCTTATTATGTTGTTATTTCTGGTATTTGTTACAGTGTTGAAAAACTGGCAAACACGATAATAAAATTAACTGCACACGAGAGACAGGCAAAGCAGGGTGGAGGAGTGACAGTGTTAATGACCTCATTTTATACCACCTAAAAGGGGGGAAGTGCTTTCTAATGCTATTCACAATCTCTTTTAATAACCTTAGAAAATTCTAATGAAGAAAAAAAATCTAATTTGGCATATAATTACACATATTTACAGAGCACAATATGATATTTTGATACATGGATATAACATGTCAACTCAGGATAATTAGCATATCCATATCTTTGAGAGAAGAAATATTTTTTGAAAGTTCAACAGTTTCTCCATTATGTTTCATGTGATTTTTCTTCTATTGAATTTAATGGTTTTTATAGAAAAATAGCATTTAAATCACATATCATTTTTATAATATACATGCGTGTAGGCAGAGAAACACACAAGTCCATCGTGTGTTAACTGCAGGGATTTCTGGGTGGTGGCATTCTAAGCACGTCATTCCTGTTTTTCATTTTCACTTCTCCACGTAACTGGAGTGATTTTTTAAAGCATTAAAGTTGTTTTCATTTTTTAAAAAAGTGCTAGAAGTTAATCTGTGAAGGTCTTAACAGTAATAGAAATACAGCTGTTTATTCCATTCTTGTTTTTTTAAAAATAAATGTTTAATTTCTAAAAATATCTCCTTACTACTAAAAATTTGACAGAGTACAAAGGATTCAAAATTCTTTCATGCATGTTTCCTTGCACTCTCTCAATAGAAAGCTAGAGAATCTTTTGAAGGAATAAAATTAGACCTTTCACATCCACTTGAAACATACATGACTGTGGCGCCTGCATTTTACCTCCACAGTAAATCAGTAAAAACGACTTGGTTTTGATCGAAAAAGGCATGATTAGTGTAGATGCAGATAGTGACAGCAGGTAGACCTCGCTTCAAATTTTCTAACTATATGACCTTAGTTAGTTCTTTGTTCTGATTCCTAGGAGATAAGATCACCATGTCACTGGTTTGTGATATGAATATTTAAGTAGACAATATGTAAATAAATTGTCAAAAATTAGGTCCTTAGTAAATGTTGCCTATTATTATTTTCAAAATTATTACAGATGCTCCCCAGTTTACAATGGGAATCATAAATCCATCATAAATTGAAAATATCAGAAGTAAAAATACATTTAATATGCCAAGCATAGTGGTGCATGTCTGTAATCCCAGTTATAGGAGGCTTAGGCAGGAAGATTGCAAGTTCAAGGTCAGCCTGATCAACTTAGTCTCAAAATAAAATAAAAAGGGGTGAAGGGTAGCTCAGTGGTGAAATACTTGCCTAACATTTGGGAAGCCCTGGGGTTGATCCCCAATATTGAAAAATCCATTAATTTATTTACTTATTCACTCATTCATTCAGTTCATCTACAACACAGTACCCTTGAGAGTGCTGATTGTTTAACCTTAGGATTCCTGGATGATTGCAAGATGTAGATTAGTGTTGTTCCCCAGCAGTCTGAGCAAATGCTGTACTGTGCAATGCTAGATCAGAAAAAGATAAAAAGTCAAAATTTGAAGAATCATTTCCACTGAATATACATCACTTTTGCACTATTGTAAAGTTGAAAAACCAGAAGTAGAGCCTCGGTAAGTTAGTAGTCTCTGCAGTTATTCCACTGATTAGAAAGGAGGAACTTAAAAGAAAGATCAGACTGGAGAACACTCTAAAAGGCTCCCCAATGTCAGATTTCCCCACTAGCACGACACTGAAGTGCTCCGCATCCATGGAAGAAGTTGGATAGTCCTTTCCAGGGAAGCTGAGAATGGCTAGTTCTAACAAGACAAGTCGGAGGAATCTCTTGTTAGTTTCATGTTATGTCCCACACATAGCATGGCCCATTCTGACTGAGAAGAAAGGAGGTCTCTGCTCGCTACTTCACAGTATCAGCTTTATGGCATGCTTCTGGATTAATTTTTATAAGCCCTTAGAGTATATCATTTACCAAATTGTAAAGTGCAATCAGATTGTTTGACTTCCCAGAAACCAGGTTTGTGAGACCGTGCTGAGCTTTTCTGAGTGAATGAATGACAAAAACAAAACCTCTTCTACCCTCCCTGAGCCGTGACACTCCAGGGTAGGGCTCGACTCATAGTACTGGCTGTAGACTGCGGTCAGTCCGGTCAGCCCTCAGAGCTGTGCACACTGCAATGCTCCTGGGGAGGGTGTTGACAGGGCATGCAAAGCTATTCAAAGAGGAACAGTTCCTTAAGCAATGTGCCTTAGGCTTGGCTGTTGTGAGGGAAGAACAAACATGAGCTTTGTAGAGCGTAGTTAAAGATAAGAAAATACCATGCTCTGGCCCCAGGTCCAAGTCCAAGCTCTTACACTCAAATAGCCCATTCTCAGAATGAGCAGCCCTGAGTTCAACAGGTGAAGGGTGCTCTCTCAGCTCTGGGCCTGACCTTGGTTAGCCGGGAAGTAAGTGCTTCCTGCCTAAGGAGCCAAAGGCTGAAAACCTATAAATATCAGGTCCATAATTGTTGAAATGACTCTTCCCACTGGCAGTCACGTATTTATCTTACTCGGAGAGAATACAGGACCAGGATACAAACATATTGGTACAATTCTGTTTGTTTGGTGTTCTGCAGAAATGTGAACTCTCAGTTCTGTATCAAAATCTCATCTTGAGTTCCAATGGCTGGGAAATATTGCCATGAGCATTTTCTTACATTTTTTCCACTGCACATATCTCCCCTACAACAGTGAACTCTCTTCAGAGGTACAGTTGCCATTCTATGTCTCTTAAAACTGTATAGTGCCTGGCACTAACAGAGGCTTAAGGCATGTCCAGTGAATAAAAGAACAAAGGAATATGGAGATAATCACACCAACTTTCAGACTAAATGCCTTATTCCCAATCTGTTCCTTCAAATCATGCTGTTATATTGCCAGCTTCTTCCTCCATAAATATTTCACTCACTCGTTCCACATACATAGGCTTCCATTTGCTGATAAAGAGAAGGCCTAATTCTTTCATATGGCAGTCAAGGCCACAAAAGCTATTTCCAATGCAACATTTTATAATTTTCTTTATATTTCCTGGGTACTTACCAACTTCCCCATTCCCTCCAAGCTCTCTTGCAGGCCCATACATGTTTCTTCTACAAGGTACCCTGTTCACCTGGAGCCCCGTTTCACCCTATGTCTACAAATTCAAATTTTGCACTGCTGAGTTTGAAGACCTAGTTGGCAGAGACATGCAATTAATAATAAACAATCACTGATACTTGGGAAATTAATTTCTTCTCTTTTGTTATACTCTTCAGATATAGGGCTATGTATAGTAATAGCCTCCATGATTGAATATCTAAAATGGGTCAATTCTATATAATGTTTGATTGTATGAATAACTTCTGCAATAGAGTTCTCCAGAGAAACAGGGGCCACAGCTGGGAGAGAGAAAGGGAGACAGACAGAAAAAGAAAGAAAGAGAGACAGACAGAGACAGAGACAGACAGAGACAGCAAATAGGACATGTAACTAGAGGAAGTTAAACCTTTCCTTAGCAAAGGAAGCATCCAAAAGGAGTTTGCTGATACAACTCCTTCTTACTCAGGGGAGATTAATGTTTATTCAGTTAAGGTTTGAAATATGCCCTTGATTCCAAGAATAATATTAAGTAAATGGAAATAAGAAAATTCAAACAGCACAAGTTTCCAAGTTCCTAAAAACACTTCGTGCGCTGGTATGGAGGCCTGATCCCCTTATACCTGCCAGGAACCAACAATTCCTCCTTCAAATCCCTTCCTCCTGGAGGAGGGCTTGAGACATCTGCAGCAGGATATTCTGAGACAGACTAGGCAGCTGGAGTATAAAGTCCAGCCCGAACCCTCAAGCCTTATCTCATTGTCAATTTTCACACAAGGAGATAGCCTAGGCCCAGGAATGCCTTCTTTTTCGTCAGGTCATGAGTTATTGCCTCTTTCCTAACCATCCTCTCCCTTAAAACAGAAGCTCAAGAGCGAATCTCTGTGATGTTTACCCCAGACCTCAGTGGACACTGGCTTGTGTTTTGTTGTTGCTGTTGTGAGCTGGGGAAGATCTGGCCACCCTGAAGATAAGGACTCATGGAGTTTCTAGTAATGCGTGATCATTCTCTTCATACAGATAAGCATAGATTCAGTTACTGTGCACTTGGGCGCTCTGCTCACAGGCTGCTCTGATGTGTGCATAATAGGTATATCCTAGTTCAGTATGGAGTGTACACCTGCCGAATTATCTGCCTAGCAAAATTATCTCACTCCCACCTCCATCTTTGCTATGGAGCTACCAGTCACAGGTGCTTGTGCTCTGCTCCTTGGCAGTTGTGCGTGCAGCTATAGAGCAGGGCTGGACCTAAGCTAGGCAGGAGCCCTTTTGTGCAGCACATGGGGTTGGGAGGAAGAGAGAGCTAAAATACTCTCTCCCATGGCTCCACAGTTGAATGTGAACCCTAAGTCCTTCTAGTCACCATGTCTTCCTCTAAGTGGAGAAAGCTGCTGACGTGAGAGACTAAAATGAACATTCAGAGAGCAACACAGGATTGAAGAGAATCCTGACAACCTTTGAGTCCTTGGCTGTAAGAAATCATGATCCGGCTGTACCTCTGCTCTGCCTGTATTTGGTTATTCAGTGCTTCCTGGAATTGTGTGAAAACCAAAATATTAGTATTTCTAGTATCCTTCCAATAACTTGTCCTGTTGTATAAGTTATTTTATTTTAGGTTTCTAACATCTGCAAAAAGAAAAAAATTCTAAAAATTATATAATGTGGCATTCTTCAATGATGAGATTGTGTCTCCATGGCAAGATCCCAACTGCTACAATTGAGATAATGAACATAAAAGTGCTTTGTTGTCAGGAAAATATAATTCATACATATGATTCTTCTGAAATCCTTAATCAGAAATTAAAGTTTCTGATTAACGTCTGAAGGGTTTGCTGATGCTTTATAATTTTCTTTCTTTTTCATATTTTTTATAGTATGTTAGCATTTTTTGTGATCTGGGGAGTTATACCATATGAACTCATCTTTAGATTAATAGAATCTTGAATTTAAAAACAAGGTATGTTATAAGCACAGTAACAGCAATGGTGTATTTTGTTTCTTTTCCACCTATAACACCTGTATTCTTTGAACTTTGTAAAGTTAGAAAAATATCCTAGGGCCACATTTAATATTTTTACACATCTAAAAACAATTTCACTGGTACCATGTACCTATTTACACCAGTTAATTATAACACAATGTTTCTCTGCTTTGGGCTAGAGTTAGATAAATTCAGCCTGGCTTCTAAGTAGCTCATGTTGCTCAAGTTCTGATTGGCTGCTGATGACAGCATACACATTCACAGAGGAAATTTTCATGGAGCAATGCCAGCTGATAGCATCCAAACTGACTACCCAGAGCACAGTGGACCTGAAGTATGAGACCAGGTTAACAGTCAAAATTAAGGAATAATGTTCAAAACATGAGATAAAAAGAAAAAACAACAAATAGGATCCTAGATGATGAAAAGATTGCCATCTCCTGATCCAAAACATTATCTAGCATGTAAGTACCCCAGGCATGTATCCCTCAAAGTCTTATTCTGAGGTAGAGTTACTTAAAGGGTTACCTCCAAAAAGAGCCCATTATACTTGGATAAAAAGAACAAACAAACTGTGTGTTGTTGTTGTTTGCTGAGTGGTTTCTCAGGGTCTTCACTATGTGAAGAGGGGCTTAAGCCAGATTCCAACTCATCGTCTTTCTTTGCCAAGGCTTTCCTGGGACTAGTAGTCCATAATACACACATTGGAAAATGTTAGTCTAAGGAACTCCCATTGAATGCTTCTTATTTTGATTAGCTGGCCCACAAACAGAGCTGGCCAGGTCAACTTGTAGAATATATAAAATTAGAGTCACTTCACATACCTACCAGACAATTTCTTCCATCTCCCATTAAACTGCCTTCGTTTCTGTCATTAAAATGTCATTTCTTTTGGTCTTGAATACCTTTTGCTAATCTATTGTCTATTAGAGATACTCCTGAAAAAAGAAGCAAATTAGGCCCAATTCTCTCAAGCATTTCCAGAAAAATACCTCTAATAGCAGAGCATGCAAACTAATAACTCTAAGAATCCAAGTGAACTAATTCTGAGCAGCTGAAAGCTGCATATTTATGTCAGCTCTCTTGATGGGTTTAATGTTTATATGAATTTAACACTCCACATCATAATATGCTTTAATATAAAACTGTCCTAAATAACTTGGCAACAAATTATAGAATAAGAAGCCCCAAGCCACAGCATGTGGCTGCAGATAGGACTGTGCCACACCGTCCAGACGGGTAAGGAACAAGCTTTGGGGAGGAGCACTTGTTGGACCATCCTGGAAGTAGCCAGGGTCCAAGTGAGCCAGGGCAGACACTGACCAGGGCCTTAGGCATTAGCCAGAAGGGGGGTTTGTGATTGTGTGCAGCCTTGTTCAAGTGGGGTCTCCTCACACTCCCAGGGGGCGGAGAATGGGACAGAGCGGCCAGGAAATGAGGGTTCTTTCTCTGCAGCCAGTCTCCCTTTCCTCCTCAGCAATGCAGGCTGCTCAGTGCCTACAGTAACCTTTCCCTCCACTTCCTCTCCTTTCTGTTCCTTAACATCATTTTTGCTACCAATTCCTTTATTTCCTCTTCAACTTGGCCCCAAATCCAAATGTAAGTTTTATCATTGTCTGTGGGGAGGATGTGCAGATGGGGGCCAAGGTCAAAGCTCGGCCACTGCTTTGGGAACAAGGAAACAATTTCGGTCCTTTTGACTCCATACCTTGAGATCTAAGTGGATACGAGGCGGTGAAGGAAGGGCAGGAAGAGCACTGTGCTGCTCTTTCCATTCTGCAATAACTGGCATTGATGCCAGTGTCTGAAGTCACTTTCAACACCACTGAGTTTAGCGGTTTTGGAGAAACACTTTGTCAAATCAACTTAGATGGAACAAACTAAAATTTGTGATAGTTTATGTGCATATACACACACACACATTTAGTGTACCATAATGGTCACTATTCAGGACCCTGAAACATTAGGATTCTTTGAGGCTGGTGCCCTTCCCTTGGGAGCAATTTAGTGCCATGCTTTGTTTCCCTTAGATGTAAAAAAGACCAAAAAAAAAAAAAAAAAAAAGTGGGGGGATCCTTTTCACACTGTACCCCTTCCAGCAGTTTCAGCTCAGTTATTAGTCTGATAAGGTCAGGATAATGCAAACTGTGCACTCCTGTTTTGTTTTGTTTTGTTTTGTTTTGCTACTAGGGATTGAACCCACAACCAAAGTAGCTGTTTATGCCCCTGAGCTAAATCCTCAGCCCTCTGTATTCCTTTCAAAGCATGCACTTCAGTCGGGCTTGGCGGTGCCTGCCTGGGATCCCAGCATTCAGGGAGCTGAAGCAAGGGGGATCATGAGTCTGAGGCCAGTCCAGACTCTGTAGCGAAACTCCTGACTGAAGAACAGATGACAACAGCAACAAACAAAGCAGACGCTTCTCCGGGCTCCAGTTAGGACTGCCGCGGGCTGCTCCAGACACTGGAACCAGGCTTTGGGCGGTCTCTTCTCAGCTGACTGCCTGCTCCTCCGCTAGTTAATGGAGACAGTGTAGAACTAAAAGGTCAGAAGGAAGAAGGGAACAAGGAGAAGAACATTCTGGATGGGGCCGGGAGGGCTCACACTGGCCTCCTGGACCTGAGATGTCTATAAAGTTGACCGTTTCTTGCGTGGTGTTCCTGGGAGACTCACACAGACTGTCATCTGTTGCTCCTGTAATAGCTATAAGTAAACATCTTCAGAATGGTGGCTCCAGAGTCTGCCATTCACGGCAGCCTCCTGCCTTTCAGCTGAGCAACTCTTGATCTGCTGGGCCGCCTCTAAAGCAGAAGCTACGGCCACTCAAAGCCAGCTTCTTCTCCTAGTGAGGCTTCTTCATTCACCAGGGCAGTCACTTCCTAAAGCACAAGCCCCGACTCTGAGCAATCAGAATGCCTTGAGATCCGGTCTACTGGTTCTCTTCACATTGCAGGGGACACAAAGCAAGTCCTCCAAGGGCTGTCCC
The DNA here is from genome assembly GCF_034190915.1 of Cavia porcellus. NCBI lineage: Eukaryota > Metazoa > Chordata > Mammalia > Rodentia > Caviidae > Cavia > Cavia porcellus. The sequence goes on along the minus strand of NW_026947500.1, from coordinate 9,675,769 downwards.
TGAAGCCCTTTCCACAAGTAAAGGATAAGCAGCGCCACTATGGCAAAGGGTACTAACAGCACACTGACAGCTCTCTCCAAAGATCTAAAAATATCTCATTTCCAGTTGTTCATGGCCTTTTCAACTTTAGTCTTGTTCTGTGCCAATGAGAGTGAGGGTTAAAAGTTGCAAAACTGATTTTTCAACCTCTTTGGGTTGGTTTTGGCCAATCAGTTCTTCCTACAATATATTTTAGGTTCATTTTTGCAACATTTGAGCTATGATGTGATTTAGATGAACTCAGGAATTTAAAACTGGAATTAAAGCAGGGATTGTTGAGTCAAAGGTCAGCCTCCACCTACAGGAAATCAGAGCCCGGCATCTGCAGCAACTTCATCACCCGCAGACGCCACAGCTGCGGACAGATGCCGGTCTCGTTCAAGCTCTTGCTCTCAGAATGAGTTAGAGACTGGCTCGGGATCAGGTCATTGTAAGCAGCAGAATGATGATCAAATCATGCTCCCTCCATGCCTGCTGCTATGAATTTCTCAGCATAGTCTTGGGCAGATCCCCTGACTCCTGGTAAAAATCATGAAACATGTAGTGGATAGTACCTATGGTCCTACAGAAAGAACCTGGTTTCAAGACCTGGCATCTTCTGAGCCACCCTGGAGGCATTTATTGTCCTCTGTAAGCCCTCATTTTCTATCTATAAAACAGTGACCAGGGTTTGGAAAATAAAATGGGTAATTTATAGGGAAGTATTTTTTAAACCCTGGTATGCCTTAGGCAAATGTTAGCTGTCATTATTGGTATGTTGGGGGAAGGGATTGGCTGTGGTTTTTCAGGATAATCTTGGATTTAGGACTATGCAATTTATTATGATTACTAATTTGTGATGGTGTTTAATTAGATGAAATGCATGACCTAAGAGAGCTCCATAAGTCTATTGCCTTGCCTAATTGAAAGGAATACATTATTTTAAAGAGCGTGGTTGGTATGTTATGCTAATGTTATAAAGAATAGGAGAGGAAATATGCATCTCATCTACAGCCAAAAGTTGAGAAAAAAACACAGTTAGCTAAGCAAATAAATCAGATTACAAAGCACATGAAACAAAGGCACAGGTAGCACACAGGTCAGGACAAAGCAAAACTCCAGAGCGGGAGTTTGCCTCCCACAAGCCTCGGGAAGAGGGTGCAGCTGCTCTCTGCAGAGTCTACTTGAGCAGCCACACTGCAGGGCTACGCGGGGCTGCAGGTCTTTCCAAGAGGAAAAGGACACCCCAGGTAGCTTCTCCAGTAGAGTTTCCTGGGACTATTCAATGTCAAAGACACAGAGTAACTCAGGGAAGGTTAAGGAGCATCTTACTGAGGCTAGGTGGGGTGCAGTGGGGGGCCCTAGCACAACTTCTTTCCCAACCAGGAAACCCCACCCTTTATCCTTGCTTGATCTCTTTGGGTTGCAAAATATATGCAGTGCTCTCCTCTGACCTAAGAGTCATCCAGCTGAAGAGGAAGATGGGGGAGGTTGGGAGGGGCACTCAGTAAAGGAGAAGCTTAAATCTCCACGTCACCATTTTCTAAGAGAGATCAAAGGAAAAGACTTCGCTTAGACTAGAAAACTCTCCGGTTTCAGCCTTCCTACAGGGGAGCATAGGGGCAAGTTGAAATTAGCTTTTATTTATTCTTAATAAAGGCAAGAGAAGCACGTTTAGGATTAACCATAATCATGGACCACAGTGATTTGTGCATCGGTGGCCATGCCCGGCGCAGCAGGAGGTATTGAGAAACGTGAACAGGGGGTGTGTGGCAGCTGTGTGAATGCTACAGCAGGCAGCCTGGATCCATTCATTTCTGTTGCTTGAAGCTATTCCATGTTGTGTATGCCCCCAATGTAGCCCACACATGTACATGGGCAGTCATCTGCATTTTCGTCTATGATTTAAAAGAACATATTTAATACAGGCATGTCCGTTGTTTTTTTTTTTTTTTTTTAACTTGAAAAGTCATTTTCCCTCCAGTATTATGTTTGGGAGACTCGCAGAATTATCTCTGTGTTGGTCCACAAGTCTAATAGTCTCTGAGTCTGGTCATTGTACTCTAAAAGTCAAGTAGGCGCTGCCCGGGGACTGAAATTTACTCAGACCATGCGGGAGATGCTGGAGCATCCAGGCAAGTTCTGATTTAGTGCAGTCAACAGGACATAGAGCAGTGAGCATCCTGAAAGTGGCCTTGAGAGATCACATCTGTGTTAAATCATTATGCTTGACCAAGTTGAGGCCAGCTCTGGAAGCCCTCCCTCTAGGTTTCTGCACTGTCTCCTCCCTTCTGTGACTGACACCACTGGAGAAGTAGGGCTCAGTAGTGTGTTTTGCTATGAAGGAACCTAGTTCCTAGAATATAGTACAGGCCCAATAAACAATGAGCTCCTAGTCATCAACCCTAAACGTACATTTTATCCAATCATCTGGTCGTCATTTATTGTCTTTTTATCTTCCCCAGAACTGAGCCAGAACTGAGCAAATGAATGAATGAATGAATGGGTGTGTTAAAGAATGTATATTGTCTGATTATATATAAAAGCATTTATATAGCTTCTGAATGCAACAGTGTTTTTCCTAATGTTGGCTGTTATTCATTATGATAAATGTACCTTTACATTTGTATGACTGATATTTACAAAATGCTTTCAACTGCATTATCTGATTTAATCCTCACAGCAGAAAGGCAAAGTAGATATTATTACATGCCACTTAAGATACAAGAGGTGATTTGTCCAGAGTATACAATAAGCACAGAGCTGGACTTGAACCCACGCTTTGCCACACATGCCTAGAGCAGGTTTCTCCCTCCCTTACACAAGGCAAAGGTTATCCTCCTTTGTAAACAGGAGTTCCTGAAGCCAGCACAGGGCATTTGAACAGAGAAAGCACCACTTCTAAACCTCTGGAGGCTCTCCACCTGGCCACCTGGCTTGCTGTTGGCTACACCTGCTTCTGAATGCACATCTCTCCTTATGCCAGGTCACCGGACAGGGCCCACATTAGACTGTAGCTACCTGATACCATAATAGCTTGTGAAAAGGAAAGAAGTTCAGGCAGGGAACCAGTTACCATTTTCTCTACGAAATGACAAACAACATTTGGGGTTCATTTTTTCCCCTGTGATTTAAGTTGCTGTATTCATGGAGATGCCACAATTAGTTCTTCTCTGTTTAAATGTCACACTACAACAAGGAAGCCAGCAGGCTAGAACAGCAGGAATCAATATTTAAAAAAAAAAAAAAAACAGGTTCAAAAAATTGCGGCCTGCGTTCGAAGGCCCGTGGTGTTCTTTTCTGTGCTAATGATCGTGCAGCTGGCATTGCGGCCACAGGCAATCTTAGTATCTTAGAGCTGGGAGAACTTAGAAATTTAATGCAGCCTTGTAAAAAAAAAAAAAAAGTATGAAATATTTGATCTATTTTTAATTTTTTTTAACCTTTGAAATAGGGTCTCTCTATGTAGTGCAAACTGACCCTGTAACTCGCTATGTAGTGCAGGCTGGCCTTGAACTCACTGCTCCTACTGCCTCAGTCTCCTGAGTGCTGGGATTCCAGGCCTGCGCTACTACCCCTGGATGGAGTATTTTATCTAAATGAAGCTTCGCATAGAAACAAATAAACAAAGCAAGTCCAAGCAGCAGATCTGATTGGGTTGACAATGAGACTGTAACCAATTGGAGGAGGCCTTTCAACTCAGAGTGGTCTGAGATACGCAACAGAACCCGAATGGTAGGATATTGCGGTCATTTTACAGGAGAGGCCCAGAAAGTTAAAAGACTAAGGTCAAAAGAAACTGAGAAATCTACCAGGTTGGTTTGCGGCTCCTCCTCTCAGCTTAACTGTGTTCCCGCCTGGATTGCAGCCTTCTCCAGTATCTTAACGAGAGTCCACTCAGTTACCCCTCTTCACTGCACATAGAACCATCCCAGAATGCAGCTTGACCACTGTGCTTAGAGAACACAGTATTTCCCAGATACCCAAGGTCAAAATCATTCACAATGATTTAGCCCCGCTAAAGATGTAAATTCTCAGGGTTCCTTTCTTTGCAGTTCTGATCAAAGTGGGTCGAAATCGTGGTGATGCTTGTAACTATGAAGTTTGGGAAACACTTGCCATTTGTGATCATAGATGTCTTCCTGCAGGGTGCAGACCTCCACTCATCACCCAGGAACCTAGAGAAGTTCTGAGTATTGTCAGAAAAATCTTCTCTCTTTTATATAATCAAGGAAGATCAGTTTTCTGGCCTAAAGGAAAAGCTTCAGCCAAACACATAGGACTATTTTTTTTTTAAGGATATGAGATTTTGAATTCCCTGATTGACTTGTTTCCATTGGAAGCAGGCTTCAAAATGTGATCTGTGCCCCCTTGCTGACCCCCGCTCTGACCATCCGCTTGTGCTCTGGTCCCACATTAAGTGTTGCAGACAGAGACCACTCCACCCCATGATTTCTGCCCTAAGTGTGTGATCCTCCCCGTGCAAACTGAACATCACACACTCCTCCACCCCAGAAAGACCGACACAGCACGGCCAGTCTAGCTGTTCTCTAACCCAGGTTTCTGCTTCCTCAAAATACTCTCCTTTCTGCTGGCAGCACCTATTCCTTGAATATTTACATTAAGTGGTTTGAGCTCTGTCCTCATGATATTCCCTAACCCCATTTGTTTTAGGAAAAATAAATATTTAACTTTCAAAACACGGGGCTGGCCTCATTTCCATTTCAGATACCATCTGGCTATACCCTGTGTCCTCACTGAACTGGACTCCTGGAGAGGTCAGCTGTGTCTTGGGTCCTGTTTGTTTTTCTGCTGGCTGGAGAATAGTGCGACCACTCTTGCCTTTGGAACAATTCTGTTCTTGGTGTTGTTTGCCTCAAAGGATAGGGTCAAAAAAGATGGTAGGCATCTCAGTATCATATCATTCCTTAATTCCCTGCATATCATTAACACAAGGCTACTATATAAATAGACTGTAATGAAGATTAGAGAATAATTAGAATATAGGTACAACTAGATAAATTTTATTTATTTCTAGAATCTAAAACAAGAATTTTTTAAATTTTTATTTATTTATTTATTGTGGCAGGGTCTTGCCGTATAGTACAGGCTGGCCTTGAACTCACTATGTAACCCAGGCTGGTCTTGAATTCACAGGGATTCTCCTGCCTCAGCCTCCCAAATGCTGGGATTACAGACATAAGCCACCATGCCAAGTGAAAGAATTTTAAATCTATGAGAGAGGTTTTCTCATAGACAAACTGGTTCCTAGACTTCCTTCTGTGTCTTGAAGTCTTTAGAGAGGCCCCCTCCATAATCCCTTCCTTATATGTAAGTTCCTCTACCTCTCAGATTAAAATGTGTTTGCCCTAGATTCTGTGCTCGCCATCCCACATTGCTTTCCCGCATGTCCACACACACACACACACACACAAGCTCTCTTACATACACACTGTCACTCATACTCCATTTTGCCATTTTTATGTAGACAAGTGAATACATTCATCGTGGGGGACTGGTACATACACATAATGTGTCTTAAACCTTTGGCTTCCCCTTCTTTGTCTTCCTACCATTTTCTACCATCTTCAAGGCCCTTTCCCATTCTTTCAGAGAACCAGTTCTTTGATTCATTGACCATTTGTACTGTTTTTTTGTATCTGTTCATTAATTTCCACTCAGAATATATTTATTGGCAGTAAGAAAGCTTCTGTCTGAGAGAGAGACAGAAGGGTCCTGAGTGGGTAGCCAAAGATCCTGCCTTTTCTAGGGATTTTTATTAGACCAAAACCACAAGGTGAGGCAAGCCCACAGTAGGGAAAAATGAGAACTTGCAAGATAGGCAGGCCTGAGGTAGGACAGAATTATGGTCAGCCAATAGGATTACGGGTGTAATTGCTCAGCTAAAATTGATTAAATCAGGATCCAGTGGGGAAGTGAGTCATGTATAAGTGCACATGAATACAGCAGGGGGTTGGGTTAGTGGCTCATTTGGGCTTCCCTATTTAGAATATCAATCCCTGACGTTTATCCTTAGGGTGTGGTTGTATTTGTTTTGTCTTTTGTCCTGAGATCTGGCCCAAAGCAGAGGTGTCTGTCTCATCTAAAGTTGCAAGGTATCTAGTCTTCTGCACTGGCTCCTTCGAGGGCCTAGTCCTATCTAACTACCTATAATGTTTCTGTCTAAATCAGCTGCCGATAACATTCCCCTCTTTGCAGCAGAAGTACCCAAACTACCATGAGGAAATAATGGCACTGACTGATCTGGCTTCTTCAGGCTGAAGGGGTCATAGTTGTTGATCAGTAGTCAGAGATACTCTATAGAGGGTCTACCTAAAGGCCCTTGATGGGCATCAGGCATTTTAAACCTGCAAAACCACAAGGTGAGGCAGGCCCACAGTAGGGAAAAATGAGAACTTGCAAGATAGACAATCAGCTTTAAGTCTGTGCACTCCATTTTGGCTCTAGAGGGTAGAGAGGCAGGCCATGTGTGTGTGCAGAAAAATATCAAAGGGCTCTTTTTGAACACATAAGGGTCAAACATCTTCCAGGGATCAAGAATGCATCCTAAAGGAATAAGACACTTCAACTCTAAGCACCCCATCTCTGTCCAGCGATCTCAGTGGAAGATCTCCAAATGATACAGGAGAAAGGAACTCCCAACCTGACAAATGTCTAGTACAAGTTTATGGTCTGTAAAATTGAAAAATGAATTTTAGGAACAATGGAGGTTAAGAGTACAATATGCTTGTTGGGGGAAAGAAAGCTTCTTTCTGAGACACAGAAGGGGTCCTGAGTGGGCTGCTGCCAATTTGTGTAATTTCTTCCCTTCTATTAGCTTCAGATTTGGATTGTTCTGATTTTTTCTAGCAGTGTGAGATGCATCACTGGGTTACTTACTTGGGATAGCTCTGTTCTTTTAATGTCACATACACGCATTCACATCAGAACAATCCATAGGGTAGATAACCCAAAGCGGTATCTCAGAGCCCATCACCACAGCCAGGCAGCATATGGAGGTGATGGCAGTGTTTGGGACAGGCTCCAACATTTCCTATCTTTTCCTGTTTTAGGGTTGCTGCAAACAAAAGGGAAAGTTGTAACTCTGTACTTTCTCTCTCTCTCTGCTCCTGTTCATTTCTGGGTCATTTGCAAACAATGTGCATATACCCAAGTGCACACACGTGTACACACACACACACACACACACACACACACACATGCAAGGGCTTTCTCTATCTCTAAAAGAAACAAAAGTGCATTTTCCTAAAGCAATTTAATCTGTAAAGTTTTTCCAACTCCTAGAGAAAAACATGACCACAATCACATGGAGGAGTTACAGCCCTGCCTCTGTGCTGTAGTCTAGGTTCCTGCCCCCCAGCAACCAGGCTAAGAGAATGGCTCACAGAACACATGGATGGCGCTGTCAAAACAGGATAAAGTCAGTCCTGCGCAGTTTCTACTGTGTTACGATATCATCCCCCAGATTCTGGGAGGTGAATAAAGCAGATTATGGATCCTGATAGTTGTCTTTCATTATTCATCCTCTCCCTCAGTAGTGATAAAATTTGGGTTGGTCACAGGCTGCTTAGCTAAAGACTGCTATTTTAGCCACTCCTGCTAACAGGGCTTATATGACTAAGTGCTGGCCAGTGGAATGTGTGAAAGTGATATGAGCTATATTTCTCTATCTTTTTTTAAAAAAAGGTTCAGTCGGGGCTGGGGATTTAGCTCAGCGGCATAAGTGCCTGCCTTGCAAGCAGATAGTCATGAGTTCGATCCCCAGTACAGATAAAAAAAAAAAAGGTTCAGTCAGTGTGCCTGATCCTTTATTTCCTTTCTACTGGCTCTTGGCGGCTGAAATAAACTCAGGCATTTTAAATCCAGAGATGGACTATTTCCAGACTTCTGCAAGGAAAGAAATAAACATCTACTTTGCTGAAGCCAATGTGCGCTGTTTGTTACAGAAGCTTAGGTAAATCCCTGTCAAATACAGTGACCATTTTCATGCCTGCCAAGTTCCCAGTGGGAGGCACAACGTTAAGAGACAGAGCCGGGACTGGACCCAGGGCACTAACCTTGGGGCCTTTTCCCACTTTCCTAAAGATGTTTTTGTCAGAATGTACATAATTTTCAACAGAATGATCATATTATGATAGCTGACATTGTATTGTAAGTCTTTTTTTTTTTTTAAAGACAGTGTCTCGCTGTATAGTTTAGTCTTCCCTTGAACTCACTATGTAGCCCAGAATGGCCTTAAACTCATGGCGATTCTCCTGCCTCAGCCTCCCAGGTGCTGGGATTACAAGGATGCACCTCATGCCTGGCTTTGTAAGTCTTTCTGTAGTTGTTTTGCTTACTGTACTTAGTAATTGTTCTTCTGCTAAAATAATGCTGCCCAGTGATCTGCTAACTTCTATTTCAACAGCAGCGTCGACTTGGTCTGAGGCTCGAGAATACAAAGCAATTTCTGGAAGCAAATGTTTCTTTCTCTTTAATAGATTTATCAGGTAATTTACAGTCTTGAGACTTAAAGCAGAAAACTTATAACCAACAAGGATAAAAGAAGCTTTACAAAGAAGCAGAGGAAACAGTGGGTCCAGGTAATGAGCGCTAATCACTATGGACCCCTGAGTGTTCCTCTTCTGCTCAGTCCTCTCCAAAGCCCTGCTGAGGCCACACGTGAATGAAAGTGAAATGAACTTTTCTTCACCAACAAGAGCACTGGGAGGCAGAACTATAACTTCCAACCATCCTTCTTCATCCTTACGGGAAGAATAAATTACCATCTGACAACCTCACAATAACTGCATCTAAAGAATGGACACCTTAACCTTATTTTCTAATTCGCTTAGTAACAAATAGTAGTGAAGTCTCACAACATTGATCTTGTAGCAAACAACATTCGATATGATTTTCACGTATTAACTTTTCTAAGCCTGGCAACTCTGTGGGCTAGTTATAATTATTTTACCATTCTGCACACGAGAAGAACAAAGCCACAGACGTATTTTATATGCTGGTTAGTACACTAAATGTATTTTGGTAGAAAATGTCTCGTACACGCTTTGTGAACAGTGTGCTGAATGACAGTGGTTGTTAGGTTGTGAGCACCCACATTTCTTTCTTTTTTTTTTTTTTAATTTTATTTAAGAGGAAAAAGAAAAACACAAAACAAAACAAAGCGGTGTAAGGGTACACGTAATACAGAACTACAAAAAAAAAAAACATAATAGTAAGAAATCACCTGCTAATAGATTACATATTATCATCTTGGAAATAGTTGCTCAAATCACAGTATCAAAGAATACAAAGTGGACATTCAAACAGAGAGACTGCAAACAGCTGTGTTCAATAATCCAAAAACATTAATATAGTCAGCTATTTAACACCCCTTAACACACTTGCTGTTATATCCTTTAGAGCTCTTTTTTACAACAAAATTTACACATTTTGGATTTTATTACTCCTTAGTTCTTATTACTTTTTGGGGGGGGGAGAGAATAAAGTCAAATATGGAAAACAAAGCTGTCAGTCAAAACCAAGGATAGACATAGCACATGATGTAGAACAGAGTACAAGGTTATCAACAATGGTTATCAAAATTGTCTCTTGTTTCCTTAAAAAGAATAGTCTATCTCATTAGATATTATAAAGTTGGACAAAACAGTAGAGAACAAGACCAATAAAACTTAGGCATTGTAAACATTACAGGACTTCCAAAGGAGACAACAGTCAAACCAGAATGGGTATCTTAGTGAATCTTATTGTCTTCAAAGTAGTTGCCTATACCCTCAAACTTGATACTATCATACAGAATGGAACAGTCTAATCAGTCAAAACAAGATCGTGGGAGTATTACAGGACTTCAAAACAAGTTAATAGGAAATCAAAAAGAGTTACTATAATATATACTAATTTTTTTAAAAATTTCCCCTTAATTAAAACAAACATAAGAAATAACTAAATAATTTTTTTAAAGAATAAGGGAGAGATTGAGATAAGCTCCAACATGGCGTGGATCTCAGGAGACACTGCTAGTTCTCCCCCTGGAAGGGCTGCAGGCTGCCACCCTGCCTCCACTCACAGAGAGGGGAGATGCTGGCTTGGCTTCCCAGAGACCTAAGTTCCAGCATGGCGTGGATCTCAGGAGACACTGCTAGTTCTCCCCCTGGAAGGGCTGCAGTGGGCTAAACTACTGCCGCTTACCAGGGAGGGCAGGTGCTGGCTTGGCTTCCCAGAGTCCTAAGTTCCAGCATGGCATGGATCTCAGGAGACACTGCTAGTTCTCCCCCTGGAAGGGCTGCAGTGGGCTAAACTACTGCCGCTTACCAGGGAGGGGAGGTGCTGGCTTGGCTTCCCAGAGTCCTAAGTTCCAGCAGAGCACCCACATTTCTAGGTAATCTTACACTGAACACTGTACTGCACTGGCACTAAATCTGCTTCCTCAGCAGGCAAAAACCACCTGACTCAACTGAGTTTGTACCTAAAATCAGAGTATTCTCGGGCAAATCATCTTTTCCCTTCTTGTTCAGAAAAATGGAAATCCTCATGTTTTATTGAACATGTCTCAGTTTATTATTATCTCTTTATTCTAACTCCATGGTTATTTTTTCCTTAGACCATTTTGCTTATTGCCTTATAAATGTACAAAAGAACTAGAGTATTAGTATGGATCTTTGTTTTAGAAAAATAAATATTTAAATAGTTATCTTTCAAAACTTGTACTTAATGGAATTCAAGAGTGAAAAAGAACTCACAAAAGGCTCATTGGGTTTTGACCATTTTGCTTTGTTTTGGTACTAGGAATTGAACTCAGGACCTTGCACTTGCCAGGCAGGCATATCTTCAGCTCAGTTTTACTTATCGGAGAGTTTTTTTTTTTTTTTTGAGACAGGGTCTTACCATGTATCACAGGCTGGCCTTGAACTCACTATGAAGCTCAGGCTGACCTCAGATTTGCAGCAATCCTCCTGCCTCAGCCTCCCGAGTGCTGGGATTATAGGCATGTGCCACCACATCCAGCTAAAGAACTCTTTTAATAGAATTTACTTACAACTTGTTATTTTGATTACTTCTTAAATTTTTGTATCAAAGTAATATTATCGTGTTCCATCATCACATCGCTTCACAATATCCAGTTTAATCATTGGAATTTGTCAGTTGAAAACTGAAAAGTACATATAGTTCTTTTTCTTTAAATAATATTAAGCTTTCTATGCTACATCTGCCAAAACTTCCTAACTTTCTTCATTCTCACTGTCTTCCATTTTGGAACAGCAAAGTGACTAAGAAAAAAACAAACAAAAAAGGCATAACTAGGTTTCTTTTTAATATCTCACAGCAAATAGATACAGCCATGTGTTCTTACTAATGAGATGTAATTAGCGACATTAAGTGGAACTTCTAGGAAACTTCTTTGGAAGCAGTAGAGACTCGGCTAACAAATGTTTCCCTTTCCCTTGTCTCTTTTTCTTTCCTTACAGAGCAGATACGATGCCAGACACAGTACAATGAGCCAGATTCCCAGTAATCAGAATGCATGACGGGAGGTCAAATGAAAGCTAAGAAGGAGCCTGAAACAAATCAACGAAGAAATGCTTTGTTTCAGGCACCATGTAATATGGAGGGAAAAGAAGTCCTAATTTGCCTAAACTTCTCTTGTCTTACTGGCAAACACACTTTCTAACTTCTAAGTGATCATATTTAAAAAAAAAGTAGCTGAGAACATAAAGGTTTTCAACATCTTGCGGCTTAAAAATTGAGGTAGATCTATATGGCACAAACATTCCATTACCCAGACGTTTGATATTTTCAAACAGTATTTGAAATCAAATCATGTGTTTGGGAATCAAATCAGTCAGTCAGAAGTATGATTCAGTTACTAAAAAAGAGGAAAACACGGGGATGGAATTTAGAGATGGAGGGAAGCAGGTGCTGAGGAGGGAAAAGTGAATAAAAGAGAACGGAGCGTGTCACGCGTTGCGTACCTGTTCCCTAAGATGAATATAAACTCCATGTACAGCGAGTGGGTACTAACAAAACAAACAAAAAGGCAAAACACACTTATGCCATCACCCACTCTTCATTTATTTCCGTACAGTTAATTGGGATATAAAAGAAGATACGCACTATGATTTTTTGATAAGAAATAGCTAAAGTGTTTTTGTTTTACATGAATAATTCATGTGCTCAGAAATGCATATACCGAATGTAATATTGCTTACTCAAGAAAATGTATTTTAGCTTTAATAATGGAAGCAATAGGAATTGCTAAATTGTAGAATTGAAAAAAAAAAGCATGAAGATATTAATAAGAGTGAGATTTTTTCCTCTGTGCATTTGACAATAATGAAAAAATAGTTACCACTTACAGTGTGCTAATAATAGATCAAGTTCTGTAGGAGGTCTGGGAGGTAGGAGGCAGGTCTTTTGACCCAAAAATCTGAGCTTTCTTTAAATCACATATCAGAGCACAAGAATCCTGTGCCTGAATAAGAGATGCATTTGGTGGACTCACGAAAGCATTGCTGATATTTATTCTTCTCTTGTCACCACGTCCCCAGCCGTCTCCACGCCCAATGTGTACACAAAGAGGTTTGAACAGACATTCTCACACCACTAATAATTTTTCACTAATTGATCCTAATCATATTTATATTCATTTTCTATTGCTAAGTCAGAAATACCACACACTTTGGTGACGTAAACAATACGCTTATTACGTCGCATCTTCTGCAGGTCAGAAGCCTGGTAGGACATATATACAATGCTGAGTTAGGTGCATGCAGCCACACTAGGTTGAAATCAGGATGACAGCAAGCCACCTCCTCATCTCCAGCTCCTGCGCCTGTTTCAAGCTCCCTCAGATTGCTAGTAAAAATTCAGTTCCTTGTGTAGAGGAATGAAGTCCCCGTTTTCTTACAGGCTCTTGATGAGGGGGAACTCTTAACTCACCAGAACCACCTCAGGTTCCAGCCAAGGACACTCCTCTCTCATGACTTGGCAGTCGTCAAGTCAGCAGACCATGTCACTTACGCTTCACCTCCTTCCGAAGAACTCGCTTGACAGGCAGGCTCACCCAGGACCAGCTCCTTTGGGATGAATTCAAGGTCAGTCAGTTAACAACCTCATCATGGGAGTCCACGGCATCATGGACTGTGATTCCATCACCGTCGCGGTTCCCACTCAGGGAACACACTTCAGGAGAGAGGATCATTGGAACTGTTGCAGAATCCTTCCTGCCTCAACCTAGAGCATTTCGCTCCTTGAAAAAGTATATATAATGGTTACTTTGAACTCTGAGTTCTGAAGAGCAAGGCCACGCTCAGATTCTCACCTAATTATCTGGAAATGATTGCACTGCACAGCGGCTACCATTTTGAAATTAGGTACTCAAAGCTTCATGATGACTAATCCCTCAAACTAATCGCTTAAACCGTTCCTGTTCCATCCTCTGCAATGTGTCATAACAGAAGCAAGGCATTTTCATTCCACCACTGATGGGTTGGGAAACCAGGAGTTTTCTCCTCAAGCCAGTTCAACTGTGTAATCTGGAGCCAGCAGCAACAGTGCCAAGTCCGCTTCAGCTATTCTTCCATGTGGTGGGAGACTTTATTTATGTGAACACAGCAGTCTGCTCCAGCTGTCTGAATTATCCCACGAGGTACCTGTTATCCTTTACTAACTCTATTTTAGCGCTAACTTAACTAACCAAATTGAACTGTTATTGTAAACAACAACATTAACCAAGGCCACATTAATAGAAGATATTGTAGTAAACAACAGGGATTTCAGGAAATACTAATTCAACCTGGTCAAGTTAAAGGCCACCAGTTCAGACCACGGCATCAGTGGAGAGTTACTTAAATTATCACTTGGTGAAATGGAATGAGGAGCCTATCCAGGCAAACCTTTCAAGGGTAAAGTAATGGTGGTTATATCAAATGGGAGAGCCGGTTTGCAATCCCAGCTCTCTGGAGGCTGAGGTGGAAGGATCCTGCAAGTTCAAGACCAACCTGAACTGCACACTGAGATCATTTCAAACAGTCAAATAAAAGAGAGAGAGAGAGAGAGAGAGAGAGAGAGAGAGAGAGAGAGAGAGAGAACATGTGGGAAAAAGCCTGCAGATTAGCTTAGAAGTATTTACTGTTGATGAAAATGGCAAGTGTGATGATTAACTTTATGTGTCATCTTGGCTAGGCTACAGTCCCCATACTTGGTCAAATGTTAGTCTGGATGTTGCTGTGAAAGTGTTTTTGGATGAGATTAACATTTAAATTAGTTGACTTTGAGTGAGAAAGATGGGTGGCATTCAATTAGTTGAAGATTTTAAAAAAGGAAGACTGGTCTCATGGAAGCAGTGACTATCAGTAAACTGTCTGCAGAGCCGCAGTGTCAACCGCTTTCTGAGTCTCCAGCCTGTGGCCTGCCCTAGAGAGTCAGGCTCGCCAGGCCTCACCATCTCATGAGTCAGCTTCTTCACAATCTCCCTCCCTATTTCCCACTCTCAGAAAAACAGAACTGTAACACAGACAGGCCTAATGTTTAACCATAATATGGATTAAGTTGTAGAACTATATGTGTCCTAAAAAGAACACCTTGCCTAATTTGGCCGCAGGACTATCACAACGGAAAACATAACACACTGTGCTGTCCTACAGGTCACTGAGTTTATTTCACTGCCTCATCACCTTTCTAATTACTTCCCAGTAAACAGAATGGGACAAATGGGAGGAGTCTGATGATTCATAGGACTCCAGACTCCAATATTTTACTGAGCTGTCCCAGGCTGGCAAAAGCAGCTCTTCCTGATATGCCTGAAGAGACAATGCTTGCCTTTCTTGAATTTCATGTAATGACCTACATGGAGCAATTAGCTTGCAAGGGAAATACACGTCTCCTCAAGCCCCTTCCTTGAAAGTCATCACTATCTACAAGTCTATAATGAAAAATTTCCAGAACCCTATTTCCAAATCAAAACACGGAGACAGCTCACACATATGCATATACGCAATGTGCGTGTACATACACAAGCGAAATATTATAAAGTACATCAGCAAAAACCTGGGGAACGCAAGTGGGAACTATTTGAAGGGAAGGCATTAAGTAGTATTTTTCAGTGAAGGTAGAACAGTATCTCCCATCCCATATGCTTCTCTTTTATAGTCCTCTCTTCAAGAGCGAAGGTCTATTTCTCCTTCTTTGGAGTGGGCCTGGGGCTGGCTTTGAGTCAGGGCCATAAAAGAGAACACAGTTCCCACCTGCCTCTCATCTAGATGTTCACCTTTGACTCCAACCACATTGCTGCTGGAAGTCCAGGCAAGCACATGAAAAGCTTTATTGGGCAGAATTTAAATAGTGCACCCTCAGAGAGAGTAAGGTTCAGGCCTTCAGGACAGAGGTACTTTATGGTCAGGGATGAGGATTTTATGTGGCCTCGGGGGTGTTCTTAAGATGGGTGGCTCAGGACGTGTGTGCCTGTGTCTCAGGTGACCCATCTGTGGGCTGTGTTAAAATACAAACCGTTTACACATGTTTGAAGCTGAAATATACTTCCTACTTCCTGTGGGAGGAAGCATAATTTATAGGTGAAAAGCACACGCCCAAGATTATCGTGTCTTTGACCCTCAGGAATCTTTTTTAGAGTGAGTTTCCTAGGAGGAAAAAAGTTACTTGGGTAAATTATGTGTCCTGAAGCCTCAGTTTTTCTTAAAAGTACAACTTTAAAATCATGATTTTTCCCTTTCTACTTTCTGTCTTTATTTTTTGTACCCTACTCCACTACTGTTGTCCTTTTTGTTATTAAAAGAATCAAAAATAAACAGCAAAAAAGTAATAAAAATCTCTAGGTCTCAAGAACAAAGACATGAGATCTGACAAAGTCTGACAACAAACTCCAAAGCCTGAGTCAGTTGACAGACCACAAAACTCATCAATGAAGTAGGAGATCCAGAAAACCCTTGAGGGAAAACCTGGCAATGAACTTGCATGTAAGTGCTGTATAAATCTTTCTCTGGCCTTCACCAGTGAGATATGCAGTCATTTTGCCAGGGTGACTGTATATTGTGAAAACAAGCAAAACACTGTTTTGGGCTTACTGAACATTGCCTCTCAGCCACTGTTTATCCTTGTGAACCTAGAAAGTTACCGTGGTTCACTGGCTACAGTGGGAGTTAATGGAAGCCGAGTGATAAGTCAGTTTTGAAGACTTAGTTTTCGAATGGGCCCAGCGCTCCCAGAAAACCACTTTGTTGATACTTTCTCTGTTTTCGAAATGGAGTTTGAATAGATAACACTCAAAAACTGCCCAAATCACATTAGACACTGGACCTCAGATTAAAAGTTATTATGGCAGAAACGGCTAGCTGGAAGCCCCTGGAGCTATCCTCCCTACCAAATGTTTAATCAGAATCAGTACCATATACCTGGAGTAATCACAGAAACTAGTGCCACATTAAATACTTAAAAGATACATAACTAGTGATTACTATCATGCTATCATCTAATTTATCTGCCTGGCCTTTCCAGAAAAGGGATTGCTCTTGCAGCAATGCATTATTTTAAATTTAATCAGGTTGCCATATCATGCATGCATCAAACATCATATCACAAAGATATTGTCATTTAAGAGAACATAAATCTAGCATCGGGAGATAGTTATTGATTCGATTCCTTCTCACCGGGTACATTTTGTCTTCCACCTGGCAGGGAGAGAGGAACACTTCACTGGTTTTCCTGCTGAAGAACAACACGAACTCTCTGCTTCTACCATAATTTAGTCCCCAGAACAGCGCAGTGGTTTATAAACTGATATTATACTAACACATCGCTAGACAGGAAGAGTACGTACCTAGATACTTTCACAAAACACACACCTACCAAACAGTAGGAGGCATGAAAAACATAGTCCCGTCACTTTGGTTAAATTTCTGGCAGGCCAGTGGTTTCAGCTTCTCCAAATGTCTCCTCCAACTTAAAAGAACAATGTTGCACCATGGATTTCCTGTCACCAAGAAAAGGAAACAATGCTTGCTTGGATTTTTTTAGTGTTTTGGAGACAGCTTGAGTGACATTTGGCTGTGCTTCTCCAAATAACTGAACAAGTCACCTGAAAGTCTTCCAGTTTTGCACATGGCATAAACAGAACAGGACACTCTAACAGATCTAGGCCATAGAGTGCCTCCAAGTTTTAAAGAACCCTATCCTTTTCAGTAAGTAATCATAGCAGTCTCCTTTTGAGAAACCTTAGGCTTGAAATTGGATCCTAGTAGAGACTGAATATGCATTACACCGTGTGACTATGGAGATTAAACTCCCACAAAACCATGAGTTATGTAATTTACTGAGTTAGACAATTCTTGCAAAATTCCACTCCCCCTTTAAAATTACTTATATATGAACAGGCTTAAAGTAGCTCCTGGAAACACAGGTTACAAGAGCAGGTGGCATCCGTTCCTGCAATGCTGCCATTGCTGTCTGGCTAAATCCCCAGAAGTATTGTATTATTTTTTTAATGCTGCTTTCAATCACTCCACTTGCAGAGGTGGGCTGCTGCAGTATGAAAATCCTACTCAGAGATAGCCTGAGGGTCAGTGTAGGAAAATAAATATCCTTAATAATAAATATCCCTAGTAGGCATTTTATATAGTACACTTCCCGATACCCTCATCTACATCAACTTATGGGTAATAGTCAATTTTAGCAAGTCAAGGACTTGAGAGGTATAAGGTTACAAGAATGGTGATAATGAGGAGTGGGGCAAAAATCTCTCAGCCTAAATGTAAACTCTGAGAATACTTGCATCCCATGTGAATAATTAAACAGACTGGACAGCTTTTAATCGAAGACTGGTCAAGATGATCGGCTTGACAATTTAGTCTCTTTTTACAGTCATTCTGGTAATTATCACGTGGCCTCATTCACAAAGTGGTCATCACTCCAGAAAGAGTTTGTGCTTGGACTTAGCCTTTCTTTTTCTGTTGCTCACACAATTTAAAGGCAGCAGTGGACAACCATGTGTCCTGTCATATGTCCGATATCCCAAAAGGAATAGCTAGCCCCCCGACGGCAGGTTAATTATACAAGGCCTCCTCCAACCTGGAGAGACTTGGAATCTGTCTGCTCTGAAATTGACACATTCTTGACAAGGATTTGTTACCTAGTCTACCAAGTTTCTGCCAGGAACACCATCTGTGAACTTATCAAATGTCACTTTAATTCATATCACACTGCTTCTGATAATGAATATTATTTTCTAGCAAAATGATTAGGCTATTGGATTGATTCATCTAGGATGCACTAAGATTTCTAACCAGAAGCAGCAGCTTTGGTGCCTATTGGGAGAGATTCTTCAAATTTGGATGCTTTCCTGCAGAATACAGTCTATGGTACACAACAAGCAATATAAGATATTTTTTTCCTTCTGTGGCTAGCACACAATGAGCTTAGGAAGCAAAGAGAGAAAACACGAGTGGTATTTCTCAGTATTTCCTCAATGGCTCACTAGTGACAGTTTTATCTGTGGCTGAGTTTAGCTCAGTGGAAGAGTACTTTGCCTAGCAGCATGAGACCCTAGTTTTAAACCCTGGCGTCTCACTAAATTTTTTATTTCACACTCTGTAAAACACCATGTGAACACAGAAAAATAGTTTTTATAATACTTTTTTTAAAAAAAAAATTTGTACCAGGAATTGAACTCTTGGCCTCACAGTTGCCAGCAGGCTCTGTGCCTCTGAGCTAGATCCCAGCCCAATACTAGCATTTTTATTGCATGCTTCTTGGTACCACCATGCTTGCTTGTGAGTGTAGATGGAAGACCTCACCCAGCCAAAACTACTAGAGATTCAAACCCCACGGAATGAAAGTTTGAGTTACTCCACTCCAACAAATGCCAACTAACTGAGTCAATATTGATTTGAAAATAAAAATAATATAGCAGGGTTAGTTAATGAAGAAACTTACAAACATCAACCAAAGGCCATTCACAGAAAACACAATTGATTTTCTATTTTGCCCTTACTTATTTAATATGCTTAATGGCATTTACCATATCATTTGGTCTACATATCATAAAATGTCAGGGCAGAAGTGCAGAAACATAATCATCATTCCATATATCAGACTTAGAAACAATTTTTACTAAATAAGATTCTTAGAATCTCTTTGCTTGGGGAGAGGGTGTTGTTGGGTTTTTTTTGTCAAGTAGGAGGTTACTTTGTTAAATGGGAGCAGAGTTTTTGGTGCTATTTATAAATTTGGAAAATGGATATATGTCCACACAAGGAGGAAATTGTAACAGACATCCTTTTTGTAATATCCCAAAATATTTTAAATACTGATCCTGCCTTCAGTTGCTTTTTATTATCTTATTTTCTTGAGTTAGAATTCCAAAAATTACATTTTTACAGATCTTTTTTAAAAATAATGAAGTAAAAACAAAATTGGTTTTTGCTATGCGGGAAAATGGGGTCTGCATAGGGAATTCATTTTTTGATGATATGAATGGCCCCAGAGACAGGGGAGTGACAGTAGCTTCCTCTTACCTCAGTGCTAAAATACAGTTTCAGAGTCATGTGGAGGGTTCTGGAGTCAGGAGTAGTGAGTGACAAATGACAGCTCTCTCATTAGCCCGGGTCTGTCCTGTGCCTCAGGGTGTTGTTCCTGGAAGCTTAATCTGTTTCCCCACCTCTCTCAATGAGCCTGTGTGTTATGACCTATACTTCATCACTTGACTAAAACTTATTTGAAAGTGAAAGGAATTCTATTAACAATTTCAAGGGTGAACCAGGATTGTACTGAGCAATAGGGTGCATAGTAATCCTGATAATGTAATTTACTCAATTATCGATTTATTCAATATCTGTCACTGCTTAACTTTAAACAGAATTAGCCAGGCAAGTTGGCACAGGCTTGCAATTGCCGTACTTGGGAGGATGAGACAGGAGGATCACTGTGAATTTGAAGCCATGTTGGCCTACATAGCAAACCGTGTCTCAAAAACAAAACAAAACACAGAAACAAAACACAGAATTAACTTATTTTTAATTAAGATCCCTAACCAAAATATTATCGAATTTTTAGGATTATAAATTTGGTCATCGGAATGTACTCTGTGTACTATATTGTACCTATCACATAGGTGAGCAGATTCTATATATGTATAAAGCAAATATAGACGAATCCTAATTTATAGAATCAATTGTAGTGATATTAACTGACTTATAGCCATATGCTTGCTGCCTAAAGAATACACTGACTTTAACCTAGGAAATGAAAATAATACATGTCATCATAGGGTTTTTATAGGCCGTGATTCACTGACACATAGGTAAGTTGAGGTTTATTAAATAGAATATTACTAGAAAAACTCTATACTTCAAGAAATTTATGTCTACTAAAATTGTCATAATCTAGTTTCTATGTTATAAATATGTTGTCATTCGGTTCTACATATATATAGCTATGTGTGTGTTCTATGCTATGAATATAAGTATTTGTTCCATAGTGCAAAAAGAATAAAATGCCAGTCTCATTCATCATTCCAATGTCTACTAAACATTAACTGGCACATTTTCATTCAACAATTCATATGGGCACTATGCCAACAATCTGAAAAAACAGTAAGTAAAATAGGATCCTTGGGAATGATTATGAATCTCAGAAAAGATGCATTAATCGAATGACAGTACAGATGAATGCCATGGAGAGCTTGAAGCTGAAGCTGAGGGTATGGGACGAATGAAGGAAGATCTTTTTGCAGAAGTGGTATTAGAACTGAGACTAAAAATGACTAAGCAATAACTAAATATGGGAGCGTATGGAAGAGACTGCACTAGACACAGAGAAAAACATGTAGAAGGACATGAAGCAAAACTGGGCACGGATTTCAGTGCATGGCTTTGAAAGGAAACCACGCCAGTGGAGCCAAGAGGAAGGGAAAGTGGGCCCAAGGGCAGCTGCCACCGCAGCCTGGCTCTGCGGGGAGAACAGGAAGGAGCCGGTGCCCAGATCCTCCCCCCGGCCTGGTGAACTGGCAGATCAGTAATGACGCTCAACACAATGCCCAGAGCAGAAACAAGTTCTGCGGTGGTAGCTAATATGACAATTCCACCAAAAATAGTAAAAAGCAGGGAACCTGGTGAGAGAAACTCAGGCCAATGTCCTTGTAGAAAAGGAAAATTAGGAGTCCAGGTGCCAAAATATAAAAACAAAGACAAAGATGAAGTTTAAAGCAAGGTGTCAGACTGAATACATGTAGCTATCTTTATCTCCCAAGTCCCTTTAGCCTACAATTTTGAAAAACTTCCTATTGTAAAGAGTAACTTTGGTGAAAATCAAAAGTAACATATCATCATCTGACCAGAAATTTAAAGAAAAAATAAAATGGCTCAAAAGTGAAGGGAAATAGCCAACATACTAAAAACAAAACAAACAAACATACAATGCACCTAGCCTAAAACACAAACGAGAGAAGAACAGTCCGATAAATTTGTATTTTCTAAGTGAAAATTGTTTAAAATCAGATTACTATTTACAGGGGATTTATATTCACTGTACTCTTGTACATACGAATGTTGTGCATTCTGCGTGTGTTACTGGGCATGGGTTCAGGAAGCCTGGGGCTGCCAGAGGTGAGTACACCTGCAAACACAGCCCCAGGCGATTGATCTCCAATTCACATCTTCTTACAACAAGCATTCAAGAATGTGTTGGGGTGGCAGGAGTTGCTCCGCAGCTGGTGAACACTAGAAACAAAACCTAAGTCTCCCAAACAATTGAAAGTGATTAAGAGGCAAAGCCTCTGGAAAAAGTGCAAAAAGAATTCTTCAAGACCCTGAAGCATTCCTTCCATTAACAGGTAGTGCCACCAGCAGCACACACCTCGGCACCTCACAGATGATGACAGCCAGGTAAGTTTTCCCTCTGACCTGGACACTGCTGGTGTGCCTTTTGCCCCAGATAGCTATCTGGATGGAGCAACTTACATCTTTTCTACTTCCGCTCAAGGTATTTGTGTTATTGACCTGAAACTTTGTTGTCTTGCAACCAATACAATCACTTCCATGAAAACTGCATAATTACCTGGTTTTTGTTTGTTTGTTTGTTTTGTCTTTTTCCTTTTTATCGGTACCGGGGATCGAACTCACGACTGCCTGCTTGCAAGGCAGGCACTTATGCTGCTGAGCTAAATCCCCAGCCCCTGTAATTACCTGTTTTTAAAAATAAGTAAATAAATAGAAACTATCTTGGAATAGCTCTTAAGAGAAACAAGCCGGATTTCACACCACTGCATCTGTCAAGTACAGCACAACCGCCTGTTTCTCAGCGTTGGATCTCGGTATTTCTTTGGTCGAACGATGCAACCCTTTGTTTACATTTAGAAGCCACGCTGTCAGCACAAATCATTTCTATCATACGAACTAGGGTGAACGTATTTACTAGAAGAGACACGTTGGATTGAGAGCACAGTAGATTTACATTTCCCACCCAAGATTTGCTCATTTTAGGACAAAATTTGTTGAAAGGAATGACAGGCGAAATCATCTATGATATTTGAACATTTGCTTTTCTTTATTTTTATCCTGACAGTGAATTTAGGACAATTAAATATAGTAGTATTTCACCACAAAAGTAAAAATCATTCCAGATATAATTCCAAGGCTATAGGCAACAAGAATAATAATAATAACAAAATAGTAGCGTGGATACAAAGCTTTGAGACTCACACAGAGAAGATATGTGGGTCGGAGTTTTCCTTTTCCTCTGCAATTCAGAAAGGGGACGCACTACCGCTTTGCCCTCCAAAGTGAATAATCTGCCTGGAATATAAACGTGATGAATGTTGGTGCTGGAGAAAGAACAGCATCCAAGTCACTCCAAAGTTCTGTCGTCACCGAGGGAGAGAAAGAAAGCAGAGAGGGAAGAGATAGACCTGACCATTGGCCCCAGGAGAAAAGCTTAAGGCAGCATGTTCTAAAGACATCTATATGGTACAGGAGGATCTAACTGGAACCAGACAAGCCATGAAGAATGCCAGAATATTTAAAATACCAAAGACGGTCGAGAACCTACCTTCACATCCAAAATCATGCTATTCATAGACCCTACCTAGACACTTGTGCTACACAGTTCTCAAAGAACACTGAGAACCACTAAGGCTTTGGGAACAAATACTAAAATTAACCTAAGGAAACATTACTAGGCAAATGAGAAACCTTCTAAGTCAAAAATATGTCTCTGGGGACACATCGCTATTATTGTATAACCAACTATGATCATTTTATTAGACCTTACCAGTGTTTTGGTTGGGGAATTAGGCATATCCGTTGGGTGACTTTTTTCTATTCCTTATGGCATTGAGGTCACTGGATTTTGCACAGCTGAGGAATGAGCCGGCCTTTTGGGCCCCAAATGGATTTCTTCACGTAGTTGGTATCTTGAGGGCAATGAATGAAAGAACGGATTTGCAACTGTCAACTAGCATGTCTACACATTGTTTTCAGGGTGGCACTCTCAGGGTAATCAATTTTTTATTTATTTCTTTATATTTGAGACAGGATCTTACTATTAGCTCAGGATAACTCCGAACTTGAAGTGATCCTCCTGCCTTAGCCTCCTTAGTGCTGGAATGACGGGTATGCACCACTACATTTTTTCCCCCAAATTTGTTATATAATAGCTGGCTGCCCCAGAGCAAAGATTAGAAAAGTCAAAGATTCCAAAAATCTTCGAATCATCCTGTGTCCAACTGGTCAAGCAAAACTAAGCCAACACCAGATTCAAAGGACAGGACTTAAGAGTCCATTTCTCAATGTGAGAAATAGGAAAGAACTTGTGACTATCTTGAATGGCTCAGAGATAGATGGTTTCCACTTCTAACCATGATAGAATAACTAGTACTAGAAAAAAAAAAACTTACTGTAGTGAACAACTAGATAACAGGAAAGATGTTTGTAAGTTGATATAAACAACTATTTTCAGACACTGAGAAAGTGCAGCGGAAGATTACAATCTCTGAGAAAAGGGATACAAGTAAGGTGAACCAAACAATTACCTGGTGCTCTCACCAGCGGAACTTCCCAAAAAGCGCTTTGGAAAGGTGGAATCTAAGCAGGGCAAATGGTGTTGATGAGCAGAGAAGGCAGAGACTGAACTTCAGGGAGACTGCAGTCACTGCAAATCACAGAGAGGAGGAAATGATGCAGAGAGAGAATCTAGAAATATGAGTAAGGGCTCCGTGGAACATTATTATAAAGCTCCACGGGGTAGGAACCCACCATACTGGGTAAGTGAGAGTAAGACAGAAGAGACTTACAGATGAACAACCATAGGAGCAGGCTGATAAGGTGGAGGTAATAATTTTGTGTGCCAGGAGATGTCTACTCTGCATGGATGCCGTGCTGGGGATTGAACTGAGGAAGTTTTGTTATTATTTATTCAGTTGTTCAATTGTTTGTTTGAGATGAGGTCTTGCAAGATTGTCCAAGGTGGTCTCCTACTGCTGGACTCAAGGGGTTCACCTGCTTTCGTATCCTTCCTGAGTGCTGGAACTATAGGTATATACCACCACACCTGACTCAGGAAAGCTACTTTAGATGTGACTGAAGTATAAAACAAGCTTCAAACAGGCCAAGCTGATATATATGCAAATACACAAACTAGGAAAAAAGTGTCAATGTTCTTTAAAAGAAACAACAAAATTAAAGGAAAACAAAGTTCAATTAGTTTGGAAGCATAATCACAATGTCTAACATCAAATTAAAAATGTTCTAAACATGCAAGAAGCAAGAAAATTTCAACAGAAAACAGCCTACAAAGGGGTTAAGGATGTAGCTGAGTGGTAGAGAGCTTCCTTAGTGTGTGCAAGGGCCTGAATTCAACCCTCAGCTCTTGAGAAAAAAAGTGTACAGAAAGAAACCGGAGATGACGGAGACTGTAGGCAGATAATTTAAGATGGGTATGAGTATTTCAGGACATAAAGGAAAATCTGAATCTAATGAAGAGAGAAATCAAATACAAATAAACCTTGATAGCAAAAAGGTGTATTTAGCTAAGGTGAAAATTACAGAAGAAATTCTTAAAAGGGAAGAAACTTCAAAACCCTCTGCCTACTCACAACTTCAGTGTACTCCTGAGAGACGGTAAAGAAGACTTAAGTATATGAAGAGATATAATATGTTCCTGAGTCAAGAAATCCAGTGTTGCTATGATGTAAATTCTCTCCAAGTTGGGTTTATTGATCCAGAGAAACTTCAATCATAATACCAGCAGGCTATTTTTCCTTTAGAAATTGACAGACTGATTGTAAAATTTACGATGAATTGCAAAAATCTAAAAGAGTACAGGGAATTCAAAAAGAACAAAGTGAGAGAACAAATTCTACCTGATTTGAAGGCTTATTATAAAACTATAGTAATAAAACATTTTTATGGTATAAAAATAGACAAATAGATCACTAGAGCAGAACATAGTTCAGGAACAGATCCATACATCCACAGGCAAATTATTTTTTATAAAAGTGCAAAGACACTTCAACATAGAAAGGACAATCTGCCCAATAAACTATGTGAAAACAAGCAGGTATCTATAAAGTATGACAAAAATAAGGTGACTACTTAAATTTTTAGGTATTACAGTGAGAAACACATTGCCATTAACTCTCTTAAAAAAACTCCCCCTCACTTTAAACACATCTACCCCAACATTTTTGCCACTTTCTTAAGCAGTTCTGGAAGTCCTCTCTAATAATGGTCTTTTTTTTTTTTGCACGATCATCTTTAGTTGCCCTGTCATGGCTGACTCTGTATTCTGAATTGGTTCAAAATGTTTATCTCTCATGGTCATTTTGACTTTGGGGAAGAACCAGAAGTCAGATGGTGCAAGATCTGGTAAATAAGGTGGATGACGATACACACACACACACACACACACACACACACACACACGTTTTGTTTTTGAGACAGGTTTTTGCTGTGTAGTTCAAGCTGACCTTAAATCCATCAAGACTGGCCTCGAAATCATGGCAATCCTCCTGCCTCAGCTCCTGAGTGTTGGGATTACAGAACACACCATCATATTTTTATGAGCCTGTCTTTCTTTTGGATGGCACTCAGGAATAGCATTGACAGCATGTTGATCATACCCCATAAAGACACTGACAAAAGAGAACTTCCATAATAGCTTCAAAATTTGCAAGAATGGTGGGATAAATGTGTCGAAGTGGGAGGGTACCTTGAGGGAGATTAATGGAAGATTATTTTATCAAAATAAAAATTTTTAATTTAATTATTTATCATCATTTTTATCACCCATTTACAAACTAACTTTATACTTCATACTATATATAAACACTAACTCAAAATGGATTACAAACAAATGTAAAACTCAAAAGCCTGAAACTTTTACAATAAACCATATTTGAATTAACAGATGTTATTTATAAATGACATCAAAAGTATAATCCACATAATTAAAAATTTGTGAATAGAATTTCTTCAAAAATTCAATGCTTCAACAAGTGTGTAGGACTGATAACCATATTACTAAGTCTTCGTTAGATCATTGAGCAGAGCTGTTGGCAATGTCACTATTTGTATGTCACTTTACATGCTTTGGTTTTGTAACCTGAACAACTGTTTCTAGGATGACAGTGTGTAGCTTGTCAACTGGTGATTTCTTACCATTTGTTTTTCTGTAATTCTGTATTGTTTCTACCCTTTTTTTCCTCCATGTATTTTTCTGTGTGTGTTTCTTTCTTTTTAAATAAATAAAAAAAATTTTATGCTTTGGGACTGGGGATTTAGCTCAGTGGCATAAGCACCTGCCTGGCAAGCGTGAGGTCGTGAGTTCAATTCCCGGTATGGAAAAAAAAGAGGTATTTGCAAAATTCAACACTTCTGTTCTTTAAAAGACACTTTCAATGAACAGATAACCTGAAGGTGGGGAGAAATAATTGAAATTCAAATATCTGAGCAAAGTCTTGAATCCAGAGACTTTGAAGTTTTAATATGTGCAAAGAAAATAAATAATTCAGTCAAAAGTTAGGCAAAAGATTTGAACAGACTCTTCATCAATGAAAATACATGGGTGAAAAATCAGCACATGAAAAGAAGCTCAATATTATAATTATCAGGGAAATGCAGATTAAATTATAATAATGCAAACCTATTAATGTAGATAAAAGTAATAGAAGTAACATTACCTAGTGTTGTTGAGAATTTGGACAAATCACAACTTCAGGATATTGAGGATAGACTGTAACATAATACAATCACTTCGGAAAATAGTCTGAAGGCTTGTTAAAAGTTAAACACACACCTGCCATATGATCCAGCCATTCCACTCATTAGTACTCACTCATGAGAAATGTATAAAATGTATCTATGTATAAAAGACTTGTACACAAGTTTCACAACAGTTTTACTCCTACTACTGGTAACAACCAAATTTGGAAACAACTCAGTGCTCCATACCATAAAATACTTCCCAGCAAGAAAAAGTGATGAACTTTGTATGTATGCAAAAGCACGGATAAATCTCAAAATAATTTTTTGAGTAAAGATAAAAACATATCACCCATATGATTTGTAAGGCTAGTGACTTTTCATCAAAAGATATTGGAAGCCAGTAGACAATGAAACAACTTCTCTAAAACTATCTAAAAGAAAAAAACTAATATCAAACTAGAATTCTATGTTCAGTGAAAATAATGGAGGCAACATAAAGACCTGTTCAGAAAAATAGAAGAGAAGCAGTATGTGGTGGAGCATGCCTGTAATCCCAACACTTAGGAGGCTAAGGCAGAGGATCGTTGCAAGTTTGAGACCAGCCCAGACTGCAAAGTGAGCTCAAGGCCATCCTGAACTGCACAGTGAGACTGTCTCAAAAAGACGAAAACGAAAAAGAAGAAGAAGAAGAAGAAGAAGAAGAAGAAGAAGAAGAAGAAGAAGAAGAAGAAGAAGAAGAAGAAGAGGCGATAATTTTCCACCAGCAGACCTATAGACTCACACTACAGAAAATCATAAAGAGCCAAATATGGTGGCACACGCTCATGTTCCAGCACTCAGGAAGCTAAGGTGGGAGGATCAAGAGTCTGACAGTAAAATCTGCTCTCCAAACACAAAAAAACCCAGAAGTTCTTTTGCTGGAAAGAAAATTATTTCAGACAGAAAAACACAAAGAGTGATAGAAATTATAAATATCAAGGTACATAGAAAATTTGTTTTCTTCTCATTTTTATTTCTTTAGATGACAATGAAAAAGTACAGCTAAAGTAATAACAATGTATTCTAGTGTTTAAAAACCTATGTAAAATGTGTCACAACAGTAACAAAAAGAATGAGAGAAAAATAACATTTTTACAGTATGTGATAGCCAGTTTTCAAACTGCCTTCCAATTACCTTCATCTTCTAGTATTTACGCAGTTGTGTAGTACCCTGTGTCACCAAATCTGGTACTATATAGCCAAAAGACTTCTAAGAAATGAATTTGAGCTACTTTGAAATTATGGAAGGTATTATGTTTTTCACTTGCTTTGCAGGACTATGTGCTCTAGGAATATAGGCTTCCCTCTATCATGAGGAAGAGGCCTATCTCCCTAGCCTTGTGAGTGTGGTACCTCAGAAACCTTCCCGATAACCCCTGAGAATACACAATTTCACAATAACTCCCATGAAAAATTCTCAGTTAACCCAATTGCAATTTTCTAAGCCACAAAAACTGAAATTATTTCTAAAGCCTCTTGTTTATGCCACTAAATTTTGTCATAATTTGTTACACAGCAGCAGGTAACTAATACAACTTTTGAACTCTACAATTTAATATGGGGAAATAATTTAAAAGTGATGTGGCAGTTAGCTAATAATCCCTATAAGGCTATTGTCTTTAGGTCTGGTATGGAACTTGACACCTCAGAAAGGCAGCTGAGAAAAATATAGGGAGTAAAAACTAATAGCAGCCACAAGTATAAGCTGGATGAACTAAACATTGCTGCAATCTTCTCCCCATCTCTAAATTTAATGCAACATTTTCTGAAAGGAAGGCGGGTACAGTTAGCAGAGAGTTAAACCCAAAGTTGACCAAGAGTGAGAACAGTTGAAGGGGATTGGAGCAGAGGAAGGAGCAGCTGCAGGTCTGGCTGTCACCTTCACCAGCAAAGTGAGCCAGCAGGTGAGAGACAGAACACAGCAGCCCCAGCTAGCCGGTGTCCCTACTCTGCTTTCTGCAGATAGAAGCAATACAGCTGCTGACCACCCTCTGCCTCCCACATCTCACTGCAAGGATCTTTCAGGGTACACTGGTGCCAGAAACAAACAGGGGAAACCGTTCAGCCTGGCCAATCCCGGGCATTGCAAAATCATTACATACAGCACAAGGAGGAATATATTATTTAAAGGTAGCCCATGAGGAGATTCATAGGGCAAGCCTCAGAACAAATTTTATAAAAATAAAGCAAAGAAGAAAGAAATAAAACAAGCCAGAAGAGAGGAAGTGGGAAATTAAAAACAAAACAAAGATTCAAAGTGAAACAAAATATCTCAGTTCACAAGAAGATAGGAAAAGAAGGAAAAAAGAAAGGAAATCACCAGGCTATGCTTAACTCCTGTTACTGATCATATTGTGACCTGTATGTTTACTTAAATTTACAGTGAATGCATTTTATACAGCTATCATTAAACATACATTTGCATAATTAGTTGCTTGGTGTCTTTTTCCCAGTGGATAGTAAGCTCCATAAAGATGTAGTTGCATGCTACCTATAGTTGATGCTGTCTGTCTGTCCAGGGGATTGGTTTTCCAGTCCTCTGGTGACAGCTGGTTTACCAGTCTCTCCTGGTTATACAGAAACCTGGCTGATGAGGTCTGAGTGGAATCGTGTACAGCTGTGGGTTGTGCTCTTAACGGAAACAGGTTTGAGCTTCACTTCTGCATTTCCTCTTCCTGATAGCTAGTAAACCAGCACACATCTCACTGAGGTTTAAGACAGAACACCAAGGCAGGAACAAACATCACTTTCACCAAGGTGCAACCTCAAGCCTGCCTTACTCTGTT
Organism: Cavia porcellus; assembly: GCF_034190915.1. NCBI lineage: Eukaryota > Metazoa > Chordata > Mammalia > Rodentia > Caviidae > Cavia > Cavia porcellus. The sequence goes on along the minus strand of NW_026947500.1, from coordinate 9,645,699 downwards.
TATTTGTGTTATGTGTGTTACTCTCTATCTCTTCTTGGATTAGTACATGATTTTAAAAAAACCCCACAGATCAAACTGCTGGGCAAGACTCTCTCCTGAAAAATACTACCCATCCTCCCAAAGAAAGAATTCTAGAATTGCCTTTCATTTCACTTAGGGTTGCTTATATGCTTTTTCATTTCACTCATGGGTTCCATAAATATTTATTATATTCAGTGATCTATTTATATAACCTTTCAATTTTTTATTATCCAGTTATCTGGATGTCCTCTATAGGACTCGCTCCTTCCACATTATCAACCTTAAATTATAATGCAGAAAGAGCACAGCTGTAGAATAACATCTTATGAATTATATTTGGAGTCTAAATGTGTCCTCATCTCAAGGAGAGATCGGATGTCCATGCTGAAGTAAGCAAAACTGAAACAGGATGGAAAGGTCTTCCTGTATTTTGGGCTTCAAGGTGGGTTAGCAAAGACAGCTTGACACGTAGACCTGGAAGGTGTATAAATTTAAGTAGGTGTAGACAACGGTAGTGCGGTCTTAACTTACCTATTTCCGCCAGGAATCTCTCAAATCTATCTCCAGAAAGATCTTTCTGAAGTGGTGCTGGGAACTGAACCAGGCCTTGTGCTCACTAAGCAGACACTCTACCACTCGGCTACAGTATACCTCAAACCCTAAAATAATCTGATTAAGTCTCTCCCTCTGCTTTAAGTCTTTCACTGTATTCCCACTGTTCCTGGGATAAGCACCGAAGTCCTCACTGTGGCTTATGATCTCTTTCTGGTCCTCTTCTTTGGCTTTCTCATACTTCTCCTTTTCTCTAGTCAGAGTATAGGTCTTTCCCTATTAATAGGCTTTACAAAGGTCCTTTTGTTTGGAATAGTCTTTCCTCTCCATGGCTCCCTCAACATACTTAATTCCTACTGAAATGTCACATTCTTAGGGAAGAAAGTCTTGCATTCTCAAATATACAAATTCATATTATTATACATTTTCATAAAACTCACAGTTATAGCTATGTATTGTAAGCTCACATGATTTACGTATGTCTTCTTCATTGGTCACAAGTCTCATGACAGCAAAGACCATGTATTTCTCATGTTTCATAGGAGGAATTAACTATTCTTTTTATTTTTTTAACTTTTAATTTTCATTTATTTTATTTACTTATTTTTTGAGACAAGTTCTTAAGTGTATTGTTCAGGCTGCTCTGGAACTAACTATGTAGCCCAGACTGGCCTCCAACTTGCAACAGTCCTCCTGCCTCAGCTTCCCACACGCTGGGATTATGGGTGTGCACCACCACACCTAGCACAAGTATTCTTGAAATAACATGAATGAAATTCAGGGGCTGTGGTATGAATCTGATATCTCAGCTACTCAGCTGAAGCAGGAAGGTCACCAATTCAAGGCTAGCCTGAGCTATAGAGGAAGTTCAAGGTTGCCCCATACTACAGAGCAAGACTGCCTCAAAAAACAAAAAGTAAAACAAAACAAAATAAATTTAAAATGATAATAACTTTTTCAGTGAACAAGGAGTGATCTGTAAGGTAAGGATAAGCAACAATCCTATGTATCTTTTCTACTGGTTTGTTCTCAGAGTCTGGAATTCTCTTTATTGATTTAATCTAATGAAACAACACAGATTAAGATATTTATAAAGGGCTTCTGAAATTTGACTCAGGATCCATTTCCATTTGTAAATACTGATTAGGACAATATGAAAGGTCAGTGCTTCTGGGGAGATTTTAGGCGAAGTCCTCCTCATGTATGTAATGTTTTGAGAGCAAAGTCAAGTGTGGAAAGGGAGGGTGAGACAGCGTGGTGTGGAGGTTACAAACGGACTCTCAGAACCAACTCTGGTTTTGAATCCTCCCCCGTCACTGATGAGCTATTACTCATAGGTGGTTTCCTGCCTCCTCTGTGCCTCAGTTTTCTCAACCGTAACACAAAGCTAAGAAGCATGAGAATTGTAGGCTTACGCAGATGCAGTTAGTATTGGTGAGTTGCTTGGAAGATTGCCTGACTGTGCCATAAGTGCTTGGTAAATAGATAAAACATGTTTCATGGGGGATGCTGTTCCCAGGAAAGTAAGAATATATTGCTAGTCACAGTGGCCAAGTATTACATAAATGTAACTTCAGAAGATATGGGTCAGGCCCACCCTCTTCCCACTATCTCCAACACATTGTTTTGGTTTAAGGAATTGTGTCTCTGAGAGTTTTTTGTTACACGCTGACGTCTTCTAGGAGCTATAACCAGGGAACTATTTTACCAGAGTCTCAGCAAGGTCCAAGTACAAGGTCTTGGATGATTCATTTTAATGAAAAACAGTGAGACAGAAACAGCTGATTTTTAGTCTAGTGAATATTTACTGAGAATGGCAGAGACTGGCCGGCTGGTCCCCTCCGCCTGTCTCCTTGCCATCCTTGGCACACTGCTGCCCTGCGCTGCCCAGGCCCTGGCATTGAGAAAGGCAGTGTGAGGAGCTCTTCCCAGCACACTGCGAGCAGAGCCAGGGGAGGCCTTGTTAAGCCATGCAGGTAACAGGTGTGCTGTTATATGCTTGCTCTCCTTCATCCCTCTTCTGAGTCAGAGCTGATGTCCTGAGTGCTGCAAAAGCCTCAGACAGAGGTCTCTAAATGACTGTACAGAGGAGTTTCCACCTCCCCTAATTCCGATCTGAGGTTTCTCTTTGTTATGTGGGATTAAATAGGAGCATAAGAGTTATTTTAATGGGGTTTCATTACTCAGAAGCTTGATAAATGGTTTTATATTGAAAGCTAGCTTTGCTGTTGAAGCTACAGGTTTGCGTGAGATTGTTATGTGGGCAAGACGTGAACTTTTGTTGTGTTCCAGCCACCGAGACGTGGAGGCCACTTTTGAGAACAGCCTATCCTGAAGAACATGCTGAGCACCTTCGACCCAGGGACTGGGTCAGGCCCCTGAATACTTCCTGTGACTCAGTTGCAACTGAGGTCTCCTCATCTATTCAATCCAGATACACTGTTCAAGTCAAATACCCTCCCTTGCGATTACTGAGGTATATTTGTGTGCTCACCTTCAGCACTGACCTCGTGGGGCTACAGAATTAGAATCACCTTAATACTCACGCCATTTCTCGAGCATGTTCTCTGCTCCTAGTAGCTTCAGCCAAACATGAAATGCAACCTCTACTCAATTGCCACCTCCCTCTCCCCTCTAAATGCCGCTTTCACAAGCTATTTTTTAATATGGTTGACTTTCCTGAATGTGGCAGTGTAGTCAGATGATAAAACACTCACCTTGTACAATCCAAGATGCCTGAAGAAGAACCCCAGGCCTCTTTTTTTTTTTCCACCTTAGGAATTATTTAACTCTAATACCCAGAGAAACTACCAGAGGGAATCTTCAGTTTCATGACTGGAATCCTTTTTTTCCCTGTTGGTTCTCCATCTCAGCCTAGCTGTGATTTAAGAACATCGAGTTTTCTACCTGTACATTAAATTCACTTGTACACCCAAGCTCACTTCTAGGCTCACTTTTTACCATGTCAAACGCACTAAGCCCACCTCCAGTATGAGAGGGTATGCTCAGGGTCCTCTTTGCAAAGATACAACAAGTAGATTGTTGCACATCACTAACCCGACCAGTTCTCTCCCATCCCACAGGATTCTGAGAGAAGGAGCCAAGCTGATAGTAGTATTCGTTTGCACTCCATTTACTCCACAAAACTCTGAATGTTGGAGGAATTGAAAAAGATTTGCTTTCACGCAAAGGGAAAGGATTTTGATCTGCAGTTCAGCTTTTTTAAGTTTCATGAAAATCTTCTTTTTCCCCATAAAGAGAAAAATTCTACTTCTCCACTCTAAACATTCAAATAGTAAATTGAGGTCATAAAGACAATTTTAAATCAAGGCTTTTTTGTTCTGAGAGCTTAAACTGGAGCTTGCACCACACTTTGCTGAGCAGAATTATGAATGGTTTTGTACTTAAAACTAGCTTTGTTATTGAAGCTATAGATAAATGCCTTGTGGTAATTCTGGTGTTTCCATTCTGTAATGCTACATTTTAAATAAAGTACAATGTACAAACCAATTCAGCACCTTAAAAGTCTTGACTTTATCCAGTTGCTAATTCTGAGCCAAACTGGGTCAGATGGTACAAATTAAAATCAGACTGCAGAGGAGAATATTGTACTGTTATAATCATCCAGTACCTGGTTGATATTTGACAGAAAATGTGAATTCATTTTCATTGTTGGTTATCCACTAAAAGTGCAAATATTACAGTAATATTACCTCTAAGTCAAAGGCTCAGATTTTTATTTGAATGTCATGGACAAATATTTCATAATAAATTGATAAAACTTTTAATTTGAAATGTTTTTAGACCAGGAGTGGTGGTACATGCCTATAATCTCAGTACTCTGGAGACTGAGGCAGGAGGATTGGCATGAGTTTGAGGCCAGCCTAGTTTATATAGTGAGTTCAAGATCAGCCTGACCTACACTGTGAGACCCCGTCTCTTAAAAAAAAAAAAAAAAGTTTTTAGATCTCAAAATCCTTGTGTGTTCTTTTGGCTTTTAATCATCAGTAGTTTTTTTTTTTTTTATCTTACTGTAATTATAAAATTTTATCATTACTTTAAAAGTAAAACACAAATTCTAAGTTTCTACTCTGAATCTTTGACTTTACATATATTTCTTTCAAGAAATGAAAAATATAGACTGGGAAGCTGAGGTGAGTTAGAAATATTTTATTTGCTATTTAAGAATGAAAAATGAAACTGCTACATATGCCTTTTCTATTAACTTCATTCATCAGATATTCAAAAACAGCTGAAAACACAAGATCTTAGATAAACCTTGTGTTCTAAATTATTATTGCTTGAATGACTATACCTGTGAATCAGTATATTATGCTTCATTCTTCCAGAAATAGCTGTATTTCAATAAATCTTTCATATTAGCATGTTCCCCACAGGGATAGAGTTGGACCTGTCAAGTGTGTGTATATTTTTCTAGCATCTATAAGATTATCTGAAATAAAATCACACATTTTAGGAACTGCAAAGGACTTCAGACCCTCGGTTGTAATCTAGACAGCCTATTTGCCATTTGTCTCCTGCTTCAACACCAGGAGAAATCTCAATGAGGCTTTCAAAAGAATGAAATGTAAGTTTTACAAAATCAGCACTGTATTAAACTGAGCAACAGATAAGGCAAAAGAATTAGTAGAAGTGAGATTATTTTATTATCTTGGCTTTAAATTGTTTTTTAAAAATGATTCAAGAGGACGGAGGATGTAGCTCAATGGTACATCCTCAGTGTATGCCTGGGGTGCATGCTGGGTTCAGTTCCTTCTACAGCCAAAAAAAAGGTGGGGGGGGGGATGTGTGTGTTGGGGTGGAATTCAAGAGAGTCCTTTTTTTATTTTTAAAAAAAGGGTAAAACTAAACAGAACAAAACAGAACAAAGCAGATCAGAAGCAAAACAATATAAGTGACACAGATTTCAAAGCAAGACAACAGGAGATCATCACTGGCTACTATAATATCTCTTGTTTTCTTCTAAATAGTTGTCTATATCCATATATAATGAATTCATATGAATCAAAATTATATAAAACTGATTAGAACAGAGTAATGAGGGGCTAGGGATTTAGCTTAGTGATATAAGCACCTGCCTTGCAAGCAGGTGGTTGTGAGTTCGATCCCCGGTACCGATAAAAAAAAAAAAAAAAAAAAAAAGAACAGAGTAATGAAGGTGTTACAGGCCTTCAAAACCAGACAATATGAAAATTGACAATGGCTGCCATACTGTCTCTTGTTCTCTTCAAAATAGCTGTCCATACCTTCATGTATGTTGAAATTAAACAATATAAAACAGACTAAAATCATTCTGAACAAAGAATAGAAGCATTACTGGATTTCACAGCATGATGACAGGGAATCAGCAATGGATATCATGTCTGTTTTTCTTCAAAATAGCTGTTCATTTCATATTATAGTCAATTCTCATAAATTGTTTAGGAGAATTTCTAGGCATGTATAAGCCTCTGCATATACCTATCCTTTCCGCAGTAGAGGGAAAAACAAAAACAACTAAACAAAACAATTAAAACAGATTACTAGAAAAATAAGAAACAAAAAAGACAAATAAATAACAATAGCAAAGAGTCCAAAACAATGATGATACAGGCTTTCAAAACATGGTGGTAGGAACAGAACTAGGGTTGATATTTTACATAGTGATCTTCAAGAGTTCCTCAGGTCACCTGACACAAACATGCAGAATTGTCCCAATCCTAAGAATATTAACTGCTTTATTCTACAAACTTATAGAACGTGTACCACAATCATCTCAGCTATCCTAAGTGTGTTTATACAAATTTAGATATTTTTTCTTTCCCCTTCTTGTTTTCCTCCTTTTCCCTGAGATATTATTTTTCCCCCCTTTGAGCAGATTCATACCCTTTCACTGCATTTTCAAGAGAGTCTTATTTTTAAATTAGTGCATTATTTTAAACTCTGTTTTTCCTATATCATTACATAAAAACTGGCTAGGCTACAAAGAAGAATGTTGAAAGCTAAAAGGATAAAAGGGTGGCAGGAAACTCAGGGCCTTGGGAGGTAACTGGTATCATGGCTTGGATGGAAGATGTCCCCCAAAAGGCTCACGTGTTCAGAGGTCGTGCTGTTGGAAGTAATCAGATCAGAATCCCACATCTGTGTGTGCACCCATCTGTGTGAGTTCACAGCTGAACAGGCTATTAGGAGGCGGTGCCTGTTGAGAGAGTTTGCCACGGGGCTGTCCTTTGGAGGATTATATCTTGTCCCTGGTCCTTTCCTCTAGGGCACTCTTTATGCTTCCCAGCTGCCACCAGGTGAGCAGTCTTCCTATGCTACCCTCTTCTGCCATGAGATTTAAGTGTTGTCTCATATACAAAGCAATGAGCAAGTCCAAATAAGCGTTTCTTCCTTTAAATTGTGTATGTCAGGTACTTTGTCACAGTCACCTAACACATCTGATCTAGTGTGTCCCAGCCTACAATGTAGTGGGAGATCAGGGAGTTTTTGAAAATTTAGGTTCCTAAGTCTTGTGCTAGAAATTTAAAGTTATAGATGTACTCAAGACAGAGGAACCCATGTTAACTTTCTCAGGTAATTCTAGTGAATAGCCAACTTGTCCATTATAACCCAGTTTCCCTATTTTAGAGAGTAAATAATTGGAGTTGGCTTTCACAAAATTAATTAGTAATCAGAACTGAGATTTAAATTCAACTATATCCCATGGACACTTAGTAAATGCTCTAGTTAGTAATCAGAATGGAGATTAGAATTCAAGTAACTATATCCCATGTGTTCCCGTAACCATACCTGACGGTTACCAAGGTTACCATACCTGACCAAAAGAAGGATAAAGGGACAGAGGGCGGGATGTGCAGATAGACAAAGGACCTAGTAAATGCTTTTACTTATGACAGTTCTGCTAACCCGTTCTGAACAATTTGACTCATTAATTCTGCTATATTTGTGATAATTAAAATTGAAAACAACTTAATTGACCAACAATGGCATATTTAATATATGAACTATAACACATAGTTATGACACAAAGGAAAAATATATGACCTTTAACAGTGATAACACCAATGTCACAATATATATACATAGGCACAGAAAAAAATTCTAGAATTTATACATCAAAATAATTTAATGGAATTCTCTGGATAGTGAGATCATAGAAAGGTTTTTAGGGTTATAATCACACTGAATCTCACGTATTTTGACACCCATCTCATATTAGTTATAAACCACACATACACAAAACACATTCACAAACAACTTCAAACTTTATAGCACTGGCAACAATTTGTTATAGTTCAGCAATTCTCTTTTGACCTAAACTTTAGCCAAAACAAAAATAGAAATAATGAGAAGGTTATAGGTCTTTCCCTAGATACACTTTTCTACGGGCTGTTTCGCATGTGTGACACATATATTTGAGTAAATTGTGTATTTGTTGAAAGTCTATGTCATGTCCAGATTCTCCCTAGCATATAAATGTAAGTTTTACAATAAAGTTAGTTTTCTTATCCTTTTGGAATTTGATTGTTGAGGTTTAAGAAGATGATTTAGCAGGGTTTACAGTTGGGTGTGGTGGCTCATGCCTGTAATCCCAGCACTCAGAAGGCTGAGGCAGGAGGATCATTGTGAGTTCAAGACCAGCCTCCGCTACAAAGTGACCTCAAGGCCAGCCTGAACTGCATGGCGACCTTGTCTCAAAAAGACAAAAAAAAAAAAAGAAAAAAAAAAAAAAAAGAAAAAAGAAGGACTTACAATAATAAAAATATTTAGCACTTTATATGAAGAAAAGAGTGAGATTTTGTAATTGATCCAATATTAGATCTATAGTTCTACTAAAGATTTTGTCTTCTACTATGTTTATTAATACTTTAGCTGCAGTGGTGCACAAAGGAAGTGGTTTGCATTTACAGAGAAAATATTGAAACCTCCATTGACGATAAGGTTATATGGTCTTGCAATAAAACTGCATGCATGTGTAATATATCACTACTTTTTCCGTGTTGACCACAGCTCTAGTAAGTCAAAGGCAGTTATTTTTTCTATGAGACAGAGTTGTGATGAAAGGAACACTTGTTGATTCTAATCTTGTTTCCGCTACTGAGTAGCGCTGTGACCTTGCATAGCAGTAAATGTAAAGCACAGAGCTGAAAATAAATCTAGCACATTCTATTGAAAGTGCTCCATTTATGTGTGCATATCTACATGGTTTTAGGTATTATAAACATGCAATATTTATCCATAAGCTTAATGAACAAAGTTCTTATATTTTTAAAGTAATAATTTCAGTTCATGACATTTTTATAGGTCATCTAAAAATACATTACTTTTAGTCAGATTCCTTGGATTGTTAAAAATTAAACATTAAAAGTATATGGGTGACAGAACAAAGGACCTTTTATGATATCACCTTCTCCGTGCCTTAGAACTATTTTTGCTAGCTATCTAATGCTAAGTATACCATTCTGAGGCAAAAGGTAATTTGGTAGCCTTAGGGTGTGACTTGATAGTGTTGGCTTTATGTTTTGAGAGTGTAGTTTATATGCTTCTGTGTATATTCTAGGCCTGTGGTCCCCAAAATAAGGAATACTTGTCGAGTGCTTAGTATCGTTTATCAAGTTCTAAATATTTCACATGTCTTAACTCACTTTTAAACATACCGATGATGCAATTAGGTTTTGAGAGGTTAACTAAGTGGTTTAAAGTTACTCAACAAGTAGGAGGCAGAGTCATCTGTCTGCAAAGCCACTCCTTAACAACGGCCCCTCCACCACCTCCTCTATGGGACAAGAGAGGCTGTGGATCAGTTATTCACTGAATCTGGTTCTGGGTGTGTGGTCAGTAAATAATGAATAAATAACATTGGTATTCTTCAAATCAATTGCAAAATATTTTGCTTTATCATATGCTCCACATGATAAAGTATCAAAGATTGCAAAACATCAACTTTAAAAAATTAAAAAAAAAAACTTTTTTTTTTTTTTTTTTTTATTTAAGAGGAAAAAGAGAAAAACACAAAACAAACCAAAGCGGTGTAAGGGTACACGTAATACAGAACTACAAAACAAAACAAAAAAAACAAAACAAACAAACAAAAAAAAAACATAACAGTAAGAAATCACCTGTTAGTATATTACATATTATCATCTTGAAAATAGTTCCTCAAATCACAGTATCAAAGAATACAAGGTGGACATTCAAACAGGTAGACTGCAAACAGCTGTGTTCAATGATCCAAAAACATTGATACAGTCAGCTATTTAACACCCCTAAACACACTTGCTGTTATATCCGTTAGAGCTCTTTTTTTTTTTCCCCTCTCTTTTTTACAACAAAATTCACACACTTTAGATTTCATTACTCCTTAGTGCTTATTACTTTTTAAAAAAAAAAAACTTTAAAAAATAAAATAGAGCAGAATCAAAGTTGCCTGGAAAATACACCATACTTTACTCATTTGCCTTCTGATGTGGTTTAAAAAAAACCAAGCCCAATTGTTGTATTTTAGTGGGCTTAACATGTTAGAGTTCATCTTTTACTGACACCAAATCCTCTGTAGGCTGAGCAAGTCAGCAAGGCAGCCATTCTCTGTACGATGCCTCTGTTACAGGGCCCATCACCCCAACTCAAAGACTCAGAAACCATAAAACTATCCAAGGGCCTGCATGTCAGCCATGCACATAACACATCCATTCACTCAGAAGTTACTGATTTGAATTAGTTACAGGGTCCCAGCTAGCCTTGTGGGACCTGAGAAATGCAGTCTTTCCTGTGCCCAGTTCTAAGAATGGCTTTCATGGAGAAAAAGGAATGGGTATTTATTTCTTTATTTATTGTTGGTACTGGGGATCAAACTCATGACCTTGTGCTTGCCAGGCAGGTGCTTATGCCACTGAGCTAAATCCCTGGCCCAGGAATGGATATTTAGTAGGCACTAAAATTGCTCATGACATTAGAAAGGCCTAGGAAATGTATCACACACAGACCAGGATTGCCTCTGGACTGGCAGAGGGGCATGAAAGAGCAAGAGGGATAATTTAAAACGCTTAGGAGGGCTGGGGCTTTAGCTTAGCAGTGCAAGTGCCTGCCTGGCAAATGTGACGTTGAGTTCAATCCTTGGTACCAAAATTTTAAAAAATTAAAATAAATAATAAATATGGCGGTGATCTTAGCCCTCTGAGAGGCTGAGACAGGAAGATCACAAGTTGGAGCATAGCTTGAGGAGCAAGTTAACAGGGCACTGTCTCAAAATAAAAAACTAAAGGGGTTGTGGTAGTGGTGGTGATGGTGTGTGTGTGTGTGTGTGTGTGGGCGCGCGCGCGCGTGCATGCACATGTGCCAGGGAGGTAGCTCAGTGCAAAGATCCTGGGTTCAATCTTCAGAACAAAAAAAGGGATCCGAAGCCAAGTGCAGTAGCACATGCTGATGATCCCAGCTTCCCCAAACACTGAGGCAGGAGGATCACACATTAAGACTCTGTCTCTAAATTAAAAAGAAAAAAAAATTTAAGGGTCAGGGATGTAGTTCATTTCAAGGTCTTGGGATCAACCCCCAATCCCACAAAAACATAAATAAAATAAAATGTGCCAGAGTTGTTACAATGTTGTCTTTCAGTTATGAGTTGGAAAATTTGTAATGTGTTGTACATACACGTAGACTGAAAACTACCTCAGTATCTATATAAACATCCTATTTACAGGGGGCAAAGAACCAAATATAAAGAGAAATCTGAAAAAGTATTTTCAAGCATAGGAGAGCATGGTTATTACCTTCAGCTAGAGAAGTCTATGTCATGCAAGATACCATGCAAAATTTACAAAGGAAAAAGACTGGCTTTTTAACTACCTGAAAATTAATGCTTCACTTTGACAAAAAACACCACAAAGTTGAAAGACAATGGATATACTAGGTGACTATATGTGCAACGTATTTAAGAAAAAAGAATTAAAATTTGTTATACACGAAGAATCCTAAACATAACTGAATTTTTGAAAAATAAAAAAAAAATGCATTGGAGATGAAATACCAAGTACTAATAAAGCTTATGAAAAGGAAAGTAATAATCAAGGAAAGCAAAATAAGACAATAATAATATAGCAAAAATTAAATGATTAAAGAAAGCCTTAGAAACAGTACACTTACACCTGTCCAAACAGTGCTGATGGGAATGCGAGGATGGCTCTCAGAATGTATTTGGCAGTAGTTATTAAAATACTCATCCTCAGTCAAGTAAGTCTACCCTTAGATTTCTATCTTATAGAAATTTTTATGTATACAAAATACATGAGCAAAACGTTAAGTGAAGCACTACTGATACAGAAAAAAAAGGAAAACAATCTAAATGTTCAACACTACTATAGTGTGAAATAAATTATAGTGCATCTATGTTGTAGATGCTTACACAGCAGAAGAAACAAAATGAGACAGAGGTAATTAGCAACTCTAGGAAAAATAAAACTCCATAACTCCATGTATGATGCTAATATTTTTAAAGATATCATGATCTTAAGCAGCTGGTAGAATGGACAGAAAGAATGTTCTAGTTTTAAAGAATATTCCAGTGTTGTCACCCTGGAAAGGTAGGTAAGCAAATACATCCAGTTGTTTTCTTGGCAATGAATAATATTTATAAAGTCATGATAATATAAGTTCTGTTCATTATTCTTCATCTCTTAGAATGTAGGAAAGTATTAAAGTTTTAAGGTTAGAAAACATTTAAAGATTTAAAATGTTATAAACAAATATTGTCACCAACCATGACAATATTATGATAAAAGAAACACCAGTCTCCTGTTAGTGACAGCAAGGGGCTGGGGGGACTCACCCTGTAAAGGGATTTTTACTTAAGCTTTGTTGTTTCAAATAACAGTAATATGAATGTGTACTCACAGTGGGTTTTGCAGTGTGTGCTATGTACGTACTTAAATTTTCATTTCTTAAGAAAAATATAAATTTGATTTTTTTGTGGTACTGGCATTGAACTCAGAGGTGCTTTATCACCTCTATTTTCTACTTTGAGACAAAGTCTCACTGAGCAGACTAAGTGGAATTAGAACTTGCGATCCTTCTACTGCAGCCTTTCACTGCTGGGAGCACAGGTGTGTCCACCACAAATGGCTAAGCATAATTTTTTAAAAGCCCTCTATACCTAGTTAAATACTACAATGTACCCATGAATGCATATTTTTATTTTAATTATCTGGAAAATTCTATCATCAGTATGGGCAGGTAGAGCAGAATCACTCCTTCATTTTTTCCTTTCTCGGGGGGTGAAGGGTCTGGGGACCAAACCCAGGATTGTTGCTCTACCAATGAGCTACATCCTCCGTCCTTTTCACTTTACTTTGAGACAAGGTGTTACCACACTACCCAGGCTGGCCTCAGACTCGGATCCTCTTCCCTTGCTCCCCTGAGTAGCCGGGATTATTGGCATGTACCAACACACTGAACCTAGAGTGGACTCATTATCAAATATACTTTTCAAGTATATCAATATAAAGAATCCAGAATGCCTCTCTGTAATTTCTCTATTCAGATCAATAGTAAGTAAAATGTGTAAAATTCCTATATTTCATACGATTTTTTTTTTTTTTTTTTTGGTACTGGGGATTGAACTCATAACATCGCACTTGCCAACCAGGTGCATGGGCCACTGAGCTAAATCTCTGGCCCTACTATGATTTTTAAATATTTATTTATCAAGTAAAATTATCTCTTAAGCTTATATTATACCATTTTACTTATAGAAAACCCAGTGATCCTGGGTCATAGATAAAAGAACATAAAGTTGGTAATGCTAATATCAGTTGTAAATACTAGCATTTAAAAACAACTCTGGGTTTGATAGCCAACTACTTATTTACTATTTAGAAACACCTTGGTCTCCTCCAAATTCCTGTGCTATGTTCTGCTATGTTCTTCCAATCTCATATTAAAAAGAAAGGGAAGGTTGGCATGTAAAAACATGTTAATGAGAGATTGTTTCTATTCTGACTTACTATTTGCTCTCTCTAGCCTCCCTGGTGAGCGGGGTGGTGCCGACATATCCTTACACAGAACATCAAAGCACTTCTGGCTTCCAGAGTCTGGAAGCTGCTGGAAACCTGCTGACTTTAAGAGTCGCCCACAACCACTAACAAAAAAAAGCCAAGGATGGTTGCTGGCTCTCTTCTGCCTTCCAAATCTCTCACTAATATAGTTACTTGGAGTTCAAGTGTGTCTGAAATCCTGCTAGAAAGAGAAAGTGAGAACTGTTCCCAGGTTTCTAGCCCTTACAAAACTGGGGAGACTCACGACAGATACTTGTTGACAGCATCTGACCCACTTGTGTATTAACAAATTAAACAAAATGCAGTGGGACCTCAGTTCATGAACTTCATTCTTCTCACAATCTTGGTTGCAAAGCAAATTGGATGAGAACTGGAGTAAATTTCCCCATAAGGTCAGCATTGGCCTTAACTGTTGAATATGATTTGATTGTTATCCAATTTAGGTGGTGACCAGAGACATGGAAATAATAAAGTTCGTGAACCAGGACACCACCGTCGCACTGACTAGAATAGAAGCATTAAATAGAGAAACTGATTACTGATAGGAGAAAGTTCATCCTAAAGCCGAGTAGATTAAATAGCTATTTAGTAGGGACACATTTTAGTTCTTAAACAGGGAAGTTGAATCATTAAAACATGGACTGTGTGATATGAGAATAGAAAGAAAAGAGGAAGGTAGAGACTAAAACTATGGAAACCTTTTGAGGAGCAATTTTAGGAATTGTGATTATAAGATTACGGAGACAACAGATCTCTGTAAAAATGGTGAGAATGAAGACCAAAGGGTATATGTGAGACATGTGACTCCACAGGCCCAGAAATATAACCTTGTCATTCAGAATATTCTAATGTCCATCATATGTAGCCACAGCACTGGACAGATGCATTGCTCCAGCACGACTGCTCCAAGGGGGCAGTAAGCCAACTGTGAAAAGCCAATAATGCTCAAATTTCAGTGATAAGAAAAATGGTGTGTTTTAATATTTTTTATAAATTCCTATTCTTCTTCTAGGACAACTCAATCAATTTGTTCTGGAGGAAAAATCCAAGAAATTTGTATTTTTGTTTAATATGTATTCCAAGAGACTCCTTTGATCTGGCAAGTTTGGCTAACATAGTTTGGCAAACCCAATGGCAATGGGCACCAGATTTCACTGTTTGTAATACTTTCTGGTTTTGAAAAGAATCATGAGTAACAGTGGTCTAGGTCTAGAATAATGCCAGCAAAACAGGTGTATGTCAAGTCCCTGACAGCTGATATTTGGAAGTTGTGGCAGAAGTACTGTCTGACTGGCAAAGAGTCCTTACAGACTTTCTTGCTGTGTTTCATTATAACAGCTGAAAAAAGCTAAACTTTTCCTAATATCCTTGCTGCAAGGCAGATTCATGTGACACATAATGGTCAATTAGAAGTAAGGGAAGGTTTCCTAGGGGCTCCTGGGAATGCTTTTGTTCCCTTGGTATAAAAGATAGACAAGTTAAGGGATATAGCTCAGTGGCACAGCGCCTGCCTGGCAAGTGCAAGGTCATGAGCTCAATTCCCA
This sequence comes from Cavia porcellus, assembly GCF_034190915.1. Lineage (NCBI taxonomy): Eukaryota > Metazoa > Chordata > Mammalia > Rodentia > Caviidae > Cavia > Cavia porcellus. The sequence continues at coordinate 9,630,533 of NW_026947500.1, read as the reverse complement.
GTTTAAAAAACAAAACAAAACAAAAAAATAAAAATAAAAAAACAGAGAAAAGCCACCCATGGTGACACATACCTGTAATCCCAGCACTTGGGAAGCTGAGGCAGGAGGACTGCTGTGAATTTGAATCTAGCCTGGGTTACATAAGCAAGTTCAAGGCTAGCCTGTACTGCTCAGTGAGACCCTATCTTAAAAAAACAAAAATAAAAACATACAAAGACACAACTAGTTTTACTTGATGCTTTCCTCCTGGCTTGAAGGCAGGTTATGATTCCTTTCTAACCAAGCAGCCTTCTTGAGATAGAAGGTAACAAATCCAAAGGAAAAGCCAGAAGAGACAATGACTCTACTCTGGTAGATATCAATTGCTTATTGCTGAAGAAGAGTAAGAGTAACTATAATCAAAACAAGTACTGCTTAAAATCCATTTAAAAGTTGGTTTTTTATTACTTGCAACTGAAAATACACCTAAGTCAGTCAAAGGGAAAAACAGGCTGAGCCGGGTCCTGAGGCTTGTCTTTGAAATAATTGGCTTTGTTTTTCATGAGCAGATGAATGAGGGCAAGAATGCAACGATACTGAATCTTAAAATCTGAGGAAGAGTTCTGAAAAAGAAAGAGAACAGACAAAGTTGATACTTCAGACCTGCGCTGGCCTATTGGAAAATCTGTCTTCACGGGATATATCTTACAACTTCTCATTCCCTTAACAAAATGCAAAATTGAAACAAGGAAGACACGGTAGGAAAAGAGACTTGTGCTAGGAGGGTATCTGTTAGAGGTCTCACAGGAAAAGCAAGCCATCCAACCAACCAGTAACTCACAAGCAAGCTGTCTGCACATATGGTAGAGGAAACAACCAGAAAGCTGCTACTTAGAATTGGTTAGAATTTAATTCTAACCAAAAAAAAGGGGGGGGGGGACTAGTTATTCAATGGTGTGAGGAGAAAGTGCCTTAGATACGGGGATCTCTAACAATATAAAAAGTGCATTGACACCAGGAAAAAGAAAAAAGACACCAGGAAACTAGATTTTGAGGGGAAAAAATCAGATAAAATGCCTAAACTCTAAAGAAAAGATTATTTTTAAAATCTTTCAAAAAGGAAAATTTCGTCGGGCGTGGTAGCACATGCCTGTCATCTCAATACTGGAGGAGCTGAGGCTGGAGGACTGCCATGAGTTCGAGGTCAACCTGGACTACACAGCGAGTTCAAGGCCTTCCTACACTACACGCAAGTCCCTGTCTCCAAAAGGAAAAGAAAAAAAATTTTTTTCAATTCAAGAAATATATATTGACTACAAGCAAGAGGGCATAAACCCATAGTGGGGGCTGTAATTCTTACTCCAAGGAATTTAAAATCTTTGGAAGGAGCAAAATCCAGCTAACCATTTATTAAACATCTACTGTCAAAACCAATATGATTAATAATTTATATTAGAGTGATAGTATTTACAAATACTTTGCAAGGTAGATCTTATGCTTAGATAGTAAACAAAGAGGCTGCATGTTTAGACAGATTAAATAAATTGTTCACAAACTAAAAGCTCAGATGGAAATCGGAGGCCTAGCCCCTTTCCTCTGCACTTGCTGAGTCAGCCTGGTCCCAGCGGCTTGCGGTAGCCAAAGGAAGCCTTGCTCTGTATGTCCCAGCACAACAAGGGTTCACTTGTGTGCATTTGTCTCTTAAAACCGGAACCATTAACAGCTGACTGGGAAGGAATACAATGAGTCCATTTCTGAAATTGGGAATAACTACTAAACACCTGGCAGGAGAGTCCATGCATTATCCACTCTCTTATATTTAAATCCCCTAACACTATCAGAAACTTTGGAAAAATCATTCCTTAAAGTATAGCTGTCTAGGGGCTGGGCATTTAGCTCAGCGGCATAAGCGCCTGCCTTGCAAGTAGGCAGTCGTGAGTTCGATCCCTGGTACCGATAAAAAGGAAAAAGACAAAAAAAAAAAAAAAAAAAAAAAGTATAGCTGTCTAGGGACCGGGGATTTAGCTCAGCAGTGTAAATGCCTGCCCGACAAGCAGAGATCATGAGTTTGATCCTCGGTACCAAAAAAAAACCAAAAATGATAGAGGTTAAATGGCAAATTATGCAAAACTAACTTTTATCTCCTAAAACAAATTATTTTTTTCCTTTGATTTTGAAACAAGATTTCACTACATAGTTCAGGTTGGCCACAAACTCACAGCAATCCTCCTGTCTCAGCCTCCTGAGTAGTAGGATTACAGGCATGTACTACCACGCCTGGTGAGAAATGATATATTTAAAAAATAGATCAGTCATTTAGTGATGAAAGTAATTCAGTTGTATAATTGATTGGAAGCCTAAAATGTTAACTACTAGATAAAACTATAATATTTTTTTTGAGACAGATTTTTGCTGTATAGTACACCATCCCAGGCTGGCCTCGAGCTCATGGTGATCCTCCTGCATCAACCTCCTGAGTGCTGGGATTACAGACATGCACCACCATGCCTGGCAATCAAGTTATAATTTATTTTATTTTTTTGGTACCGGGGATCAAACTTATGACCTTGTGCTTGCCATACAGGCGCTTATGTCACTGAGCTAAATCCCCCACCCTTAAGTTATAATTTAACAGTCTTACTTTAAATGTTTACTAGGTCATATAGGAGATTAAAATAAATGGCTAAAAAAAGCAGAATACTTGATCAATTATATACTGATCAATCTGGAACTATATATGTACAAGACTTTATATTTGTATATTCATCTTGAGTGAAACAAGCTAAACATCTTCCTTCTTTGCAGTAGTTAACTGACTGAATTATTAGAAAATTAAATATACATTCCACATTTGTTTGCTTAAGTAAATTAAGTATGTTTTAGTTAAAAACAAGCTGCGTTATGTACATGGACCAATTCCCTTTGATAAATGTAATTACTACATTGAAAACTTGTTTAAATAAAATTTAAATTTTTAAAAAATGTGGCAGAAAATTATAAAGCCCATGAAGTGAGTAGACAGGAATGGTCCAGGAATTAGTCCACAATAATTCACTCTTCTCATACATAAGACAGCAGCAGAAAGATATTTCAGTCCAAGAATTGCATTGCATTAAAAAAGCCACCTCACTAGCTACCTGTGAATGCCTAGGAAAGGAAAACACCCAATAAACCAAACGTTACAGTAACTTCTCATGTACACAACAGCAGCTTTCCTGAAAGTAACTGAAAAGTTGCCGGGAGTTTTCTTTTCATGGCAAAGTCATGCGAGAAACTCACAAAGCACATTTCACCAGTTCATTTTATACAGAGATGTGCGTAGAATGCTCTGTGCCTCCCATGGCCCATGGGCTGTCTTGTTAGATGGCCTGGTACAGTGAGGTAGGCTGCAATGTAGCGTCCTCCCTTTTTCGAGACCTGTACCTGGTGCGGCAGTGGTCCAAGTGAGTCCTTGTTCCCACTGGCTACACGGAATGGCACAGAGGACATGTGAGCTGGCTGCGCCTCTCCACGGCACTGCAGTGCTGAGTGAAAAGGATCAAGGAGGTAGCTGAGAGAAGACTTTCTTATGAGGGCATGAAACCAAGTATTAGTATCTATTCAACGTGGCCTTTCTAGATTCCCTGTTTTAGACAGTGCAGACCTGAAAATGATAGCACGTGGGGCCACAGCATGTGCTTTGCTCAGATAGTGGGTTGAGTACGACCCAGTTCTAACGATGCAAGCCCATAATCATGCACTTGTCAGCCAGGAGCACTTCTGTGGTACTGCTGGCTCTCAAAGAACAGAACCTCATTTGTTTACCAAAAACCTGGCCTCAAATAGACTCCTGGTCAATATTGCACGGCTCTGATGGGGAAAGTATTCAATACTTTGCTTCCTTCCCACCTCCTTGCAGTCTTCCTTTTTCCTTTGACATTAATTACTCCCTGACCTAGAATCCCAGGGTGTTAGAAAGTAAAGGACCCTTTGAGACCAAACCCAGCAGCCTCTCGCTTTCTGCATGATAGAACTGAGGCCAATGTGTGCTTTCTGCCCCACTTAATTCTTTTGATATCTGCTTGCATTCTGCATCATTCACAAGCTCCTGGAAAGTGCAGACTAAAAGGATGCTCACTGAAATCTTGCTTTGTGTAGCTTCAACCAAAGGAGTAAGAGAGGTAAAAGGAAACAAGAAACCCACAGGATCTGAGAAATTAAGGCACTGTTGACATTCATAATTTTATTTGTATGCCATAAAATGCTTTTATTTCATTAGGCAAAAACTTATTTGAGTGTAGGGGCTTTATTTTTAAAATCATCTTTTAATATATATGGAATCTGGGACAGTATCATGAATGCCCAGGAGTTTAATAAATATTATGTGTGGATGATGAGCTAGTCTATCCCCTGGCCTACCAGCAGTATCCTACATAATCATCCCAGACAGATGAGAATTCATTTTGCTTTTAAAGACCTCGAGGGAGTAAGAATCTAAGCCTCCTTCCATCGCTCATCTCCGTATCTAATAAGCCTTAGTGTCTGCTAGAAGATTCTTTCTAAGACACTAGCATTTAGAGGTGCTGCATTGTGAAATCTGGATTTCCTCTGAAGGGACTGGAACCAATCATGTGAGTTACCAGGAACTACCCTCTGATATGGGATAAGTGCAGAACCCTGGAGAAGGCGTCATAGTGGGGAGACAGTCATACACAGAAGAAAAGAGGTAGAAAGTAGGTTTCTTTTTTCGCTCACAGGAAGTGGCATTATAAAAACTTGTTGATAGAACTGTGCATCACTGATAGGATTTGAGATGGGTAACAGGAAGTTTTAGAGTTGGGGAGAATTCTTTGTTGGTGGAAAGCAAGCCTGCCATTGGTTACCCAACTTTTGACACCCTACCTGGAGCAGAATCTCTTAGCAGATAAACTTACTGTTACTATCCCTCATTATTAACCTGTGCACATTAGGTCCTGTCAATAGAAAAGGAATCTGCATATCTGAGCCATGTAAAAAGTGATTGGAATACTTCCTCTGCAATGTGTATGTGGGTACAATCTTGAGTGTGCATTTGTGTGTGAGGATGTTGGGGAGGGTGCAGAGCTACAGTGACAAGAGGCAAATGAAAAAAGCATTAATAGGCAACTAACAACCTTTTGGGCCAAAACAGATTCAAAGGATCTAGATTAAAGCTGAAAATCAGAGCTGATGACAAAACAAACTGAAAGTACAGTAGAAGCCTTGTAGAAAAAGAGGGAAGTCAGCGTTAGTGAGATAACGAAGACTGATCCTAGGAAGAGAAAAATCAGAGAAAGTAGTGCTGTCCAGATATCTATAAAAGGCAGATTTGTCCCCAGGAATGGGGTCAGCAAGATGCAGTTCAAAAGTAGGTCTTACTTTTTGGACAGGATGCAGGTCAGGGCGTCCCTCACCCTATGACCATGTCTTGGGCTTCAGAAAGGGCAACACAAATGCTACGATCAGGGAATAGAAGCAAAACATAACACATATGTGGCTTGGCTCCCTACAAAGGGGTGTAAGTTGCCACCGGATAGATTTTTAGGAAATACTCAGATAGGGAACAAACAAGGCAGTTTCCGTCTGTGTTGAGCACTGATTAGAGGAAAGAATATGACCTTCACTGAGCTGGAAGCTTACTTTTGGGTAGCTCACAGCAGGGTAGGCATGCATAAAACAGGCATTAGTGCTTTGGTAGCATCTAAGCCACGCCTGACTTAGGAGAATGAGGTCAGTTTGGGTGAACAATGTCCTGGTCCGCCAAGTCTCAGCCCATCTTTTTCAAGGTCCCTACAAACAGAGAAAGCATTTGATTGAAAAACAGTGGGAAGCAGTGGATTTAAAAAGCTAGGGTAATGCAAGAAGTCCTAGTGAAATTAAGAGCTTGAAAGGAGTGGGTGGAAGGCTATGAGTCATAAATAGTGATCTGTGAGCCTTCTAAAGCCTGTCAGTTCTTTGGAATAGAACAAAGCCTCCGTACACTTGTTCCATCCTCTTTCATATTAGCCCCCACAAGTCATTTTTTAAAGCTCCGCAGGAATATGCTGTTATTTTGCTCAAATTGTAAATAATTGTTTTATGAATGCTGAACACAAGACTATGGTTGAAGAAAATAATCTCCACATAAAAGAAACAAATCCCTAAACTCTATTCTCCTCCCTCACGTGTGTGTGCATGTGCATTAATTGAGATGTCTGTTCCAGTTACCAGCATTTTTTTTTTCTTTTTACAGCACTAGTTTTGAGAAGGTTTTAGTTAAAAAACTTGAACTCAAATTCAAAGTTGGCCAGAGCCCTGGATACCATTCCTCCTTTGCTTGGCACTGTCAATTCTCTCTCATTCCTGTGGGGGGAAAAATGAAAGACTGTTCATTAAACTTTTTGGTTATTATGAATCCTTTGTAAGCATTTGCTTACATGGTATTATGTATCTGTTTTAAATTAAATCAAGCTGGAGCAGCTCATTTAAGGTGTTTACCAAAGCTGGTTGGCCATGGCTAATACACTGATGTATATCAGATGTGTATGTATTTATTCGAGATTTTCTACTTTAGCAAGTATTTTACTGCATGTTGACTCAGGGTGAAGAAATTGTTAAGGAATGGAGATGGATCTTATTGGTAGTAGTCTAATCTCACATATTAAAAAAGATTATATAGAGAAAGGATCCTTCCATATTTGGAATATGCTTTTATAATGTTCTCTTTTAAGCACTTCTTAATATTGCAGTACATTGGGTTACCCGCAGTGCTGGCATGCATGCTCTTGGAGGCTGACCAGGGCGAGGCAAGGGGATAGAGAGTCTGATGAGTATTCCCTAAATGTTTGGCCCATACCACAAAAATTGTTTTAAATTTCTCTTTTGTTTTAAAACTCCATGGTGTTTTCTTATGTTATAAAAATACTTCACCAAATATCCCCTCCCCCACAATAATCTAAGAGTAAACTGACTCTTCCAAGCAATATACAGTGTTTATCCAATAGCTTTGTTTTTCATTTTTCTAGCAATTTAGCAGACTGAGGAGCTTGCATCATGTGTACACACTGGTTAGTTGTATTTTTTTGTCAATTATATAAAGTAAGCTTATAGATAACATTCTCAGCAATTCCAAATGAAAAGCTGACCTGCTGTTCCAGTAAACATCATAATAGTAAGCGCACTTTGAAAGATTACTCTGCACCATACATTCCCGAATAAAAGGAGCATAATCTTTGTCATCAAGAAGTTCATGGTCTAGTGGACGAGATAAGATTATAAATCAAGTAATCAGACAAATACATGCCGAAGAGCTGCTGTGTAGAACTGTTTTTAGCATGGACAAGGAGCAGAACACATGAATCATAGAGAAATCAGGCCAGGTCAAAAAGTGGTCAGCGCAGACTTCCCACAGAAGTGGTGCTGGGACTAGGAGACCTGGAGGAGGAATGAAAGTACAGGGTTAACTGAAGAGGCTATGAGACCAATGAGGGGGAGGAGAGTGTCCCAGGCCATGGCTACTCCCAAGGCCCAGGCTTGGCGGAGGGAGGGAGCTTAGTGCTTGACGGACTGGAAGAAGCTCATGGGGGCAGAGTGTGTGCCTGATGAGATCAAGGGCTGGGTGGTGGCCAAGCACATGACTTCAGTGCAGCGAGGGCATTACCGGTTTGAACGCTGCCTTGTGCACATGATTTGGAGGAAATCCAGAAAGAATTCAGAGACATAGAGGAGGTTACTGGAGATGGCAGACACTGCAGAATTAATTTCCTTATATGTGTATTTGTGATCAATTCACTGGACTAGCAATTTCCAAGATAAAAATTAGTTCAAAGTTCCAGGTATGAATTTTCCAGCATACCCCAAGTAGATAGCCTCTTATTATCCAAATACTCCAGAAAACATAATCCTAAAATTTATTGTGGTGCAATTCTTTTTTTACTGTCTGAAGCATAGTAGACATGCTTTGGTCAATACAGTAGCCTTTATCAGAGAAATCTCAAAAGGCTGCTGGTCAAAGGGCAGGGGAACAGGCTCAGCAGGTGCCTCCCCAGAAAGCCTTCAGGCAGACTCCAGGCAATGGGTGGATAGGTGAAACTGTTCCCAAGGTTTTTTCCGTGCCAGGTCACTAAGCTACAGGAGATCCAAGCTTCTCCCCTGAGAATTTGTCTGCATTCCTCTTTTTTCTTCCTAATCTTCATGCTCCTATTAAAAACGCTTCTGTCTTTAGCCTCATATCAAAAACCTTCCTTCATTTCATTATAAGCAGTCACTTGGACACAATAACTCAAGTTAAATGCTTTGGAAAGCTCTAACAATTATTTGAAAGTCATGACTTTCTATCAGTTTTCAGTAAAAACATTTTTAAAGAAACACTCTCCCCGCCACCTCTCTATCTTAAAAGCACTCACGCGTGTAGAATTGTGGTAATTAGTGAGTAACTATTATCCCAGCACTCTGGGAAGCTGAAGCAGGAGGACTCCAAGTTTGAACACAGCCAGAATAACTTGGCAAGACCTTGTTTCTTTTTTTTTTTTTCGTCTTTTTCATTTTTATCGGTACCAGGGATTGAACTCACGACTGCCTGCTTGCAAGACAGGTGCTTATGCCGCTGAGCTAAATCCCCAGCCTCTTAAGACCCTGTTCAAAATGAAAAATTTTAAAAAGGGCTGGGGATGTTACTCAGTGCAGAAACTCTGGGTTCAACCCCCAGTTCCAACGCAGGGTGGGAGAGGCAGTGATTAGCACTCACTTTCAAGAGCAAAGTGAAGACTGTTTTATGGCTGGGCGTGGCACAGAGTTTTGGACCGAGTTGCTGGTCCTAATAGCTGTGCTTTCTCATTGCAAACCTGGGGTCTTTTAAAGGGGATATTGCAACTGGAAGTTAATTTACTACGAGGTACATTGTCTTCATTCGAGCTCTTCCAAAAACCTCGTGACATTCAGGCACTGAGAAGGAAACGTTGCTACTCCATTTTCCCGCCTGTAGAGTAATGCTGAGTTTCATTGCTCTGTGATGTTGTCTTGGGCACTGGTTCCCAAATGGAATGTGGCATGAAACATAATTCTTGCAGAGTTGTTCATGTGTGCAGCTGTGCATGGCATAAAAATCTCCAAAGCAAACCTCTGGGTTGCCAAACAGAGTTAGTCCTGAAGCGCCTCAGTGGAACATACCGTGGGTTTCACGAAGCAGCACCACAGTCAGCTTTCACGGCCTTTTCCTCATCCGAGAACCTCTCTCTAATAAATGATAGTGTCTCCCTAAATCCAGTAAGCAGTCAACACTGATTCGGGCTTACAAATCTTTACAGCACAAATCAGCAGAATCTAACCCATAGAACCAATCTAGCTCCTTAAAAATGGAAAGGACAAAGGGGGGCAACAAAGAAACACAAGTCCCCCCAAATCTAAAATAGTTGACATCACACAGGACAATTTGGCTAACCCCAGTTTCAGAGGTTCTTACTGGCCTTTCTCTGCCGTGGTCTATCTTCCACCCTTCTTCACCCTCTCTAGAAAGGACAGACTGCCCTGGTCTCTGCTCCAGGGTCATTTCCTCAACAAGCAGAGTAAAGTTCATCAGACTGAGTGCTATTTCCCAGCTAAAAGGAAGAATCACTGATTGTTCCCCTCCCATTTTCTCCAGGAACCTTCTCCTGGCTTCTATCACGTGGCTAAGAACAGAGCTGCCTGTCCCCAGGCTGTGGGTACCCACGTCCTCACCGTCTGGATCAAGGGTTCCCATCTGCCAGGAGCTTCCGGAGCTCAGGACCTTGTGTGTTCTCTGCAGCAACAGCAAGAAAGGTCTGCTCTTTGGGACCCCTTTGAGCTATGACATTTGTGGTCCCTGTGAGGCTTTGTGCAATCTCTGTGCTCAGCTTGGTGATCCACAATGCCCTCTGGCTGCCAGCACCCCATCAGCTTTTCCCCACCCTCGTGCCAACACTGGATCTGTCTGTTGTGTGTACTGGTGGTTACAGGCAGGAGCTTCACCTGGATGAAAATTCCATTCTCATGTTTACTAGCTGGGGGACCTTGGCCACTTACTTGACCTAAGGTTTGGTTTCCTCGTGTGTAGAGACGGGCTAATAACAGCTCTTACTTCACCAGGCTGTAGTAACAATTCAATGAGTTAATCTACATAAAGTTGCTTTGAACAAGGCCTAATACCTGCTTAGTACTCTGTAAAATGCTGTTGACGTTCTGATGTTAAACAGTGTCTGGCTGGTCTCTGCCTGGACCTCTACTTCCTTATAAACAGCCCAAGGCGGAGGCTGCTCCTAAGTTCCACTAGGCTACTGCCCCAGGGTGGGCAAAGCTGCACAACTAGTGAAATGGGCCTAAGAGGCTTCTCACCTTCTTTGTGCTTTATGTCTTTTCGTACATAGGATAATAAACTGACTAAAACAATTTTGTATGGAGGTTATGATCTAATTTGACAAACATTTAGTTTAATGCACACAACAGTCCTATGAAACAACTGGCTGAGAGTAGGCATCAGTAAATGTGGACTAAATGAGGGACACCAACTATGAGGTGGCCACTTAGCAGCACGGTCTGGCATGCTATACCTGCTATGCATTCTGTTGGGCTGGTGCCACACAGAACTGGTTGATGAATATTTTGAGTATCCTCTCTGGAACAATGAAGTCTCAGTTTTATCAATAAGAGAAACTTGGCTTCTGAGTTGTTCGAAGCCTTGCCTAAGAACTCACAATGAGGGAGAGGATGACCTAGGATCCAATTTCTCTGCTCTCTCACCTGTCGCTGAGACTGTTGTATCTGCTGCTAAATATGTGTAAGACCAAATGGGTTTTGTTTATGACAGGAGACTCAGCACTGGCACAGTCTTCCTGGCTAGTTGCTTTTAGAACTCTTACAGTGACAGAATGCCATCCACAGAGGTCAGTGCCCTCCTGTCCCCCCGCAGTGCTTCGCTGACTTTGCATTGTTTTTTTTTTCCCCAAAAGAAGGGAGTACAAGGTGTTAGTGACGTTACAGTCACTTTTTGGAGAGGCCTTGTCTTGGGACATAGCACACTCTTGCTCTTTACCCCCGGGGGAGGAGTCTCCCCTGCTGGGAAGCTCTAACTACTCAGTTCTGCTGATGGCTGCACAGGAGAAGTTGCATGATGGAGAACACTTCAGAGCTTTCAGTGACACAACCAGCCCACTGTTGCACATATCCTGAAGGCTCACCACCACTGGACTTTAGGGGACTAAAATATTCCTAAAATATTAGGAAGCCCATTTGATTGCATATCTGAACCTTGATTTTAAAAAAATAACATAAATAATAAATGACCAAGAATTAAAAACATGCAGTGTGGTGGTGCACACCTGTAATTCCAGCATTTGGGAGGCTGAGGCAGGAGGATCATTATGAGTTCAAGGCCGGCTTGTACCACATAGAGAATTCAAGGCCAGCAGGGACTACATAGTAAGACCCTGACTCAAAAACAAACAAATGAACAAAACACAACACCAACCAAACAAATTCTCATGTCAAAGATGACGGTGGTGGTGGGGGTGGGGCTTTGGGAGTTCTCATGAGTAGATTAGTGGCCTTATTAGAGTCACGTGAGAGAAGCTGGTGTGCCCTAAGCAGGAAATGGTCCCTCATTAGACTGCAAGTCTCCCAGCTCCTTGGTCTTGGACTTTCCATGCTCCAGAACTATGAAAAATTAATCTCTGTAGTTTATAATCACCCACCTTATATATTGTGTGATAGCACCTTGAACTGTGATAATACCCCAATTCACCTGAGCCACAAGAATTAATAAAACCTAAGTTTCTTTTGGATTTGGAAAAGCACAAAGCTAATGAAAGCAATAAAACAAATTAATGTTTACAAATATCTGTGCAAATTTGTAGTTGGCATTTTAACCCTTTGTAATCTTTAAGAAAATTTAACATTTCAAAATGACTAATGGATTATCCTTGTGATACCAGATTGAAACATCTAACTTAGAAATAATTGATTTAGATTTGTGATTTTAAGTGAAAGGATATGAAATTTGTAAACATTTTTGAGATGTTCAAGAGATTTTAAGATTTACATTTTATATTTATGAGCATTACTTAACTACTTACAATTCTTTTGTTGAACAAGTATTTTTAAAAGGAGATTGAATGCGTTGAATGTATAAATGCAGTTTAATAATTCAAGGGAATTTAATTAACCAAATTGTAAACATCCTCTTAAAATAGAGTTAGAATTGCAGCTTGAGTTTCTAAAGAAAAACTAGGTTTTCAAACTTGTTAACAAATGAAACTGAATTGCTGTATACTGTCTTCTTGCTGCAAAACCTTTCTTCAAAGGCACATCACACCCCAGTTGTCACAGAGGCACAGGTTAGCAGTGAGAGGTGGGGCTGAATGAACAAAGATCTTCTTTCCTATTCAGCAGGTACACTAGTCATCTCCAGAAGGGCATCGGAGGAAATCTGATTGGTTACAGCCACATCTGCGTTCAGTTAATATTTTTAAGATGCTAATTTAGGAAATGTGGGCCACATAAATGTGATTATGATGTGGTTCTTCCCCTCAAGCAGTTCCTTTTTTTTTTTTTTTTTTTCCTGCTTTGCATTTCTCTGCTCTCCTTTAGAAGTACTTTTTGGCAAACACTTCCACTTTCTTGCCTTGACCTGCTTAATTCCACTCAGTGGAAAAGCAGACAATGCATTCAGAAAGTTTGAGTTCAAGTATTTATTTTGCCATTTGCAGCATGACTTTAGACAAAGTATTTGATCTTAACACTTCAGTTTCTTTACAAATCAAGCCAAGATAATATAATTTACTTGTTTTTGTTCCCCGAGTTCATATGCTGAAACCTTAAACCCCAATGGTATGGTATTAGGACATGTAGTCTTTGGGACATAATTAGGTCAGAAGGGTGTAGATGTTATAATAGGTTTAATTTCCTTATAAGAAGAGACAGGAACATATGCCTGTATTCCCAGCACTCAGAAGGCTGAGGCAGGAGGATTGCCAGGAGACTGGCCTGACTACAGGAAAGCACTTTCTTTCTTTCTTCCTTCCTTCCTTTCTTCCTTTTCTTCCTTCCTTCCTTTCTTCCTTTTCTTTCTTTCTTTCTTTCTTTTTCTTCCTTTCTTTCTTTCTCTCTCTCTCTCTCTCTCTCTGATATTGCCTTTCTAGGTTGCTGAAAAAAATCAGAGATGATAAACAAAACACCTTGGAAAGTACTTGGCAACATGTTCAATAAATGGTAGCAATTAATATTTTCTATGTTGCCATCAACATCCTTGCAGTTAGAATGTTACTTTGTGTTGACCTACAGTGTGATAAAATACATTTAGGCTTTTGATTATATTGAGAGAGGAACACTGGTTGTAAAATACTTGGGGCCAGAGACAACTGGAGTTAACAAGTAACTCAAAGTTTTACCAACACTTACACTCCAGTTTATTGTATCTAGGTCCATGTCTTCAAACATTATTACTTTAGTAATGAATCTCAAATTTGTATCTCCAGTTCCAACTTCCTCTGACACTAGATTTGCATATCCAGCTGTCTCTTCAACGTTCCTTGGGATATTTCATAGGTTCCTCAAACTGCAAAACAAAACTCTTCATTTCTCCCTCATAAACTTTTCCCATCTCAGTAAAGACAAACTTTATCCTTCCATTTTCTTGGTCTAAAATCTTGGAATCACCTTTTACTCTTGTTTTTCTGTAACAGCTTCCAAAATATATCCCACCTCTTTCTGGTAAAAGGTACACAGAGCCTCACTCTTGCTCAGTTCCTGCAAACATCTCCCTGCCACCCATCTCACTGGGCCTCTTGCACTGGTCCCCTAACCAGCCCTGCTCACCCTGGGTGTCATGTACAACAGCAGTCAGCAGCCTTCTCTTGATACAGAAGGTGAACCAAGTTGCTTGTTTGTTCAAAACCCTCCAACGGCTTTCCATGTCACCAAAGGAAAAGGCCCTTTCCATCTGATCCCTGACCCTCCTCTTCCACTCCTGTGAGTCATACCAGTCAACTGATACTTTGTCATTTCTAGGAGACAACACATTTGCTTTTACCTCTGTTCCTTTGCACTAATTCATCTGCCTGGAATATTCTTTTGCTGATAGCTGCACTCCCCTACTTCATTTTCTTGACTAAGCAGACTTCTGCTACTCTCTAAAAATAACACAGGTCCCAGTCAGCTCCCCAGTTTATTTAAGCTTATCACTCACCTGACTTACTAAGCTAGGAAATGCAATCATCTGACAAATCTTCTGGCCACTCAGCTAAGAGTAATACATGCAACTGGCAGGTCAGGTATTCTGAATGGGAAGACATAGCCCTCTATCTATCTTCTTTTTGTCCCATCAACTAGGATTTGCATATGATGGCAGGAGCCAGGAGACTCATCTTAGACTACCAGATAGAAGATTCGTGTTGACATATGGAGCAAGATGGATTTTAGGCACTTTACTCTGGAACGCTTGCATTGGAACATCAGCAATACAAACAAAAACCAAAACAAACTTTTATCTGATTTGGACTATTTTAAATGGTCTTTGTGAGATCAGTCAAACAATAATTAATACAGATACTTTCACTTTTTGAACGTCTGTCCATTCTAATCCCCACTCAACACGAGACTGTGCTGTAAATTCTGCGAAGAGTAGAGCCGCATTAGCTCATGTAAACAGTTTCCTGGGCCAGGGGTATAGTTTACTGGTACTTTCCTAGCATGTGTGAAGCCCTGTGTCTCATCCCTAGCACAGCAACTACAACAGCAACAATAAACACAGCTTTCTCAACAGAGACTTGCACAAGAAACACTCAACAAACGTTTGCTGGGTTTATGAATGAACAGCAGCACCATCAGCACAATACGAGTGCTTGAGTGCTGCCTGAAGAAATACTTGCCTGGTCAATGTAAGTAAGTGATTGATGGGGAAATCTTTTGTGTATGCGGTTGGTTTTTCTGTTCTGACTAAAAGACAAACACAGGATACAACTTGCTATTTCCATATTTTGAGAGACACAGATATGCATAAGATAGTTATGCTGGGTGTGACCATGCTTTCCTATGATTCCAGCACTCTGAGAAGCTGAGACCGGAAGGTCACAAGTTTGAGCATAATCTGGGCAATTTGGTGACTCTGTAATACTGTTTCAAAATAAATAATAAAAAAGGGCTAGGGATATAGCTTAGTGTGAAGACCCTGGGTTCATCCCTACTACCACAATAACAAAACCGTAAAACATAGTTGTGTGGGGGTTTTGTGGCTAATTTTTTTCTTTTTGAGATAGGGTCCCACTATGTAGTTCAGGCTGGTCTTGAGCTCACTTTGTAGCCCAGGCTGGTCTCAAATTTGCAAAAATCCTCCTGCCTCAGCCTACCCAGTACTGAGATTACAGACATATGCCACCAAGCCTGGCTTCCTTTGTTTTTTTAGACAGTGCCTAACTATGTAATTTAGGCTCGCCTTCAGTTCTCTTGCCTCAGTCTTTGAGTGCTGGGATTATAGGCATCGGTCACCACACTGGCTGTTTTATAATTTAAATGAAGACTCCCAAGGAAAGTTTACGATTGTAATGAAATCAGGTCATAGAGGTGTGGAAAACTGTGCCAAGGCTCACAATGATGAGGAAAGGTAAAAATTACTGTGCTCTGCACAGATGGAGAAGAGGAGCTCCTGTGCTAAGATCTAGACTTCATGTGGCCAACAAGCATGTCAGTCAGGATGGCAAAAGTTGAGAGCCAGAAGAACCACAGATGAAGAAACGCACAAGTCAAAATGAAACAGAAACATGTAACAGGGTATCAGCAAGTTGCCTGGGAGTAAACACCACAGACATTAAACTCCTGAGTTCCAGGGTGAGTAGACAGTATAAAATAAGTTGCAGTACTAGTAACTCTTGTTACTGGATATTTGTGGTATCATATGTCTTTTCATTCTTTTTGTTTTTTTGAAGATTTATGTCAGTTAGTGTAAACAATATAAAATATCATGGTGGTTTAAAATATACATGATCTTATAGGTCTGGGATTAAGCCATTGTTAACTTTTAAATGTTCTGTCTTGAGTGAATGAAACTGTGTAGATGAAATCTTGTCCAGCGTGTAAGATTACTGTAGCAAAAGAAAGTAGGATTTGTTTGTAGCCACTTTACAGCACACAAATAATTTCTGCTAACAGTTACTGGTAAGAGGTCTCTTATTGTCGTGATTAGCTACAAAGTTCAAGAGAACTTCCTTAACATTGTGTCTCATTGCTAGAGAATTTCTTTGTAACAGTAATTTCTCCTTTCTAGAAACATATTAACATTTAAACTGAAAACACAATGACAGTTTTTAGATTAGGACAAAGCACTGAAAATTAGTAACAATAGTTAATTCTTTGTCCGTATCTCCCACAGTGGGCCTAACTTTTGCTTGAAGTTTGGTGCAGCCTCTGTCTGATCTTGTGTGCTGGATACTTTGGAATGACTGGGGGCTGGGGGTGGTGAAGTAAAAGCACATGTGACCTTTGTAAGGCAGCTCATTTATTCTAGTATTTTATCCAAGTATTTACTGTCCAAGTCACACAGTTGTTTCACATGGGTTCTAGAATATAAACTGGTCAAAGTATGATCTCATTCATTTAGTTGAAGGAATCATAATTATCATAATTAGGATTTTGTCAAAAAGTACTACGGGTCTCCAGTGAGCGTGATTTAATAATAGTGAAGTATGCTTTATTGGAAAAAAAGTTTTGGAACAAGTCCTCAACATCAGGAATTTTTATCATGATATTCAAATGAAATGATTCCCATGTAGAAACAGCTTACAAACCACAAATATGTAAACAAATCCACGGATTATTATCATCACTGTGATAAATTTCAACAGACAATGAACAAGTTCAGGAAGTAGCTTGGTATGTGGGGTAAGAACTTTAGCCTGGAAGCCTTGACCGGATGAACCTCAGGAAGATGGGTCCTCTGTTGCGGCAGCAAAGATCTGGGGGCCGTTCAGGGTGAGAATAAGTCTGTGGCCACAGATGTGGAGAAGACCTGGTTGGGTATCGTTTGGGGTTGGCCAGTCTTTAGGCACCGGAAGAGTGGTTTGAGTTTTCAACAAATAATTGTTGTCTGGAGAAGACCCATCTGCAGCAACAAGGGGCTCCCCTGTGAAACTTCTAAAAACAATCTAGGCCAGGAGCTCAGGAGCAAGCTCAGGGGTTCAGCGTTTGTCTAGCCTGTGCAAGGCCCTACATGGGGACCCTTAGCCCTACAAAAAACAAACCAAACAGAGGCAACAGAAACAACAATCTAGGGCAATAGCTTAGTTTCTTTGGGTGGCTCTGATAAGGAAGTCTACCTACCTAGATTATTTACTGAGGAATGTTGTTAGCGATACACAAATGTCATTAGTCAATCCTTGAAAGTACTTAAAAAATAATATGCTGTTTTTTGCGTTTGAAATAAAATCACCATGAAGGTTCTAGGTTGCAGTAAATAAACACCTGCTTTAGGACCCTACTGCAGCACAAAACTTGCTTTCTGTGTGCTGTTTTCCCTGAATACACTGCACAGTGTTTTGGAAACCTGCAGTAATCTAAATTCCCATCAGCTGACATTCATTCCCTCTTTCATTTATGAAAATAACTCTAGGGACACACCACTGAGACACTTGCTTTGAACTCTCTTTCTGGTGCTTGGAAGGGAGTTTCCAGGCCCTCTTCCTTCTCTCTAATGTTTTCCTGCCCCTGCCCACCCCTCCTGTGTCAGGAAAAGGCCTCTGGCTGCTCCAGCCGCCGCCCTGGGCCAAAATAGCTCTGTTTATTAGGGGGCCCGGTGTCCTAACCGGTGAAAGTTACTTCAAATACCGTGTGTGTGAGAGAGCAAATGTAGGTTTCTGACCCTGAAAGGAAAGGGCCATTGCTTTTCCACGATGACTATTTCCAAATACCCTGATGACACTATGAAGACGGCCTCTCACCTAAGCAGGGATCCAGAATATTATTTACTTCTAAGGCAGTGATACTTGCAAATAAAAACTAAAGTTTCAGGTAAACCTAAGATGCAGCTTAAAATGCAGCGTGCCTCCCCTTTAGTCCTGGAATTACACGAGGATCTGAGAAGTGCCCTTCAGCCCAGCTCGCCAGGCGCCTCCGACAGAGGGGCACATTTTGCTTTAAACACTGCCTCCGTTTTCAAAAACCACCCTCGGCCTCGGCCCCGCCGTGCGCTCATCAGTCACTGAAGTTACACTTTACACCGCCTCGGTGAGCGCACTCGGGCAGGAAGTACCGAGTGGGTAAACTTCCACCGTCGAGCCGCCTCCGAGGGATTTAGTAAACATTCGGTGACTTTATTTCTGCGGGGACTGATCGGCAGACCTTCCCGCACACCCACCGGGTAATAAACAGCACCATCCGTCCCTGCCGCACGCTCAGGCAGAAGCAGCTCGCGCCGGGCCGCCGCGCCCCAGCCCCCCGCGCGCCGGTCTCTCCACCGCTCCTGCGCTCCGGGGCACGCGGGCGAGCCGCCGAGCCCAGCCGGAGCACCTCGCCAGGTACGCTTCCCAGAGCGACCCGCGTGTTCGCGCGCCGAGATGTGCGCCGCCGCGGCGCGAACACGCGTCCCCACGGCCGGCGGCGCGCTCGCTCCCGCCACGCGCGGCCCGCGGAAGTTCGGCGGCGGCTCCACGCGGCTCCCCTCCCCCGCGCCCGGCCGCGCGGCGGGGGAGGGGCGGGAGGCGGTGGGGGCGGGGCGGGGCGCGGCGCGGCGGGGGAGGGGCCGCTCTCGCGCCGCCGGGCCGCTGGCTTTTTAAAAGAATGCGCCGCGCAAGCCCAGCCCCCAGCGCCGCCGCCCCCCCGCCGTGCGGCTGCCCGCGCCCCTCCCCCGCCCGCCGCCCCTCCCCCGCCCGCCCGCCCGCCCGCCCGGCGCAGGCCGCTCGGGTTTGTTTTGCTGCGCGGCCGCCGCCGCCGCGGGCCCGCGAGCTCATTTGTGCCTGGCTGGTCCCCATTCCTCTCTCCCCAGTGTTGAGTGTCTGAGCCGTTGGCTGCTCCGAACCGTTTGGCTCTTTCCCTTAGTAACAGCTTTTACCTTCTGCCTCAATTCCTCTCCGCGCTCGCGCCTCCCCCGCGCCCCCCCGCCGGCCGCGCGCCCCCGCCCCTCCCCCGCGGAGCACCTCGCTCGCCACCTGGGGACCGCGCCGCCCGCCCCCGCCCCCGCCCCCGCCGCCCGCGCCCATCCCCCGCGCCCGCGCTCCCGGGGTTATAATTGCCTCGCACCCCCCGGAGGGGTTATTTTGGGGGTGGTTGGAGGCGGCGGCGGCGGCGGCGAGGAGGGGAGTTTCCTCGTGCTCCATTCCCGGGAGGGGGGAGCGGAGTCGCAGGCCGCCGTGTCCAGGTAAGCGCAGGGGGCCGACCCCGGGTGGGGGCGCCGGGCGGCCGGGTGGGGGTGCGGGCTGAGGGGGAGGGGCGCGCGTGGAGCTGCGTGGCCCGACTCGGCCGTCTGGGGGGAGCCGGGGCGCGGGTGGGGGAGGGGCGGGCGGGCGTCTCGGGCGCCCCCATCCCCCTTTTTCTCGGGTGGCTTTGAAACGCTCACGTGCCTGCCCACTCCTCCCCATCCCCCGCTCCCTGCTCCTGGGTCTGGGGGGATCCTCACCCTAATCATGTTGTCTCCCGAAAATGTGCATCTCGGCCTTGTCCCCCTCTTGCACCCTTCGTGCCTTGACACCCCCCCTTTTTGTGCGTTGTGGATGTGAGGCGGGGAAGCTTTCGGGAAAGAATTCGCAGCAAATTGAATCAAGGAGCCATCATGAGGCCGACTCCTTTATAGCCTATTTTTAGCCGAGGAGAAAGCTCCTCTCGGTGCACGCGATTTTCCCTGAGCCCCGGGCGGCGATGCAGACGCGCTCCCCCGTCCTCCCGTCCCCGCCCCGCAGGGCGCGTCCCCAGCGCGGCGACCCCGGCGGGCCACCGGGCGCGGGCGGCTGTTGGGGGCCGCGCGGGGCGGGGCGGGTGGGGGCGGGGAGGGCGGCCGGGCCGGGCCGGGCCGGGCCGAGCCGGGACGCGCCTGGGTGCGACCGGGCGCCCGTGTCCGCGGCGGAGGCGGTGGGCAGAGCTCTTTGAAGTTGGGTTCAGAAGTGTAGAATTGGCAAAGTTACTACCAGCTTCCTGGTAAGTTTTGGGTGGCACACGGTCGCATTATTTTCTGACAGTGAAAAGGCCACGTTGTGAGAGGGTGGTTTCTCCGTAACTTCCTCTTTGCAACCGATGTCAAGTTCTTTTTATTTTTTACATTTTCTTGCTTTTGAGCAGGAGCAGAGTTTTATTTAAGTGAAAGAGTCATCGGTGGCAGCTCCAGGGAGGCCATGCGTGTGTTAACGTGTTGAGTATTTTTGGAAGTTCTTAATGTGCTAAAATACCCGTGTCTCTGCCGTAGCGGAGGGCAAAAGATTTAGGTTGTGCAATGGTGTGTTTTGTGTCGAATTTGCGTTGTATTGGCTGGAGAGAAAGCTGTTAGGTTACCTAACGCTGAAATTAATTTTGATGATTATACAGGGAAAGTGCTTGAACCTAGTGAAATTAGATTTCTTCATTGTCCAGAGTTACCAGGGATGGGCAGTTTCAGTACCTCTGTGATTTACGGTTGATTTAGGGAAGTTTACTGTTGACTTTCTTGTTTTCCAGTCGAGAACCTTGTGCTCTTCCAAACATTTTGTTAATAAAATATGGTGGGTGAAACGATGTGTTATTTTTAGCCTGACTCTTCGGTCTGAAAGCACCCCTCCCCCCAATATAATTATCTTTCCTTTTCCCCTTAAAGACTCCTTCACTAGTTTGACTAATATAAGGTCACATCATGGTGTTTTTATCCACTTACCCAAAATATTACCCAATAAATATTCCTGTTACACACTGAAGACAGCCAGTGACTTTTTGAGTTTCCAAGCGTTGATTTTTCTTAAGTAAAACCCATAGTCTTTCAGTCATCCTGACTTCTTCGGACTGTAGGTGCTCACTTTTTTTATGGCGTGTGGAAGTAGGGCAGCTTTGTCTGCATGAAGAAAACATGCTTGTTGGATTGTCTTCTGGGAGTGGATGGCAGGGCTCCCAATTATTGAGGGTACTAGAAATAGTTTGCCTTTACCTGTGGGGGAGGGGTTGCAGAAAGTATGCAAGAGAGTGGTTAAACATGTGATGTGTGTTTATGTTTTGCTTTTCTGTCGAGGTTTTCCTGCTTACGTGGATATAGGGGGGTGCCTTTTGTTTTTCATTTCTGCTGTACATAGTCACAATCATTAAATCAATAATTGGCTTTTTGCCATGTGCACGGTTAGATTCAGACCTGATACAGGACAAAATACAAAGTATGGGGGATGAGAACAGTATATGACTGAAAAAAGTTTCTTACCTTGAAGGAAGATAATTAAGGACTTACAAATGGCTTAAAATTGTTCAGAGCTCACCAGGAGTTTGACATTTTTGTTCTAACATACCAACTTTGGTTCTTAATATGGAAAATTCAGTTGGTAAGTTGAATGACTCCTTGCAGAGACTGTAGTTTTGTATTACTTGTGTCAACAAAGTGTTAAACATTTCAGTAACTTTTTATATGCGATATGTTCAGGAATCTTTTTGAGACTTGTGTTCTCACAACCAAATTAAGGCTTTATCATGATTACCATGATACCTGTCTACCAAGAAATGACTGCTGTTACTGTAAGCCTTTCAAGCAAATGAGGGGAAAGGCAGTAAACAGAGGGAGGGGTTACTGATAAAAGGGGATGTGATTAATAAACCTCTAGAACATCAACCTGTTGAGAAATATATTGGTTCATATAGTAATGTAGAAATTAGTGCAGCCTGGTCAGAAGAGTAGCTGACAAAGAATCCCCTTTCCACAGCTTATGGTAGGACTACTAAGAATTTCTGACTCAGCACATTTAGATGGAGTGATGTGAAAAATGTGTTGTTTATTCAATGCTGGAATTATTTATATAAAAAATACCTAAGAACATGAATTGGAAGTTGAGGGAAGATATGGCAGAAATATCACCCTTTCTGGGACTTAATATTTTTCTAGAGCATGTGAATTAGACTCTTCAAGTAATATTTACAGCATTAAAGCACTGAAATGTAAAAAAAGCAGCTTACATGAGACATTTACATTTTGTACTCAAACATTTCCATGGTAGAGAAGGGTTGGGACCCCACAGCCGTATGTATAGTAAAGAAATGATTGTTCACTCTGCAGAGCACTCTGGCACCAACTGTACCTTACAGTTAAAAAGCAGAGCACAGCAACTGTCCGTGAGAGCTGGAGATCTGGCTGCTTACTGCCTCTGGGATTCTGTTCAGTAAGACTACAATGAATAGAGCCAGAAGAAAGGGATCTGGCTGGGCTGCCCTGTAGGTGGTGTGAGGTGCTTTTTATGTCACTTACACCACAGGCTAATCCTTTGAGGTCAGTAATGCTGAGCTTTGTTTGTGGCTGATGAAACAGAAGTGCAAAGAGTTTAATTCACTTGTTCATGGACACAAAATGATTATGGAGGATGTGTCAGGATACAGACGTAGGTCTGGCTGACCCCTAGTCCATGTTCTTTCTAGATGAGCATATTTGTGACGTTGTCAGTGTTGGCACGTAGGTGGCCTTACAGAAACCTCATGTGTTAGTCAAGTTTGTGTTTCTGTAGTTGGGCCTTTCTGCTAACTAGGTCAAATGAGTGTATGGATAAATGAAATTCCTAAGATTCATATCACTGCGCTTAACTCCTCCCTAGCACTATTTAACAAGATGCAATCTTGTTGTAAGCTGGTGTATTTCCTACCTTAAGATTGGTAAGGTTGAAAGAAGCCTCTACGAAATACTGGTAAAAAATATTCCATGCGTTAAATTAAGGTGGAAAATCAAATAAGCATGCACTTAATTATCCTGAGAGTATGTATTCCTGAACACTTGTGTAAGAAAAGTCATTTTTTTATCTTTTTTTGGGGGGGAGCGGGTATTGGGTATTGAACTCACAACCTGCACTTGCCAGACAGGCCCTTGTGCCACTGAGCTAAATCCTCAACCCTGAAAGTCATTAAAGTTTTTGTGTTGTGCAGTGACAGGCTGTATTCCTGAGTCCCTGTGTGACCTTGAAGTGATTCCTGCTTTGTCCTGGTTTCTTTACTTGTGCAATGGAGTCAGTCTACTTCATTGATACATTTAAGTGAGTAAATATGTGTGTGAGTTGAATAGATGAGCATCTTAGAGCAGTTATATAGTGCAGATGAGTTTGATTTTGAAGTTTCTTTGTATTTTAGTTGGTACTAGTTTTAGTGGAGGCCTAATGTCATAGAAAACATTGGACAGTTTCTTGAGTTTTGGGGCAACATACTTGAAATAAAGTTAGCGTGATTTATTTACTGTGAAAAGTTGTGATTTTAGACTTACATACGTAGTGAAGAATTAGATGGATGTTATTGCTGGGGATTGAATGTAGCTACTTGATGGATGGTGGTGTATTGGTGACTCTTGCGTGCTTTTGTCGCTGCTGTGTAAGGTTTGGATTTTTAAAAATTACTGCATTTGAAACATTTTTGAATTCTTTAGATTAAAAGAGAGCTCAATATGATTTGCCTTTTTTAAAAATTTAATTTGTCTTTTTTGAGACAGGGTTTTACTGTGTAGTACAGTCTGACCTTCACCTCACTTTGTAGCCCAGGCTGGCCTGTAACTTGCAGGAATCTTCCTGCCTCAGCTCCTGGTGCTGGGCTTCCCGGTCTGTGCCACCATGCTGGGCTTTGATCTGCTTCTTAGGCTGGACTGATCACTTTCAGGAGGTCTGTCTTTCTCACCCTCCCGCTCTTCTTTCCTTTCTCCTTCTCTGCTTTCCCATTTTCCTCCCTCTCACTCTGGCCCTGGCCCTCCCCATCTCTGTGTCTGGAATTGAACCTGGGGATATCACATTGAGTGAACCTTCTGCTCCCTAAATAGAGGTTGTTTTAGGGAAGGGTCTCCCTAAATTGCCTAGGCGAATCTTGAATTTGGAGATCTCTGGCTTTAGCCTCCCAAGTAGCAGGAATTCGGTGGCATTTGCCACCGAACCTGATGCACTTGAGTTCTTATTCCATGTTTTCCAACTCAGTTAATATCTTTTGTCTAAAGTATCTGTGAAACTTGGTTTATTTTTCACTTCTTAGTCTTTTTAAAAAGATGTTTGTTTTAAAAGGAAGAAAACAAAATGAAATAAAAATGATAAGACAGTAGAAAATCCATAATGGTTACTGTATTGCATAATGTTAACCTCTAAATAGTTGATCAGATTGCTGGCTTTGGGTTTGCAAAGTCAGTCAAATAATGCAAGCATTAGGTTGTTTCTTCAGTTGTATCATCTCAGCCTGTGTTCCTCTGAATCAGCCCGTTGCTCATGGAGTGGGGGTGGTGACTCCCTTCTTGGTTCTCCCTGGCCACCATGGCCACCACTGGCGCAGGGGTGGGACGGCGCTGTGTAGCTTCCTTCCTGATTTCTCTCTCGCTGGCGTAAATTTTTTTTTGTCCAGTAATATTTGCTACTGGTGGAGTTTTTTTCATCAGGGCTGTACTGGGCCTTTAACAAGTACTCGTGACAATCTCAACAGCTGATATTCTCAGTTTAACAGTGAAGTAAAGGGGCAAGGACAGGGATTTAGGCCCAGCTTGGCTGAGTGACCCAGCAGTCTGCTGTCCTCAGTGAATGAAGAACAAGTGAGTGGTTTTAGGTTTTGGTTATTGCGTTAATTTTCTAGTTGGTTGTCCTAAGCAACCTTTTTTTTTTTTTTTCTTTCCTGTCTTCCATAACTACTGACAGTGTAATTTCTTTAAAATACTGGCTTCATCATGTCAGCTTCCCTGCTGGAGAACCCATAATGGATTCCTTTGCCAACTGGATTGAGTTCATGTGCTCAACTCTGGCTTTTAAAGCTGCCTTCTACCTAGTCAGCTGTGTTTCCTGCCCTTCCCTAGCTGGGATGGATTCTTGCCTGTCTCATATTGTGCAGCTTTTCCATGCTCATTACTTCTCTGATTTTGTTCATGCAGTTCTTCCCTTTGTCCTTTTTGTAGCTTACTTTCAGCCCTGCTTCTTTTATGAAGCCTTTTGTGGTATTTTGACACCGGTTACTTCTGAGATTCTGTTACATTTAACGAGTAGAGCAAATCCCAAATCTCATCATTCTTTCCTGGGTCTGTGTCATGTTGCCTCAACTACATGTTATGCTTCTTAAAGAAAGAGAATATTTCTCTTATTAGTATTTGGCAGAGTTCTTGCCAAGTACTTTTGGTTTTTGTATCAAGGTCTCTGTACACTTTTCATGTGCAAGGGCTTACATTAGCACAGTTTATGTTAACATGAGAGCAGTGATAGCCCTGTTCCACATTGATGGTAAGACAGAATTTATCTTTCAGACTTTGAAAGTTTAGGTGTATTACTCCCATGTAATTGTTTACTTCCATTGTGATGATGTCAGAGTTGACAAGGAAGAAAGAGAAAAGAAGTGCTGGAGTTAAATGAAAATGAATAATTTGTCATTTTGATTCTAACACAGTGTACAGTAGTACTGGTTTTGAAGCCAAACCTAGTTAGGAGTCATGTCACAGTAGGTTGACTTCAGTTGTGGTGAACCTGCGGTACACATCGTTCTTTTACGACAAAAGATGTTGACATGAGTTGTTTTTTTCTGAAACCTAAAGATTCAGGTTTAATTGCGGTTTTTGTTTTTTTTCACTTCACAAAAACAAATGGGTTTGGGTTGCAGTTTGGGCACCCCTAAATGTTCCCCATCACTGACTTAACTGGTTGTAGAGGTTGGTTATTCCTTACCAGAAAGACGTGGGACCCAGAAGCATTTAGAATTTTTGATTGTGTCAATTTTATGGTGTGCTCTCTTTGGAAGAAAACTCAAAACAAATGTGAAAGTTACGTTTTGTGTATGCATTGTGCAAATAGCCTGAAATAATTTTATATAGCGTTTGTATTGCATCTTGTGAGATGCCCCGTGTGGAGTTTTCCACTTGTTGGATCATGTTGACAGAATGTTGTGGATTTTGGAGTGTTTCGGATTTCCAGATTAGGGACGCTCAACCTGTTTGTGTGCTTGGCGTTTGCATTTCCTTTTCGTCTTTACAGCTGTTTCCTTAGTAGTATAAATGAGGCTGGACTTTTTGTTTTTATTTTTTATGTTTTTCAAGTTCAAATCTAGGGCCTCAAGCATGCTAGGCAAGCACTCTACCACTAAGTTATACTCCCAGTCCTTTTTAAATTGTATTTTGAGCCAGAGTCTGGCTCATTTAGGCAGGTTGACTTCAAATTTGTGATCTTCCTGTGTCAGTCTCCTGTGTAACTGGGATTGTAAACATTCACCACAGTGTCTGGCTAAGATTGTGTTTTTACTCTGTTATCACTTTGTGTGTGTGTGTGTGTGTTTCTTTTTATCGGTACCAGGGATTGTTACCACTTTCTGTTCACATTGGAATCTCATTTGAGCCATTACTCTTAATTTGCTAACAGTTAGTTTGGGGTGTCTGTATTACACAATGTAAATAGGTTTAATCTGTCAGAAGAATGTCATTTTACCATCTTCTTCAGTAGGGGTTTTTTTTTTTGGAATGGGGATCTAACTCAGCGACCTTTCTCTCGCCAGGCAAGCACTTGTGCCGCTGAGCTGAATCTCCAGCCCTCTCAGTAGCAGGTTTTTATTGTAGGGCTGTACCATATTAATTCCGACCAACTAGGGTAATTGACTCTAAAGGCAACTAATTTGATGCTACAGCCCTTCAAAATTTTTAATACTTAGTTTTAAAATGAAATTTTCCAGCATTATTTTGAGTTGTATAGAATGAGTTAGGTGCTACCTTCCTTTCTGAGTTTAAGTGTATAACTCCAAATTGATAAAAACCAGTTTCAGTTCTGTAAGAGTCATAAAACCAAGTTTCTGTAAATGGGAGAGAATACCTAGATTAAGGAAAAGTGTAGGTGACATGGATGTCAGAAGGATGAGGGAGGAAGAATGGGTATTGTGTTTAAACTAGAAAATTTGCTCTTTCCCTGTCTACTGAAGGCTTCCCTCGGTGGGTGTTTGAAAACCAGAAAGAAACTTGTTGTTCAAAGAACAGAGATGGTCATTTCTTAATAGAAATAGTCATATGCAATTGGGTTCTGGGTGTTTTTTTTTTTTTTTTTTTTTTCTTTAAAGGCAGAATGTTGGTGTGTAACTCAGGGTCACTCATACCTCACTATGTAGCTTGAAGATTACAGGTGTGCACTTCCAGATCGCCTTGTGGGGGCAGGAGGAGGGGCTAGGGACTGAGTCCCGAGCCTTGGACATGCTAGGCAAGCAGGGATACCACTGAGCTATCCCTCCAGCCTAACGCTTTTAATTACTTTAATACAGTGAAGCTTCTTAGAAATAAGATACCAATCCATTTGATATTTTTGTTTTGTATGAGATCAAAGGTATCAAATTAGCACTTATTTCTTTGTCCTTTTTCGCTCTCTAAACGGTAGAACTTGGTAAGAAGGCAATCAATGACTCAGTTAAATGTGATGTTTTGTGTTTTTTGTTCTTAGCATGTATTTGTTAGAAGGGCGGGTAGTGTTCTAACATGGATCCAGTAGTAGTAAGTCATCAGATAATTTTTTTTGGTGGTACCAGGGATGGAACTCATGACTTCACACTTGCCAGGCAGGTGTTTTTGGCCACTGAGCTTAAATCGTTGGCCCCAGACAATTTCAAAATAATTTTTTGCAAAGCCATGCATGTGCAGGGAAATCACTTAGCTTCTGTAAGGTGTATGTATTGAGATGATAAAATGAGTCGTGTACAATAGTTCAGACTATAATCCCAGCTGTTTGGAATTATAAACAAGTTTCAGGTCAGCCTGGGCAAGTGAGACTTTGAAAGATAAATTAAGAAAGATTGGAGATGAAGCTCTGAGGAGTGCTTGAATGAGGATTTGAGTTCAGTCTTCGGCACCGCCAAAAAAAAGTTCTTAAATTTGTTTTAGAATGACTATATTCAGTATTTCATGTACTGTATGAAAATTGTAAGAATTTGCTATTTGTATGATTTTTGGTCGAGAATATCTAAAAATCTACAGGTTAGAGTAATAATACAGAAATCACTTGACATTAACAGTAACAGACATCTTGCCCAGATGTGTAGTAACTGTATTTTGGTGGTTATTTTCAACTATATGTAGAACACAGCCTATGGACTAGGCTGGGTTTTATGTTTTTCTTTTAATTTGAACAGACCAGTTGGGCAGAGTATATACTAATCTTGCTCCATTTCAGTGTAGTGGCCGTGTCATGTCATTAACACATAGTGGAAGGCACATGGGTCATCTGCTTTGAGTTTCTGAAATAAGGTAATGGGAATAGGTAATAAATTTCCTTAGTAGTTTTCCTGTTTCTTGTTTTTGTTTTTTTGATGTTTCTGAGACAGGATCTGGCTTTGCAGTTCAAGCTGGCCTTCAATTCACTTTGTAGCCCAGGTTGGTCTTGAACTCGCCATGATCCTGCTACCTCAGTCTCCCTGGTACTAGGATTACAGGTGTGCCCCACCATACCCAGCTAATAGTTTTTTCCTTGCATTTTTATGGAATGGAATTTATAAAAATTTATAAAAATATGTATGAACTTTAACATATTACTGATAGCTTTAGCAATGTACTTCAATATTTTTCATATAAAGTATATAGTACATAATGGTTTCTTCACAGTAAATGGTGAATTTTCTTTGAATTGTCCTTGCACTGTACAGTCTGTACAGTATGCAGGTGGGGTTAGGAGTACTGTATAAGCATTTTTTTTTACATTTAGGAAGTAGGGTTTTCTTATTCTGTGCAAAAACAAAACTAACAACAAAATAGACCCTCATCGGGATTAAATTTTGACTTTAGATTTCTTGAAGTCCTGCCAGTGGAGGTCACCAGCTTTGACCGCTGGTGAGAAATGTTTTGCTGTGAATTGTTGTGTTATAGACTAGTCTATGTTTAGTGCTTGTGACTTTCTTGGCACTACTTTTAAAAACTTAACATAGATGTGTGGAAACACCAAAGTAAAAGGACAGGAAAAAAATCCTGCTCTCATTTTATTTAAAAAGGGGAGGACAGTGGGAAGGAGGGTATGCAGGGAGTAGGTTTATGTGGATATGCTGAAATTTACCCTGGAAAGACCCCTAAGAGACCAGCGCTGGCGGCTGGGTTAGTCAGATCATTGTGTCACACGTGGGGAGACTTACTTTCATGTAGAATGTTTGAACTGTTTGGGTATGTCCCCTCTCTGCTCCGTGCGACGTGGATATGCATCTTTACTTTTGTGTTTCTCAGTTTTCTTTCTTTCCCTTTTGGAGACACTCTCACAGTGTACTTTAGGCTGGTCTTGAACTCCGCTTCCCCTGCCCCAGCCTCCCGAGTGCTCCATTACCTTGCCTGGCCAATTTTTACTTTTTATTAGTGTGTGCTTATAGTGGTACGTGGCAAGTACACCATGTGGAAAAAGTGATTGTGAACAAGTGAAGCAGCTAGTCAAGAATTTTTATTCTTTCAGCTTCAACAGTGAAAAGATGGGAAAGGTGTGTTAGTTTCTCTATGCTTTTAGTTATTAAAGAACTGAATCTTGAACATTTTTGGTATTGCTTAGTCTCAGATTTCTGCATTTAGTTTCAGATTTCTTGACAGAATTTGAATACTTACATAATTAAATAGTGTTGGTTCCTTTTTGATACTGGGTCTTCGGAAAAGTAAACTGGTGATTTTTGAGTCTTTTCTAAGCTTCATAATTAGAAGTAATTCAGTGAAAACCCTAAAAGGGGGATTTTGATTTCTTATTTTAAAGCTTTCCTAGGAGTTTTGGAATCAGGTGAAAATTGAGGTTCTCACAATTTAATAGCTTCTTTTAATAATCATGACAGTTTTCGGTAAAATGGGATTTGTTCAACTATGCATTTTGTTATCAAATGGATCCTACTATAACTTGTCAACTTTGTTATTGACTCCAGTCAGATTCCAATTCTATTTTTGGTTCAGTTGGTTCCACTTGCAATCTCATTGACTGTTTAGTTTACCACTAACGGGACATCCCTTCCAGTTGTGCTCATCATTTACAACTTCAGCTGCAGCAGCTGCAGAGAAAAGTGCCACCTGTTTTTGTGCGTTAGGTCTGCTGCCCTGTGAGTCAACACCTAGCCTTCCCTGAGGCAGTGACCCTCTCAGCAGTAACAGGATCTGTCTGATCTAGCAGGAAACTCACTGTAGGATGTTACTGTGCCGAAGAGCTGCAGCCAGATATATCTGGTTGAATCTTGTCACTTCCACTTACTGTGTGTATGACAGAATTTATATAATCGTTCCAGTTGGTTTCCACTTCTGAAAAATGGGAGTAAAAGTTAATTTCCTTCACTGAGCAGTGACTTGGGACTTGCATGTAAAGTGGCATGGGGAATACTCTGTAAATGCTAGCTGCTTCCGCTGCTGCTCGCTATAGTAGCAACAGCTCTAGAGAGGGGCGAAACTAATACCTCTTAAGGGTATTCTGTGAACTTGCTGTGGCTGCTGTGGCAGCTACGATTAGCATAGTTAGAATTTCCAATCAGAGGACTGGGCCTGAGTTTGCTAACTGAGCTCTCCTTACTCTAGAATGAGATTATGTACAATGAGTAGGCTTTGTTATTTGTCTGATACATATGTTAAGTAGTATATTGAATTTTGTCACACTTTGATAAGATGTCTAGTGAAATATGGTTGCTACTTTTCTTAAAAAAAGAATGTGTTCCTTTTCTCCAGTCCCTAACTCGCATACAGTTGATTTCGTGGTCCTGCTTGGGTCAGTCATTTCAAATTTGTAATTTAAATTTTTTTTTTAAAATGATAACATGAGATTTTAATAAAAATATGCATGACATAACAGAAAATGCATATTGCAAAAATAAAAGTAACTTTTTAAGAGTAGATACTTATTTAGCTCAGCGGCATAAGTGCCTACCTTGCAAGCAGGCAGTCATGAGTTCGATCTCTGGTACCCATAAAAATGAAAAAGACCAAAAAAAAAAAAAAAAGTGGATACTTTGGGGTGGAGACTGTAATTTGGTAGAGCCTTCCCCTAGCATGTGCAAGGCCCTACATTTAATCCCTGCCGCCCCCAAAAAGAGTTGACTTTAAATCCTGATATGTTCTCATGTGCTCTTCTATTTTTCATTAGAAACATGCTTTTATAAACCTGTACATTGATTTTATTTAAAAATAATGATTTTATTCAATGAATTAAAAAATATACTTAGAAGAGTACAGAGTTGTTTTTTGATACTAGGGATCGAACCTCGTGCCTGGCAGGTGCTTCTGCCACTGAGCTAAATCCCTAGCCCTTCCTTGCTTTGTTGTTTTGTTTGAGACAGTTTTACTGTGTAGTTCAGGCTGGCCCAAACTTGTGGCGATCCTCCTCCCCTCAGTCTCCCAAGTGGTAGGATTACAGGAATGGGGCAGTAGGCCCAGCTCTGTAATTCTTTTACAGGTTAGAGGCAGTATTAGCAATGAGAAACTTGTTGAAATACTGCATGACAGAACATACGTAAGTCACATTAATTGTTATGTGTTTGAGTAGTGTTATGAGACTACACTGTATTAGGATGCTGAAGTTCAGATGCTCAGTTTTATAAGGTGTATTTTATAATGGTTATTTTAATTGATGTTCAATGTAAAGTGTAAGACTGAGAGAAAATCCACATGCAGCTCTAGATTATGGACCTTGCGCTTTTCATAAAGGACAGTAATTAACAGTAATGAACATTAAACTAAGTATTTTATATCCTATTAAAATAAAAAGTTTGGATAAGTATTTTATTGTTTTAAGCATGTTATATAACATGTAGGCCGCATGACGCTGCACTGCTTGACAGTTGAGTCTCTGTGTGTGATGGTACTAAACTGACATTCTGATCTATGCCTGTGTCACCTGTTTCTGGCACAGATCTCTTCTTGATCAAGAATTATTTGTTAACTTGTATCTACTAATCAGGAGTCTTTGTCTTCACCCATCTTTATCCCTTGATAGAGTGTCTGGCACACTGTAGGTGTGCCATTCATGTTGAGTTGAATGCATGAAGCTAATTGTCCTGAGTTTCCTAGTACAGTAGAGCCTTTCCTTTCTGAAGGTGACTCATACATAAAAATAGAAAAGCAGACATCCACATTGAAACATGCATTGCCTCTTTGACTGGTTTATATGGTAGAAATTGTGAGGATCTGCTTTGATAAACTAGTTTTCTGCTCTGCAATTTTTGGCATGTGTACAATCTTGCAAACTTCATAGCTACAATAGGAGACACAAGAATTATTCTCGACTTCCGGGAGAACATGGCGGACAGATAACAGCAACTACCGGAGGCTCTCTGAAAAACTAGGCTCAGAAGCCAGGTATGGTGCGGACTAAAGAGACATAAGCAGGTGGAGTTATGCTCTGCTGACTCAGGAACGAACTCGGCTGAGAGAAACCAACTTGCAATGCAGTCCTAGTGCTAAAACAGGAACAGAAAAGTCTCGCTGCTGAGGCTGGACCCTGCGCCATTGGAAGCCGCGATTTGGGTTTCCCACCGCGCGGTGGCTGGCTGCCTCTACATCGGCTCGTCAAGGAGAGAGACGCGCGGAAACTCTGAGAACGGGAGTCTGAGAACGGAGTCGAAAACAGGACAGGCAGGGAGGCGTGCACTGACTTGTGGCGAGGTGAGTGAGAGAAACTGACACTCCACTACAGTTTGACTCCAGCGGACTTTCAGGGCCCGAGCAGTCCTGCGGGAGCAGGGCGCAGTGGTGACTCCAGCGACACATTCCCCTCTCGGGCGGGATTGGTGAAAAGTGCCTGGCCTGCGTGACGCTGCCGGCGGACCCCGTAGGCTGGCCCAACCCAGATCCCAGAGCCTGACGGACGCCGGGAGGGGCGGGCCCCGCGTAGGCTGCCTGGTGCGCAGTGGTGAGTGGGAACACCTAACCGGCGCAATTCGATCAGACTGTGGCTGACAGGGAGAGAAGCTGGGCCTCTCATATAAGCTTGCATATATAAGGAACAGAGAATATGGGAAGAGGCAGCAACAAGAAAGGCTCCTCGGCCCCCAATTCTGAGAAACAGGCAATAGCGGACACCGCACCAATACACATAAAGCACCATATAGAGAGCCTCATAGACCAATTCAGGAATGAAGTTATCAACGACCTGAAGCTAGAAGTATGCAAAATAGTTAGAGAAATGCTAAGCCCCACCCAAGAAAAAACAGATGGTGGAATGGAAGAACAGAAAAAGAGGGGAGAATTGTTTGATGGAGAAAACAGGGAAAGCATAGAATACGTGAAGCAGGTTCAAAGGGACTACCAAGATACTAAGAAGTCTATCGAAGACTGGCATAACAGCTTGAAAGAAACTAAGGACAGACTATCTGAACTGGAGGGCAGAATTGTAATATGGGAGAATGAAATGAAAAACTTCTTAAAAATAACAAAGAAACAAACAGCAATAATACAAAGACAAGAAGATGATAAGAGGATCCATAACTTAAGGATTAAGAACATAGAAGAAGTAGGGACACAAACAAACAAATGAACTACAAAAGCTACTCACAGAAATAATCCAGGAGAATTTTCCTAATTTAGCAAAAGGTAAAGATACTCAGATGTATGAGGCATACAGGACCCCAGCTACCTACAACCCAAACAGAGCCACACCCAGGCATATAATAATAAAAATTCCAGAAATTCAATACAAGAACAGAATATTAAAAGCTGTCAGAGACAAGAAACAGACCACTTACAAGGGAGCACCCATCAGAATTACAGCAGATTTCTCTGCACAAACCATCAAATCACGAAGAGCGTGGGGGGAAATAATTCAAGCTTTGAAAGATAATAATCTCCAGCCAAGATTGAGATATCCTGCACAACTGTCCCTGGAAATTGATGGAAAAACAAGGTGCTTCCAGGATAAAGAGGAACTGGGGGAATTTGCAACCACCAATTCAACCCTACAGAGAGTATTGCAGGATATTCTAAAAAAAGAAAAATACAAAGAATCCAGAAATAGTGGAGGCCACAACTAATGGAGCAGAGAACAAAGTGAAGAAGACAAACTGACAGCAACTGACAGAATAAGAGCTCAACAGAAATGAGACAGAGAAGATTGGATGATAGGAAAAGCTATTTTGGAGAAAATGACATCTTAATAGGTAATACTGATTTAGTATCATCTTGTTTTGAAGTCTCATCTAGCTTTTGTCCTTCTGTCTCCAATGGTCTAAATAGGTTGTATCTTACTGCATTTTATTATGTACGATAGTATAAGCAAAAACCTTTTAAAGACAAGGAGATTATACAGAAACCATTATTCATTTTCTGTTAGTCGATTCTAAATACTCTGTAATGCTGTCATTCTCTTAAATGGTTTTACATTGTTTTGATATACTTAATGCTACAGTATACGAAGTTGTACTCAAGGATTTCAAGGAAAGAGACAATATGGTAACTACTTTTAGGTCAGGATTATCTGGTGGTGAAACACTATTCTGCTTAAATGGTTATGTTTTGATCTGTGCTGTTTCGTTGTTATGCCCTCTTTTATCTCAATCTCCACTCCATTATTTACTTTTTTAATACTTTTTAAAAAATTTTTATCCTTTTAATTAAAGGAAAAAAATAGCAGGATATATTATAGTAACCCACTTTGACTTTCCATTACCTCGATTTAAAGCCCTGTATTACTCTCACCATCTGGTTTTTAACTGATGTTCCCCTATTCTGTTTTGCTGGATAGTATCAGGTTCGAAAATTTAGGCATCAGCTGTGAAGATAATGAGATTCATTATAACGCCCATTCTCGTTGACTTTTCTCTACTTTTGAAGACCTACAATGTCTCCAATGGTTTGGTTTTGTCGGTTTTGTTCTTTACTGTTTTGTTCAATTGTATTAAAACTAATGGTATAGGCAATTCTATTAGAGATAGCGGGAGGCATTATGGTAACCATTATTGATCACCTTGTATTATGTTTTCACATTATCTATTATGTCCACCCTTTTGCCTTGACCGATTCTGTTCTGTTATGTCACATTTGGTTTTACTCTCTTCCAAAAAAGTAATAAGAACCGTGAGAGCAATGAAACCCAAAATGTGTAATAGTCATTGTACAAAAGAGAGGAAAAGAAAGTGCTCTAAACTATATAACTGCATGTATATTTAAGTGTATAAGATAGAATATGATATCACAGAGTTTTATTGGATCATTGAACAGAACTGTTTGCAGTATCATTGATGGAATGTCCACTTTACAAGCTTTAATTTTGTGACTTGAACAATTATTTCTAAGATGACAATATGTAATCCATTAACTAGTGATTTCCTACTGTTCATTTTTTTTCTGCAAATCTGTATAACTTGTACCCTTTCTCTGCTTTTTTTTTTCTTTTCTCCTTAAATAAAATTAATAAAAAAAAAAAAAAAAAGAATTATTCTCAAAATCTGCATAGAAGAAACAAAGTGTTACCTGAACATTAACAGTTGGGTCTGAATTGGGATATTGTTTGAATTTTGTCCACTTGTTTCCTGTACTCTTGTATATACTCTTTGGAATTTATTCCACCTTGCTCTTTTTCCCCTTCCCCACTTTAAAGCAATTTAAAGCTTGACCTGATATGATCTGCTTATGTTCAGTGGCTGTAATTCTGGGTTTTTGGATCACAGTATGAATTTTTAGTCCACACACCTATTGATCCCTTTCTCACAGGTTTCAAGTATCTGTTCACTCTATATTTTTTGTTGTGTTAAACCAAACTTTGGTTCATAAGTGATTCTGTGGCTCAGATTGGCTCTTAGTTCTAAGTTGTTCTTTTCCTGATCTGCTACCCAGTCTATCATGGAAATAACTTGTACTTTCTGTGTTTCTACTTTTAAATGTAGAATGCAGTAGCATTAGATTTTCATTTGATAATGTTGAATAGCAACAAGAACAGAATTGGAGAGGCTGGGGGTTTCGCTCAGTGGCTCAAGTGCCTGCCTGGCAAGCATAAGGTCACAAGTTCAATCCCTAGTACTGGCCCCCGCCCCCCAGTGCCCTCAGTTGGAATTGGAGTGGGTGCTTGTGATACCAAGTTGTCATGGTGAGCTGGGGAACACTCTTTCTTGTTAATGATGAAAATATGCAAGAGAATTGAGACATGCGGTGTTTAGGTAAAGGGTGTTGGATTAAGAGGTATGGGTTGATTTGATTGCATTATCATTTGGAGCCTTCCCAGATTCCCTGTGTGAGAAGGGAGATAGTTGAGCTGCTCAATGGAAACTAGAATTTTTGGCTTAAAACTGAACTAGTAAGGATTACTACTCTATTTTGTACTATATTAAAAGACTACTTAAAAATGAGTTTTGTTTTTTTCTACCTTTTATTGATAGTCTCCCCCCCAATCCATTTATTTCATTTCAAAGAAAAAAAAAAAAACCCAAAATTTCAAAACACATCATGGGGCAATCATGGTACATACATTGGGCATTGTCATTCCCAAACTGTTCATGCAGAACACAAAATATCTTCATTCAATTGTCTGAACAATACCAGCATAAATATTTCTCTTTAGTGGACTTCTCAGTAGTGTAACTATGTTATTTTTTAAATATACATGTATATATACATATGCATATGATGTTTCTTTCAGCTTCTCACACTAGTGAGACAATCCTATATTTACACATATGTGTCATATTTCACTTAAGAGTGTGGGCTTAAGTTGTATCCATTATAAATGAGTTTTAAAAATCCATCAGTAAATTTACCTTTTTTTTTTTTGTACCAGGGATTGAACTCACAAGCTTGTGCTTGCCAGGTAGATGCTGTGCCACTGAGCTATATCCCCGGCAATTCATCCGTGAATTTAAAATCATCAAGGATACTACATCTAAGAGATTAGCGTTTCAACTTTCCTCTGAATGTTAAGGCATACCAAGTGTTTCAAAATGGGAATATGTTCATCTTACAGGCCTTTCCTGCTCTTATCTTTTATTTACTTATAGGATGAGGTAGATAACTGTGTGTGTGTGAGTGTGTGTGTGTGTGAGTGTGTGTGTGTGTGTGTGTGTGTGTGCGCGCGCATGTGGTGTCTGTAGGCACATTACTGCCATTGCTTTCCTGCCTCCTGTTTGTACCTGTTTTGGTCACACACTTTTAAGAATCCGGTTGCTTTGTTTCTTCTAGCCTGCATGCCCGCATTTTCTTCCAGGTGACTCTCAGCTGTTTTACTGGTGGATACCTTGGTTGGTTGGTTCCTTTGGTCTGGCAAAACAGCAATCCAAGTGAACTTTGTAGAAGTGAGAACTGGTAGTGACAGGAAAAGTGGCTTATAAAAACTGTAATAGCATACTAATGATCTTTTGAAAAATATGATGAATTAACATGGTATAAATTAAAGGCTGTGGTTTGAAATCTTTTCAAGAATAGATCTCACTGTGAATAGTCTGGAAAAAATCTGGTTAGTAATAAACTCTGCGTCTTTTGAATACATTTTATTTGCCTCTGGAGTTTGAGGTAAGTTTCAGTCCTCTTAGTTACAAAAAGTCAAACTAAATAAAAAGATTTAATTAGAATGGAAGAGATAATGTCAGTTAAAGGGAATTCCTACTTGGTTATGCTCCAACCAGTATGTGTCTGTGTCCTGAGTGGGCTTTTATTTGGTGATAAGTAGGGGGGTTTATGTCAGTCTAACAAGGAAGTTGCTCTGGTTCTTACAATGTTTACCCCAGCATATTCACATTTTTGCACCGAGTAAAAAGAGCTGAGCTCAATGTTCATTAAGCGCTGACCACAACAAGTCGTAAGGGTCACCTAAGTTCTTCCTTTTGACCTAGTTTGGCCATGTTTTCAGTATTGAAAGTTACTAATCACAGCTCTCCCTAATCTTTTTGCCTGAGTTAATTGTGAAGCCTTAAGTATTCTTTAATCAGTTGCCCAATGTGGTGGCTCACAGCTATAATCCCAACCCTCTTGGGAGGCAGAGACAGGAGGATCCTTGTTGAGTTCGAGACCAGCCTGGGCTACAAAGTGAACTCAAGGCCTGCCCGAATTGCATAGAGAGACTCTGTCTCAAAAAGACAAAAAAAAAAAAAAAGTATTCTTCAATCCTCTTATTTTATGTCTCCCTTGCACCTTATTTCCTCATAATGCGTTGTTACTTTTTTAAATTTTTTTTATTTTTTATTTTTTTATTGCATTGTTACTTTTAATGTGACTGCATGAAGTAAAATTGCCACAAATGCATTTATGTCTTATAAAATGTGTACCAGAAATATTTATGTGTATTTTGTCTAGCACAAAAAAGTGCTTAGGAAGTGTCAGTGTACTTTTCTTTCCTCTTCATCAAAAAGGGTTCCATCATACTAAGTGTGAAATTCGAAGGTCCTTCCTTAGCCTAGGATCCCTCTTTCACGCTGCCCTTCCTTCCCCTGCCATGTGACCTGTCCCGGTCTCCTCAGAAGCCTCACTGAACATTTTCACAGTACCTTGCCCTGGCTCGTGTTCTCGCCACACCTGCCGAGCACGCTGGGTCCCGGCTCCTCATTGTAATTGCTTTGTTCTTGGCTTACTCTGTGCTGAGATTGTTGTGTGGGTTAGGCTTTTTTGTTGAGATGTCAGTTTCAGTACTACCACCTTAGAGTTCCATTGAAGTAGCTTCCAGCCCCCAGCCATTTCAATCACAAGAGCCTCTTCCCCCGGTAGTATTTCTCTTTTCCTTTATATTTGTGCTTTGTTCTTTTGGGGGGAGGGGAAGACTGGGTTCAGCCTGGCCTTGAACTTGCAGCTGACATCCTTGTGTCAGCCTCCCTTTACAGCCTCCCTGTCACCCTCTCTTTAAAACAGCTATGATCTTTGGGGTTTTTGTTTGTTTGTTTTGCTTTGCTTTTTTTTATTTTGTCTTTTTTCTTCTCTGCAGAATTTAAACTTTACGAGAACAAGAATAATCTGTCTTGTTATCTCCAGTGCATAGAACAAGACCTGAGAGGTGCTTACTATTTGAATGAATTAATATCTTAGGAATTTTTTTTGTAATTAACAGAAAGCCTTATTAAGTTGGGTCATCCTTTCAGTAGAATATGGGAAATAATTTATTAAAAGGTTAGCATGTAGAGGAGGGTTAGAAGAGATTTTAGTAAAGCTTAGTGACATGTGAGTGTTTTCTGCTTTTCTTCAAAGAATGTGCTTACAAATGATATTTTAATCAGTCTGGGAAAAACAGGTAATGGAATAATTGATAAACCCAATCTTAAAATGTGATTTGTGCTAATCATAAGTGTTAGACTTTCAGAAGTTAACATTTTGTTTTTCTTCAATTGAAGGTACATATTCCATCATTGAAGTAACATGACAAGAGGTAGATACCACCACACATACCATTTATGTTTAAGGTGGAGGTTCAAAAGATTTTGTTGTTTGTTTTTAGCTGTGTTTACCTTGATGGTTATTTCCATTAATGGTACTGAATTGATTTTTGGCTTATTTTTTAAATTTTTTGTCTTTTTGTTTTTTATCAGTACCAGGGATCGAACTCATGACCACACACTTGCCAGGCAGGCACTTATGCCGCTGAGCTAAATCCCCAGCCCCAATTTTTGGTTTGTTTAAGAACAGGCAATCATTGGCTGCATGTGGGCATATGGAATACAGACATGGGTTGAATAACTCAATAATGGGAGGAGCATTAAGTCAGCTGGACTTCACTTACAGTCAGCATCAGACCTATTTGAATGCTACCAGGAATCTATCAGCAGTTCTGCTATTTTAATAGTTTGATTTCATTTTTTCCTAGTAGATTGACTTTCTTTGTATGGTAGAAACATTACTTGACAATGCCTGAATTTTTGTTTTCCCCTTTGTAGTGACTACTTATTTATTTCATTTGGAAAAAATTCTCAAAGGACTTTGCCCCACTTGATTTGAGAAGATGCCTACCGTAGCCATAGAAAAATTGGTTGCTTCCAAGTATTTGGAGGGAGTGGGAAGGGCAGTGGGCACGAGAACTGCTAGGGAGACATACTTCTTCCTCCACTGGAATATGTGTCCTTGTATAGTTAGGAAGGTGGGGCCTTTAAACATGGCAAATACAACTTAAGTTTTTCTGTCACCTGAAAGTGACACATGTTTTGATTTATGGTTCCATGTCTTATCTTTTTTTTTTTTTTTTTTATTGGTACTGGGGATCGAACTCATGACCACGTGCTTGCAAGGCAGGGCGCTTATGCCGCTGAGCTAAATCCCCAGCCCCTCCATGTCTTTTCTGAAAGAGAGAACTTATTCCAAGGACATGGAGAGAAGTCCATGACCGTGCCATCTACCTGAACATGGGTTATGGGATATACATACAACCTCTGACGGGGGCTGGGGGTGGGGTGGGGTGGCGCTCAGCGTGGGCATTGCTTACGCTTGAGGAACGGATTGGAATTTTCTTCACACACAAACAGGAAGGGGAGTTACAGGTAAGGCTGAGGAAGAACCTGAAGTGGTAGGTGTTGCCACATTGGCTTTGCGCCACGTTAGACCACCCCTATAACCCTGCAGTAATGTGTACTAGGGCAAGAACCTTCCATTTGCAAGTAAAGAAACCATTTTTAAAAGAAAGGATCTCATGTCATAATTTTATATACTCTGTCTGTGACCAGCAGGGGAGTTCAGATGAATTGTCTTCTTAAAATGAAACACAGTAAAAAATACATTGCTGCATATTTTGATTTTTCTTTTATTGTTTGTGGTTTTGGTTTTGTGAGGCAGACAGGTTAGGCTCTCAGTCTGGCCTCCTGTCACCTAGGCTGGCCTCTTGGCTCAGCTTCCTGCGTGTTGTGATCATGTGTGTGCTACCTCACCTCCCTGTTTTGGTTTTGTTTGTAGTATTACTTCTAATTTAATAGTTTAGTGAAGCTGATGTTTGAAGATGCTTGGATAATTGTCAGCTGCTCCTTGTACTTTTAATCTTTGAGGAAGATAACCATCTTTATCCTAACCAGACATTGAAATAATTTTAATGTTTGACAAAATTAAATTAAAGATACTTTACTAGCTCACCAAAATAATAAAATAAGTAGCCATGTAGAAGAAGTCTTTTGTGCTCTGCTAGGTATTTTGAAGATTATTTGCTTCATCTGTAACACAATGGACTGGGTCTCTGGGGTACCTTTTGGTTCTGGTGCACACTGACGTGTGATTACCTGTATAATTTAATTGTCTTGAGCCAAGTAACAAGGAAAAGTAGAGTGATAATGTCTGCTTGTATGGATTTTTCTTAAAATAATTCCATTTTTCAGACATCTTAATTAAAATTGGCTTCAAAGAAAACGTGTTTTAGATATTTTAAGAAGAAACTTGTATTCATTAATATGTGTTCAGGTACATTAGTTACATCCCATTACATTGTAAAAGGAATTAAAATAATTACCATAATTCTGAATACTTTTTCTATTTAATACTCTGATTTTCCTGGAATGATTTCAGAAAGTAAGAACAAGTTTTGTCAATAGTTGAAGTTTTTGTTTGCTGTCAGTGCTGGTTTTTGAGGTAGTCTGCTTTTGTAGTTCAGGCCAGCCTTGGACTCAGGCAGTCCTTGTTCCTCAGGGCTGGGATTGTGAATGTGGGCCACCTTGCCCCGGAGCAGTTAAGATTTTATCTTGCTCTGTGTCCTACACATTTTAGAAATTGTGTACTAAAAGTGTATTTGTTGAATACTTTGAGGAAATGTTCACATTTATAACTTTACTAGAGTTTCAAGAGTATCTGCATATGTTAAAGTAATTTAAACTAAAAATTAGATTCATGAGTTTTAACGGGGAAAGGATAACAAGACATAGAGTCCTCAGACTGTCTCTTCTGATATATTGGTTTGTGGATAGCATGAGGTTTGTAAGTTAGAAACAGACCAGAATTAGGAAAGGTAAGGTGGAACTTTGCTATGCTGAGGTTAGACATTTATTTGACAGGCGAACTAGTGAAGGATTTCAAGCAAAACATGAATGTTTCAGCTGTAAATGCAGTGCGTGTAAAGAATGCGAAAAGGGTCTGTGAGGGAAGAATGCTTTAACTCTGTGCAGGAAAAAGTTGAGCTGGTAGGTATGAATGGTGTCACCTATTTCTGGCAATATTGGAAAATGGTCATCTTTTGCTAAAAAATGGTTGGAAATTAGAGAATGATGTTGAAAAGCACTAAGCATCTCCGCTTTTTTCTGTCTGATTTTCATCTCCCTGGCTTGCTACTGATCCTCCATTTAGGGAAGCAGAATGTGCAGATTGGGAGTTTATGGGGATGGAGAATTGATTCGCTATCTGAATAGCTAATTAACCGAAGCAAAAGCCAGCGACTGAGGAATGGGAAATTGCTGTTTGAGAGTAAAGAATCAATCTCCTTTACTTTAACCGAGAGACAATTAAATTAGATGCATATTTGAAAATACACACAAGAAAAATTGGTGTAGTGCTAAGATTCTAGTGGATTTTTTTTATTAAAGTTGAGTTTAATGACTTTTCTATGTGTTAGATTTTTTGGGCACTGTTGAGACAGAGAGACACAGAGGCCTTTGTTGAGGCACGTACAAGACTCCTCAGAAAGGGGAGCTAGGAAATGGTTTTTATGGAGTTGGACTAGGAGTGGAATGCTTGGGTGATTGTGGAGTCTTGGGATTGGAGAGGGCTCAGTGCACACGCTAAAATGGAGCAGGAGGGGTTCTGTTTGTTTGTTTGTTTCTGTTTTTAATGGAACTAGAACCTCACAGAAGTTACTTTTGGAGACATAAATTGTTTCTCAGGGCTGGTGCCCAGCCAAGTTCCAGGCTTCAAAATCTCATCACTATGTATTTTTCAAAACTTTATGAAGGTTTTTACATTAATATAAAAGTTACCATAATCTGTTTGATGACTTAGTCAACCTGTGATGTATAATTATATAAAATGATTACTTTTGCATTTATATACTTGTGAAATAATTTATATTTTTTATTTTAAAGAATAAAAGCAAAACAACAAAGCAGAGCAGAGTAAAACAATGCAAATAACAGGATTTTAGAAGAAGACAGAAAGTAAACAGTGGCTGTGTCTCTTGTTTTCTTCGAACACTCATGAAATAATTTAATTAATTTTTTTTGAAGCAAAGGTCTCATTATGTATTCCATACTGGTCTTGAATCACTTTATTCCACAGGCTGCCCATGATGGCCTAATTTGCTTTGAACTCACAGTAATCCTGCCATCTCAGCTTCCCAAGTACAGGGATTGTTGGAATTTGCAGGCCTGCGCCACCATGCCCGGTATTGTGAAAGAATTTTAGACGTGGAGAAAGAGGGCTTGCAAAGGTAATGCTAAGTTTACCTGTCCCTGGAGCTACCCTAACCTGTCAAGCTAGATTAAAACATTATGTAAGGGTACTTGTATTTAGTAAACTACACTGGATCTTCTCCGTTTACCTTTCCAGTTTCTTTTTTTCTTTTTCCTTTTTATCGGTACCGGGGATCAAACTCACGACTGCCTGCTCACAAGGCAGGTGCTTATGCCGCTGAGCTAAATCCCCAGCCCCTTTCTTTTTTTCTTTCGCTTTCCCAGTACAGGATCCTAATGTTCCATTCAGTTGCTTTTTTAGTCTCCTCTGATCTACAGTAATTCTTGCTTTTCCTGATTTTTATAACCTTATCAGTAATTTATTATTGAATCTTGTCTGGAGCAAGGGTTATTGTGTTTTTATTTTTTATATTTATTTTTTGACATCCTGGGAATTGAATCCAGGACCTTCACACTGAGCTACGTAGCACTTTATTTTTTAAAAAATTTTTATGTATGTATGTATATATGTATGTAT
Source organism: Cavia porcellus (assembly GCF_034190915.1). NCBI lineage: Eukaryota > Metazoa > Chordata > Mammalia > Rodentia > Caviidae > Cavia > Cavia porcellus. The sequence continues at coordinate 9,586,756 of NW_026947500.1, read as the reverse complement.
TTATTTATTTTGAGCCAGTGTCTCGGTAAGTTTCTAGGTTCAAAGTTTCATTTCTCCTGCCTCAGCCTACCAAAGTCCTGGAACTACAACTGGGAGCCACTATTCCAGGGTTGTGATTTATTTTCAATTTTGTGATGCTTATGATCTCCAACCCAGGCCTTGGGCCTAAGAGCGAGAGTCTGTCTACCACTGAGCTATAACCCAACCCAATTATTGTTTCCCACTGGGTATTTTCTTGTTCCTTTGTTTTGCTTGGAGCTCACATTTTCCCAGGTTCATTCTTTTCTGTTTGCTGTGTTTTGTTTTGGTTTGCTGGGGGTAGACTCTGGGGTCTTGCATGTTCTGGGTAAGTAAGCACTCTACCACTGAACTACATCTCCAGACCCTCTCCTCCTTATGTTTTTGTTTTCAAACGGATTCCCTTGTCGGTATGGACCTGGAGTATTTATTTTGTTCTCTGGGTTATAATGTAATATTATCACTACTTAACTTTGTTGTTCTACCTTATCTACCTTATCCTAGCTTTGGCCACTGAAAACTCAGATTCTCTTTCAACATGCTGTGTTTTGTGATTTTTTTTTTTAAGGGAGCTTTCTTTCCGACCCAGGTTGTTGAAGATTTATCATATAGTTTTATCTTGCCCAACCCTAGATTCAGTCTTTTCCCAAAAAGTCTTTTTATTGACATTACAGAAAACTTTTATTCTGTATCAGGAAATAATATTTTTGTATAGATTTTTACGAGGTCTTTATTGGTTTTGTGAGACTACAATAGCTCTAATTAGTTAATTGATTACTTATTACTTATATAATGGTGCTGAGGATCAAATCCAGAGCCTTGCACGTGCATGCTAATAAGCAAGTGCTCTGTTTCTCAGCTGTATCCCCAGTCCTACAACATCTTATTTAGGCTTCTAAAGGAGTTATTCATTCAACTTTTAAACTTCTAAAAGGTACTTGTTCTGAGTTAGCATTGTTAGACACTAGAAATTTAGGGGCAGAAAGGAAATGACCATTGATGAGGACTTTAAAATTTCAGTATGAGAAAGGTCTTTTTTTGTGTTTTTATCCCATTTCTCAATTACATTTTATCTAGTCTCTGTTATGTACTAGGCAGTGTGCACCAAGTCAGCAGAAGGTATAGTAGGGAAGAGCTGGATAGCACAGCAGGGGTGGCTGACGGAGCCCATGGGAGGGGTTACTTAACTGTTTTTCCAGATCAGAAGCAAATCTTGTGGGATTGAATGGGGAGGTGGTGGGTAAGGGTAGAAGAAAGGATATTCCAAGAAGTAGTGGAGGAATAGGAAGACATAATGGCAGTATCCAAATCAGGAGAGTCCTTTGGCTAGGCCAGGGCATTGGAACGTTGGGAGACCCTTTGGAAGAATTTGAATAGGGAAATAATATAAACCAAGCGTCCTGGCAGCACCCTGGTTGATACATTGGATCAAGAGGCTGTTGTCATGACAGTGGTAAGGAATGAAGGTTTAACCAAGAACCATGACAGTGGTTCTTAGGTTTTAGTGTGGATTGAAAGCACCCAAGAGGCTTGTTAAAATAGATGCTTGGTGGGTCATGGTGGCACAAACATGACTGTAATCCTAACCATGCAGGAGACTAAGGTAGTTACAAACTTTAGACCAGCTTAGGCAATTTAATGAGATCCTGGCTCAAAATAAAGGCTTTTGGGTATATAGCTCAGTGAGTGGTAAGATAGTGGCCTGTTCAATTTCTGGTACCATGAGCGAAAACCCAAAACCAGCTCATTCAGCCTCCTACCCCTCCAGTTTCTGAGAATTTGTGTTTCCAGTAAATTCAGGTGGTGCTCATACTGGTACTGCTGGTTTGGGGACTATACTCTTGAAGACATTGGAGAGAAGTGAATTAGGTGGAGGGATTTATATAACTGGTCAGTGGTGATGGATTTCTCTTGATCTCCAATTTTTTTTTTTCTTAAATGTACCTGTGCTTATTGGTCTTAGTCTCATATAAAGGCTTTAGAACTGCTGGTTTTTGTTTGTTTGCTTTTTTAGACTAGAGAAGAAAGAATGGGTATTAGTTTTTGGAAATACTCACTTGGATACGTGTACAGTTTTGTGTATTAGCAGTGCAAAATTTATACCATGACTTACTGAAAGCTTTTTCATTTCTCTATTGTGCTCCAGTTATATGGTTTTACAGTGACTTTACCTAGTATACATGTGTACATGTGGTACATAATTTCTAAATTGTTTAAACATTCTTAATTATTTCGAATAGTTAATTCATGATGTTTGTTTTGTTTTATTTTGAGACAGGGTCTCAGGACTCATGTATTCCAGGCTGGCCTAAAACTCATGGTGATGCTCTTTTGTCAGCTTCCCAACTGCAGGTATTCTAGACATGCTCCACCAAGTGCAGCTATAACATTCATTTTACTCGTTACATCTCTTTAATGTTTTCTGGAACCCTTGATATAGTGACTGAAATGTGAATTTGATTTTTTGTCTCTGTATCTGAACAAAATGAAGTATAGTACTTTCTGTTTCTTGAGGTACCATACATTGACCCAAGTCCTTTGCTCTGAGGTGCTTCCCCAGAGCTCCCCTTTATTTTTGCTTTTGACACAGGGTTTTGCTGAGTGGCCTAGCCTGGGCTCACATTTGGAATCCTCTTGTTCCGGTCTCTCAGAGTGCTGGACTTACAGGTGTGCACCACCAGAAGTAATATTTTTATAGAGTACAAATAATTATGAAATTTGAAGTTATAGCTGTGTATAGGTGGTTGTAATTGCTGCTATTTCTTTAGACTAATGACTACATGTGGTATAGTTTTTAGACTTTAAAGATTTTGAAGAAATTTTTGAAGTTTAGTTTCTACAAACATGAAGTATTGGGTATTGATTAATGAATAGTTTTATTCAAGCAGATAATAAAATGCACTCACTGTCAACTGATTTGACAACTAGCATTTTCATTTCATTGAAAAGGAGATACGTATGTATGTTTGTATGTAATATAAATGTGTAGTTAAGTTTGAGGGATTCAGGGATCCTAAAATAAGTTTAGAAGACAGAATGAAAAGCTGTTCGATTACTTTTAAGATTTTTGGCTGGTTGGGATACGGGTTAAGGTAGAGGCATAGGACTCGGGATATAGCTCAGTGGCATAAGTGTCTGCCTGGTAAGCACAAGGTGGTGAGTTCTATTGAGGTTACGTGGTGGGGGGCTTAGCCTTTCCATAGAACAAACAATAAAGTGGCTAACGATTTCAATACAGTGAATTGTTAAACAAATAATGGAGATGTTAGGTTTAATAAGTAATGTTATTTATAAGTAATTGGCTCTTTTTAATTGTAAACATTTTAAAAGTATATATTGGTACTATATTATTTAAATGTGTTAGCATCTAGAAAATAGCTTGCACTTTAGTTTTCTTTCATTTTGATGCATTTTCAATTTTTTTCCTGTACATTTTCCTGAGTAAGATGCATTTTCAATTAAAATATTATATTTCTTAGAACATTGTGCAGATAGGTGAACATTTTTAGTATGATTTTTAAAAAGGAATTCACATGCTGTTAATTTACCTGTGGTAGAATACTGGTTTCAAAAAAAAAAAAAAAAACAAAGACTGGGCTGGGAATCTAGGTTAGTGGCATAAGCACCTGGCTGGCAAACACAAGGTCATGAGTTCAATCCCCGGTACTGCCAAAAAAAAAAAGAATACTGGTTTTCATTATGTAGCATGCCTGATTTCTAATCATCTAAGTAGTTTAACTGAAACATATTGCAAGTTACTTTACATTTTTAAATTTTTTTAAAAATTTTTGGTCTGTTTTGAGACAGGGTTTCACTCTGTCAGGCTGGCCTTGAACTCATGGTGATCTTCCTGCCTTAGCTTCCTGAGTGCTGGGATTACAGGTGTGATCAGTACACCCAGCCCTTTTTTTGATTTATAGTGCCATAAATTAGTGTGCCCATAATTTACTTATTTTCTTTCTGTGTGATACTGGGGTTGGATGCACTTTTTCTTTTGGAAACATATGTTACACCAATATGACCACTAGGGAAAGCAAGATCCATAGTATTTTCTCCCTTCCCACAGCCTCCCCACTTCCCTCCTAGTCGGTGTCTTTCCCATCAGAGGTCATCCCTATGTGAAATGTCGTCAAAGATACGGTGAATGTTTAAGTTTAAAACCTTATTACAGTGAAAACACATTGCCATATTCCCCAGCAGAATACTTCTCCAAGCATTGAACACACATCCTGTCATGCTTAACCACTTTCTGAAGCACTTGTGAAGTCCTCTCGAGTGTCTCTGCTGTCATTGCTGCCTCAGCGTCGTAAGTCATTTCAAAATGCTTACTGTTCACAGTCACTTAGACTTTGGGTGCGAGGTCCAGTTAAGATGGGCGAGAATACACTGTAATGCTTTTCCACTGGATGCCACCCAGCAGCAGCAAACACCGCACAGAAGAGCATTTCTGGAACTGCTTCAGAAGATGTCAGGAGTGAAAGATTAAAGTGCATTTTTTACTGTAATAATTTTCTTTTAAATTTTGTATATTCCTCATATATTTTTGATACCTTGTACTGACCTGTGTTTGTTACAGAGTTCTTGGGTAAGTATTTTATCAGTGGTTTTTTCATGTTGTGCAGGCTGGTCTCAAACTCTGGAGCTCAAGCAGTCCTCTTGCCCCAGCCTCTAGTTTAGCAGGGACTGCGTGCATCATCTGTGTTGCATCAAGCAATACTTTGCATTTTTCTTAAGTCTCTTAATCATGCGTGTGTGTGGGTGTTTGTGTACACATATAAAAATAGTAACACTCTTTTAGGGTTAAGGAACATTTTAGTTTTCAAGGGCATTCTACATAAAATTGCTGTGAACATTTTAAATTGCGTACATATTTTTATGTATTAGAATGGAATTGATGGATAATTGAATGAAGTATATAACTGTTTAAGATTAGCAAATGCTAACCTAGTAAAACAAAAATGGTTGTATCAGATTGGAGTTAAGCTATCAATGTATGAAAGTTCAGATTGTTTCATATCTTGGTTGATACATAGTGTATGTTAGTCCTTTTTCAGCTATTTGAATGGAAGTTTACTGGCATTTCATTGTGGTTATAATCTGGATTTCTTTGGTGACTAGTGATTGTAATTTTTTATTAAAATGTTTGCTGTATTTTTCCTGAGGAACGATACATATTTACATCATGATCTTTTTTACTTTACCTCCTTCCCTCCTGCCCATCTCTTCTCCGTCACTAGCTCCTTTGTCCATTTCTGCAGATTCTGTCTCTCTGTTCCTATCATTTTCTTTCATTTTGCTCTTCATGTTTTGGATTTCTCATGTAAGAGAACAAAAAATGTTGATAATCTTTTCATGTGTGTGTTGCTACATGGTTCTGACGTGGGTGGTGAGTTTTAGGTTTTTTTTGGGTTTTGATTGAATTGGATTTGACATGGTCTCATAATTGTAGTGCAGACTGGCCTGGAGCTCATGACAGTGCTGCCTCAGCCTGGGATTACACATGTGTACTGCCACGTCCAATTGAGTGAACTGGGTGGACTGCGTGATGAAGTTTAAAATGATTTCTTTCATCTATAAAATGCTTTATAGATGAGAGAAATTGAGTTTTTTGTGATACAAGCCTACAAATATATTTTTTAAAGTTTTATTTATTTATTTATTTTAGTGGTAGTGCAGAGTTTTATTAAAAGAAGGAAAAGAAATGGGCTGTGCAGAGCAAGTTTGGACCAAGTAAAAGCAGAGAAAAGGTGCACCCTATGGTGTGAGAATGGTCCAGCCTGCAAGAAAGAACATGGTGGCCTATGTGTTTTTAATGTGTTTTTTTTTGACTGGTGAACTCACAGTTTCAGGATTTAAACAAATTTTGTCAAAATTGCCATTCTTTCTAAATTACTTATTTTTGTGATAGCACATTTGAAAAGCCTCTAACCCATTTTGAGAGTATCATACTTTCATGAATCTAATGTACCATCACATATATTTTGTTATTTTGTATATCCTTATGAGATAGGAAAAATGACTTCATTTTCTTCTCACTTAGAATCTGAATTTTATGCTTTTAGGTTTAGTATTTTCTGCCACACAATATATATGTGACAGGGAAAATATTAGTGAAATAAATTGGTTAAAGTGTTTCCTCTGTTTGACTCCCAAGTTTGTGTTTTTTCATGAGTACCATTGTTAACTGCTGATGGGAGGCTATTTCTTTAAAAATTTGGAGAGCTAGAAGTCATTGGTGCTCTACCATTAACCTGACTTTGCATTGTGGGATTAGCTTATTTTTAAATTCTAGGCTTAGGAATTTTGATAAACATTCATGGTTTTCCAGCTCAAACCATCTCTCCTTAACCACTTAAAATAAGTAAGGTTAGGAGGATAGACCACTGTTGTTGGGATTGTTTCCAAAATGACTTCCCATTTGTAAATGTGGATTCTGTTTGCCTATTTACAAATGTGATGTGATACTAGTTGGCCAATATTAATTGTAAAATCAGTCTTCGTTTTAGATTATGTCTCAAAGTCAATGATACAGTATGAAATAAAAGTGATGTATTTTTTCCAGATTGTTGTATTTGAAGTAGTATTGCCCTAGCTTAAAGAAATCAGAATATTTATCCATTTCAATAACTGTAGTTTTGTGTATTAAATTTTAGTTGAGAAAAATAAAATGTAAGTCATCATATGTAGTCATACTGTGTAGTATCTTCTAAATATTTATGACTTAGGCATGTTATCTTCATTTATGTAGGGTTTTACGGACTTCTGAGTTAAGAATCTTTTACTTTGTTAATTTGTTAAAACCTAACTGGCTCATAATATGCATAAAAATGTGAGACCAGCATGGGAAATAATTGGTTTACTTACTGCTTGTAAAAAATCTTTTTTTAGATAAAGTTTTGGGGGAAAATGTTAAAGGATGTATAAACTAGCCAAAACAGCCTCATGAAAAGTGAGGATGGCAAGAATTTGCTAAAAAGTTATTCAAGATAATGGGTAAAATCATCAGAAAAACTGGAAAGTATATATAATAAGACTATGAAAGAGAATTGTGAAAAAAACCTAAGTGTGTTTGTGTTAATTTATGTTAACTGGCTAATATTAACTGGCTTTAGTTGTGTAGTGTATTTAATATGTACTTTTTTTTTTTTTTTTCTTTTTTTCCAGTATTGGGGGTCGAACTCACGATCGCCTGCTTGCAGGGCAGGTGCTTATGCCGCTGAGCTAAACCCCCAGCCCAGTGTATTTAATATGAACATTAAACTTTGAAAAAGTGTTTGTGAAGAAAGTTTTAGGTCTTTAAATATGTTTTACGATTTAGGATGCTGACTTTCAAATTCAAATTTCTCAGCTTGGTCAGGAAGAACTCATTGGAAAGTATTTAATGAACATTGGAAACAGAGTGCATTCTGAAATTGGGAACAAAAATGGAAATTAGGGACCCCACCCTCGTGGAACCAAATAGAAGAAGTATCCAGTATGCAGAAGAGAGACTGTGAGAAGAGCAGGAACTTTTTTTAATTTCTGCAGTGAAAAGGGTGTTCCTTTACTTGTGTGGTACTTAGCTGATTTAGTAATGTACTTACCTGGTTCTCTAGCCATGCTATATTCAGTTAAGTTATATTTAAACTGTGAGATTAGATATATTAATGTGGTGATATCAATGAATTTCAACAGCGTTTCCAATTTTTTAAAATAAACATGCTAAAATTTACTGATACAAGCAAAATATGGGGTCTTTTGTAAAGCCAGTATCTTGAAATGTGGGGGCCAGTATAGCATGTCTTAAAGATAGAAAGAGTCATTATCTGTCTTGGGCGAGCCCTGTGCTGCACACAGGTGGCAGCAGTTACTTGCCTAGAGACCTTTTCCAGCCCAAGGGAGCTGTTTGCACCCTGCCCCATTTGTTATACAGGTTAATGGGCTTCATGTTGGCAGACTTTGCATGCACATAATACGCTTTGATCTTTCTCATGCCCTACCCCATCAGCCCTCTTGTCACACCCCCACCCCCTGTTGTCACACTTTGCTCCTCTTCATCTACTAGGAGCTGGTACAGCTGACAGTTACCACTGAATATTTACTTATTTTGGTGACTTTTCATCACTAGATTAGTAAGTACTGATGCATCTGTAGTGATTGAAAAGGGCACTATAATGCTTCCTTTTCATGCTGCTATAAATTTGAGAATTTTATGTCTTGGTATTTTTAACTAGTTACTTCTATAAGACTATCAGTTTTACATGTGTAAATTATGTGCATTGACTTAGCATTTTAAAATAAATCATGCAATCTTAGATCATTGGACATTTCTATTTTAAAAAGTATGTACTTCAGATTGTGTTATAAATCACTATTTACTGCTTTTGAGGTAATCTTTCTAGCATTAGAAAATTACGTATTTTCAAGAAATTAGTATACAGTATTCAATTTTGTAAGTGACTTATGTATTTGCCTCAGCAGCATCAGGCTCTTCAGTATTTTAAACTAAGATGTGAGCTGACGCTTTCCTTTGCCCTTTGAAAGATTCAGCTAAGTACCACAGAGTAAAAATCCTTCTCACTGGGGAGTTAAAAAAAATTTTCCTGCTCTTCTCACACTTTAGAGCAGGAGATTTAAAACTTACTAACTTTTTATCTCTCAGTATAAACCATGTGTCTTTTTACAGGCAGTAGTAGTTTAAGTGTGGTCCACAAGGATGAAAGTTCCTATACTTGACTTATTTTCAGTTATTTGTAGAAGAGTATTTAGGGAAGTTTTTCCTGAGTTTAAATATCCTTAAGGTTGTCAGTGGTTTTCAAGGTAGTGATGATCAGTTAGGGTGTTTGAAGCACCACAGACGATTTCCTAAACACATCAGTCTAGGACTTTGTGGCTTCTCACCCTCTTATACTTTTTCTGGACTGTCTCTTAGGCACAGTGTCATAGCGACAGAATTTCTTTCTGTAATGTATAATATGAAATTCAGGATTGTGTTGTAAAGATGAATGACTCCTCTGCTAGGATATTTGCCTTGTTCTGTGGTCCTGTATTTACACTGGAATTTGCATTTTGTAGTTTTACTGCATTTGCCTTCTTCTGTTCTTATTTGTATTATGTGTTAGCTTTAATTAAGTATTATGTTGTGTGTTCTTATATATCTCTCTAAATTTACTTTTGAAATAAGTGTTGATATTTTAGATAAGATGAATTCTTGGTTGGAAAAGAATTAGACTTATTTTCTATTAAATCTTGGCCTGTCTTATAGGTCAATCACTGCTTTTTTTTTAATCTGTCAAAGGTAATGATACTGGCATATATCTTGATTATAAACTGTACTTCAAGCTGTGTAGTTCCTTTGGGACTGTAAGAATGTGAGAGGAAATGAAGGGCTAAAGAGGCTGTGTGAAAAAAATGAGAGATGGAAAACAATAGTAATTCCATTTGTGCTAATAGAGAACAAAGTAAATGGTATATCAAGTTGAAGGAAACTAGAATGATAGAGAAAATTTTATAGAAAGTAAAAGAGAAATACATAAAAATGTATACAATCCTGGGTCATATCCAATAGGTAAGGGAAACAGACATGAAATGACAACTTCCTGCAAAAGATAAGACACGTGGATCAGGGGACCAGAGAGAGGAGAAACGGATAGTGCCCTATACAAAGCATAGGGTAGAGTAATGTAACAACTTAAAAAAGGTACTATAGACTGAAGAAGAGAGGTCACAGCTAGGACTGTGAAGCAATTTTTCTACACAGCTAGACCAAACGAACTATAAATTTGCTATAATTTTGTTTAATGTGTTCCTGAATTCCTTCACACTGTTACCTATTTGAATAAACTTAGAACAAGTTGGGTTTAGCAGTATTTAGGACAAGAGTTCAGTCTCTCATGGGAAAGCCCCTTTACTCGCGGGTCCTGAAAGATTATTCTAGATTTCACAGTAGTTAAGACAGGAAATACACTGCAGATGTTCTGGGTACAGCTGGCTTCACACTCGGCTTGTTTGCTGCATTATTATGTAAACCATCAACTAACAGAGTCAGATGCAGCTGTTTATTAATACAGCTGCGCAGACATACTGGTAAATTTATACTGAGACATACATACTTAAAAATGTAATTCATAATAGAGATGGCTCAATCTGGAAAATGTGTGGCTGTACCATAGATCTGGCTCCTTCCCAGCTCTGGTTTTACATGCCCCTGTGATTCTGGGCAAGCGATCCAACCTTCTCCTCTCTACAGCTGTTACTGTAAAAATAAAGGAAACATCTTTAAATTGTCTTCTGTTTCTGTGATCTTGTGAGTTTTGCTGTTCTTTATTGTTCATTATTACTAGCATTTCTGATGAACTACCTTACGAATAATTATATCATACACAACCTTATTTCCAGAAAAGAATGTGTTTTAAATTCTGAACAGCCAGCTCACATTCCAAAATAGTGAGGTCAAAGCTCATAAATTCTCACAGGTGGTTCTAATTTGATCTTGATTTGGGGGAAAAAAGTAAAATGAAAAACATTGTGACTATTTTTCTTTACAAATTAATACCATCATTAGTTAATTTGCAGCCTTTAAAGTAGGATTTATGTCAAAATGTCTGTAGGTGATTACTTTGTTGCCTTCTCTACTGCAGAGCACTTGAACAAAGGCTTTTATTTTTACCCACAGGAAGTCACTCTGGGATTGGGGAGTGGTCAGATAGAGCTGGAAGTACTGCTAACTAAGGACAGGGGAAAAACAACACTTGAATAAAAGAGACAGGAGTAAGCTTTGATAAATACCCTATAGGGTATTTATGGTAACTATAGCTAATCTCTGAATTTTGATATGTGTTTAAGGCTTCCTTTGACATGACACCGTTTGCTCCTCTCTCAAATCTTGTTCTGTACCCCTCTTTAAAAACTCAGTGCCATTTACTTCATTTCTTGTAGAAGTCTGATTTACTGCTGGCCTTACCATTTTCTAAGGAATTCTAGGAAATAAAGATGCATTTGGCTCTTGGTTTCCAGCTTGCGATTGTTTAGAAGACAGTTCTTCTTGTCACTACCTCCTAGTTTCCTATGTCTTCCTTTGCTGTGGAAGCAGAAAAAAGAAAAGAAGAAAAACAAAAACAAAGTTAATAAACCTTTTGTGGATTAACTTCATTGTAATTAATTCATTAATTAATTCATGTATGGTTTTTTGTTTAAGGACACAGTCTCATTATGTAGTTTAGGTGGGCCTTGAACTCACTGTGTAGCCCAGACTGGCCTTGAACTTGTAGCAATCCTCCTGGCTCAGCCTCTTCAGTGCTGGAGCTTCAGACATGTGCCACCATGCCTGGCTGCTTTGACGTGGTTATTGATTAAATTGTGTGGCATGTTGTATACTGTATGTTATAAGTAGAGAACGAGGGTGGCACAGCTATCCATACTGTACGCATATACTTTTGTTTCTGTGAGCACTTCTTAACAGCACACTGTTTAAAGCTGACGCCAAAGGTAAAATACAGAAATCTGCTATTGGAGTGGGATCATAGACCATAGTTAAATGAATAAAAATGGCTGTCTCAGAATCAAATTTTATTGTGTCAGATACTAAGATTGAAATCTGATGATGGTCACTCAGAAAAACCTGAGAAACTATTCTTAGCTTATGTGCTGAATTAAAGCAGGTTGTATTGGACCCATGCACGGACTTGTCATTTGCCAACTCACATTTTAGAGTAATGATGATAAATTTCAGTTACTTTCCCAGTACTATTTAAGTAATTGTAGAATTGGTGTAATGTAAATAAAACAGATCTTGAAACCTTAGAAATTGCTTAGCATTTTAAAGCTCAATTTTATTATATAAAAAGAGAATGATAGTCACTACAAATTATAGTTCATTATAAACAACAAAAGTCACTCAGCCTATTGTGATAGAGTAAGGATTTATTAAAAATAGTAGGCATTCTCAGAGTCATAGGGGAGTGCTAGAGATACAGACTGAAATCCGAGCTTCTCGGAACATTCCCAAAACCATACTGCAGATCAAGGCTTGGGAAAGCAGCTGATAACTGGTTCTGTTGCAGATGCTGCTCTGCTGGCTCTAGTGTTTCATGTATAGGCACTCCGCAATTTCAGCTGCTGGGGAACGGCTGGCACTGCTGCTGCCACCATCCAAAACCACATTGCTTTGCTTAGTTGGAGATTTCTTTTAGGGACTAATTAATATGCTGTGTCCTTAGCTGTGAGAGAAGTTTAAAGAGTTTTGAATTCCAGTATCTTTGTTAAGTCATAGATATCACTAGCTAATGGAAATAACAGGAAAATTCAAAGGTCTTTTCAAACTTTAGCAGTGATAAATAGGATGGATGTCCACAACAGTAGTTCTTAACTACTGTTTAAAAAAGAGATAAATATATTTAATAAATATATATAACTTTAAAATTAAACTTTAAAGTTTAAAAATAAACTTTAAAATTAAAATTAAATTGTGACTTGCAGACTACAACTTATGAAAAATTTGAGTTCCAAGTTGATGTGTGAGTTGGTTATTTGAGACCTAAAACTCATTCTTCACTAAAAAAATTGTAAGTGATGGACTTGTTTCCACAGCAGTCAGAATAAGATTATTTACAAAGTCAAGTGTCTTATTTCATAGAGAAAAGTTTCTTAGAGATAGATCCTGAGTATTATCTTACCAGCAGATGGCTGCTTGTGCTCTGTAAAATATGATTCTGTTTGGTGTGAAGATGAAAACTTGTTAATTATTGCTTATCATAGATGGTATTATTCAGAAGTATTTCCTTCTCTTCTTTCCTGGGGTTCTCCCAGAGGGCCTCCTGTGGTGAGTACTTCACTTTTCCCATTGGCATTGAACTTGGCCATGGAACTTGCTGTGGCCAGTGGTAAGTGAGTAGAATGCATATACATGTACCTAAGCAGAAACTTCAGGAGCCATTGTTTAAAGTGATATTTGCTATAAGAAAAACAAGTGCCTGATAAAATCTATTCTTTTACCAGATTCCAGAGTGAAGAAAATTCCTGTAGCTAACCAAAATTTGACATTAAAAAAAAGATGTCTAGTTTTGTCTTAGTTTTAGAGTTAACTGAACATTACTAAGTGTTTTCTTTTTTTTTTTCTTTTTATCGGTACCAGGGATCGAACTCGCGACTGCCTGCTTGTAAGGCAGGTGCTTATGCCGCTGAGCTAAATCCCCAGCCCCACTAAGTGTTTTCTTTTTTACTGTGTTGACAGTTGTACTGTGGTTCAAAAGTGGTTCAAAAAGTTGTAGCCATTTCATACTGTTGGTCCTTACTGTCATCACTTACTTATTGTAAAACAGTGTTTTGCTTAAGAATTTTCTTGTTGAAGCATTAAAAAGTTACTATTTTAAAAACTCTGTGAGTATTTATCTTTTTACCAGTCTTTGTGATTAAACAGGACTTGTTCATAAGACCTGTAAGTGCAGAAACATGATGGCTGTCACACAGAACTGCTCTTGTGCAAGTGAGTTATGAGCTGGACTGAGCTGTTTTCATTCTCACTTGAACTGACTCTGACTGTCCTGACGTGAGTATCTCATAGATGCGTTCTTAAGTGAGTGAAGTGAGCCTTTGCTTTTAAGGAAAACAGCTTGACAGTGTGTACTTGTTGATCATGATAAAATCTGAAATTTCAAGTGAAAATTGAGATTTTTTTGGAAAATTATCAGTTGCTGTGAGCCTCTGCTTCAACCCTTTTAATGTCATTCTTGTACAGGGGCCATTGCTAATCCCTGTATCATTTCAGTTTTAGTACATGTGCTGCTGAAGTGAGCACAGGCCTTTCTACAATGAATTCGCTAGTGATCGCGAATTTTTGTTGTTGTTTTTGTTATTGTGTAGGCTGGCTTCAAAATCAGTATGTAGCCCTGGCTGGCCTCAAACTCAGGGCGGTCCTCCTACATTAGCTTTCTAGGAGCTGAGATTACAGGCATCTGCTACTCTGTGTGGCTAGTGATAGTGAATATGTTAAATTTTGGCTTCTGTACAGTGAAATGCCAACATTTTGTAGACCTGCCTGAGTGAGTGTACTTTTCTAATTAAGGTCCTCCTGTTTCAGCCTGCCAGAATTTTGGAATTATAACTGTGCACCACCACGCCTGGCTTGGACCAGTGAATCTTAATGTGGCAATATGAAAAGTTCTTTGATAAGGTTTAGGATTTCACATTGTGATGAACTGTTAAGAAAATTATTACTTGCTGAGTTTTGCAATAGTGTCAGAATAATCGTAGTTATCTAAAACAGCGGTTTGACAGTAGTGTAGTGTCTTATTTTCAGTGAAATGTCTAAAGAAGGCAAAAGCAAGTGCTATTGGTTAGGTGCCTTGTTAAAAAGTTGCACATTTGCACAAAAAAAGATTCACAGAGCCAAGAAATGATGGTGATTCCATTAGTAAAGTGAAAGTTGTCCTGCACAGTGACCCTCCTCTTTTCTCCCTCACACCAGCCATGAATGTTTCCCAAGATAAATGCAAGTTAATTTGTTTCTTTTTGTTTATGTTTTTTATTCTCATTATTTTGTGTGACAGTTTGGTAATCAATTGTATATGAATATTTTGGGGTTGTGGAACAAATCACCTCAGTTTCCATTATTATGGGAAATTTGCTTTGAAATACAAATTTTTGCTTTGGATCACAAACTTTTTTCTTTTTTACAAACATGTGTTTGTAATGAATTATACTAAGATTTTACTTGTTTCTTTTTTTAGGACCTGAACTGGAAATCATGATTAGTACCTGTTTAATATGTTTGTGCCTCACTTTCCCCTGCTTGTTAGTGTAGACTATGATATATACTTCTTAGTGGGAGGATTTTTTTTTTCTTTTTTTTTTTAACTTTTAGGTACCTGGCCTGCATGTGCCCATAATCCCAGCACTCTGGGAGGCTGAGATAGAATCACAAGTTTGAGTCCAGCTTAGGCAACTGAGGAACTTAGGAGATCCTTTCTAAAAAAAAAAAAAAATTTTTTTTTTTAAAGGCCTGAGAATGTATCTCAGTTCAGGGACCCTACATTTACAATCTTGTATTATTGCCAAAACAAAACAAAAACACCTTGAGATGGTTGAAGGAACCAGTGTCTATATATGGTACTGTTGTATAATGCAGAATCATCTGTGATTGTAGCTCATAGTTTTTCCTTCTCACTTAGCAAATCACGGAGAATCCCCATGTAGTCAGTCATAAGCCTTAGTTGAGGAAGAAAAAGTAGTTTTATCAGGAGTAGTCACTGAAAATGTGAACCATCTGCTTATGCTTCACAATCAGTGAATGAATACTGTCCTGTGTATACCATTACCATGTAATAATAGAGTGTTCCTGTCAGATAGACTATAACTTGATCAGGTGATAATTCCTGAAGGGCAGTTGAGGTTTTATAGACACCTTTGGTTAGATTTCCATTCTTTACCAGTGTGAGTACAAAGCTGCCAAAACTTTTTCCAAAAAAGAGTCTTGCTTTGGCAAAGCAGAACATGACTTTGCCCTTCTAAGGGATCTTGGTTGTGATTCTTCTTGCCAGTGGTTCCTTATTGATACTCAGAGCACAGTTCAGTCATAGGGTCATTATGGTCTAGTGACAGAGACACTATAGTGACTGGGACACATTTCTCTCCCTTAGGGACACATTTAATAATCGCAGAATTTTAGAGGACTCAATGAATAGAACAGAGCAGCATGGACAGATTGGTATATTTTGTTTCCAGTGTCCAAAGACACTCAGCGAGCTGTTTGCTTCTTAAGTATAGTGATATAAGAGTAAAATGACTTTCCTTTCACCGTGGAGAGTATACCCTGACACTGCGCAGTCCATTGGTCCCTAGAAGTTCATTACTAGTGGTAGGCCACTTTTCTCTCCTGGTATTTACTTTTTCTTTTCTGGCAGCATGTCTTACCACAAAGTCCAGTGGCTTAATATTATCAGTGCAGTGAAACGCTGGTGCCTAATGCTGTGTTGTGGTAAAGTAATAAAAAATTATGAAAGTTGAATTAATCCAATACAACATGGTGAATATGTACTACTGTTTCTGGCAAATGAAAACCAATTGTTTCTAGAGTTCTCTTTGTAGAGAGAATCCTATTTGTCAGAACTATAGCCGCATGCAGGGTGAGATACTAAATAGATCAAATTTGAGTGCCAGCTTATTGCTACCACCCGCCCTTGGTATGTTGAACCAGGCTGTCACTGTACAGTCCAGACTGTCTTTGAACTCAGCATGTGGCACAGCGTGGCCTCAAGCTAGCAATCCTCCTGTCACAGCTTTCCAAGTACTGGATTACAAGCGTGCTCGCCATTAGAGCAGCTCAACTGTACTAATAGATTTTACATTTAAATTGTCATTTTAAAAGAAATTAGACAATGTTCCACATTAGACAAAGAGTTGTATTAAGTATATGTCTATTAGGGATTGCAGCTCTCTGAGCTGTACATTGATTCTTTGATAATTTCCCCAGAATTAAATATTTAGAGGAACATTTCTGAGGTCTCTCATGTCACCTTTTCTGATAACTACTGTACCTGTCATGGTATCAGTGTGGGATTTTGTCAGCTGGTGGTAATCTGAGACTCCCTTTTACAGTTAAACATTCAACATTCTGGGGAAATAACCATTAAATGGAAGGTTTTGATCTACTCTGATAAATATACTCAAGGTCAAGCATCAAATATTATCTGTCCACTGTTTTCCCTTGTCTGACAAATATGCCATAGTGGTGGTAGCTAGATCTTCAGGGATTAGTGTAAGAGATTTTATAGTCCCAGAAAGGTCTGGTGATTTCACATTCTAAGTGCATGGTTAATCAGAGAAGTAACTGTTCATCTTTTGTGAAAGCCAAGAAGAAAATCTTAGCACTTGTGACATAATTGTAGAGTCTTACATGAAAGATCTTTGTTTTACCTTTATTCTGGAAGTTCTGGGTCTGAGAATTTTGAGGAGTTGTGATTTTTGTCTCTTGGAGGCTTTCATTCCTTTGTCAGACCTGTTTTTGTGCCAGATGTAGTCGTCTATTTATGCAGACCAGCATAAATAGAGGCCAGCAGACCTTTTGCATACACGGTCACTGATAAAACTACCCAAAGCTGCCATTGGAGTGCGAAAGCAGCCATATACAGTACGTGAATGAGCATGTCTGTGTTTCAGTGAAACCATTTACAGAAACAGAATGGTTAGATTGGCCATGAGTTGTATGGAAATACCTCTGGTATGGATCATGTGGCGTTATAGAAGAATGTCCTTATGTTGTTGGATAACCAGTTGGATAACAAGGTTCCGGTTACTTTAACCTTAGTAATATAATGAAACAATAAGCAAAATCAGACAGTGCATTTGATTTTTGGCTTTGGAAGCTTAGACCAGCTGTTGACAAACTATAGTCTGCAGGCCAAATGTGGCCTGTCATCAGCTATATTTTACTCAATATTTTTAAATCATTGGGGGAGGGGAGAAACAGCTGGGCTGTAATCTCAGCGGTTGCAAGGCTGAGGCAGGAGGATTGCTGTGAGTCCAAGCGAGCCTGGAATCCACAGCAAACACCCTTCCTCAAAACCAAACAACACCAGATAATGTTACATTTCAAGTGAAAATTCAAATTTTCTCATACAAAATTTTATTGACAAAGCTACATTAAATGACTTACCTCTTAAACTGTAGCTGCTTTCATTTCAGAAGACAGTTGGGCACTTACAGCAGAGACCCATTGGCTGTGTGTGGCCTGTTACAGAAAAAGGTTTTCTGATGCTTGCTCTAGAGCAGTGATGGTGAACTGTTCAGAGGCAAGCGCCCAGACTGCAGCCCAGAACTCACTCATTTGTTGCAAAGTGCCAGCACTGCACTGAAACCTGAACACTGAGGTTTAGTTCAGAAAAAACCACTCCTACACTGGCATTCTTTGTAGTAAAAGAAAAACAACACATTTGCTGTAGGTTTGCTGCTCTAGAGGCTGGAGATTGTTTCATGTCATAGTAACTGCTTTTTTTGTTTGTTTGTTTTTTGGTCAGTGCTTTGAGTCGAGAATTTATACTGTGACTCTGTTACTTTTCTCTGACTCTCTTCAGTGCTACTCGAAGCTGTTGTCTTACTCCACTGTGCTTGTATAGCTGTGTCATGCTGTTTGTAGCCTTCTCCAGCAGTCCTTCTGGTGCTGAAAAACTTGTTTTCAGGATGTGCTTCATTACAGATGACCTCAATCGATAATTTTATTATATCTTGAATTAATTATGAGAGATCCATCTTTAACTGTGTCTTCATTGCATTTCAGCCTTACCAGTTAGATAGCATCATCATATTTCCACTGTGTTGAAGGTTTGCTCATTGACCTGCTTCACTGATTGATTGCAGGAATTTAGTGGGATAAATAATGATACTGTATAATGTGCAGGCTCTGGGCCAGGTGCTTTACACAGCATGAAATAGTGAAAATGCAGAGCACAGCGTTTGCCACGTAACTCTGTTCAGTAGAGTTGAGTGCAGGTAGTTGTTAGTTTGTCCTTTATCATCACTTCAGGTGCTATACAAACTTCGTTAGCATTAAAAGTTTCAGTGTCGCAGGGTAGAAGAGGTTGAAATAAATTAACACCTTGGCCTATAGTATTCTTTTTTGTGTGGTGGTGGCTGGGGGAGAATGTAGATTAAAAACAGTCCTGTGCTGCAGAGTTACTGCGGAAGCCAAACTGGCAGAGCATGTGTCCTTGCTGTTGGGACAAGTACAAAAGATTAAGGCTTCTGTGAACTCGTGGCTGTATTTCTGTCAGCTGGCCAATAGTGACCTTGTTTCCTGTGTTTCTGCTTAAAGACACTTTAATATATATTCTTGACTCATTAATACTGCACTCAATGTCAGCAACTCTGTATCTGATGTCTGAATGAAGCTTACCAATTACAAATGATTTCATAAAGCACAGCACATTCTTTTACCTACATACATGAGACACCGTTGCAGCGCTGTGGTTAGGAGCTATTTTTTAATCAACTGTTTATTGATACATTTTAGATATGCATACTGATCACATTCATCATAGGGAATTTGTGCCAGTATATAATACATCATGATTCTTTTTTTCCCCTCCCCACTCCTTTCAACCCCTCTTCCTCCACATTCACAAAAGCTTTGTTTCCATTTTTCCCTTCTTTTCTTTTCCTTTCCCTACCCTGTCCCCTTCCCATTTGAATATTTCCTTCCTATTTCACAATATCTAGTTTACATGTTGGTTCTTGTTTACACTTTTGGTTAGTCATACCAGAGAAACAGTGTGGGTTTAAACATGTGTGTCTGATTTATTTCATGTAAGAGTATGGTCTCAAAGTGCATCTATTTAACTAGAAATGGCTCAAGTTTATCCTTGTTTATGGCTGAGTAGTACTCTACTGAAGAAAACTGCATATCTTTTGGTTGATGAGCATTTGTGTTGTTTCCAAGATTGAGCTATTACAAACTGTGCTGCTATAAGCATGGGTGTGTATGTATATTGCTGTAGTATAGTGCCCGTAATTCTTGTAGGAATTAAAAGGGAAATAGATGGATCAAATGGAACTTCCAGCTTCAGTTTTTTGAGGAATCTTCACTCTTGATTTCCACAGTGATCACACCAGTTTACAATCGATAAACAGAAAAGGGTTCCATTTTTTTTAGGGACTGGTTTTTTCCGGGGGGGGGTGTTTATCAGAAATCAAACTTACGATATAGTTGTGAGCCTGGCATTGTGCTGCTAAGCTATATCCTGGCCTTTGGAGCTGTTTTAAATAGTGAACAAGTGATACAGCACATAAGAATGTGGGCCTAAATACACCATGTAAGAGAAATTTTTTTATAGTGCCATAGCTGAAACAAATGTGAACATTGTTAACATTGTCATGCCACAGTGTAGCTATTAGCTTTGCTTGAACTCAAGTGGGCAAGTGTGTGCAGTGGACAACTCAGGTTTTTTCTTTTTCTTTCTCATTTTGTCCATATCTGCTCATTACCTTAAAGTGTCACAAATTTTAATTTTGGGTACATACAGAGTTCAGAGAACAAATTTGCAAATATGAAATCCATGTATTAGGGATTGTCTGTGTTTCCTTTAATGCCACTAGGTTGTCATTTTATCTTTAAAGTTTTAGTTGTAAAATGTACCTAAACAGTTTATCATCTTAACTGCTTAAAATGTACAGTTCAGTAGTGCTAAGTATGCTGTTATGCAACCAGTCTCCATAGTTCTTTTCACCTTGGAAAACTAAATCTACACCCAGTAAAGAATAAGTTGTTATTCCTACTGTGTCCTAGCCACTGGCAACCAATTTTATTTTCTTCGTGAATTTGACTGCTCTGGAAATAAAATCATACAATGTCAGTTTATAAACTGCTTTATTTCATGTAGGCATATTATCAATATAGTGTGTGCTAGAGCTTCCTTTTTAAAAGCTGAATAGTGTTCCATTGGGCATGGATGTTTTCTGAATTCATTCATTCGTTGATGGATACTTGGGTTGAGTAATGCTGTAATGAATATAGATACACAAAAATACCGCTTTTTTTTTTGGTCTTTTTCGTTTTTATTGGTACCAGGGATCGAACTCACCACTGCCTGCTTGCAAGGCAGGCGCTTACGCTGCTGAGCTGAATCTCCAGCCCCAAAAATACCGCTTTTGAGATCCTATCGTTTTCCTATCAACAGTATATCTTTTCATGCCATATATGCATGTCTTATTCATGAGCCAGCCAACCAAAAGGACCAGACGCATACTGTAAAATGATGTACAAAACAATTTGGGGGCTGGGGATTTAGCTCAGTGGCATAAGTACCTGCCTTGCAAGGACACAGTTGTGAGTTCGATTCCTGGTAACCCTCTCCCCCCAAATACTCAATTTGAGGTCATTCTGTTCACCAAGGACACCTATTAGGAATTTGATGTTTAACCTTCCACAAATGTGTTTTTGTGCACCTTTAGGTATATATAAAAGGTGAAAAGTATTTAAAAGAACTGAGAACATAAGCATAGTTTTTATTTACTAACAATATATTGTAACAGTTATTTCAGGTAAATCCAGTTATATATCTTGACTGCTGTAGAATGTTTAATTTCTTTGTGTACTGTAAGTTTTTTAAGTATAAAGATAGAAGCGTACATGTGGTTGAAAAACCTCCAAAGAGTAGAGTAGTATGAAGAAGTCTGTCTTTATATCCCCCTCACCATACGCTTTCTAGGGGCAACTACTGCTACCATGACTACTTCTTTGTTCTATTTTAATTATATTAAAGATTTCTTAATATATTAAACATGGGGCGCGTCCACGAATGTGTTGAAATTGCTATGCTTACTGTGCCTTACATTATCTTTCCAATTTTAAAAGATCCATTATTTTTGTAAGTTTAAATTTTGCAACAACTTACTTTTGTACTTTTCCCCTGTGGGATGATTTATAAAAACTGAAAAACAGAATTACCAATTGTCCTTATTCTTACTTATTATGGAGTATTGGTTTTGTTTGTTTGTTTTTTTTTTTTTTTTTTGAGACAAAGTCTCACGCTGTAGTCCAGACTGGCCTTGAATTCACCATGTAACCCAGGCTGGCCTTCAACTTTTGGCAATCCTCCTGCCTCAGCCTCTTGAGTGCTGGGATTATAGGCAGGCATGTACCATCATGCTTGGCTTGTAGCAGTATTTTTAATGTCTGAAGTTGTCTATTTTGACTCAGTGGTTTATCTCACTTTTGAGAGCTTTGTGACCTAAGACCTTTATGACTTTATGAGCTTACATCCATGGTAGATGATCCACTTAGGGTAGAAGCTGCTTACTGCAGGCTGGTGACCCATTTGTAGCTTGCTTATTGGGGAAGCAATGGGTCACAAGAGTCTAGTTCAGAGTATTCCTCACTTAGAACATGAGTCATACTCCAGTATTGTCTTTTAGAACTGAAATTTTCTGAAAATGTGAATAATAATAATAATAATAGTTTCTGTCTGGAAGCTTTCTTGGCATTTTGAAGTTTCATGAACTCTTGATACCAGTTATGGGTCTTGTAAAATTTGATTTTCATGGTTACTTCTGTCTTCTCCGCGTGACAACTGAATTTTCAGTTTGTCACTTGATCATAGCCAAAAGACTTAGCAATTCTGCCACTTTTCAAGTTTAACTTGCTCCCTCTTCTCATTTAAATGAATTTTAGTCCATCTCTGTTTTCTATTTGGTGTTTTATTTAAGTAGATACTGGACTTCTGGGTCATCACATTTTGATTTTTCTTTTGGCCTTATTGTCTGGGAAACTACCTCAACCTTTTCTTACAATAAATAACTTGGTGCTTAGTCATGTCCATTTTATTTCTGACCTGTATTTACTTATTTACTATTTTATGCATTAATAATTTTGGTAGCCATTACTAATACTTCCTGACATTTGTCCTCATTGATCTTGCAGTGTTCTCTGCAGTCTCTCTAAGGATATTTGACTCAGTGGAGAATTCAAATGCAGTTTTCACTTGCGTGGTGTTCTGTTCTCCTTTCATCTTGTTGTTTCTCTTTTTATTAGGGTTTCAGCAGTATTTGGTGGGTCTTAGTTAATGATTGGCAGTTGATTTGTGGGAGAGTAGTTCTTTAGCCGTGGGCAGCGGGATCAGGTGTGGAGCATTCCTGCTTCTCCTGGGGAGAGTGTGTGGACAGCAAGCAGAGTGGCACATGGTTCACTTCAGAGCCTGTGTCTTTTAGAAGAGCAGCGCTTTAGTATATTTTGTTTGCACAGCACTGTGAGATCCCCCTTTCCCTTCTAGCCCCTTTGATTTCTTATTTTCTCTTGTTTTTCCTCTCTTCTACCCATCTTAAGGGTCCTAGGTTCCCTCTATCTTTAGTTCGTCTCATATCTGACTGCTCTCAGGACAGACTGACCTAGGCAGAAATGGCTTACACTGAATAGAGAGTGACTCTGACCATCCTGATGGCAGAACCTGCCGCAGCAGCATTTCTGTTTCCAAGGTGAGAGGTCAGGGTCTTTTGTCTAGGTCAGTAGCAATGTTGTGGTCTTCTGAAGATACTTCTAAATATTTCTTCCTCCCTATACTTGCGATTATTTTATTTTTTGATTAGTTTAAATTATAACTTGAAACTTTTCTACTTCTTTTCTCCCTTTTATTTGCCCAGAATTGTTTAAAATTTATGAACATTCAGTGTTATCTCACTTTGTATCAGTAGTGTAACTTCATTTTAACTTAAATCTTTTTCCTGCCATTTTGATGAGACCTTGGGAAGGGAAAGAGGTAAGTTTATTTAGTCTGCAGCCTTGGAACATAGTAAACTAATTTGTGGCTGATTGGAAAGTACCCCAAACACATCTATTAATATGCGTTCTTTCTTCTGGCCCAGTCTTAGAACAACTCATAAGCTGCTCCCTCACCCCAACAAGGAGATTCACTGTCCATGCTGTAGTGCTCCTTGTATTTCTGGACATTTGGCCTCAATAAAACATGCATTGCCATAATTTTACTGCTTGCCATTACTTGCTGGTTTTTTAAAGTATATAGTTGCTTTCCAGATCATTGCATTGATTGTCTATCATCTCAGATACCATTTGTGTCGGGAATGTTCATAATCCTCTCAGCTTTGAGATCTCTAGTGCTTTGTTACAAGCTGTGTGAGTGTTCTTTCTGCATACCAGATTCTGCAGTGAGTGAAGTGACTGTTTTCAAAGGTTAGTTTATTTCTGTGTGTTTAGGACCATAGTGGCAAACCTATGGCATGTGTATTACTGTTTTTCTTTGAAGACAAAAGATGTTAATTTATGAGTTTTTTAAAGAACTATTACCTCGGTATTCAAATTAATTGTAGTGTTGGCACTTTGCAATAAGTTAAGTGGGTTTTGGGTAGCAGTTTGGGCACTCGGCTCTAAAAGGTTTGCTGTCACTGATTTTTAGGACACTGAATAGAGAATTTCCCTGTCCAAATGCTGTTAAATCCAGGCTTATGGTGAAAAAGATTTGTTGGTGCATACAACAGTAAAAAAGACAATGCATGGGTTTCACACCTTTTTATTTTTAATACATTTAACATTGACATTGTGTGTGTGTATAAAACTGAAATTAGACTTGCATGAAACAGTATTTACACTTGTGATGTAGTCATTATTTGATTTAAAAGGAGATGTGACTCATTAAGCTTTCATTTTGTGATCTACAAGTTGACTGTGGCCTGCAGCACGAAAACCCCCGAATTAGATGGTCTTTTGGAATAATGAGAAAGTGGGAGAGATTTGGATTCAGCTACCTATAGCTTCTTCTAGCATAATGGCCTTGAATAATTTTTCTCTTTGAGTCTGTTTTTACCATTGTAAACTAAGACTAGTAACATTTTTTGTAGTTTGCTAGGATTAAAAATACAAAGCGCCTAGAATGAGTAGGAATGATATATTTAATAATTAGACACTATTTATTGTTAATTTGTTGTATGCCAGCTATCATATTAACTAGGCACTGAGATACAAACATTTTTGCTTTTTTTTTTTTTTAAGCAAAGTAACACTTCTATTATTATAGAACATGCAGCTGTCATAATGGGTGAGAAGAATATTAGTAGCCCATAAAAGAGGCACACAAACCTCAAGGGAAAAGTCAGAGGTAGAATTACAAATGTGGCCCTTCATCATCTTCCTTAAAGTGTTAAGGAATAGGATCTCTCAAATTACTCTAGCTAAATGGGATTTTTTTTTTGAAGGAGATATCATGGGAGATAAAGAAAAGTAGGAATTATTTTAAAACTGCAAAGCCAGGTGTTGAAGAGATTTCGCCGTAACTGGTTGTTTTGACTCTCTGGCTCCATTGATGATTGGCGTGTGTTCTAGAATGGAATACAGTGGCAAGGACTGAACTATCAGGTATCCTCTCAGGAGCAGCAGTCCTAGCTCGAAGGTCTTGCATTCTGCCATTAAAGCTCAGTTCTGGGGGCTGGGGATTTAGCTCAGCGGCATAAGCGCCTGCCTTGCAAGCAGGCAGTCGTGAGTTCGATCCCTGGTACCGATAAAAACGAAAAAGACAAAAAAAAAAAAAAAAGCTCAGTTCTGTTCCCAGTAGACCAGACTCTTTTCTGCTGCGTTGTGCCTTCTGCTGATCTGTCACACTATTAGTTTTTTAGCTGTTTTTCTTTTTGTTTGCAAGTAACACGAAGAGTCTTTAACTCGTGAATAAAGAGAAGTCATGCAATGGCTTACTCAAATATTAAGAGCAAAGAATTTAAGTTGTTGGTGTCAGTGAACTGATTGTAGTTAAGAATCCATTTCAGTGTTGTTCTTTATGGTTTCTCTCTTTACATCCACATATTTAGGAGCCTGTTTGATTTGCCCTGCCTGAGTTAGGTTTCCATGTTTTGGATAGGGGAGGAAAGGGCACTGCTATTGAAAATCTCAGACTATGGTAGAGATTGTGTAGTTCCTCTAAAGCAAAAAAAAAAAAATCAGACATAAAAGCAGCAGACCAGTACAGTGTTCCTCTGTATTTGTATGTACTTTTTGAAAGTTCAGACCCCAGAGAGAAGATACGTTTAATTCTCAGTGATTATCCTGTGTGGAGCATGTTTGTTGGGCACAGGTCTGGTGGAAAGGTGGCAGAACTTTGGGGTATTATGAGACTAGAGTTTATGGAGTATATATTTATGCTTATGGCTTGAAGGCTGGGAGATAGTAAAGAGAATATTGACCCAGGAATTTGGATTCATTTAGCTTCCGCTGTGAAATTTTCTCAGACCCTTCACTTTAAAGGCATTAAAAATGGAGTTTAGGACACAGGACTGAACAGATAGGGGCAGCAAGAACAAAAGAAAGCCATTGAGTTCATTGCAATCCATGTTTTGAAGGCCTCTGATCTGGCCCCACTTAGCTTTTTGATGTAATTTTCTTAGCAGTGTCTAACGTTCCTTTGCTTGGGTAGCACTTGTTCCCTAACCTCACAGTGCATATGAACTTGCTGTGGTTCTCTACTTGGAATCTCTTCCCTTGGTTTTCATATGCTTGGATTCTCATCATTTGAACCTCAGTTCATATGTGCCCTCCTTTTCTGACTCTTCTCTAATCCCATTGCTTCTGTGTTTTGCACTGTTATTTCATTTTGTTTTATTTGTTTCTATTAACAGTGGCAGTGAGGTAAAATGTGGTTGTTAGAGAGGGCTCACATGTTGAAAAAACAAGGCTCACAAGACCCTAAAATGGCAGTGTTTAAGATACCTGTTCTTTATTGCTGGGAAAGCAGCTGCTTTAAAAAGTAAGGCACGTGACAACCGAAGGCTGCCTCACAGCAGTGGAGTGAAGAGGCTGATCTTCAGGACCTTAGGGACATCTTCCCCTCTCAGACCATAATCCCTGCTGTGTTCACAGGCATCTTAGAACTAGGGAGCCTGCAGGGGAATCTCAATATGGGGCTCTACACGGTGACCCAGCCTCCAAGGGTCTCACCAAAACCAGGTGCAGTATTATTAACAATAAGCAGTGCTGACAGACTAGTGCAAAACATCATTGGACCTATGGTTTCAAAACCAAGTTTTGAATCGGTATGTTTTGTGCTTTGATCAGGTGTCAGTACCTTGCTTGTACAGTACTTTTCCCTTGTTTCAAGTGTATACTCAGGCCAGTTCCAGGCCTTCTGGATTATCCCTCGGTGTCTCCTGTTCACATGATGGCACTATGTTTTTACTCTTTACCTTCCACTAGAATGTTAATGGAGAAGGGTTTTTCCTATGTTTAAGAATTTTTTTTTTTGGTCTTTTTCGTTTTTATCGGTACCAGGGATCGAACTCACGATTGCTTGTTGCCACCCACACTGAGGTGGGGACTTGCAAGTGCTTACAAGGCAGGCGCTTATGCCGCTGAGCTAAATCCCCAGCCCCTTACAGTTTAAGATTTGACAAAGGGTATTCAGAATGACCCACAAAACTTTTACATTGAGAGTTATTTTTACTTTCTTCCAAATTGTAGTTGTGGGACTAAAGTATTTTTGGGAGGCCAAGCACTCTATGTAGTGTCGATTAGAAGGCAGTGAATGACAAATAAGGAAGGAACGGATGTTAAGAAGTGTGGTTCTCTCCCTGATTGGTCTTGCTCAGGTGTTTATGATTAGACAAATAAGGTAGTTTCACTTTTTAATAAGTAAACATGTAAAATATTCTCTGAAGAATCTCCTACCAAAAGAATTCTATCTTATGCAGGCTGAGCAGTGAAAAAGAGCTATCATTTCCTCAGTGTTTTGTTTTTTTTTTTTCCTCACCAAACAAGTAGTAAGTTTTTTTTAAAGTAAATACCTAATTCGTATGAATTTAAAATAAGTCCTAGTTGTTATACCACCAAGTGGATAGTAATATTCCCACTTTACATAGGTATACTCTTGAGGCTCAAAAATTAAGTACTGTGTTCAAGGATGTGCTTAGTGATTACTTGGCAAAAGTAGATTTGGCCTTACATTTTTCTGGTTCCAAAGCCATTCTTTTCAGTGTCATGTAATACATGATTATCCAGCATTTTGCTTTGTCTGGCCAAATTGAGTGAAGAGAAATTGTTTTGGGCCACATATAAATATACAGTGTTGTTAATGCATACAAGTAAAGAAACTTGCTTTTTATATTTTAGCTTAATATTTTATGATATTTAACACAAGCTCAAATTGAGTAGTTAAATAAGCAAATTAAATGTCTGCTTACCTTTACATGCATCACAGACCATGTGTAGGTAGATTGAAATGCTGTTAATTGCTGTGTTTTACTCTCCCAACTCACAGAAGTGCATGCAATGTCTAATATGTGTGAATTTTGATTTCATTGTATGTGGCAAGTGCTAAAGGTGGAGTTGGCACCGCATCGTTCCTTCTCCTGTATGGCATTCTTTTGTCACTAGTGCATCTGCTCCAGCACTGTGCAATCAAGTCATGAAAATATTGCTAAAAATCACATAATAATATTAAAAATGCATGATCTTGTGGAGCTGAATTGCCGTATAGGGCCACAGGTGGATATACCTGATCTAGTAGAAGATGGCAAGAACCTCATAGCAAATGCTAGTATAGCCTTTCAGTCTGTATAAAAGAGTTCTGTCCCTTACAGTTTGTGGGTTCCAGAATAACAATGATTTCTGGGTCTTTGCCTTG
Source organism: Cavia porcellus (assembly GCF_034190915.1). NCBI lineage: Eukaryota > Metazoa > Chordata > Mammalia > Rodentia > Caviidae > Cavia > Cavia porcellus. Next base: position 9,558,659 of record NW_026947500.1, on the reverse strand, counting down.
TTTATTCCTCTCAGTTTCTACTTTTAACACATCAGAATTCTTTGTCATCTATTGCTGAGATTACATCATATAGTTGTCATAAGATACTTTGAAATGGATGCCATTTGCTGAAGTCCTCCTTATTCTCTGAAATTTCTTACCATTGTGGTACTCTTTAGCTTAGTAAGTCTCCATAATTTGTTCACATTACATCTAAATCCAGATATGATGGCTGTCGGCCTTCTTTTCTTATTCCAGAGACTAAATACCCAGCACCTAAAGTTGGAGGAGGAGAGGTTTACATTACAGTTTGTTTACCTCACAGTTTGTAGAGGTTTCAGTCCGTAGTTAGCTGGCTGTAAGGCCCATCGTGGCAAGCAGAAGACAGCGATGATGCAGTACTCTGCCTCCTTTTGTGTCTCTGTTCCATTCAGGCTACAATCATATTGCTTGTTGCCACCCACACTCAGGTGGGGACTTGTATTATCACCACTCCAGAGCTGTGTTAGTTCTAGTGAGTGGACTAAGTACCATACACCATTAATCAGGGGATCACACGTCCTGCCATGAGGCTTTGCGGGGACGTCTAGATGCAAGCCGTAACAATGGCCTTTTCTTTCAAACTATGGTTAGATGGCTCTTTTCTGAGGAGTCATCAACAATTAGTTTAGTCTGTAGTCATTTCTTTATGGGTTTCTAGTGTTGCTTCTCTCACAGGTGCTTATTTTAAAACATTTGAGTATTTTATGTGGTTGAACTTGTGGTTCTTCCTGTTTCTGCCTCCCAAGTAGCTGTGACTGCAGACAAGTGCCTCCATGCCCAGCTCTAATTTTTCTGAATTATAAGTGAATATTAGTTTCACAATATTTTTATTTTTGTGTACATTTATAACTGACAGAGTTTATGCTATTTTGGCAAAATTGTATAGATTACAGAACAGTTCTTACACTGTGTTTACTTTCTGTGATTTGAACTTATATAATGACTTTTTTACAGTTTCCCACTACCGTCCAAAAAATGTGTAAACAAAAAACCAATTCCTTAATTTGACTGTTTCCTGCAGTGATCCTTTTTTTGGTCTGTTATAGCCTTGGAAGCCATTGTTGTAGACTAAATAGGAACTACAGATTTGTGATGTTTTTCTTGTACGTAGGATTTGAGTTTGTGAAGCTTCTCTGAATCTCATTTTCTTTTACTTTTCTAGATCTTACATAGACAGTAATTGTCTCATGGATTGTATGAGGAAGTCTGCAAGATCACAACAGCAGTGTTTTATTGTTTTGGTTTTTTTTTTTAAATTTTAGTACTGTATATGTTTGTAGCACATAACATTTATAATCTTATGTGAAGGTAAATGACACATCTTAATTCCTTTTTTAACCCTTTTTCTCTTCTCTTTCCATCTTTTTATTGTTTCCCTGTTTAATTTCCTATTCTCTTTTATTTTACTCTTTATTTTTACTCTGGGTTTCTTATGTAAGGGAAATAATGATATTTAATCTTGTATGCTTGATTTATTTCACTTGAAATGGTCTGTGTCCATTTTCCTACAAATAATGCGTGTGTCTTTACAGTAGTACTTCATTGTATGCGAACATATTTTCTTTATATGTTCACATATAGGCAGCTCCTAAGATTTAACCATTATGAATTGTGCTCCATAAACATGGGTGTGGATGTATCTATGTAATATGATATCTTTAACTCTTTTAGGAAGATACTTAGAAGGGAAATAGCTAGTGAAATGGAATTTCTAGTTATAGTCTTCTACTTTCTGATTTCCAAAGTGGTTGTACTACTACCTTAAATTTCTAACAACAGGTTAGAAGGGTTTTCTAAACCTCAACCCTAGCACCATCACACCCTTGCTTGTTATTATTTGATTTTTTAATGATGGCCATTCTTTCTGGGTAAGGCAGGGTCTCGTTGTTTTAATTGCATTTCTCTAACAACAAGCGATGTTAAAAATTCCTTCATATGTTTATCCTTTTGTACTGCTCTGTAGTGTCTATTCATTTCTTTTGCCCGGTTTTTTGATTTGATCTTTGATATTGGGTGATTTAAGTTCTTTATATTAGTCCTCTGAGGAATTGCTGGCAAATTGTTTGTGCCATTCTGCATGTAAGTTGTGTTTTCTTTCTATTGGCTGTTTCTTTTGCTATGCAGGAACTTTTTAATTTGATATGATACCATTTGTTGATTCTCAGTACTGTTTCTTGAGCAACCAAGGTTCTTTTCAGAAAGTCCTGGCCTGTGCCTATGACTGAGAAATTTTACCTATTTTGTCTTCCAGCAGATTAAATGTTCCTGATTTGTGTGGTTCATTGAATCCATTTTGATTTTATTTAATACCTGCTGAAAGGTAGGAGTCTTAATTTAATCTTCTGCATGTGGATAGCCAGTTCTCTGAGCACCATTTGTTAAAGAAGTTAACTTTCATCCAGTGTAATAGCAAGTGTTTTGTGTATTTCTATACTATGTACTTTATACCAGGCATTGTCTTAGAGGTTATAATATATATAGATAAGTAACAGTACTGCACGTTTTTCCTCCCTTCGTAGCATGGTTTTAGTTTGCTATGGAGCATATCAGATAATTTAAACATTTAAAATGTCTTGCAGAATTTTTTTTGATGGTGTATAATACCGGTAATAAAAGCATGATTCTTGTTTTCAGGGGAATCAATGGGAACTATAAACACAAGCTGATCTTTATATAAATCAAGTAGTAGCCATTCAAAATAACATGCCAAAACAGAGATATTTTTAATGTAACTGAGTAATTAGGGAGAGAATTTTACTTGGTGTCAGGTCCCATGGTAGATGAATTTTTAATTTTTATTATTAGTTTTGTTTGTTTTTGAGACAGAGTCTTCCCATGTAGTCCAGGCTAGCCTTGAACTCAATGTGTGTATTCTAGGCTGTCCTCACAATGTGGCAGTCCACTTGACTCAGCCTCTTGCATGCTGTAAATACAGGTGTGTGCCATCATACCTTGCTATGTCTATGGCAGATTAATCTTTAAAAAGTAATGGTCTAACTTGAGAACGATTGGTTGATTAAAGAATTATAGTATGCATCACTTTTTTTTTTAAAAAATAAAGTTTATTGAAAAGCAATTGTACTTCTACTTCATGGTGGCACAGACAGTTACTGTTGAAGGTAGGTTTGAACATTTTATTCTGTTGTCCTTATTCCTAAATCTAAATGGTTAAATATAATTTAACATAATGTATAGTGCTATGACGAGGATTTGATTTAGGCTTTTTTCTGTTAAAGCCTGACTCTTACGTCTTCTTTTTTGTTCTAGCATGAAGTCAACAATATATTTATTTAACTATACTCTTCAATGCATATTTATTCAGTATTTATGAAGAAGCTGTGCTCAGAATTCTAAGGGATATGAAAATGCCTGGCAGCAAGCTACCATGGAAATTAGCTTATTCAGTGAGATGAATCTTGTTATGAAGAGCCGAACGAACAGTATGGGTTGGCAGTCAGTGTCCTGGAAGTGTTAGAGGGAAGAGATTAGTGAGGCTCAGAGGAGTTGGCAGGGACGTCTGGCTTGGGAATTCCTGGATGCAAGACCTCAGCAGCATCTCAAGGTTGTGTTAGTGTGTGCTCCAATCGGAGCAAACCTTACTGAGGAAGTTTTAGTGATAGAAAAGCTACTCTGTCTTTATTTTCTAACCTTGTAATTTTATTTCTTCCCTTGGCAACTGAAGTTTCATACATTCATAGTGATTGTTGGGTCTTTAAGACTACTGTTTTTGTTCTCATAAGATATACTGTTAGATAATTCAAGATAGCAGTGCAGTTTTTAGAGTACGGTTCTGGCAGCATTGAGATCTCTGGGGAAATAGTTAGAAATGCAAATTTTTGGGTAAACTCTAAATATGGCATTGAATCAGAATGTCTGGGGGTGGAACCCAGCAATCTGCTTTAACAACTCTTGTTTTTGTCTTTTTGAGGCCCAGTTTCACTATGCAGTTCAGGCTGGCCTTGAACTCACATTGTAGTTCAGACCAGCCTCAAATTTGCAGGGATCTTCCTGTCTCAGTCTCCTGAGTGCTAGGATTACTCAGTGTGCCACATACCCCGCCTAACAGTTCTATTGTTTGTAGAGGAGGAGCTATTTCTAGTCCAGTGATAGTCTAATGTAAAATGTGGTATTTGTATCAACTTTATTAAGCTGATTATTAGCCCATTCCATTTGATTAAAGGTCATTACTCTTCTGCCACTATTTCTGTATATACTTTTATCAGTTAGAAAGGTAATTGTTTTACTTACTAGATTTAAAAATCTAGACATTGAATAATCTAGAGCTATTGCATTTGTCTTGCAGTTAATTATAAAAGAAAATTGCCGGCACTTTTTCCTTGGCACATCAAGTACACCGGCTGTTTCATTGCCACCTAGAATTAATAAATGAATTAATGTGGGAATTGTTAACACACACACAAACATGTCCCAATGTGTTTTCATATTCTTGTGAAATTTTGTCAGTTTTATACTAAATATTTTTGAAATTCTAATACTCATTACTTTTAATTCTAAAAATTGAGGAGCTGCCAAAGTTTTCCAGTGTGACAGCATCATTTTATATTTCCATCAGCAAGATACAAATATTTTAATTTCTCATATGCTCACTAATATTTATTACTCTTTTTTTATTGATAGCCATTGTAGTGGGTGTCGCGGCTATTGGTATAAACGTATAATATACAACTGCCAATTAATCCAAATAATATAAAGGAACTGTTAAAACTGTCAACCTGCTAGATGTGAGAAGCTCTCAGTTCATGTTCTCTGAAATCGAGGAATGAGTTCTAGGAACAAGGAAGGTTAGGGGTAGAAGGAATTTATTGAGATAAAGCTGGCTAACAGGGATAGAAAGAGCCCCTGGGAAATGGGGTACCCACTGACTCCACTTCTTAGGGGTGTTTTATTCAGCAAAGCCACAAGGTGAGGCAGGTTCAAGGTAGGACAGAACTATAATCTCTAAATGAGATTATGAGTGTAGATGCTTAGGTAATATTGATCTAGTGGAAAAAGTCACAGAACGAATGTGAGGTGGGAAAAACTATGGTCAAGCAATAAGATCACCACAAGTGTGTTTCTATAATACAAACTGGGAGGTCACAGAGCCAGCACACATGGGAAGGACTGGGACTCTTGGTAGGGGGGGTGTTTAGGAGGTTTTGTCCTTCATCCTGGGGGTGATTGATGCCTGTTTAGAATATCAATCACTGCTGCTCTTCCCTAGGGGAAGCACATATGTGTAGGTGTTCCTCTTTCCTAGAAATCTGGCCTTGTATGAGTGATCCCCCTCCGCAGTTGTCTTTTGTTTGGACATTTGAAGGCCCAGCCTGTCTAGCTTCCAACATTATTTCTAAATAACTTCCACTGTTTGTAATAATATCTTATTGTGATTTTGTATTGGATCTTTCTGTGACTGGTGATGTCAAACATATTTTCATGTGTTCCTTGGCCACAGATACATTTCTCTTTGACGTATTTGCTTAGATTTTAATTAATTAATTAATTTTTATCTTTTTGAGACAGGGTCTCTCTGTGCAGTTCAGGCTGGTCTCAAACTTTGAATGATCTTCCAGCCTCCTGATCGCTGGAATCACTTAGATTTTAAAATTGGTTTCTTTTTGATTACAGTATTTCGTCATGTGCTTCAGACAGGTCCCTCATGAAGTGATTTACAGAATTTTCGAGGTTGTCTTTAAAGTTTTTATGATGTTGGTTTACCTTTTTTTCTTCTGTTGCTTGTGTTTATTGTTTGGGTGTCTTTTGTTGGCACATGACTGTGATCCTGGCACTGCACTCAAGAGACTGACATATGGAAGCTGAGGCTAAAGGATCACCTTGAGTTCAAGGCCAACCTACACTATATAAAGTATTTTTGTCTGAAAAGTACCAAAACAGAACAAAAAACATTGCCTAATCCAAGATTGTAAAGGTTTATTGTGAGAGTTTCGAGTCTTACGGATCCGTTTTGTATGTGTTTTTAGTGTGGTATGCAGCAGGCTTCCCACTTCATACCCCTGCATGAGGGTATCCCAGCTGTCCTAGCACCATTTATGTGTCTCAGTTACGATGGCAACTTTTCATGAATTTTTACCTGGACTTTCTAGATTTTCTTATTAACAGTTGAATAGTTTGAATTTTACTGCACCTCATTGCACAAAGTAAGAGAATAAGCTGTAAGTTTTCCGAGATGTGAAAAAAATGTGAATCGTGTTGATTTTAAGGATCACATGAACTAGAGCAGGGTTATATTGCTAAGCTTTAAATTTTTGAAATGTTGAATAGGATATATATTTTGGGATAAGAGACATGGAAAAAAGACTTTTCAGTAGTTTGAGGCAGAGGTTAGCTTGTTTTCTGGAGGTTGCAGAGCCCGTAAGTGGAAGTTGCAGGTAGATTTTGATTCCCAGGGCAGAAGGAACTTAAAGTGAGAGTATAGAATAAAATGGGCTCCCCACACAGGAGCACTCATTGAAGGAACTGTAGTGCATTTGTCAATGACAGGTTGTCAGTAAAAGTACACGTTAGAGTTTTTGAGCACAATAAAGTGAAAAGTAAAAAAAAGAAAAACCGATTTATTGAGGATGTGGAAAGGAGCACACAACCCTGTGACAGCTGGGCTGTCTCCTTCAACTGGATACAGAGAAGCAGAGGTTTATATGACCTCTGATTGGAAGTGGCACATGGGGCAGATATTAATGACTTGTGAGGAACCGATTGGAATTCTCTTTGCAGGCGAACAGGAAAGGGAGTTGCAGTTAGGGCTAGAGAAGAAAGAGGAAGTGGTAAGCATTCCCACTTTGGCCTTCTATCATGTTAGACTACTGCCATAAATTTATAGTAATTTATACTGGGGCAAAAACCTTTCAGTATAGAAACGATTTCTGCACTGGAGCAAAAGTTTTAAGAGTTGTGCGGTTGCAGGTTATTCAATCAGGCGACTGTTAGAAGGTGTTATGGAGAGGGAAAGGAAAAAGGATGCGAAAAAGGAGTTAAGATGTGTTATGTACGTGTTGCAGTTCCTCACAAGGAGTGTAAGCATTAGGTGCTACAAGCATATGCTAATAAAAATATATTTGTAAAAAAGCTCAATTTCCATTTGCCAATGGTAGTTTACTTTCAAATTTGTGAAGCTTTTCTTTCAAATTTGTGAAGCTTTTCTTTCTCAGGCTTCTGTCAGTCAGTAGAAAGAGGAGGGAAAAGCAGATTGTTGTCTTGAAGGATTAAACTGTAGCAGTACTCCAGTTTTTCATTAACTGATATTGTTACACATTACCATGAAAGTTAATCTTTTTGCTTGAACTAGTTTTTTTTTTTTTTTTTTTTTTGGCTTCTCAATATTCTCTTAAGTAATGCAAAGAACAATGGAGATGGAGCATTGTGGTACCAGTGAACACTGAGATGGGAACTAGAAATTAAAGTGTTAGTCTAATATTAAATTGTTGCATGGTTGTGATTTGTAGCTTACAAACTGAAGAAAGCATTTACAAATTTCAGGAAAATTTAAATTGCGATGTTATAAATGGAATTTTATTGTCATCCTTTTAGGAAAATCAGAAAGTCACCTTTACTGATTCAGAATATGCTGTTTTAAAATGATCCATTAAAAGTATTCAAAACATACACACAAGTGTGTATTTGTACTTTTGATGGGTCCATTTGAATCATATTTTGAGGCGTAGAGAACCCTAATGATCATGTGATCTGATGAGCTATATGAACAAATTTAAACACCTGGCTTTCAGACAGAATAATTTAAGGATATTTTGGTTCTAAGGCTTTCTAAGTACTGTTGCTCAAAATAGATTCGAAAATAGATTTGGGAGCATGAAAAAATTAAATGTTGTTTTCTTTGAAGTAAGCCTTTTAAGATAATCTTTTAAATAGGGAAAACTTTCTGAACTTAGCCTGTTCCATGTTTTAAAAATTTATCCTATTTGCTCAATTCTTGGGGCTTTTCTTTGTTTTAACTATTTCAGATTCCTCTTTGTAGCCTAAAAGTTCTTGGCTGGGAACAATAATGCGTCAAAGGGAACCTTCCTGCAGTGTTGGTGTGGATGTGCCCCCGTATGCACTAGTCTAAAACAAGTCAGCCAATGTGACTCTTTAGGACTTAAATTTAAATTGTTGTTTTCATGTGTATGAATTAAATATGTACAAATTTATGATAAGTTTTTAAAACTATTCAATGTATGTTAAAATTTATATATAATTTATATATATATATATATTTATTTTTTGCTTTTTTGGGAGACAGGATCTTGTTAGTTTAGACTGATCTTGATCTCACATAGTAGCTAATTTTGACTTTGCTGGTGCCATCATGCCTGTTCCTTTCCCTGCTTTTAAATGGGTCACCTAAAGATTGTTACTGTGTGCAGATTTTTTTCCATGATCCCACCAGTAGATAAAAGACGTCATTCACCCCCTCTCAGTTACAAACACAAGACAACAGAAGGTAGGGGAAATGCTGCACATGTTGTTTTCCTGGGGCGTCTTTTGCTCATGATGGTTAAACAGTCCTACAACTTGAATTTGGAAAGAGTACCCACACACATTCAACTATAATAAGCTGTTTTGAATTTGTAAAATTTTATGGGGTTGAGAAGTAAAGATGTTAGTGACACTTGTTTGCTATTTATGGATGATAAACTTGCAAAAGCTAATATTTGGTCACTGGTCTGTTCTGCATATAAGTAATGATCTCTTCTTGATTTGCAGCTATGACCACTATTTAAAGAATTCTGTTGCAGTTTGCGGCTGCCTTATTTAGCCTTGTCTGCCAAAAGCCATTCATAGAAGATCTCTGCTTTTCTTCACAGTAGACTGCAATAACTATATGAAAGCCAGTTCAGCAAAATTAAGTTTCCAACAGTGTGGCTCCAGTGTTGATGGACTTGAGGTGGAACATTTTATTTTCTCCAAGATATTTACTTGTATCCAAATTTGACATTCCTCTTGAGGCAACTTAAGATATGTTAGGGACCAAACTGAGGGTTATTTCTAACTTTGCAGCAGAGGATATGCTGAACCTCTCAAAATTTGCTTTGTTGATTCTGTTGTATCACCTTCTCTGTTATACCAGCTTGGAATGATGTTCTTCTCCAAATTTCTAGAGGCTTTAACACAGGCTTACATCTTATATTTTAGAGTAGTAAATAATACTAATTTTTTAAACTTGTAGCACTTAACAGAATATATTTCACTTAGTAAACATTGTCTTATAGAAAAAGTGACTTAGAAATATATTACAGAATAAAATTTTGCTTTAAAATTCCAACTCTTAGTGATTTTTACCTTTACACTAATTAAAATGCTAGAATTATTATAATTTTTTCTTCTGTGGAATTGGGGTGTTAGGATTCTTTGTTGCATTTCCTTCAAGCCTTGTCTCACTAGATCTTTTGATGATTATAGGTTTTTGATAATTAATGACTTTGTTGCAGCTTTTGTAAATTGTGTATCATTAGTTAAGAACATTTTAAGCCACTTGTAAAATGTAAAAATATGTTAGGCATGAAGGCAGTTGAACAGAATCAGACTTGCTTTCCTTATATCTCACGAAGAACAGGATCGGTGGGATTGTGAGAATTTATTTCCCATGTGCTAAAGAGAGCCAGGGTTTTAACATCAATGACAAAAGTCTTACACAATCCCATTGCACCACAAAATTTATGTTAGTCACCGGAAAGACCCTTCCCCCTTTCCCCTCAGTTTTTAAGACAGTTGATGTATGTATATGTAATTTATGTATGAATTCTGTCTGGTTTAAAACTCGGACATTATTTTGAAAGAAGTGTGAAGTTGCATTGGGACTTCAGGAAGAGGTAGGCTGTGGAAGGGAAGAGATTGACACCTAGCAAGGTTTCTTTCAACAAAGATTTTAAATATTATAGGGAATTTGCAAATACATAAAACAGTAAAATCTCAGGTTTCTCCTTCTTATTTTCAGCAGTTACCAGCATGTGAAATTAGTTGCCATGTTTCTTTAACCTTCAGCGTGACATAGTTCCACAGCCATTCTGTTTTATGACATTGTTTATGGGTGTATGTTTTAGTTTCGTAGGGCTAAATTCAGATTATATTCATTCTGGTTTTAACATCAATATATAGGATTCTATAACAAGAAACTAGAGTATATAATAAAATTCTGGAGCAAGAACCATATCAGCAATCTTGATATTTAGTTCTTAGAGTTTGGTAGTAGTACCTCAACTCTTTAGAGTAACTATTGTAAATAATTGTATAATTGAGCAAATCGCTTAACATCTTAGGGTCATTGGCAAAATGTGGCTAATTTCTGCTCCTTATGTTGGTTTTGGAACAAAATGAGATAATACAAAGTACAAAGTTGGTACAGTATATGATATCAGCATAAATTTGGAAGCGGAAAAAAATATGAGTTAGGACTATCAAAAAATTTTTGGGTTGAGAAGATTGCAGTTGACTTGGAAATTGAAGAATATGTTGAATTTTGATAACTTAGGTGTGAAGACTCCACTGGAAATTTTTGTATATGAGGCGATACGGTCAGGTTAGTGTAGGCAATAATGTTCAACTAATGAAGTTAAAAGAACACATAAAGTTTTTATTTGAAGATCCTGATTATAGTTCAGCCTTTGCCATTAGTTGTTTTTATGATTTGGAGGAGGTTATTTACTTTGCCTGGACTCTGCTATCTAGCACTGTATAGTGACTAATATATTAACTGGCATTCTTTTTTTTTTTTTTTTTAATTTTATTTAAGGAGAAAAAAAAAGCAGAAAAAGGGTACAAGTTATACAGAATTTCGAAAAAATAGTAGAAAATCACTAGTTAATAGATGACATTGTCATCTCAGAAATAGTTGTTCAAGTTACAAAATTAAAGCATATAAAGTGGACATTCAAACAGTGAGACTGCAAACAGTTCTGTTCAATGATCCAATAAAACTCAGTAATATGGTTATCTATCTTATACACTTAAATATACATGCAGTTATATCCTTTAAAGCACTTTCTTTTCCTCTTTTGTACAATGACAATTACACATTTTGGGTTTTATTACTCCCACAGTTCTTATTACTTTTTTTTTTGAAGAGAGTAAAACCAAATGTGACATAACAGAACAGAGTCAGTCAAATCAAGAGGATGGACATAATACATAATATAAAAACATAATGCAAGGTGATCAGCAATGGTTACCATAATGCCTCTTGCTATCTTAAAAAGAATTGCCCATATCATCAGTTATAATAAAATTGAACAAAACAATAAAGAACAAAACCAATAAACCCAAAACATTGGAGACATTACAGGTCTTCAAAACAAGACAGTCAACCAGAATGTGGATGAATCTTATTGTCTTCACAGTTGTTGCCTATACTTTCAAACTTGGTACTATCAAGCAAAACAGAATAGAGGAAAATCAGTCAAAACAAGATGGTGAGAGCAATACATGGTTTCAAATCAAGTTAATAGGAAATCAAAGTGGGTTACTATAATATATCCTGCTATTTTTTATTTTTCCCTTAATTAAAAGGATAAAAATAAAAAAGTAAATAATAAAAAAAGGAGATTGAGATAAAAGAAGGCATAACAAGACAACATAGGTCAAAACATAACCATTTAAGCAAAATAGTGTTTCACCACAAGATATCCCGACATAAAGTAGTTACCATAGTGTCTCTTTCCTTGAAATCTTTGAGTATAACTTCGTATACTGTAGCATCAAACATATCAGACAGTGTAAAACCGTTCAAGGGAATGACAATATTACAGGGTATTTAGAACCAACTAACAGAAAATGAACAATGGTTTCTGTATAATCTCCTTGTCTATAAAAGTTTTTATGTTATCACATATAATAAAATCCAATAAGATACAACATGTTAAGACCTATGGAGACAGAAGAACAAAAGCTTGATGAGACTTCAGAACTAGATGATATTAAATCAGCACTATCTATTATGATGTCTTGTTTTCTCCAAAATAGCTGTTCCTATCATCTAACCTTCTCTGCTTCATTTCTGTTGAGCTCTTTTTCTGTCATTAGTTGTCAGTTTGTCTTCTTCATTTCGCTTTCTGCTCCATTCGTTGTGGCCTCTCTGCCACTGTTTCTGGAATCTTGGTATTTTTCTTTTTTAGAATATCCTTTAGTATTCTCTGTAGAGTCAAACTGGTGGTTGCAAATTCCCCCAGTTCCTCTTTATCCTGGAAGCACCTGGTTTTTCCATCAATTTCTAGGGACAGTTGTCAGGATATATCAATCTTGGCTGGAGGTTATTGTCTTTCAAAGCTTGAATTATTTCCTCCCACACTCTTCGTGATTTGATGGTTTGTGCTGAGAAGTCTACTGTAATTCTGATGGGTGTTCCCTTGTAAGTGACTGTTTCTTGTTTCTGACGGCTTTTAATATTCTGTTCTTATGTTGGGTTTCTGGTATTTTGATTATTATATGGCTGGGTGTAGCTCTGTTTGGGTTGTAGGTGGCTGGTGTCCTGTATGCCTCATACATCTGAATATCTTTACCTTTTGCTAAATTAGGGAGATTCTCCTGGATTATTTCTGTGAATAGCTTTTGTATTCATTTGTTTGTGTCCCTACTTCTTTTATGTTCTTAATTCTTAAGTTATAGATCCTCTTCTAGTCTTGTATTATTGCTGTTTGTTTCTTAGTTATTTTTAAGAAGTTTTTCATTTCATGCTCGCACCTTACAAATTTGTCCTCCAGTTCTGATAATCTATCCTTAGTTTCTTTCAAGCTGTTATGCCAGCTTTCAATAGAGTTTTTAGTTTCCTGGTAATCTCTTTGAACCTGCTTCACGTATTCTATGTTTTGTCTATTTTCTCCATCAAACAATTCTCCCTTTTTTTTCTGTTTCCCCACCATCTGTTTTTCTTGGGCGGTGCTTAGCATTTCTCTAACTGTTCTACTTATATCTTGCTTTATTTCTTTAAATACTTCACTTTTGAACTCGTCTATGAGGCTCCGGAGATATTGCTTTATGTCTATTGGTGCCATGGCTGATACTGCATGTTTTCTGTTCTCATTCTCCTTTGCTTTTACCTTTCCTGGATCAGTGTTCTCAGGATTGGGGATTGAGGACCCTTTCTTGTTGCTCCCTCTTCCCATACTTTTTGTTCCTTGGGTACAAGCGTATATAGGAGGCCCAGTTTCTGTCTTTGTGGGTTACAGTTTGTTTGAATCTGCGGGCTAGGTGTTTCCGTCCATTGTAGTGTACTAGGGAGACATAGACCTGGGCAGTCTCTGCTGGGCCCGCCCCTCCAGGTCAATCAACCTACTGAAGGCTTCACTCCTAGGGTGCACCGCCAGGCCCTGGGACCTGGTTTGGGCTAGCCTACTGGGTCTTAGTCCTTGGCGTCACCCAGGTCAGGTGCTCCCCACCAATCCCGCTTGAGAGGGGAATATGTGATTAAAGTCACTGCAGCGTCCTGTTTCGGCTTGTCTGCCAGGTCCCAGAATGTCCTCTGTTGGAGCCTCCTAGTATATGGAAGAGTCCCCATTCCTCTCACTGGCCACAGGTCGATGCAGCCCCCCCCCCCGCCCATCTCACTCTCAACTCTGTTTTCCAGTTCTTGCTCTCAGAGCTTTCCCGCGTCTCTCTCTCCCTGCTGTGCCGATTCAGACGCAGCAGCAGCAGCAGCAGCAGCAGCAGCAGCAGCAGCAGCAGCAGCAGCAGCAGGAAATTCAAATCGCGGTTTCCAGAGGCACGGGTTCCAGCTTCTGTGCTGAGAGTTTATCTGTTCCTGTTATAGCACTGGGATTGCATTTCCAGTTGGTTTCTCTCAGCTTAGTTTGTTCCTGGGTCTGCAGGGTATATCTCCCCTTGCTTAGGACTCCTCACACTGCACCATTGCTGGATTCTAAGCTGGCTGTCTCAGAGAGCCTCCGTAGCTGTTGTTATCTGTCTGCCATGTTCTCCCGGAAGTCCATATTACTGGCATTCTTCAGAGGGTTTTGCAGGAAAGAGTTGGATGCTGATGTTGAAAAATGTCTAGATAGGTCTAGATGGGGGACAGGAACATGGAAAACCATTAGAACAAACATACTGAAATAAATAAGGTACCACTGGAAGTAGTCCTGTCATATCATAGTTTAGGAAGGATACATGTTGGAGAGTAATGAGAAATTAAAATTACTGATTTTGTATTCTATAAATTGAGTCTTTATGGATTACATTGAATTGCTTCTGGAAAATGGCCTTCATAGTTACTTAAATAAAGGTTGATGAAGTACCTGTTGGTCTGGATTCATTTTCTATTGCATTTTGGGATCACACTTTGCGCATTCTGTTAGGAAATTCCAGCTGTCTTCTTCCTGAAATCTGGTGTAAGAGTAGAAAAGCATAGAGGAAGAAAAGAGTAATGACAGCACTGCAGTAAAATGACTTTAAGTAGTTGAAGTTGAAATACAGATTGACAGATGGACCCAAGAGTTTTTTGGAATGTAATTCTGGAGCTTCTAGAACCCAACCATCCAAGCATGTTACTGATTCTAGAGCAACAATATATGGTCGTAAAATGGTCTGCAAAATTGGAGCCAGTGCTGTTAATCTCCACCATTTGTATACCTCCAGTGCAGTACCTTGTTCTTGCCAGTTTAGAGCAGTTACAATAGTGTTATTGTGTGGTGTTTCATAAATAGTGTACCAATAATCATTTTTTGAATGTTGCTTTGCTTCAGGTTTGATAATCTTCCTTTCTGTAGTCATTATCTATTTAAAATCAAATCAAGTCAAATCAAGAGTAGACCTAAATATATAGGAATCCATTCTTTCACTGGAAAGTAAGGGAAGCAGGACCACCGCATTTAACCATAAGCTGTTGAGTTTCTGGGAGAAAACTTACTTGGGTAGTATATAAATATTTCTGGACATACGGACTATTGTAGTTTCTTTTCTCTCAAAACCTACTCATCCAGGTTTTATGCTGTTTTTTGAGTTTATACTTTCAATAAGTCCTGATTTTTTTTATAGTTGTTGCCTGTTGTTGCTATCTTGTGATTATAGTCAGTGTATCCAAATGGTTACAAACATAAGTATCTCTTGAAGTTCAGTTTAAGAAATACAGTGTATGTATATTGTTAGTCCTCCTTTATCTGAACATAAATCTCAAGAACTTTTCTTAACCGGGCCTGATGTTACAGGCTCCTAATCAGTGATTGAGGAGGCTGAGGCAGATCACAAGTTTAAGCTCAGTTTAGAGAACTTAGTGAGGCCTTGTATCAAAAATAAGAAATAAATAATGGGCTGGGGACTTAGCTCAGTACAAAGCCCTGGGGTTATGAAGGAATCTGACTTAAAAATACTCCAGACTTACTCTGCCTATTATCTCTAATGATTCCTAACAAATAGTAAGCACTCAGTAAATAATGAATGAGCAGTTCAGGTACTCGCAGCCTAGTGTGATTAATTGAGTCTATTAAAAATTCACAAATGGATGCTTTTCAAAGTCTTTCTAGTCCTCTTACTCCCTTTACCTCTCTTTTATGATCTTTGTTTTGAACTAGAAATGGTATGACAATCCATATCTTAATTTTATGTAGAAATCTAGTTATCTGGATTATCTAGTTAGGACTTTTACTTAAAACCCTTTAGGAAGGACTTCACTAGATCATTTATGATTTATTAGACTGTTAAGGATATCTGGTGATGGAAATGTTTACAAGAAAAGACAAAGTTTTGTCTCTGTAAAAGATGTGCATTTCTTGGCACTTGATGCTTTTAAAAATAGAAACTTTGGTGCCTCTTTGTGTTGTTCAATACTATGTTGTTTGAGTGCGTATAATGAATGCATGAAACAATGAGTTCTATTTTAACTGTACTTATTACTTGTGATATAGCAGTGTTAAAAACTTGTACTGTATAGCAGTGTTAAAAACTTTTTGTAGTTAATATTTGTGTCTTCAAGATTTCAGTGTTAGTATTCATGTACTTTCAACTTAAATAAAATGTGTTTGATAATGTCTTAGGAGCACTTTTCCATATATAATCTCTGTGGTTGTAACTGGGCTGTTCTCTCTTCCATTAGATTGTAGAATTCTTACTCATCCTTAAATAAGTTTGCATGAGTGAATGAATGAATGTGTGTGTGTTCAAGAAGATTGTAGATTTTATGATATTGAGTGATTTGGGAAGAACCTAATTTGAGATCCGAAACTTCTCTGTTGGCTTGGAATGAAACTACTGTAGTATAGTTAAGGTAGTTACCTCCTGAACATTCTACAAGTAAGTATTGAATTCTGGCTGGCAATTTTAGATAGAAAAGTAACCTCAAAGTATACACTATCAAGAAATCTATAAACGGCCATTGGCCCTAGACTCTTTTCAAATTGCTTACTACCTTGCATACTGTGAAAAATAATACTAAGATGATGAGCTTGAATGCCCAGTGGTTTTGGTTGATGTTCCTTTATTTTCTTCCAGGGAATCAGTTCTTGTCCTCAGTACTGTTCTTCTGCCTTTTGTCAGAAATAGTCAATTTTTACTTTATATTTCTCCCAATCAATGACATGCAAATAAAGTAGAATGAATTAAAGCTCTAAGTGGGACTTGCTGACTTCTCTCAAATGAGAAAGTCACTCACTGTACTAATGAGATTTAAAGTTAGACTGAATCAAACTGTAACATCTTTGTTACTGCATTAGGTAAGATGCAGGGTGATAGAATTTGTAGAGTGCATTAAATTATCCCAGGTAGCCAAACATCTGGAGAAATTGAAAAGGAACTACATTGGCAGGGGAGGGGGATCTGCAAGTTATTTCTTACTACTATTTTCAAGTTGTTTTGATATCATATCTAGAAGAAAATGTCACACTATTTGTATAGTAACCTATATAACTGTCAAAACCAAAATAAAGATACTATTTTTAAATACTGTGTAATTATGAGGAAGGGTTAGTAAAGCCTTTAAATTTGATGTCATTGAAAATATCTTCCCTAGGAATTCAGTGTTTATGATTTAGGAAATATTTCCATTTGCTTCTCAGGTACTACTGTATTTGGAAGCCAGGGGAAAGGAATAATAATATTGGACTGGCACTTGTTTTAAAAAATGGACATTTGAGTAACACAGTACTCATTATAAATGTTTGCTTGTGGTGCTAATTTAAAATTTAGAGAATTGTTTTTTATAGACCCAAACCTAAAATTATTCTTTTTTTATTACTATTATTTTTTAAGAAACAGATTTTGGCCACATTGCTCAGATTATCCCTGAATTCTTGGGCTCAGCCAGTCCTCCTGCTTTAATCTCTTTGAGTATTTGGGAATACATGTGCATACCCTTGAGCAAGCCTAGGGCCATAACTTGGATCCACTCCTAGTTTTCAC
This sequence comes from Cavia porcellus, assembly GCF_034190915.1. Classification (NCBI taxonomy): domain Eukaryota; kingdom Metazoa; phylum Chordata; class Mammalia; order Rodentia; family Caviidae; genus Cavia; species Cavia porcellus. The sequence goes on along the minus strand of NW_026947500.1, from coordinate 9,541,310 downwards.
TGCAGTAATCTTCATCACTTCTGTTTTTTAATCCAGTGTGTAATCTAGAAATGATATCCCCTTATCAGAATACTTATACCAGTGTTTAGAATCAGTGTCACATTTTTGTTTTCATAAAATAAACTGCTTAAAGTTCAATTTGATGTATAGATTGACAGTTTGTTATAGCAAATCCACAATTCTCCATAAAGCATCACTTGGTGTTTTCAATTACATACTAAAGTCCAGGAAAACCAGTGACTGCTACCATTTAGGTGCTTTTTAATTCCCAAATAGTATTACATGATATGCATTATCTTATTTAGTTCTCATATAATAACACCCTTTATTACAATTTCATTTTACAGAGGAGTAGACAAGTTTAGAACACCGAGGTAACCATGCTAATGTTTCATTCTCAGTAAGTAGTAGTCATTGTTTGTTTGGAGTTCTGTTGTAGGCCTTTGAATAATTTTTGTCTGCCTTAAAGAATGGATGAATCTGTGAAATGAAAGGGAGTACAAGTATTATTAAATAAGTGAATATGTACATGAAAAATTGTCATTTCTGTTTTGTATTTTGTAAAAGATTTACAGATGAAATGGTCTGACCTTAAAAAGGAGTTAGGGAAGGAACAAAGAATTTAGTTTAGTTCGAAAAAGGACATAAAATGTTAAGATTATTAGGAGAGGGAAATTAAAAAACAAGTATATGCAATAGAAGGAATGAGATAGGGATGTAATTATGAACTCTGTTGGGTTCTGTGTCATGTTAGCTACCAATAAACCTAAGACTTGACAATATTTAGCTGTATTCATTATGTAAGTGTCTGAGAGGCATTCACATTCTTTCAGAGTTTACTTGTTGTTGGCATGCCAGCAGACCAAATACGTCTTTCAAGTTAGACACTTTTTTTTTTTTTTTTTTTGGTACCTGAGATGGAACTCATGAACTCTCGCTTGCCAGGCAAGGGCTTACGCCGCTGAGCTAAATGCCCAGCTCCAAAATATGTCTTTCTTCCTGGGACCTTGGGGTTAGAGATTCATGGTAAAAGGAGACCCTGTGTGTGCAAAGCTATCTGACTGCTACAGTAGTCTGCCCAGTTTCCCTTCAGTCTCCTTGACATTAAAACTGTGAAAAAGAGCAGTAAACCTTGTATTATTTACAGTGAACTTCAGGCTGATTGTTAAATCCTGTATGTACTTTTGTCTTTCCACTTATTCTACTGTGACCTGAAATAATCATCAAGATCAAAATCAAAACATAAACTCTGAAAGGGCAAAGTTAGGGAATGTCTGCTAATAGTAATAGTTGTTTTTACATTTTAATATTCACACTTGCTACAGCAGCAGTGAATTAAAATGGTTTTATAATATTTTACCAAGGTGTTAATGATTAGTGTAACTTTAGGTAATACATATTTTACAGCTAAATGTGTCGGTTTAATAGTTGGTCATAGTTCTCATTCTTAACTTTTGGTACAAAAATTTTAATCCTGTTGTTATGAATTAGACATATGATTTGAATCAGTAACATCCTAATTCTTCCTGAAATTGATTTTGTAAGGGAATGAAAACAGTCCAACAAATGAAATTGATAGTTTGTTTTGTTTTTGTTGGTTTTTGAGACAGGGTCTTGCTCTGTTCAGGCTAGTCTTGAACTCACTGTGTAGCACAGGCTGGCCTTGAATGCGTAGCAGTCCTCATACAAACTACCTCCCGAGTGCTGGGATTGCATGTGTATGCCACCACGCCTGGCAAGTCATTGCTGTTTGTAGTACTACTTGTAGAGTTAAAAGTTTTCATTTTAATCCCTAACCCTTGTGGGAAGGGTACAGTTTAACATAGTCTGTTTGAAGCATCTTTCGGGATACATACCTTCCAGTGAAGAGAGACAAGCATATGTATAAAGAGAGTACTCACATTAGTTGTAAAGCTTAGATAGGGTGAGAGTGATCTAAACCTTAGCTATAGCTTACAGCATATCCTTAGAGCCATTGAAATATCAGTAGTTTGAAGAACTAAAAATAAATGTGCAATAGCATCTTAGAAATAGGAACTAACGGTGTTTGGTGATTGATAGCCATAGGAAATGAGGAAGGAAACCAAAGCTATATGCAGAGGTAGAATTATGAAAAAAAGTACAGGTTTAGGGAGGGAGATGAATGACATTTATACATGGTAGTTTTGAAATGCTTTGGGACAGAGAAATGATGTGTGGTTGGTTTCAGGTAACTAAAAGGCTGTTAAACAAGAACTGAAGGATCTAATTTGCTCGTTAGATTCAATTAAAGTTATAGAACGAGGAATGAGGAGTACAGGTGGACTGAGACTCAAGAGAGTCCTAGGTATCTAGAGGTCCTTAGGTTTGATAAAATCTGGTAATTGGTGTGGCAGATAGGGGAAGCAGGAAAGAGAGATGGATGACTTTCAGACTTTAGGGCCAGAGGGCAGGTATTAAGTAGTGAGACTGCAAATTAGTTTGTCCTTTCTAAGACTTTCTGGTAAACATTAAAGGAGGAGGATATGTATTTTATTTAGTTTTTATCTGAAATTCGTTTTATTCAAGGATAGAAAAGAAAAACTACAGCAAAATTTCAAAACACATCAGTCAGGGAGCAACAGTGGTACATTGTGCTTTGTCACACCCAAGTCAGGTATGTACTTTAAAATTTCAATCTCTTGAATGCTGGTTATATAAATTACATTTAATTTATGCATTATGCATATCTGATTTCTATATGTATCATTTTTAAGCAAACAAATAATGTTTTACAAACTAGTCACATAAAACACAATAGGCCCAATGAATTTGGAAACTTGCGTGAATGGTAAGAAAATAACATTTATTGGTTGATGTAATCATTTCATCCTCCGTTGGGTGCCCAGGATCCTAATGTACCTAGACCTCCTCCTCCTCAGTAAAATGATACTTCCCGCAAGAGTCTTTTAGCCGTGTGTGTGTGTGTGTGTGTGTGTGTGTGTGTGTGTGTGTGTGTGTGTGTGTGAGAGAGAGAGAGAGAGAGAGAGAGAGAGAGAGAGAGAGAGAATAGGACAGTTGGATGGAGGCTCAGGATGTGAAGAGGAGAATGGTCATGAACTTAAAGAGTTAGTGCTTGATGTCTCTTTTTGCCTGTTACTTGCATTGGTAGGAACTCCTCGGTTAACTTGTTTTGAAACAAAACCAGTAATAATTCCTGTAAAATTTGAGATTTGAACATACCAAGTGTACAAGCAATGTACAGCTGAATATTTTGTTTCTTGGTGGGAACAAGAACTCAGTCTGAAAGGCACTGAGCTAAGCTGCTCTTATTCCAGCATTCACATAATCAAAACAGGGTTTCTATGCTATTTATAATTTTAGCTTGTTGGTTTGTTTTTATTTCTGTGCTGTTTCTCAGAGGACAGGAGATATTTTATTTTGAGCATCTGGTTTTTTGTTTTTTTTTTTTTTTTTTTGTGAGCCTAGTTATTTTTTAGAAGGCTTCAAAGAGTCTAAGGTATCAGTCAGTCAGACCCAGTCTTTCTTTAGGGAAGTGAGTCAGTACCATGAAAGCTTAAGTTCTAAGCCCCAAGGGCATGGACATCCTAGAAGGCCGGGTTAGGATGAGAACCCAGTTTTCTTGTGAGAAAGAATTCACACCCCTCTTGTCTCTATGGTCAGATGACTGTAGCTTACCTTTTTTGAAGCTCAGATGCATTTGAAACATAGAAGCGAACTTTCAGCAGTATTCCCAGCCACTCTGGGGTGTGTAATGAGATGGTCTCTGAACGCAGACTCCTGCTGGGAAAGTGGGTACCTTCTTATAACTGAACATGTTGGTGGGTGAGGTTCCTTAGAAGCTTTGCTGATGAAATACTTGTAAGATGGTAGTGATTCTTAGTGGAGCTTGGAGTTTTTAAACCAGAGTTTGGTTTTGGGCAAGGGACCTTCTGCTTTCTTGTACCTGAACAGGTCGCATGGTGATGGTGGTGGTAGCATGGAGGAACACAAAAATGATAGCCCTTAGCTATCTGACTGACACTGCTTTGCCAGCCGCCTTGTTCTGTGTCCCTTGCCACAAACAGTGCCAGGTGTGGTCTACTTAGGTTTGTGCATTTGTCTGGCTTATTCTGAGTCATCATAGTACTTCAGCTGATGGATTAAATTAGACATGAGATCAAGGGGTCAGTGAAATATGACACACGGTAGAATTTTAATCTCTTTGCAGGAAAGCTATCTTTTGAACCTTATCTGGAAGACTTTCTCAAACAATATTTAGCTTTTTTTCCTTCTCATGAGGAAAAGGAAGCATTTTGTTGTCAAATTTTGCTAGTTTCAGAAATAGCCTTCCCTTCCCATTAAGCTCAGATCTCTCTTCTCTACCATCTTTTACTAGAATCCCAAATTGTGTTTTAAATATTAGAGTGGGTACAAGTTGCAGAGGATACTCTCATAATTATTCCAGAGAATTTACGGTTGAAAATGTTGAAAAAGTCCAGCCAGTCTCCTTATAATTCTAGCTGTGTGTTCTCAAAGTAGTCTCTTCGGCCATCTCTTTATTTTTCTTCTACTGAAGAATATTGAATACCGCAGGTATTGTCTTAGTTACTTTTTACTCTTTACTGAGACAAAATACCTGAAGCCCAAAGTTGGGAAAGGAAAGGTTTATTTCTTACGGTTTTTGGAAGTTTCAGTCCACACTTATTTGGCTCCAAGACAGGCGGGCATGGCTGGGCTGCAAACAGCAAGCAGGAACCAGCAAAGAGCAAGACCACCTTCTTCCTGCCATTACATCGCATCCTGACTCCACCCCTATGTGGGGGAGCACTGACACCATCATTTCAAGCACTAGACAGTGAACCATCACAAATGCACAATGCAAATGCATGAGTCCTGGGGGCCACAGACATAAACCATGACAAGTATTAAAAAACACATGACATAAAACCAGGAGAGGACTCCTTCAGTGTTTCAAGAAGCTTTAGTGATAGAGTATCTTTCTCATTCATTCGTTTGTTCAACCGAGTAAGGTATTTGAAGTAGTAATCGTGAAAGTAAGCACTTAATAGGCCCCCTGTAAGTGTTTGTTGGTACTAAAAAAATTGAGTCTGCCATCTGAACTGTAACAGAGCTTAAGATGATTGGACTATTTCAGTGACTTTTTGTTTTTAGCCTCCAATATCATGTCTTTGAAAAGTTTAGAGTTTTTTGAGTGCTTGTTTGAAACATAATTGGACTGAGAAGACTGTACAACATTCATCTTATGAAAAGTACTCTGATTCTCCATCTCTTTCCTTGAGCATTTGGTAACTTTATGATGGCCTTCCTCATATTCTAAATATTTAGATAAACCTATAATTTATAATGCCTACTATCCTTAGAATTGAAACTTTATAATACATAGAAAGTACAAAAAAAGGTATTTCAGAGACAAGCTTACAGTGACTGTAACCAAGTTTTGAACATAAATGTTCTAGCTGTGATTTCTAGCACTAAACCAATAACATCACAATAAGGTGCATTTTCGTACAGATTGTCTACAACAGAATGTAGGGCATAGGGTAGGTAACTTGCTCTCTTAGGATATTTGCTTTGGTTCTGACCATCCATCTTAAGATTGCAGCTAGATACCTTTTCAAAATAAAGAGGCTGTGAGTGCACAGGCACAAAGGTTTAAATAGCGGAAACTGAGGCAGCAGCCTCCAAAATCAATTCAGTTGCTACCTTAATTGAATTATGCAGATTGATCCTTCTGCATGTCATTCTCCCCGCATTTTTCAAACTGCTTTTTCCCCAACCTGGCTAGCCAGCTCAGGTTACTCACAGAGTTCCCACCATCCTCACTATGGCTCATCCTCGAACTACTCCCTTCTTCACAAGGTAAATAATTCTGAAAGAGGCCTTAGATTGGAGGCCTTTATCCACACATCCTCTCTTGGATTGGGTTTAGGACCGCTTGGCTGTGCTTTACTTTGAATACGTCTTGGTGTCTTTACTCTCAACGTGGTTGCATTGGAGGTGGTAGATTGGAATTAACTTGCTGAGATTCCAATAACGTCTCAGTGAGATTACAAATACAATTTTTTGGATTGTGAGAAAGACTGGAAAAGAGATTACAACACTCAACACTTGGTTTCACAGTACTGTTTGACATTTTTGTTTGTTTGTTTTCTTGGGGCATTTTGTTTGTGGTTTTGTTGTTATTTTGTTTTTTGAGATAATTTTTTTTTTTTTGAGATAATATAGTCCTATGTAGTTCAGGCTGGCCTTGAACTTTGTCCTCTTCCTGCCTCAGCCTCCCTACTGCTGGGATTAGAGGTGTGCATCAACAAGCCTGGCAGCTTTTTCTGTTTTCATGGCACTCGTCATCTAACATTACATGAAATTCCAGATTTCTTCAGAAATAAGGTTTGTAAGGGCAGAGATCTTAGTATTTTTTTTCAGCTGATGTGTTTTAGTAGGTTTCACTTCAATATTATTTGTACATAAGTACATAAGTAACTTCATGGGAATGGTTAGTGTGATGTTACCAATGTTTAGTAGAAAAATAAATTAAAACTTTCTTTCCTTGTTAAAAGAAATCTCCCTTCCCTTCTCCTCCTCTTCCTCCTCCTTTCCTCTCATCAATTCTGTTGCCTGTTGCAAAATAAATAAGTAATTCAAAAACATACATTTAAATTTTTAAAATCTGTCATTTAATTTTGCTTGACTATAAATACAGGCTTTAAATTATTTTTCTTACTAATCTCCTGGAGAGTAGTTTTAGTTTGTAGTGGTCATTTTCTTGAGTAACATGCATTATTAGCAGAGAGTTCAGTTATACAGATGCTTTTTTCTTGATGGAATCTTTAACTGTTTTGATAAGAGAATTTTGAAATTGGCAATTTTAAATGTAATTATCTGAAACTGATCTTATGAACTTGTTTTTAAAACTAATACAATTTACCTGCCTCTTCTCATGTTTACCTCTGGTGTGCGTAATAGTGTAGAAAATGTGAAAAGAGCTGGGTGTGATGGAAAAGTGAGGAGTAACATGAGCCAAGAGGATCACAAATTCAAGGCCACACTGAGCTCCATATTGAATTCAGGACCAGTTTAACACCAGGGAGACATTCTCTCCGGGCCAAGGTAGCACAGAGGCAAAGAGAGCACTGTTGGCAGTAACATTTACACCTAACCTTTGTAGAAGGCTTTTCTCCAGAAAGCTGAGGCATGCTTGTTTCCTCTTAGTTTGAAAAACACTGAGGCCAGGCCTGGTAGTGCGCATCTGCAATCCCAGCTCTCTGGAAGGCTGAGGCAGGAGGATCACCATGAGTTCAAGACCAGCCTACACTACTACATGTAGAGAGACCTGTTCCCTAAAAAGTAAAAATTCACTGACATTTCTTCTCACACTCTGCTTTGGTGAGCATTGGCTACTGTTGGCAAAGCTCACAGGCACTGTTTACTTTTGCTACCGTTTGCTCTCATCAGTAGGGGTCATTTTTAAAGTCATTGTGTTTCTTCATTTTTATTCCTTTGCTGTTTGTACTTTTAAAAATACTTCCATTGATTTTATAAAAATTTCATGGTAAGTCATCCCTCAGATTTCTTTTGGGTTTAGGGTCTAGTTTTTTGTTGTTATTGTCTTCATACACTGACCTTCTCTTTACCCTCATGTGCTTTTACCTATGTAAATAGCTATACTAAGTTGCTGTTTGTTAATATTCTGTGTGAGATATCTTTAGGGGTTTAAATTATAGTTTATTCCTATTTAATTTTTTAAAATTTAATAAAATTTTATTTAAATTTTAATTGCAGTTTATCCCCATTTAAATTTTTTTTTTTATGTTTTTAAGAGTTGCTGATTGCCAGTGCTAGCCTTGAACTTGTGGTCCTGCCTCAGCCCTTCCAGGTCTGGGATGTTTGCAGCTGTGCCTGGCTCTGTAGTTGTTTGTTAAGTTTGGTTGGTTTGTTGTCGTAGTTGTTGTTCTTTGTATAGTAAGCCAAACTGTTTCAAGTTTGTCTTCCAGGTATGTAAAGCATCATCTCAAAGTGTAGGATTACATAATAACTTCACTTTTTTCAGATGACAACACTGAGGACATGTTTATATGATTATGTATGAAAGACCTGATTTTTTTTTTTTTAAAGATAAAAAGTACAGGAAATCCTTTATTGTTTCCATCTATACTTAACTGCCTTTTAAGTTTCCGGTGAGCCAGAAGAATATTGAAGTTTTAAGATTAGTGTTAACGTAATACCTTACCTCTAGAGAGAGTGGTGAGAGACTCATTGACCACAGTAAAGCCAGGGAGAGGAGGAAGACAATTGGAATGATCTAATTTAATATTTTTGAAAGATAAGTATGTGTTGTATATGTATACATGGATGAAAAGAAGTATCTCTGTAGAGTATATTAGTGTCTGTGTTTGTTTTTGATTAGTTTCTAATATGTGATATGCACCCTCACTTGGCCTTATCAGAGCCATGTCTAACAAAGGCTGCAGTGTTGCTTGGAGGAGAGTTGGGGTCCCCCAGGGCACCAGTGGCAATCCTGTTTGATCATTTCCTGTCCTGGAATTGCCATTGTTTCAGCTTACTGCTATTCAGTTTACTTATGACTGATTACTTTGTGAATTATAGTATCTAGCTTTAACCAAGTCTCACTAAAAGATTCTTGCAAAGAAAGTCCATGTAAAAGCCACAGTAGGAAAAGTAAGACAGTGCTAGAGCTGATGCGGAATAAACTCTTTATCTGCTATGAAATATTCTAATAATTTTAGAGGATGTCAGAGTATCAAGAAAATTGTTCGAAACGTAGACCTATTCACTCTTATTACTGCTGAGTCTTTTTCTAACAGTAGATTATGCCCTAAGACACAAGTTAATAATCAGAATGTCATAAGGAAAAAAAAAAGGACTGTAGCCTATGGGAACAAATAAGACATTTATCTTTTATGTACTTTTGTTTGGTATCTATCCGTCTATTTTAGTGGCATACATTCATTATTTATGAATAAACAGTACATATTATAAAAAACTTTCTGATCATAGTACTTTTGGAATACAAGCAGCATTATGTAACTTTAGCACAAAATTATGAAAAATTTATGGTAAAATACATGATTTTCATGAACACTAATGCTGAATTAGATTCTCGTGCTATCTTGTGTTTGTTTGAAATTAAGTCATGATGTCTACAGAGCATTTTGCCAGTGGGTGTTAAAAGAATCCACCATTTAGCTCCTCATGTCAATAAGTATCTCATGCCCAAAAACCTTGCAACTCAGGGTTGGTAGGTTACTGTGTCTTAACATATCCATCTATAATTTCAATAAGCATGTGATAACATTTAGGAAATGTTACTTTAATCCCTGGATGTCCTTATGACTCAACTCCTTGAAAGTAGTGTAGATAGCACTGAAGTTAGTTAGGTTGGCCGTGGAGTCAGTCTTCAGAACTCATGTATATTTCAGTAAAAGATAAATGGGGAGGTTGTAGAATCAAGCTGTAGGGGATTTAAAATATTTTTGTCAGAAGCTGAGACCCAGGATCTTGAGTAGATGACTGATCTTGGTAATATGGTGAGATATCATCTTAAAACAACAAAAACCAAAACAGTTCCTTTCCCCAAATCAAACAGTTCTGCAGTTATTCAGAATATTTTAGAATTACCTTTTTAGTGTTTACTTAGTTGATTGACCACTTTCGTATAGGACAGAAAGGAGGGTTAACTCTCCTTTCTGTGGCATCAGCTTGAAAAATCCATCATTCTTGGAAAAAATTGTACCTCACTGTAGCACAGGGTAGAACATGTGGCATTCCACCTGAGAATCCCCTCTCTGAAACAGTATGTGAAGCATTAACTTTCACATTCTCATAAAGGGTAAATGGAGGGTAATGTACTGTCTTACTAGCTGAGAATGGTGAGATAAACCCTGTAAAAATGTAAACTCTGAAGAGATTACAGATTAACAAATTCTGATAGTGTTTTAAATGAGTTATAGTTTTATTAATCAAAATACATAGGATGCAAGATTACATCATTTTGTATCACTTGTGGTCATACATTATGACCACAACGGTAGTATATTGATCCCCTAATGCAATAATACTTACGTGAGTTGAGTTAATTGGGTTGGGAGCACCCTGTGTGCAAATTATCTCCGAGTCTCATTTGGTTCACTTCTTACATACTAAGCACTTAGTTGTTCCTGTTTTTTATGATAGCAGTTTTGCTTGGGGAAAGATTTTCACTGGTCAGGATATTCATGGCATAAAGATTATTTCAAACCCATAAAATTTGGTGTGAAAAATCTTAAACTGAATTTGTTCTAGGGTACACTGAATATTTTCCTTTCTTTATTCTCATCAGCAACTGCAGCTTGTGATTGGCCGTACCGGATACTGAGTTGCACATCCCCACATCAATGCACTGCCAATGGTAAGACTCCCTCCACCTCCCATGGCCAGAGTGTTTTCATAGCTATTTGTTATTCTTGTTTTTCTTGGGTCTTAAATTTTTTTTTTCAAATTTCCGTAACATTTTGACAAAATACAGGTTTTAAATATGTAATTCAAACTAATTAAAATGACTTGAACATTAAGCAAAAGAAACCCCTACTTTGAAATTTTCCATTATCTGTACTTTTTATGACTTCTTAGCTATGATTGTCTTGTTAAAAAGTACTCAGTGGTGATCTTGTGTTTTGTCAAATAAACTATTTTGTAAAAAAGTCTTGCTAAAAAATATAGTAGCTCTTCTGTTTTTGTTCATTTTATTAAGTTTTTGGGTATTGTGTTTATTCTGGTATTTTTACTCAGTGCATAGCTAAATGGCTAAAATTCTGCTTATTTTTATTTAATGAATAAGAGAGCCTTGTTTATCTTTAAAAAATTTTTTTTAAAAATCTTTCATTGTGGAGTATAAACTTCATATGATGAAGTAGAAAAACTACTGGTCTATAGTACCAGTACTGTAATTTACTTTATTTTCTGATTGTGGTAAGAATCTGTGATGACTTTTGATAAGTATTCCTGTAAAAAGTTCCTGTAAAAATTCCACTAGATAATGGAATTGGTCTGAAATTCTGAAGTATATTCTAGCTGTAGATGAAGTGAGGTTGCCCCTTTACTAGAATTGACAATGAGTTTCCCTTGTAAAAAAGTGACTATTTACTTAAATAGTAATGGTATGGATTTGGGAAGGGCTCACTAAGCAGGAGAATGAGGTTTTTTTTTTTTTTTTTTTTTTTTTTTTTATTTAAAGAAAAGGAAACGAAAAAAAAAATACATGGAGATTAAAGAAAAAAAGGGTAGAAAAATAATACTAAATTACAGACAAACAAAAGGTAAGAAATTGCCAGTTGATAAGTTACAAATTGTCTTCTTCGAAATGGCTGTTTAGGTTATAGAATTAAAGTATTTAGAATGACATTCAAAAAAGTGACCCTACAAACCATTCTGCTCTATGGCCGAACAAAAGCTCCGTAATATGATTATCAGTCCCACCTATTTGTTTTACATCTCTAAGAGGATAAGGTTAATCATATCAAAACAGAACAGAACATTAAAAAAAAAATAAAAAACAATTTAAAGAAACACAGATTTCAAAGCAAGTCCACCGGAGATCTACCTTATCCAACTGTCTCTAGCCTCTTACAAATAGTTGTCCCTAACTTCACCCACTTTCTATACTTATTGCATATTATAGAACTAATCAAATCATTACAGGATGATGGAGTCTCTTTAGGTCCTCAAGTTCCAAATTAGGGAAGACATTTCCAACTACTTTCGCATCTCTCATTCTCTTTGTGATAGCCGTCCCCATCTCTGCATATGCTGAAGAAACCAGTCCAGAGTCATTTTAATCAGCAAGCAATAGGTTGCTAGAATTTATATTATAATGCTACAAAATAAGCCTCGGGTTTTTCAGGTCTCTTCCTCAGAGTATTTGTTCCTATCCTCTCTGTATTATAGGGAAAACCAAGTCATAACAAGACAGCGAAACAATTTCCTAGATAAACATGCAATGGATAAGACTTACAAAACTATAATATAAATGATCTTCCGTAGCTACTATGTTTTCTCTTGTTATTTTCAATAGATTTGTCAGCAACACTGGCTTATTATAGTTAAATATACTATCACCTATTTTTATAAAAACTTATCTTTGACTGCATTGTAGTATTTGAGAGCTGTTACTGATTCATACCAGTATGGATATCCTTTACATCCTGTCATGCTCAGAGTAGTTTCCTCTACTTTTAGGGTTGATTCTAACACGCATACGGATTTCAAATAGGATCAGTCAAGGCCAACCAATAGTCTTATGATTCAGATACAATTAAGATCAGTCATAGTAAGACAATGTAAGTAATACAGGATTTCAGCTTAAGTCAATAGGAAAGTAAGGATGGTTACCATGGTATAACCTGCTATTTTTGGTTCTAGAGGTCTGTGTCCTCAAATCTGATATGAGTGGACAGACCAGAACAAATTTAATTCAATCTAAATATGGCACTAGGACTACTGTGTCTTTTAAATCGTTATACACCATTAGCAGTGACCTCTGCTTTTTTTTTTTTTTAAATATAGTTTCAGAGCTGTCTCTACCAAAGATTAGCTTACCGTCTCTGCCTCACGTCTGCTACTCCACTTTTCTGCTATAATTTGTCCACCTTATTCCCTCATTCCATGGTCTGCCCCGTACACTGAGGCCTCTCTGCCACTGTAGCTGTAATCCTGATATCTCTTCTTCTCTTTCTCTGTAATGTCCTTCAGCGCTCTCTGTAGGGTTGGATTGGTGGCCATGAACTCCCACAGTTCCTCCTTGTCTTGAAAGTATCTTATTTCTTCATTAATTTTTAGAGAGAGTTTTGATGGATATATGAACTTAGGTTGCATATTTTTTTCCTTCAGGACTTGGAATATTTCTCCCCACTCCCTTCTTGACTTAAGAGTTTGTGTTGATAAGTCTGCTGTTATTTTGATAGATTTCCCGTTATAGGTAACCTGCATCTTTTCTCTGGCTGCTTTTAATATTCTGTTTTTTTGGTGGATTTCTGGGATCTCGATTATTATATGCCTAGGCGTAGATCTGTTTTGGTTGTAGGTAGCTGGCGTTCTGTATGCTTCTTTTATCTGGATATCATTTCTTTTTGCTATACATGGGAAATTTTGCTTTAATATCTCTGTGAATATTTTTTGTATTTCATTTTTGGATGTTCCTGCTTCCTCACTCACATTCTTTATTCTTAGGTTATGCATCTTTTTATCATCTTCCAGTTTTAGAATTGCTTCTTTCTGGTTCCTTGTTATTTTTAAGAGGCTTTTTCTTTCACGTTCATAAGCCCTAAATCTCTCTTCAAGTTTCAGAAGGTTGTCTTTAGTTTCTGTCAAGGCATTTTGCCAATATTCAATGGAGTTTTTAATTTCCTGATTTTCTCTTTGGATCTGTTTCATGTATTCTAAGTTATGCTTAAATTCTTCAGATGCTTCTCTTTCTTTTCTGATTTCCTCAGTTCTTCCATCTGTGTTCTCTTGGGCAGGGCTTGTCATTTCTTTAATTAATCTCTTTATATCTTGCCTCACTTGGATCAGGAGTACATCTTTAAATTCCTCTATGAGATCATGTAAATACTTTTTAATTTCGGCTGATGCTGAGTCGAGCAATGGATGGTTACTGTGCTTGTTCTCTTCAGTGTTTAGTTCTCTTGGGTTTAATTTCTCCTGTTGAACAGCTGGAGATTTTTTTTTATTTTTATCTCTTGTCATGTTTCTGGTTTCTTTCAGACTGTCCTGGAGTTCTCTGGCCCTCTCCGAATTGCTTAGGGCCTTTCAGAAGCGTGCTGGCTTGAGTTTTTGCTGTCCTCCCCAATTTGCAGTTATCTGGGGTAGGCTGGGATGCAGGGGCGGTACAGTCTAGTCTCTAGCCTCTGTGTCAGTTAGTTCATAAATTAGGCTGTACTTTCTGGTTGTCACTGAGTTGTGACCATTCTGCATCCGCCCATTGGGCCCCAAGCAGAGGCCTGATCTAGCCCCAACAGCTCCTGCCAGTTCTCCCTGAATCAGAAGCAGCTGGGTAATGGCACAGGATTCTGCCCAGGTCCCAGCCGTTCTCTTCCAAACCTCTCTCGGAGAATGAGTTTTTAATCTGTTTTACTTTTTTGGTGTTCAGTACTGAAACTAGTGCCTTGTACATATTAATTGCACACTATCTACTGAGCCATAGCCTAGCCCTAATTTTTACATTTTTAAAAAGTTACTTTAAAAAATATTCTCTTCTGTTTAAAAATGTTTTCTGTAGTATATTACCAAAATGTTTAATCATTTTTACTTAATCAAATTTTAGTTTTAAGTGTTAAATCAGAGAGTTATATTAATCAATTAGTTTTTAGAGTGTTGAGAAATGAAAATATATCAGTATGAAATAAAAACCATTAAAAATTAGCAAGAGTTAGGATAAGTAAGATATCTATGAAAATATTCTTAGAAAAATGGTTCATTTTAAAGATGGACTGGTGTTAGGGATTAAAAATTGGAGGTGAGCTTAACACCAGCTGAATTAAATCAGCATGGTGCTGAGTGTAGATGGCCCACCTGAGGAAAGTTGCCAACATGAATAGAGATGTGGAGAAGAAGAAGCTAGGCATTGTAGGTTTCTCTAAGTACTCTTGGGGTTCTCAGGGGCAGTCTGTAAGGGTTGAATTGAATGGCTCTGGTCAAGAACAAATGAACTTAGCTAAGAAGTTTAAAGAGGTAGGGCCCTGTATAAATTAAAAACTGATGGTCAACTTTACACTAGCTGAATTAAATCAGCATGGTGCTGAGCATAGATGTTCCACCTGAGGAAAGTTGCCAGCATAAATAGAGACGTTGGGGAAGGAGAAGCAAAGCATTGTGGGTTTCTCTAAGTGTTGCTGTTTGAGCCATTGGTTCTGGAGGAGCTGTCATAACTAGCTTCCCTAGTGTGATTTTGACCATTGTTATCGGAGGAGCTGGGGACCTTGTTGGTGAGAGTGCCTGTGGTTCACTTTAGGGGAGCTCTGGCCCTTACATTGAGCATCACTTCCTGGCTCCAGAGGGGAAGACATGTGCCACTTAATCTCCAGGACAGACTTGTCATGCTGACTTTCTGGCATGTCCTCGACTGTTCTTATCATCAGAGGAGCTTGGGACCACTTGAGCCATCACTGAGGATGGCTGTGGGGCTTTTCAGGACAGCCCTGATCTTTATTGTGAGTGTGACTTCTCGGCTCCAGTGTAGAACCCTCAACCTGCCAGCACAGCTCCTTCACCCTGCTGGCATAGACTTCCTAGCTCCACTGCTGACCTTGGGCCTTCCCAGCAGGGATCCGTAAAACAGACTGGCATGAGTCCTTGTTGTGGGCTCTAGGCCTCCAGCTGGACCCGTGGGAGGCACTGTCATGGGCTCTAGGTCTTCATCTGGACTCATGCAGGACAGTGCTGTGGGATCCAGGCCCTTGGCTGAATAATCCGGGTCTTTAGTGTTGTGGACAGACTTCCTGCACTTTCTTGTGTTAACTCTGGGTCACTATCATAAAATAATACTGTAAATTTTGTGTCCTGATTGTAATTCTTCTCCTCACAACCCCTGACTACCACAACTTGTAAGAATGTTGGGTGGGGAGAATTTCCCTGGACTCAAGTTTATCTAATGAGTTCTTATTGGGAAAAGTGGACCCTTTCTTTACTGCCTGAGGCACTTCTCTGTGCTTTCTCTCCTTCCTTCCTCTTAACTCTTCCCACACTTCAGCAGTTGATAGAGGAAATAAAGTAAATTTTAAAGTATTTTTTCTTGGCTTTATGTAGCAGTAAAGATGATTTGGATTTTTCATTAATTTGTGAAATACGGTTTTTTAGATTGATTGGGTGACTCATTATCATGAAATCTGCTCTTTGCTCAGTTAGTATCACAGAACTTGTCATATAAGAAGCACCTGCATGCATAATACAATCAGTTTTGGCTATGGAGTGTCTGTTCTTGGCTTTTTCAAGTTCATACTCGAAAGCTGTTAATTTTCTTGATTCTTGGAGTCTTACTGTTTGTGTCATGTCCTCCCTGGAAGGTAGTCACAGAGGCCTGTTAGCTGTCCAAATTGTAGTAGATGCTATGTAACCATTTACTGTATCTCTTTTCTTTAATGAATTGTTGAAATGTATTACTCTGATAGACGGTCTGTCTCTCTTTCTGTCTGTCTTTCTTTCTGTCTCTATCTGTCTTTGGTTCGTTTGTTTGTTCTTTCTTTGTGCCAGGAATGGAACTCAGAACTTTGTGCTTGCCAGGGAGGCACTAAGCTATATCCCTGGCCCGCTGATAAACTATCTTGATTGTTTTGTTTCGGGACAGTTCAGAGACTGTTTGAAATTAGATCATCCCAAACACAATTACCAATTTGTTGAAAATCTGTGAAGTCATTTTTATATCACAGTCACAGAAATTTAAGCTTGTTAGGTGCTAATTAGTTAGTTTTAAGAGATGAAGAAGAACAAGGTTAAAACAAACATGCTTGTATTCTCACGGAGAACCCTGAAGTCATTTCTACATGTTTGTACAATGTGCTAGTAAGTGTATAGATACCGACTGAAAATGCTGCTTTTCCTAGGAATCTCAGAAATGCCTGCACATTCCAGGTTAAATCTGTGCTGCCTAATGCAGTGGTTTACCTTCATCCAGACTTTCACTTTCTGAGGTTTTGCTTATCTTTGGTCAGTCAGTCCCAGAAATAAACACTTCATGAGTGAACATGTTGTGCAAATACTCTTTGAGATTGTGGTTTTAATTCATTTGCAATTCTTTTTAAAATCCAGTAGGTGAATCTTAGGACGACATGGTAATTTTAGTATTTTTTTGTTTTTGTTTTGAAACAGGGTCTCACTGTGTAGTTCATGCTGAACTTGAATTCACTGTGTAGCCCAGACTGGCCTCGAATTTGCAGAGTCTCCTGCCTCAGCCTCCCTAGTGCTGGCATTACAGGCGTGAACCACCATGCTTAGCTAATTTATTTTTTGACAAATTTCCATAAGACTTTCTATAGCTGCTGCATTATTTACATTCCCATCAAAATAGTGCACCAGGATTCTAGTTTCTTCACATCCTGGATAATACTTAAAATTTTTCTTTTTCTTTTAACAGTGGTTATCCTAGTAGATGTGTGGTATTGACAAAAATTTGTTAATACTACCACTTTAATGTCCATTTAGTTGTTTATCTGAACTGCTCTTAAAACAGTGTCAACAAAAATCCGTACTTTATTTAGTTGCTTTGTATGTGTTCCTATTTATATAATATTTTTATCTTGTAGTAGATTGTTCTTTTTGTTTTTATTTTGTGCAGTTTTTTGCAAATCAGTAGTTAGATCTAACGGCTTAAACTAATTCAGCCACACCCATCCCCATTATTTGTTACTGTGAGTTTTTTGGATTTGAACATTTGATGTTTTATTGCATTGTGGCATTTATGCTTACCGATGACAGATTGTCTTGGCCAGAGGAGCCTTTTCCATGTTGACTCCTTGGTCATTTGGATGTGATTCCAGTAGCTTTTGATAATACTCTTGCTGTCTCACAAGATGTTCTTAATTTCATCTCATGCATGCTGTTCCTTAATCTAAAAGTCCTGTTTTTGTGGCTGTTACTTGTTTTATTTTGTTATTTATAATTTGTTTTTAGTGAAGAGTAGTCTTTAGAACTATGGTCCAGTGCTATTGGTGTTTATTGCTTTTGGTTGGAAGAAACAGTGTTTATGTAGGATGCTATTTCTGATGTAATTTGGGATTTTTATCTTTAGTTCCATATTTTCACTTCTCATGATGGAAAAACTCAACGGTATTTACATGAACATTTATTTTATATGTATGGGATATATAATATACATATTATATAAATTATAAATTAGGAAATACTTAAATATGAACTTTTAAAGAAATACAAGTGTATAAAACTTATTTATATTAATTTACATTAATATTAATTTAAACATCAAATATATAATTAAATAGATGCAATTACTTTACATACTGTGTTTTTTAGTATATTTAAACTAGCATTCCCAGTATTGTAACTGAAAACAGTTTTTGTTTTGTTTTGTTTTTTCCTGTGTTCCAATGGGATCTACTGTTGAAAGTGCTGTGTTCTAATGTACTTAAATTCTCATGTGTGTGCTCTCTGGCCCTCTACTTGACGTGTTGTTGAACCATTTGTTTCACTTTTAGTAACTAAGACTTTAAAATTTCAGTTTAATTTTGTTTTCTAAGTTAAGTATCTATACCACTTCAGATTGAGATACATTCTTTTTCTCCTGTAGGTAGTTATGTTGTTTTTTCTTTAAAAATGATGTTTATCTTATTATTTTAAAAATATAAGCAAATATAGTTATATAATTAATATTTGGGAGATCAGCTGATACCATCATGTAGAGGTAGTCCTTGCTCCTTTTTCAAGTTGCATAATATTCCATTGCCTATATATCCCATTGCTGTTTTAAGAGCTGTTGTATAAGAAAACATAAATGTGCATGTAATTTTCACTCTTTTTGCAATATTGTTCCAGGTAGTATATTAATGATTTTGAATTCCAGCAGTTTTTCCCATTCACTGTACAGTGATTTTTATACATCTGATAGATGAGAGAAATATCATGTCACTATAGGTCTAATTTACATCTTTTCAGTCTCTTTCCTTATTTTCTGATTCTGTAGTTGTCCCACAACTTCTAAAAAATCAATTACCAGGTTAGGTTTTGTGGTATTGAACTCTGTATTGTAACTATTTTGTTTGAAAGATGAAGTCAGAAACATGTGATTGGTGGTGGAGATTGAGAAGTGAGAAAGAAGCTAAAGAGAATAATAAAGGGTACCTTAAAGAGCAGGCTGTGGTCATAGGCAGTTGGGCCTCCAGCATGTGAGGGAGTCCCAAGGGACAGTATAGACCGTGTCTGGGAGTCGTTTATTCAAGGGGCAAGTAAGCTGGGGTATTGTCTACCAGGCTTGCTGGTTGTTAGTGGAGTGATGATGTTTTCAGGAGGAGCAAGTTGTCAGCTCCTTGCCACTTCCTCCCCTATGTGATCTGTGACAGAGAAGGCCTTCAGATGCTTTGTGGTAAGGCACTGTGTGTCTGCTCAGGACAGCTGATTGCTGAAGGTTTGTGCTGAGGAACTTACTGTTCTGCACCAGTAACCATTCTGTTCGTTCAGCTGAATTCCCTAGTATCAGTTGGTAAATCACCCCTTTCATTTGTAAGCTGCTCTGCTATGTTTTTAAGAATCATTTCTTCCCAAACTTGATTAACTTAAAAGTACAGGTAAAAATAATGTATGGTTTGTCAGACTTAAGACTTTATAGAATTGTCTCTATAAAGGGGTAGGTACCAAGAAACAATCTATTTTGTATTGAAGAACCAATGAATTGTTGCTGTCTGTTTCTAGAGTATAACAGCTATAAATTAATTCACTCTTCAGTTAATTGCCATTTTTATCATTTACTATTATGTGATTTTAGTGTGGTATTAACTGCAGAGAATGAATGACATTGCCATATGAACAAGACTATGTGAAGTATTCATTTCAATGTAGGCCTCTGGAGAACTGATTTTTCAAATCAGCAGTAAAAGGATCACATTAAAAAACTTTCTGTCTTAGGATTTTCTTTTTTAAAATTTTAAACAAATGTTAAAAAGCAGTGCACACACAAAACAGGATTTATTTAATGATACCCTGTATCTTTGTTGTTACATAACTATTATGTGATCTGCAACTGAAATAACATAATCTAAAATAGAACCTGAGTTATTGTAGTGTCACTTGAAAGAAAAAGACACTTTGGTTACTTACATGAATTTAATACTCATTGAATGCAACTTATAGGGCTTGTGATAAATTACTATTATTATTTAAAAATTGATTCTTCATGCTTCAGATAAATTTTGTGTCTGTTTCTTTTAAGTTCTTAGCATAGGCATTTTCATCTAGGAATAATACAGTTTTCCCCTTATTATCTCAAGGAACACAGAATTCTGTGAGAGCAAGCACATACATCATCTGTAAAGGGGGAGAATGTTTAGTGGAGTTAATGTTCGATGTTAAAGCAAAAGATATTATCACTGAATACAGTATGGCTTATTTTTAAGTTTCTCAACTCTCAACTCTATACTATACTGGCTTCTGACCATTTAGGGTGGATTTGTTGTTCTAATTAATATAACCATGGAACTTGCTTATTTCATATATGTAACAAAGACATTTGAAAGCTGCTTTTCTGTTCTTTCTTTTATCTATCCTCCCAGTGGGTAATATTGCATGCTTTTAAATTTTTGCTGCAAGAGAAGTTGGAATATTAGTGTTTAAAGGGGATTTCCAGTTTTATATGTCCTTATTTGTTTGCTTCCTTAAGTTCTGCCCTTTTACTTAATTGTAGTCATGTCTTCATTGGAACCTAGATTGTGCACCAAGCCTGTTTTGTTTTCTTTTATTCCTTTTGAGTATCTCCTCTAAGAAAAATCTTCTATTTTTTAATTTTTTATTTGTTTATTTTTATTTTATTTTAAAGAGGATAAAACAGTAAAACCAATCAAAACAGAGTGTAAAAGATACAGGACTTCAAAACATTATGAAATCAACAATAGTTACCATAATGCCTTTTGATGTCTTCAAAATAGCTGCAGATAACTTCGGACATAGTAAAACTCAAACAGGACAGAATAGAATAGAAACAATTAAAAGAAAAAACAATGAATGCAGTAAAGGACTTCAAAACAAGCCAATAGTAAATCCAAAATGGCTACCATAATATATCTTGCTATCTTTGAAACAGCTGCTCCAGCCTTCAGATTTGACATAATCAAACAAAACAAAAGAGAATAAAACCCAACTCAACAAAACAATGGAAACACCATAGGACTTCCAAAACAAGACCATAGGGAATCAATGATGGCTGCACCCCTGAGAAGGAGATCCCTCCTAGATGCCACACTGCGCACTCCTATTCTCTGAATCAGACCACTGGCCCTAGCCCTGCAGTGCTAGGGAAACACCAAAGCACCACAGGCATCCAATTGCATTTCACCCCCATAGCTATCATCACAGCCTGTGCTTCTTAGGATAAAAAGCCTTTTGCTTACTGTGGGAATGGGGTGAGGTGGAGTTGGGTTGGTACCTGTTTGCCAGCCCATGTGCTGGAAGGGGCTAGGGGCTGGCCGTTCCTAGTCTGGCAGTGGCCCACACGTGGCACTGATTCCCATACTGGGCTTGCTTCTTAGGGTGGCCTTGTTCTCTCTAGAAGAATCTTTTAAAAAAGAGATTGAAGTGCTGAAATTCTTACTTCATAAACATATGGTATTTTATTTCCTATTAAATTTTGATGGGATCAGCTTCTATACTCCCTGATATTTTTTTAAAAATGAGCATAAAAGTTTGTGCATTTGATAAGAGTTTCATAGAATCTAAATTTGATAAAAATGGTTTAAATGTGGAAACATCAAAAGGTATTTTTGGTAAATGAAAAAATAAAAGACTGAAAATGAAAAGGTTAGTATATGTTCTGTGATAGAATAAATATCTTAACTATTTAAAGTTGTTGTTATCCATACTTTATTGATGAGAAAACATTGTACTGCTTTAACTATGTCTTTTCCACAGGTCTGCCTACTTTCCTAAAACTGACCTCTGTTCCAGTATAAAGAGGTAGGCGCTGTGATGTTTGGAACTAGAATGAGATGCCAGATTCTCAGAGATGAGTTATTGATCTGTGTGTTACTTTGTTTGACAATTAGGAAAAAACTATCATAGCCTTCATGAAACAATTCAGTGAATTTAAAGAGAGGGTTCAGTGTTTGCCAATGTAAGCTTTTGATTGTTTCCTTTGAAGGAAGAAATTTTGTATTTTGGCTTACAAGAACTACCTTTTTCAGTTGCAGATAGAATAGAATAAGTTACTGTTTCCCTAAAAATAAATACTTGTTAATTCATTATTTTTAAACAATACCTATACATTTATCTACCATTAAAAAAAATTGTGGACTCTGGCCACTGAATTTGATGGACGTTTATTTCAGAAACAAACTTTCTGTGGTCTGGCCTCATCCATGTAACCAAAGCAGAAGCCTTTATTACGATCGGCAACATGTAGTTTTCTGTGTCTTTAGGTGAATATAAGGTGGTGGGCTGCGCATATCTACACACTGCTGGCTCTTTGCTTTGGGCTCTTCACTCTTTGACCTCTGACATCTGTGTGTGCTCTGTTCAGTGTGGTAGCATGCTAGCAATGCTAGGTAGCCATTGAGCACTTTAGAAATACGTATGATTAGTCAAAATTTATATGTGTTGTAACTGTAAAGCATGTTTGCTCTTGAAGACTTAATTTTAAAACACGTAAAACATGTCAGTTTAAAAATAATAGATTATAGGTCCCTTCCCCACTCCCTTGTATTGTAGAGGATGTGTTCTAAGATATTCCACAGTGCCTGAAACTGGATGATACCATCTCCTGTGTATACATTTACTATGTTTTTCTATATATACTTGCTTATGATAAAGTTTAATTTATAAATTTGGTACAGTAAGAGGTTTAACAATAACTAGTAATAAAACTGTTACAGGTATCCTATCTGTAAAAGTTATTCAAAATTTAATGGATTGAATTTTTTTTTTTTCCATTTAGTACTTTGAAACCTTGGTTGACTGTAAGAGAAGCTGCAGGCCGGGAAAACTACTATTTAAGAAAAGATAATATCCCATATATATTGTATTGAATGAATCCTACCAGGTTCTATCCCATCTTCTTGTTTTAGACTTACATGGTTGCTGTAAAGGTTAGAGGTGAAACTTTCAGGGACCCAGGAGGAGGTCTAGAATGTTAGGAATAAAAGCTCTGGGACTGTTTTTCCTGGTGACAAGTCTAGGACTTTATTTTCCATTACTGTTAAAAACTAAACACAGAGAATGTTACTTCATTAGATTTTCCTTTTCTTACATTAAAACATAAAATGTTGTTCTCATCTATTTGTATTCTCACTCAGAGAGAACCTGTGCTTTTCTTTTTATGTTTTATATTGTCTAATAATTTTCTTTCTTTGCACTTACCAAGCAAGTGCTTGAACCGCTAAGCTAAATCCCTGACCCTCCATTTGGTTCTTTTTCATAGTTTCTACTCCTGAGAACATCTCTTTCCTGCTGTTTTAAGTATCTGATAATCTCACCTCTGAATATTGTCAGGATTGGAATTGGTTATTGTTTTTTTTTTTTTGCTTTGAGTATTTTCCTGAGTCTTTGTACTTGGATTGTATCCTCTCTCTGTTAAAACGTTAATTTTCTTATTCTTAATTTTAAAAAAAATTGAAGTAGGTCATAATGATGGCCAGGCCCAGACTTAGGTTTTGGTTTCACCTGTCAGTACAAAGTTTGATATCATTTTAAAGCCTTTGTTGTGCTGAAATTGTTAGCCAATTGGAAATACTTGATTTTGTCTGCTAAATGAGTTTTGTGGTAAAAAGCAGTCAGTCACACTTCTGTGGTTTAAACATAGTGCTATTAAAACATTTCTATAATGAATTTTGGTATTACTTTATTCTTAAGAAAGCTGTTTTGATAGACTGGACTTTCAAATTATCAAATTGATATTTTAAGGGCTTTTCTGTTTTGTAACCCAAAGTAGTCAGATTTGGGCTTTTTTGGGTGGTCTTTTCATTGCTCCAAATGTATTACAGTAATTAACAAAAAATCACTATTTCTAGATGTTACATCCTTTTCAAAGTAAATGCGTTGGTATGTTATGTACAACTCTAACCATTTATATTGTCCCAAGAATTCTATATTACTAGTATCAAAATGAGGTATTTCTGTATTTCAGAAAATTATGCTATATACTGACCTTTGGGGGATGGTAGAAAGAGTAACAAATATGTGTTTATTCCCTACAGACAGACTTTGGTGGGGAGTTGGGGTGTAGCTGAGTTGTAGAGCACTTGTATAGGATGAGTGAGGCCCTGGGACCCAGGATGTTCATCTCTATCCCAAAATTAGTGGAGGATGTGTCACACAGCATACCATCTAGTTAGTTACTAGTTTCAGTTTTATCTATTAATTTTCATAACAGTACCTTCCTACAGGAATGTATTTTACCCAAGACAATCTTTCAGTCATTCTTTGATTTTTGGCAGGAGCTATTTTATCTGTCATATTGCCTAAAGATAGTGCCTTTAAAAATTAAAAAAAAGATAGTACCTTTAAAATTAAATATCTTGCAAATAAATATGTGAAAAAAGTGTTCAACACCACTGGTCATTCAAAAAGACGCAAATTAAAACAACATTGAGGTTTCACCTCACTCCAGAAAGAATGGCCAATATTAAGAAATAAAATAAGAACAAATGCTGGAGGGGCTGTGGGGAAAAAGGAATACTACTCCACTGTTGGTGGGAATGCAGACTCGAGCAAATGCTGTGGAAATCAGTGCAGAGATTCCTCAAAATCTAGGGTTGGAGATCTCATTCGACTTAGCTAATTCCTCTTCTGGGTATCTTTCCAAAAGAATTAAAAACATCATTCCACAGTGATATATGTGCACCCATGTTTATAGCAACACAGTTTATAATAGCCAGATGTTGGAAACAACATAAAATGCCCATTGACTGAGGAATGGATAAAAAAGATGTGGTATTTCTATACAATGGAATACTACTCAGCAATAAAAGAATGATAAACTGGAGACTTTTGTAGGTAAATGGATATGCCTTGAGAACATGCTTATTAGTGAAATAAGACACACATGTCATCATTGTATTGTTTTATTAGTGTGATAAGATGAAAGAAAAACGTATGTATATGTGTATGTATATAAAAATAGTTACGATGGTTTAAAAAAATAAGCGTATTGGCCTCCTTTGTCTTCCACGTGGCCTGTTCAGAAGCAAATTTAGTGCCTCCCTCCACTGAACACCTCTGTGGTTCTGCCTCCCTCCTACATCTTGTCCCAGTCTTTTTAAGGGTACCAGGGATTTAATTCACGACTTCACACTTGCAAGGCAGGTGCTCATGCCTCTGAGCTAAATCCCCAGGCCCCCTTGTCCCAGACTTTATGGCCCAAAGAGAATGACCTCAGCCAAAGCAATAACTCAGGTCACACCTGTCTCTGCTTTAACCCCTGTGAACCATTTTGAGATGACTTGGACGTCTTGAGAAATTTTTGATGTGCTGTAATAAAAGGTTGTTCCAGTATATTTATTGAAGGTTCGACCCTTATCCGCTTAATTGCTTTTGTGTCTTTGCCAGAAATCAACTGTCTGTTATGTGGGTGTCTATTTTGGGACTTTGTTTTGGTACCTTGGTGATTTGTCTACCTTGGTATCAATGCCATTTTGTCATGATTGGTGTAACTTTGATAAGTTGTGGGATTGGGGAGGGTTTAAGCTCTAATTTTGTTCCTTTGTCAAGTTTTTTAGACTATTCTAAGTCTTTTGTATTTCTACAGAAATATAAAAATTAAAATGTTAATTTTTATGAAAAATCATATTGGCATTTTGACAAGGGATTGTATTTTTTGATTTTATTATTTTCTTTTGTTTTCTGTTTTATTCCATCTTATTTCTAATTTCTTAAGGAAAGATATAAGAATATTTTATAACTTTTTAAAAATCTTCAAATGTGATTTTTATTTAAAGAAAAAAGCAAAACAAAAAATGTAGAAATAATACAGAATTTCAAAAAAATTAATGCTAGGAAATCACTAGTTTATAAATTACATATTGTCATCTAATAAATGTACTTGGTGTTAATAAAGTTGTTTAAGATATTTAATTTTTTTATAGAAGACTAAAGCTTTGTCTCTAAAAAGATGAGGGAGGAGGTGAGGTCGATGGAGAAAACTGCAGAAAACAGCCCCTGATCCAATTTGAGCCTTAAAGTGTTGTTTCCATTATTTGCCATTATGTATGTTTTATAACCAGCTTGTTTGGATTGCAAGTTATAATACCAAATTAAAATGGGAACTATATTATGTATAAGTAAAACAATTTTTTAGAAGAAATTACTATCTCAGGATCACTTGGCCATGAGAAGCCTTTTAAGATTAGCCGAGAACAAATTTCAATCTCATCAGTTGATTGCTTTATTTTTGCCTTTGTTTTTACTGAGAGAAATTTTATTAGTAATTCTAAATATTGCAATACCATGTATTGCCAACATGAATACTGAAATGACTGAGAAATGGAATTGTGTGTGTGTGCCAAGCTATTTTAAAAACACTTTAATTTCATTGAACATGTTTTGCAAAACAGTCTTCTTTTCATTGAATGTTTCATTATATCTTTACAGCTTCTAGAAGAAATTCTGATTAAGTTGCTTGTCAGATTTTTGGTAGCAGTATTACATTCATTGATTGTAAGACTGTTGGAGTTGGGGCTGGGGATTTAGCTCAGTGGCATAAGCACCTGCCTTGCAAGCAGGCAGTCATGAGTTCAATCCCTGGTACCGATAAAAAGGAAAAAGAAAAAAAAAAAAGACTGTTGGAGTTTAAGCATAGCATGTAACTTTAGCATCAGTGTAAGCAACATGTAAATAAATATAAAATAGAACATCAGTTTATTTTTGAATTTAAAGCTAGTAAAATTTATTAGACCCTGGAGGACAAGTTAGAACAAGTTAACTACATTTAGGAGATTACAGTTAGAAAACTACCAGAATTTGAAGAACTGGAGTCATTTGTTACACAGAAGCTTGACTTTCAATATGGGAAACTGAAGCACAAAGATGCTTTAAAAAGAAAAGTTCATGTCCCCGCCACTTAAGTAGATATATTTTTTTTGTTTTGTTTTTAGTTAGCCTTGTCATAAACAAAAGCTAGGTTCTATGTTTTGGGAGAAGAAAATGTTAGGCATAGGCAGAATAATTCATTAACACCAAAGGCTATCAATTATAAACCATAATTATTGTTATACTACATATTAGCCTTAAATAGTTGTCTAAAAGACTCTTACCATTTTCTTATTTTATTTTTTACCCAGATTCTTAAATGAGGATAGTTATGAAGTACTTTATCATTTAAATAGCAGTCCAAAAGTGTGTTCTACTTTGCTGTAGATGTATTGTACTTGTGTATTCTGCCTGGTCAAAGTGAATGTCTTTTTAGCTCATAATGTGGTCACTACTAATTCTGCCTCGATAATAATGTTAATAAGAATATTATGTCTGTAAAGTGTTTCAGCAGTTAAAGGTTACAAAGCAGTTGCTTTTTTAAAAAATTTTATTTTAAAGAGGGTAAAACTAAACATAACAAAATAGAACAAAGCCAATCAGAAGAAAGCAATGTTTCAAAGCAAGACAACAGCAGATCATCACTGGCTACCATAATGTCTCTTGTTTTCTTCTAAATAGTTCTCCATATCTTCACACACAATGAATTCATACAAAACAAAATAGTATTAAAATGATGAAAACAGAGTGATGAAGGCATAATAGGCCTTCAAAACCAGACGCTAGGGAAATAACAATGGCTGCCATAATGTCTCTCATTCTCTTCAAATTAGCTGTCCATACCTTCATGTATGTTGGAATTAAATAATACAAAGCAAGCTAAAACTACTCTTAAAGAATAATGACACTACTGGGTTTCACGGCATGATGATATGGAATCAGCAGTGGATACCGTAGTGTCTGTTTTTCTTCACAGTAGCTGTTCACTTCATCGTATGTTATATAAGTCTCTACATGTATATGTATCTTTTCTGTGTTAGAGGGAAAACAAAACTAAGCAAAACAGAACAAATTACTAAAAAACAAAACATGAAACAAAAAAAGACAAGTAACAATAGCAGAAAGCCCAAAACACTGACAATACAGGCCTTCCAAACAAGATGGTAGGAGCTTAGCGGGGGTTGTTATTTTGCATAATGATCTTCAAGAGTTCCTCAGATCACCAGACACTAACATACAAAATTGTTCCAATCCTATGAATGTTAACTGTTTTGTTCCAAGAACTTACAGATTTATAGCACAATCATTTTAGCTGTCCCAAGTGTGTTTAGGTATTTTTTTCTTTTCTTTTCCTTTTTCTTTTTCCCTGAGGTATTATTTTTTCCCCTGTTAAGCAGATTCTTATTCTTTCACTGTATTTCTTGAGGATTTTGTATCTTATGTACTCTTACCATATCTTACACTAGGGAGACTATACGTTATTTACACATTGAGTTTGATTTATTTCACTTATGAGTATGGTCTCAAGTTGCATCCATTTATTTATAAATATCTCAATGTGATCATTCTTTATAGCTGAGTAGTACTCCATTGTATAAAATACCACAACTTTTTATCCATTCCTCAGTTGATGGGCAAAGAGTTGCTTTTTGCAGTTTAAAATTTTGTGTCCCTTTTATAATTTGAAAATTGTTTTCATCCCTCCTGCTGTTTCCATAGTTTACAGTTATACATAGTAGCTAGCAAATATAGTGCTTTTCATAAATCTTTAGAATCATTCCGTGTACAGGAACCTTCCCTCTATCCATAGCAATACTACATCTCAAGACCTCCAGTGGGTTTCTGAAACTCAGATAATACATTACTAGTTACTATGCTATGTTTTCCTCCATGCAAATATGCCTTGAAAATGTTTAACTTGTAACATGGAAACCATAAACAACAAATTTAAAAGTAGATAATTATAGCAAAATATGGTAATAAATTTACTTAAAATGTATGAATTGTTTACTTCTGAAATTTTTCCATTTAGTATTTTTGAATTGTGGTTGACTATGGAAAACAAACTGTGGAGAGGGAAATACAGATAAGAGAGGGCTGGGGTATATAATTCAGAGCCTCGTTTTACAGATGAGGAAATTGACGTCTTAGACTAGCACAGAGGCCTCCTGACTTGGTCCAGGACGCTTTTTACATCATGCTGGTTGGTGTTTGTCTTTATGGAATTCAGCACCATCGAATACAGGGTGAGTGTTTTTTTTTTAAATAAATGACCACACAGAAGTAATTTGCTGATCTCGCCAACTGCTCTTCCTCATTTCTAACATTCATTTTCCTTTTTAAAAAATACAGGATTTTAATCCATTATGCCTTCCAATGACTTGATTTTAGATGTCTAAAGTTTTTATTTAAGATTTCGGATACGAGCTGGACATGGAGTGCAATAGTTAAGAGTACTTGCTAGCTAGTGTACATGAGGTCCTACGTTTTATCCTCAGCACTAGAAAAATTTTAAGGTTTTGGGTACTTTTTTATTTTGATACCACTTCTAGAGTGTGATGCCACTTCTACTACTTTTAAGGGTTGACCTTTTAGTAAGATGGTTTCTTGTCATTAGCTACTACAGCTTTGTCAAGGACCATAACAACAGCATACTAAAATCTATAACAGGGATGATTTGTAGAATTTTAACTTTAGATATATGAAGTGAATTATAAGTACGTAAGTACAAGAGTGTGGATGAGTTTTGAGATTAGATGTGATAAGTTTTTGTGAAATAACCAAAATACAGTCAGCCAACAGTGTGACATAATCGGAATAAAAATCAGCCTATCCCGTGAACACAGTAACTTAAACTTCTGTGTTTAAGATTGAATCTTCCATCTTGATGCTCAGATTGGTATCAAGTTGGCTCTTTGTGTCCTTGCACTTTTGGATCACTCACTTGTTCTGTGATTTGACAGGATATTGCAGTGTTAAATGGTTCTCAAGGGAACTCTAGGATCGTTTCTTTAAGGTTCTTTAAATCTGCTCTAGAGTTACTAAGCTTGGTTTCTATTCTGGCAGGTACTTGAGAAATTATTTCTGGTTTGATTTTTATTTTTCCAATTCATTCAATCATGTTGCTACCACTTCAGAGAGGCCATGTGGGTGGGTTTTGGATTGTCCCACCTGACGGTCCCCTGCATTTGCCTTTGATGAAATGGATTATTTTGGTTGCATCTGAAGTCTCTCTTTCCTCCCTTCTCCTCCACTCCCCACTATTCCCTCCTTGTCTCTTCTCTTCTCTACTTTAATTCTTGAATTGATGCTTGTAAATTGCTTATGGTGAGTTGCTTTATTGCTAGTATTTAGAACCCTTAGGCAATGACTATGTCTTTGAAGTGTCTTCCAGGTGTAGCTGGTTTTGGGGTTTTGACTGTTGTAAGATCCTACCTCTTTAATTTGTTAAGGGTGAGAAATTGCTTCCTGCTTGGCCCAGCCCTTGGTTCTTTGGCACTGTGTCACAGTATTTTTATGACTCTCAGTCAGTTTCAGTCTTAGAATATCAGGAATAACTGCTAGTTAGAACAGTTATGTCACTTTTGGCTAAAATACCATCAACAATAACAATAACATCAAATACAAATGAGAAACTGAAGTAACTGTTAATTTGCCACCTTTAACCGTATAACTACATTTGTGGTTATATAACAAAACCAAAAAATTATATGCAGTATGTAAGTCCTTAATATGTCAATTTTAGCTCTAGGGGTTAGGGAATAAAGTAGAGAAGCAAAAGAAGAGGAAGAGACTAGAAGTTAGGCTGGAACAAAGGGAGGGCTTGTGAACTTTGAGAAACTGGTACACAAGCCAGGAGAAAAAGAGAGAAGGAAGAAATACAGGGAAGAGCAAAGCAGAACCATCACCACGAAGGCTAGAAATCATGTTCACATTCATATATGAACAATATCAAACAGTGAAGGAGAAAAAAACAGACAACCAAAACCACAATACAAAACAAAACTAACAACAATAACAAATAAAAACCAAGAGAAGTCACTTCCATGTTTGTCTGTCTGTCTGTCACTGACAGACTGTGTGTGGAAACAAACAGTCCAGATCTGTGTTGGTTTATCCCGGCAAGCCAGCAGTAGCTGTGTGGCAGGGTAGTGGATGATCTCAGCAAGCCTGCCTCTCTATTTCCCCTGAAGTCAGGCTGTAATGTGGTTGTGGGGACTGAGACCAGACCCTGTTAGTGTGAAGTAGTAGTCTCTGCACCTTTTGTGGGCTTGAACTCAGCTGGGAGCTGCAAGATGGACCCAGCAGATTATTTTGAGTTCTGAGCTCAGCTAGCCACTCTCCAAGATGGCTCCTGGGCAGGTGCTGTCTCCCACTGGATGAATGGTGCTCGCGGTACTCACCACTCACTGCCAGCCAGTGCAGTCTTCCACTGCGTGTCTCTGCAAAGCCTCTGGCGTCTGGGCAGTCACTGTGTGTGCACAGGTGTGGACCGCTCCTCCAGCACAGTGAGTCCCAGCGCAGAGAGAAGGCTCCACCTGCTATCTCCTCCCTTGTAGGTGTTTATCTTGCACGAGAGAGAGAGAGAGAGAGAGAGAGAGAGAGAGAGAGAGAGAGAGAGATCCATCAAGGAATCCACTTTCACCTTGCCATATTCCAGTGTCTGCACAGCAACTGGCAGTTTCTTTCTTTCTTCCTCTGCTGCTTGCCACTCTGCCATCTTCCCAGAAGTCCTCTTAAAAATTCTCTTACCTGTGGGGTATGTGGGTTGCATTTTATTAGTTTTCATAGTGAAGAAACTGAGTTCAGAAAAGTAAAAGTGATTGGATTTAATGTCAAGAGCCCATAGCATTCTAAAGAAAATTTCAGTTTTCTGATTTGTGGTCCAAACATTTTTATTACTGTCTAGCTTTGAAATGATTAATAGGTGATAGGATCCCAGCATCCCCAATGGTAGGATTTGAATAGACAGTGTGACGTTTGAAGAATAGAACAATTTCAAAGTTGTAGTTGAAACAGAGCTAAAAACGTAGGAAAGGGACATTTGTGGGAACTGTAAGAATGATACCGATATGTTCGCCTGCAGCGTTAAGTACATTAAAGAGGATAACATATGGCTATCTAGGTTGTTTGAGACCGCAGGATGGAGAAGTGAGATGCTTCATTAAAGATTTTAGAGTGAAGGAGGAAGCTAATCCGTAGCTGTAAACATGTATGACATAGAGTTACATTTTATACCTATGTGTCAGAAATAGAGACTTAGAAGACTGGGGATTTTACGATAATGTTATAGGTACCAAAGAAAGAACAATATGACTGCAAGAAGAATTTTATAAGTTCCAGAAGATAAAATTTAAAGGATTGCAGGGACAGCAGAATGACGAAGTTGAATCCAACATGTTTCTAAAGTTTAAAAGCCTGCTAAAGTTAGTGTCAGTGATAACAGAGTTGGTAGGAAAACAAGAATTTTGGAAATGTTGAGCAGAAATTATCTCAGTGCCTAGTTTATGAGATTCCAAAAAGTTTTCAAGATTCCAAAATACAGTTACATATCATGCAGCTGAAAATGAAATGCCGGAGTAGGAAAGATCATAGGATGTGTTGATAGAGTCACGCATAAGATAGTAATTTTCTAATTCTTCAGAGTGGGTGGGATTCCGGAGTCAGATAAAGCCAAGAACAGGGGTTAAAAAACAAAACAAAAAAACAGCTGTCTGTCTGTCTAAGCCTGGATGAAGAATTAGTGGAGGAGATAAGAAGGGAGAGCCAGGAAATCACATGTTGAAAATTTAGAGACTTTCAGATTTTTAGTACACTTGATCTTCTAAATTCATAGATTCTTTATCCTTGGATTTAATAAGTCTTGGATAAGAAATTTGGGGAGAAAAATGCTTCTGTACTGAATGTATTCAGGTGTTTTTCTTGTTATTTTCTAAGCAATATAGTATAGCAGTGTTTATACTACATTACTTATTAAAAGTAATCTACAGATAATTTAAAGAATGTGGTAGAACTGAATACGGTATATGTAAACACAGTACTGCATGCATCCCTGGGATTTTTTATGTGTTGCCATCCTGAAATTGATCCCTTGCTCAAAGGGATGGATATTGAGGGACTTTTGTATTCTTAAATGCTGAGAATAGTAAGTGGTATGGGGTCAAGGAATATGAAGACTTGTTGAGTTTGGAGGTGATTAGATTGGTAAGTTATTTAGAGATATAAAGATAAAAAAATGTTTTACGGCAAAAAAGTCTTGTTCTGTTTTATAGTTGCACATTTATGTTTTACTTAAATGGACAAAATGATTGTGGTTTTCGTTGTGTACTTTTTCTCACACATTGGTTTATTTTTGGTGACTGATTACTGGTCAAAGGTGTGAATTACCATAATTTATTTTGTTGTTTCTTTTAGTGGACATTTACATTATTACTCCCGTCTTCCACCATTAAAAATAAAGCATTTCTAAAATGAGCGTTCTTGCAAACTTCTTTTATTTCTTTATATAACTTAAACATATGTGATATGTTTTATTTTTTAAACGGGTAATTTTTATGTGAGTCTTGTTTTTAATTTTAGTAAAAGTTGCCCAGAAGTCATATTGCACTTTAACCTTACATTCTTGTCAGCAATTAGCATAATAGGTATTTAAATGTTTACTCATTTTATGGGACTTTAAATTTTTTATTTTTTTTATTGATTTATTTTGAGATAGTCTCACTATATAGTTCAGATTGGCTTTCACGTAATTGTTAGCCTAGGCTGGCCTCAAACTCAAGGTGATCCTCCTGCATCATCAGCCTTCTGAGTGCTGAGATTACAGGCACCCTTATCCATTTTAATGAATACTAGTTTTCCTCTGTGTTCCTTGGAGAGTGATTTCCTTATTAACTAACTTGCTGGAGGACTTTGTTTTTATTTGCTGAACTTGTGGTTGAATGCAGGGCCTTTTTACTGCACTGCCCTGTAACCCCCATTTAATTTAAGACGGGCTCTCACTAAGTTACTTCAGGTATCTTAGGATAGGCTCAAGTTTGCAGTCTTTTGCCTCATTTCCCAGAAACCTGGAATTACAGGCATGTGCCACCACACTGGCTAGCAGTCAGTCATTATATACTCAGGTACCTATCTTTTCTTACATGGTTCTTGAATTTCCAATCGTGGTTTAAAAGGTTTAGCTTTCTAGATTGGAATGGTAGACTGGTATTTTGGTAGGAAATGTATCAATGACATGTGTATATGTACATAGTATAGATACACATATGTGTACCTATTTGAAGTATTGCTAAATCCATCTGGACTTTACCGTGATGGTAAATATATGGACCCACTTTTCTTTTGAAGTGACTGGATTCTTGTAGCAGCACCAATCTGTATAACCACCTATGCTATTCCCCCTGAATCCAAGCCCTCTAAGCCTGTATTAAATGTATCTCTCCTTCACTGCTTCTTCTGATGTTTTTCTTGGCTATTTCCAGTCATTTATTTTTCTATATGATTAAGTATCCAGGTATAAAACTTTTTTTAGTATAGTTATTATTTTTAAGGAATTATGTTTATGAATGCCTCTTTTTTTGCTCTTATAAAGTATCTTCTCCTTTGTATTTATAGGTAACTAAACACCGTAGTAGAGAAAAGTTGTGGTTTTTGTTTGCCACTGCCTTTTTTTTTTGTAGATGGCTAATTTGTTAATGATTTAGTATTTTCAGAAGATCTAACATTTATAGTACAGTTTGTTTTCTTTTATATCAGTTACTTTTTCAAAGAGTAGGCACAAAATAGGATAAGGAAAAATAAAGATCCTTGAGGTGAACAGAATATGGAGGCAGTTCTAATATGTAACCAGAGATCTCATTTGAGACAGAGGGGCTGTTAATTAGATGAGATCCTTGAAGACACATGTTGGAAAACTTAGTAAGAATGTAGTAAAATAATTGCCAAATGATTCACAGAGGCCGAGTGATTTTAGATACTGTGCTGCTTATCTTTTGGGTATAAGAGCACTTGGGCAGACTGGCAAGGCTGCTTCAGCTGAAGGGTAGGATCACAGCATTTAATTCTGAACATTCTCATTGGCAGGTGAAAATGGAAAGAAAGGAGTTACATTCCAAAAGAGTAGTATAGATTGGAGGAGTAACTTGAGGTGATTCTTAGGAATGTATCAAAGATACACTGTACAGTAAAAGAGTTTGTTGGTTATTTTAAATTTGTTTGTTTTTTGAGACTGTCTCACTGTGTAGTTCAAGCTGATCCTGAATTCACTGTGTAGCCTCGGCTGGCCTTGAACTCATCTGCCTCCGCCTCCTGAGTGCTGGGATTACAGGTGTATGTCTCCACACCTAGCCAAGAGTTTTCCTTTTGAACCAGATTTAAAGATGAAGTTTTGAAGAGTAGCATGATGAAAGCTCTGTTTTGTGTAACTTGAGGAATTTACTACTTGCTTGGGTTATACTTGTGTCTTGCTAAGTTTATGAAGAATTTTAGAATGGTCACAAAGTTTATGGCATTATTTTCAGAAAACTACCCTAGGTGACTTTAACAACATCTTTAAAACAACAACTTTACCAACATCGCTGTATAGAAAAACCACTAGAGGGGTAGAAACTGGAGTGTGGTTCTTTTTTCTTTCTTCTTACTCAATGTTAGAAAAAAATGAAGATAGAAGTTATTGAAATTGGGGGTGTAACAATGCTCAGTATAGGAACAGAAGACAAGAAACATTGAGTTTTATTCATTGAGGATTGTGTTTTGGTGTTTTGAACACTATTGGCTAGTAAAAAGAGCTATATTTATTTACTTTCAACAAATAATTGTTTCTGTAGTTATGCCGCATTCCCAGGCACAATGACAGTAGTAAATAAGAGGTAAGTATTTGCTCTCACATGGCTTTTATGTTTTTTTCCTAAGGGAGGGTATGTTGGCATCCTCAGAGTCTTGTTAATTGAGTCAACCCAATGTTTGAAAAACTCTCAAACCCTATGTGTTGAATGATCTCGTATTGTCTTTGGAGATGTAGAATATATAGCTAAAAAAGTAATTTTAAAAATGAATGCTTTTATTTGTTGTACTTAAGGTTCACTTCCTTTTATTGTTGTTAAGTATGGCCCTGCAAACTTCCTTTTCCACTAATGGACTGACAAAGAAAGAGGTGAGCCCATTGCCGTTACATGATGGTAAAGGAAGAACTTTCTTTTAGAGTTCTCTGCTGGTTCTTGAGTTTAGCACAGTAAGCTTCTTGAAGTACAGACCACTGAAAGGGAAATCATGGGTTCTTTCATACTGGCCATGAATAGATCAGAACCCTTCAGTTTATTAGATAATCCTGGAATCTGATCAGGTAACCATTGGAAACAGTAGAGGAGTAGAAGTCCTTCTTTGTTTTATATTCTTGTTTTTACTTTTCCAAACTAAATTCTTTTGATAAATTTCGAAAATAGAATAAATGCTTTGTAGCCAACAGAGTTTTGCATGATACTATTGCCATGAATCATTTTGTTTGGTTTGGTGCCCCCTTTCCTCTTAATTTTAAAGAGGGTGATTGTACATTTACTTTGAACTTTTGATTAAGCAACGTAGGACAGGAGAAAGCTTTATTACTAATTCTATAATATTCCGGAAATTAATTCAGAAGTTTTTGTACTTTAGTAGATAAGATACTGCTTCATCTCTCAGCACCTTTGTTCCTCTCTAGCAAAGACATGATGTTGAGAGCATTGAAAAGAAAAGCAGTCTGTATTCTGCCTCAGGGGTTAGCCTGATGCATCTGCTGTGATTGGAACACTTAATCTGCTTTCATATTTACGTTGACAGGAAGGGACTTCTCTGATACAGTATGTGTATTTAAAGAACAGTAAGTAATATGCAGTTTGATATTAAATGATATATTTCTGGTGAAAATGTGAATATGTCTAGATAAACCCAGCTAATCATCTTCTTCGGAGTTGTTAGTTTGAAGAGAAAACAGCTAGAATTTTTGCATTCAAATCAGAATCTTCAACTATTTAGGCAAAGCAAGGATTAGAAGACTGGCATACGTGCTGACTATGAAATGATAGGCTCGCTATCCTTATTTTCATACTTTTCCTACCCTCCATGAACATAGAGAAAAGGGTTAGATTTCGTATGTTCCAGTGGCCCAGGAAAGAAGCAAGGTCCGTGAAAAATTGGAAGAGGTAAAGGAATTAAATGATGCTGATGACTGATTCGTGGGTTCAAGTGGTGTTAGTCTACTATGTCTGCTGGGTCTGAATTCATCTGGTCCTTTAAAACACATGTGCTGCAGTCTGTCCCACATGTGTGGTTATTAAGAGGTGAACATTTTAGGAAGTGCCTGAGTCCAGGTCCAGGGTAAGCTCCTTTACTGCTGTTTTGCTCTTTTGTCACATGAAGATATGGTGACAAGGTGCCATCTGTTAAGTAGAGAGCTCTCACACACCAGTTCTGTTGAGAGCTTGGTCTTAGATGTCTCATCTACAAAAGTTTGAACTGTTGTTTATCACTTTTCAAGTCTAAGGTATTTTTTGTTATAGCAGTCCAAACAGACTAAATACAATCCATTATAAAATTCCGTATCATAAACCATTCGTGATTGTTTGTAGATCTGTTTTCTTAGAGATAACAAGATAGTTTTGTGTTTATATTATTATGCCTACTTTGTTTAGCTAGAATTCTATAAAGGACTCTGCTTAATGAGTATTGAGATATCCTGAAACAGCTGGTTTGGGGTAAAACCATGCCTGACTTACCGAGCACCAATTTTTAGGAAATGAATTGCCATTTTGTAATTAGCTCTCTAGGGGACAAGAGATACTACTTTTAATTTTTATAATGTTTAATATTATGTTTTATAATGCTAATAACTATGTTTAATTTGTATTAATTTACTGTAGTATTTTTTTGTGTGTGTGTTTTACTCAAATTGGCACATCTTTGACAGGTGAGTTTCCAAATTAGCTCTTCCTTTGATGTGACACCAGTGGTCTCTGGTAGTTTTATTCCCCCCCCCCCCCCTTTGTTTTTTCTTTATGTGACAGACACGGTGTCTCAGGCTTTCTGCTTCAGTCTTGAAAATTGATCATTTCTCCAAGGAGTTCTTGTTTCTCTTAGTAGAATATATTTATTTAGGAGGCCACATATCTTGCCATGGGGTGCTCATTACTATTTAATTGTCATTAATTGGTTTTAGGCTTTTTAGAACCTGATTTTGCATACTTTTAGTAAGAAAAGTAAATCACTAGTTTTTATGTACATTTTAGTTCAACTTAAGATAGCAGTGGCGTTTGAGAGCTTTGTATCATATAATAGTGGGTCAGGTGCCATGGAGGACATAACTCATTCTCATGGCGGAAGAAAAGAAAAGGAAAGCTGGTGTACACTCTAATCCTTAAATTTTGTGGTTGGATATAATATCTATCATTCCACTGGACAAAGCATGTCAGTTGCATGTCTCAGGTTATTGGGCAGGGACAAATAATTCTGCAGAAAAGGATGTTTAAAATTTGAGTAGTGATACAATTAGTGTCCCCTTGTATGCAGTTTTGTTTTCTGTGTTTTTAGTTACTCAGCGTCAATCACAAAGTAAAAATAGAAAATTCCAGAAATAAGTCATAAATTTTAAATTGTGCTGTTTTGAGGAGTGTGATGAAATCTTGAGCTTCCTTCTTTCCAGGTGTGACTCATCTTTTTGTCTAGGGTAGCCACTACCAATAATGTGCTGCTCTCCTGACAGTCACTTAGTAGTGGCAAGTCTGAGTCTTCAGATGAGCTCTGAGTTGCTCAAGGCTTGTGGTCAGGTGACCCTTATTTTTATTAACTAATGGATTTGGAGTCGAAGTGTAATGATGCTGGTAACTTTGTTTTGGTATATATTGTTAGAATTTTTCTCTGAAACTTCATCATAGATAGAGCTGTATAGGGAAAGAGGTAGTATAAGGTTTGCTCCTGTCTGCTGTTCAGGGATCTAGTGTGGATCTCATGGGATCTTGGAATGTGTCCCAGCAGATAAGAGGATACTGCCCTGTACTCCACCACATAGAGTGACTTAAAGTGTTTGTTCCCGTGTGTTTATGTCATTGTAGTTACCATAGTTAATGTTAATTTTGATTGTGTTTTAAAGGGATTATCTGAAAGCCAAATTGACAGCTTCCTGAAGGGAAGGAGAAGAAAGCTTTTGTTAGGCTTGTCTGAACCTTTTGTCTGCAGTATGAGAGGAGCAAAATGGTGGTACCTGTATCACCAATCCTGGGCTGCTCAGCTTGGTAGCTGTTGTGGATTGAACTGGGTCCCGAAGCTCCCCCTTATTTAAATAAAGGAGTCCTAATCTCTAGCACCTTTAGAAGTACAGTTATTATACTGGTATTTATGTTAAAATGAGGTCAGTAGGATAGGCCCTAATACAATATGACTGGCATCCTTATTAAAAAAAGCTATGTGAACAAGATAGCGGGAAAACAATGTGAAGAAATGGAGAACATGTCAGCATGGCTGGAGTAAGTACATCTGAAAGCCAAGCGCTGTGTAGAGTGAACGTGCCCTCCAAAATTCAGGCTTCAACAGAGTTCCCATTGGGCTGAGATTTAGAAGTGTGTCGGTCCTTTTGAAATGTGGTCGAAAGGAAATCAGCACTCTTAAATAAATGGGGGGGAAAGGGACTCCCTGACCCGCGTACCAGGTGGAGGCACTGTCCGCGAAGCAGCAGTCCCTCTCCGGACTGCAGATCTGCCAGCATCTGAAGCTTTGTAGAACTGTAAGAAATTTAAAGTTTCTGTTGTTTAATAAATCCATAAGTTGGAGGCACTTCCGCCTTCCCCCCTCCCAGTGTCCCTAAGGCCTGAGGCCACTGAGGAAGCCAGGAGGCAGGGTAGACTCGGAGAAGCCACCAGGTTAAGGCTTGGCTTAGTGGAGTAATTCCCCACCTCACTTGTACTCACAACAGTTTTTTCATTAAGCTTTCATGAGCTTCCACACTCACTTCAACTCATGTATGCGTTGGCCTTTTTGTTTTGTAAGTTGTTGTATTTTTTTCTTTTCTATTCTTGGCCAGCCTAGCTAGATATATGACATATATAAGATAAATTAATCTTAATATATAATGAATTTTTTCAATGAAATTACATCAGACGTTTCTAAGTCGTATGTTTATATCTGTTTTGGAAGAATTGAATTGCTAGGGTTATATATGTTGTAAGTGAATGAAGCTCTAATGTACATTGTTACTAAAATACATTTTTTCACCCAGTGTACTACAGTATGAGCATTGAAGTCATTATAATCATTTTCTTGTAAAATTAGGAATGATAAATTGAAAAACACAAAAATGCCTCCTTTCTCAACCTTGTTTTTATCTTCAGGTTTCTCACTTTATTTCACTTTTCCACCATTGTTAGGTCAACAAAGCAAGTGACAATCAACAATTGTAGATGTAGTTTGAATGAAGAGTTTCTCCACGAGAAATGCTAAGTTGTGGGGTATTTTCCTGGGGGGGGGCATATGGTAGTATAAAAATAAATGATTGGTATCTCAATAGATGGATGGATGTAGTGCATTTTGGATCATTTGGGTGACCATTGTAACAAAGTACAGGTATTTTTGATTTTATAGTTGACAATAAACACCAAAAACCTTGGTATTGATGCATAATTAATTTTACTTGTATTTTGTCACAGTTTAGTACCATAAGAAATATGTCTAGTTTTCACAATAAATTTTGATAAAATATGTAGTTTATTTTAAAAGAGACTGTTTTTCAAGCTTGAAACATTGAGCTAAGGAAATGTATTTATGTTTTTGCTGTAATATAATTTTGTTCCTTGGAAAGCAGAGCATTAAGCTGTTACTCATTAACGTTTTGTTATTTCAGGTTGTCTGACTTGTCATCTACCTGACTTTAACAGATGAAATGTATTTCTTGATGAGGAGGGCAGAAGATGTAGAAAACCTGAAATGTAGTACTATTTGAAAAAGGCAGTAGATTCAATTACTGTATTCGAGTTGAGTGGGGCTCTCTTGGAGTTCAAGAGAAGGTAGAGGAAGAAACTGTCGAGTGAGACGGTTTCATGAGTAGAAGGGGCTACCTATGAGGTATTTGGTGGGTGTACTAGATTATTGCTAGGAAGTCGTAGAAAGAGTTGTTTACTCACTTTGCTTCTGCTTGGGCTCAGGTTTCCCAAATGGCAAAAAGGCAAGGCAATAATAGAATTGGGGGGGGGGGTGTTAAAAAATAAAAAGCAAAATCCCCTTATATTTGGTTACCTTGTATCTTATCTATGACAGTTACTGATGTGGATTAGCAGTGTGTATGCACAAGACCAACCCTTTTTTGCCGTTATTAAGCACACATCCCTCCACGTTCGTAGGTCTCACTGCGCTGCACCTTTGCTGTTCCTTGTCTTCAGGATACATAGGAGCTGTTACGGACACTGCTGCTATAAATGATCTTCTGTGTTACTCAGCACCCTCTCTTTCTCAAGTAACTAATAGATTATTAGGCTAATTAATTCTCCAGTGCCACAGGGCTGTAGTCTTTATTGCCATATGTGTGGTAGCTACAGATACTTGCTTTTACAGTAGAGTTTATAATACTGTGTGGCATATGGTGGTGAACCCTACTCTTTAGGTTATCATTCTTTTGTGATCACAGATATATATATTTTCTGTTTTCAAGGCCTAGAACAACAACAGGCATACAGTGTAGAACTCAGTAACATAGAAGCTAAATGCAATGCTTTAAAAAACTTAAATTGCAGGAGAATCACTGACTCACTGGATGTATCTGGAAAG
The DNA here is from genome assembly GCF_034190915.1 of Cavia porcellus. Lineage (NCBI taxonomy): Eukaryota > Metazoa > Chordata > Mammalia > Rodentia > Caviidae > Cavia > Cavia porcellus. The sequence goes on along the minus strand of NW_026947500.1, from coordinate 9,499,886 downwards.
AATTCCATGTACAGAGGTGGTAGTCTCAGAAAATTTACAATTTTCACTTTTGTGATGTGATTCAAAGTTGGTAACATTTTAAAATCAAAACTAGAATTTTGATATGCTAATATTTGTGTTTTAGATACCTGTTTTGTTTATTAAATATAAATTTATTGTATACCTAATGTCTATTCATTCCAGCATGGACATGCACCAAACTAAAGATTCAGGTCACATTACATCTGAATATATTGTGGTCTGATGAGCCTCTTTCCCCAGGGAAAAGCTTAACTTTGACAAAAAGATGACCAATATTGCTAAAGACCTTTTGTTGATGTGGATTATAGTATTGATACTTACTGCATCAGACAATAAAACTAAAATTTTACATTTACCAACTTCATACATGTTAATACAATTCATGTATTTTTACGAAAAATAAGAATTTTCTAAGACACTTTAATGAAACTAGGATTGCTTTTACATTTTTTGTAAACCTTTTGTTCATCTCTAGTTTATTGAAAGACAACTGGGTTTTTATATCTTCTGCATTCATGAGTGGAGATTTGTTGTGATTTTAAAGCTTAGCCTTATAAAGATAATATAGTTGGAAATTTTAAAAATCACAATAGTTATTTTTGAAATACATCTGGGTAGTTTTTCTTTTCTTTTCTTTTGGCGCTGGCCATTGAACTCACAACCCGGCATTTGTCAGGCAGGGACTTATGCTGCTGAGCTAAATCCCCGAGCCCTGTATAGTCAGCTAGTGAATAACGTGTGTGTGTGTGTGTGTGTGTGTGTGTGTGTGTGTGTGTACTTTTTTATGGGGTTAGTTTCACTTTGCAATCTGAAACTATATTGATGAGTTTGTTTGTTTATGGAAGTTAAAGAGCCACTTGTCTTTTTCAAACTTCAGTGCACCTTTTACTTGTGCATAAGGTAGTGCTGGACGTTGGAAGTGACTCGCAGTTGAGTTAGGAAGTCACCTGTGTGTTCCTTGTACAGAGCATTAATGTTACCACTGGTCTCTCATTCGAGAGATTTTTATGTATTGGGAAGCCTTCAAGCTCATGACAATTTTGCAGAGTTGTAGTTTTTACTTAAAGCTTAAGTTTTATCCTTCTCAAAAAATATTGTTAATTATTTTCTTTGAAATCACAGTTTCATTTCATTCATTTGCAAGAAAATATCTGTCAAACTTGCAACCTGAATAGCCAGACTATTATTTGCTCTTTGAAGAATAAATGATATTCATGAAAAAAGTGGTTGGTTCAGATTGTGATTCTAACAGTGATTTTTCTTTGTGACAACCATTATTTTAATATACAACAGAAGTGCTTTATGTGGGCTCAATAGTTTGTTACATAAGATTTTTGGTTTTTTGAGATGGGATCTCTCTGTGGAGCCCAGGCTGGTCTTGTACTCATTGTGGGGGCTCAGGTTGGCCTCAGTCAACAATCCTCCTGCCTCATCCTCCCAAGTGTGGCATTATAGGCATGTGCCACCATGCCCAGCTGTTAACTAAGATATTAGAAAAACACATTAGATGATGAAGAATTTAATGAAGTTGATAATTGATGCTGCCTCATTCAAGAATATTCTTTAGGGAAGATACTTTTTTAATGCATAGTGATGAAAAAATGCACTGAATTAGTAGTGTGATAAGGTGCTTATGTCTTGATTTATACTAGGGAAGTTGTGAGTAGTTTTGTTTGTTCTGTTTTTGGTATTGGAGATCAAAGCCCTGGGCTTGTATGTGTTTAGGCAAGTGGTCTATCACTGCTTAACTGTATCCCTAACTGATGGATATGAGTAGTTTTAACCACTATTGGTTTGTAATATTGGTGTAAATGTCAATTTGGTGAAAAAGGTAAATAACACTATTTTAAAAATCCTATAACCTTATAGGTCTCTTAAAATTTCCAGAAGTATAGAGACCTTACTTTCAAGAACCAGTTCTATACTAACTAAAAAGTTGATCAAATTTGTCTTGAGCATGGCAAAAATACTGATCGTTAAAATTTGAGCACTTGAATAGAGTTAACAGCAAAGTACATTTATGGTGTGCAGCTGTAGTGTCTTTCCTGAGACAGTGTTGTGCAGAAAATGTGTGTGTGCAGGCGGACATGTGTAGAGTGATTGGTAGGATTCTTTACCAAAAAAATAGGGCCTCAGTGTGGTTATGAAGTGATGCATTTGTTGTGTTCCTCTGTGGTCTTTTTTGTTTGCTGCATGATTTTTAAACAAAATGTTATGGGAATAATGCTGACAACTGTTTATTCTTTTCCTGTGAAATTGCCCTGTGAGACTTTCGTGGTAGATTTCCCCCTCCCCACTGTTTTCAATGAAATTTGATAGTGTGCTCCAGTTTATACGTGTCACCAGTCTCTTACTCCAATTTCCTATATATTTTGTATTTGAGGTTTACTGATATCTGGAGATGGGGGAGGATTGTCTGTCTGTCAATCTGTTATCTGATTACTAAGCTTGACTAAAATCTTCTTCACATAATTTAAAAGTTTATTGACAATTGGGGTGAATGTTCGTCTTTGCTTCATAGTTTTCTTTAACTATGGATGTTTAATCTTTCAATTGTGTATTTTATTGCCAGGACAATATTTTGTGCATTTCTTACTCTTTTCCCTCCCGAAAAATTTACTGCATGAACCAATCCATTGACACTTGTTCTGATTCACTTATGTCCTGGTATGTAGTCTTAATTTTGTTTACTTAGGTTCCTTCACCCACTTCTTTGGGAAACAAAGAATAACCTCATCTGCTTATCTAGTAGACTGTTTCATGAATATTGTTAGAAACAGTATTTATTACTCTCTCAAGTAGTTGCAGCTAGTACCCTTTCTTTACTTGTGAGTCAACTTTCTGCCCAGGCAGGTTGCTCAATGTCATCTTAAGCTTCAGTGTGCCATCCCAGTCTTAACGTTCCTCGTAAAACATCTGTTCCAGAGCTAGTGCAATACATTAGTTTGTTTTAATTGAGAAAGTTTCATTAGCTTTCTAACACTGATTTCCATTCAAAGTAATTTGAATTTTTTGTTCAGTGAATGGGGACTGACTAGATTGTTATTTTCGTACTTGACCTTGTCTGTTTATTCCCGGTTGACAGTCATTGAAAATCTCTACCAGAAATAGTGTATCTTCACTTCCCTTAGACATTTTATTTCTCCTCCTTTATTCCTCATCTCTATATCTTGACTATAATGTTATTCAACATATCTTCAGTTCTTTTCAGAATAATGCAGTTTTATATTTTAAAAGGATGTTCAATATCTCTGTTAACAACCAGTCTTTTATATTAAGTTTTGCAAATTGAAGTCAACATCCATGGACAGGTCTTTTGGATACAAAGAGAATTAAGACTGTAACTAATACCAGTTGCATTTAAAGTTACATCATTACAATATGGGAACTGATTTACTGTTCCCAATCTAGAGATTTTGCTCAGACCCTTTAAAATTGCTTGAGATTTCACAAATTAGTGTCTCCTATCATTGAATCAGTGGAAATGTTGTGCTTGTTTTTTAAGTGTTATGTAAAAATTCTTACCAGTCTAAAAATAGGCTGTATAAAAATAGATAACATGTTGGATTTGAGATGTAGGCTGTAGTTTGCAAATCTACATTTGATGTTGAGTATAAATGAATTGACACCAGCAGTCTCAGTTAATAATGAGTAACTATTTTGTTACACCATATTCCTATTTAAAAAAATAAGTTCTATTAAGATTCTTGTACAATAGATACTTAAAATTCCTTAATGAGGTAGGGTCGTTTTCCATTTTCTTAATTCCTGCAGCTATCCACTTTAGGTCTGACCATTAAAATACACTTCTTAGTGTATTTTCATAACCTTTAAAAACACTTTAATAAAAAATATTGGTATTCTTTGGTATGATCTGGGTTCTTTTTGGTGGTCTGTAAGGCTCATGCATAGTACCTTTTGACTTGTACCAGCTCAAATCATTGAAGTTTGCGGGGGAAGAAACTATAAATTGCCTTTTCTCTTTATCAACAAGAAAACAGGCCCAGCAGTTTACATCACTTGCCTTAGATCACTCAGGCTACTTGAAGCCTTACTTTTCTTTCATGTTATTGATAATTTATATCTGAGACCATTAGTAAGAAGGAATAGGAAAATAAAAATAATTTAGAAAAGTTGACCTTAAGTTATTAATATGCTTTGGCTCTTAAAATTCATCAGTTGTGCAACTGTGCTAACCATTAATCAGCTAATAGAACCACAACAGCTGCCCTCCCACAAAAGAACCCTCACAGCACAAACATTGCCTCTTAAAAAAAGAAAAAGTACCCTTTAAGAAAAAAGGTACACATTGCCAAGCATACTGTTAAGAAATTTAAAGAGGCTTATATGTCAAAATGGGCAGGTAAAAATTAATGCTGGTAATGCTGATTTGCATTAATATACTATCTTGTCTGCCTGTTTTTTTAAACCTGCACTGGTTTTTCTGGAGAGATGAAAACACCTGAAGACTTCTTACTCAGACACTATATTCAAATTATTACAAAATATGTTGTAAAGAATGTACAGAAGAATAAGATCTTTTGAGGAAATATGCACTTCTCTTTGAGTTTAATATAGTAAGCATCCACAAGAAGATGACTTTAAATGTCTTCAGATAAACTGTAGTTGCAATTTTCAGTGCCAGTACACTAAAAAGTAAATAACACTGTCCCTGATGTTTTAAGAAGTTAGTCATATGGTTTGATTTTGTTGTAATTTTTTTAGTTTACTTTTATTGGATTACTTAATGTATTAAAATAAGTGAAATACACTTCACTTAGAACTTATTTCTTCTTGAGATTGTCTCATTGTATATGAAATTTTACTGTTGCATTTGATTTACAGCTAACAAATGTATTTTATTTAATGTCTGTCACATTTTACACTGTCTTTCAAAAGATGTTAATGGTCAGTCTTAAAATTTATGTTCTGTCAGTGTACCCTGTTTTATACACACAAAGTTGGTGTTACCTAATGTGACTTTTTAGTAAGGTAGGAATTTGAGAGAAGTGCATTTTGGGTGCTGTTCTTGAGTGTTACACTGCTTGGCAGAGCATAGATGTTAACATATCACGATTATTTCATCATCTTCAGCAATTTCTCATGCGTGGAATAGGTTCGTAAAGGTAAGAGTCAGTTTCCTGAAAGGCACATTCTGGCAGTTGGGAGTTTAACTTACATAGAAAGAAAGTTTTATAGAATTTGTGGTGATAAAGCCAGCCACAGTGGTACTGAGGCAGGACAATCACTTGAGTGCATAAGTTCATACGAGTCATATAGTGAGACCCACTCTCCAAAAGAAAAAAATTCTGAGGATAGGTATTGTCAAAAACAACAGGCTAGTGGGCGTGATTACCAAAGCCTGTTCTCCTGCAGGCTTGACAGCTGTGTATTCAAGGTGTCCACAGGGTTGGTTTCTTCTGAGGACTGTCTTGTTGGATCAGAGATGGGGGTCTCTTCCCATTGTGTGCATATGTCTCTTATATCTCTTCTTAATAAGGGCACCCATCATATTGGATTAGCAGGGGCACAAAACTATGGCACAAGTGCTGTAGTGGGCTGTTACTGAAAGCTCTAAAGGGTTCACCATTACTGGATTAGGCTATACCCAGGTGGCCTCATTTTAACAGACTGACCTCTTTAACGACTCATTCTCCAAACCAGTCACATGCGGAGGTAACTTGTCTCCTACGTGCACGCATACTTTTTGTTGGTTATAATAATATGAGTTTGTAGTTAAAAGGTATAATAGCTCCACCATACTGGGGAAGCAGTAGTGTCACAGTGTGCACTGGTTCCAACAAGACAATTTGACAGGAATTTGCTGTCATAATTCAGTAGGCTTCATGGTGAACTGTTATGTGGCTTCACAGTAGGTTGAAAACACATACTCAACCGACAGAATAATTTTAGATGAGTCTGTGTTTAAGAACTGTTATTTGATGGGAGTTGTCATAGTCTGTGTGTGACAGCAAGGTCTGGTTGATCATGGGATGTCACTGATAATACTACGATGTACAGTGATAGCTTGCACTGTTCCTGGGCACTTGACAACATATGACTTGAAATTAGTAACAGGATCTGCTTGTGCTGAGAATCCTTTATACTCATTTTAATTTTTCCCTTCCACTAATAGAAGTCATTAGAGTTTAGTATTTAAATAAAAATTTCTGAATACATCAATATGTATAGAAATGTTCTCATGTCAGTATTGTTGCCTTAAAATGACATTATCCTGAAGAAAGTAAATTGTGTATAAAAGGGCTACCTCTGTACAGTTATGTAGTAAGTACTCTATAGATGGGAATAATCTTCTCCTTCATTTGTCTTAAACATATCGATGAGTAACGTACACATAGACAGAACAAAGATAATTGGTTATACTTCAGACATTTTGAATTAAAAATAAAATTAGCTCTGCCAGCACTGTACTTACTACAGAAGTGTACTTCTACCCTCAGCTGTAGGCCGTATGTGCCTCTTAATTTTCTTTTTTTTTTTTTTTTGTCTTTTTCTTTTTTATCGGTACCAGGGATCGAACTCACGACCACAAACTTGCAAGGCAGGCGCTTATGCTGCTGAGCTAAATCCTCAGCCCCATAATTTTCTTTTTCTTATCCAAGTTTTAATTACCAAATGCCTTTCTCCTCAACCAACTTTTGAGGTCTGGCTGTAGTCTCTTTATTCATATCTGCCTTGATTATATGGATACTATTTGAAATGCTCAACCGTAGTTCTGAGTACATACAGTAACTTGATCAGCAATTGGTGCTGTAGTACCATTTTTGGTTTTTTGGGGGGTGGGGGTAGTGTTTCCTATTCACTTGTCACCTAACCTTAATTCAGCACTCCACATTAATTCAAGGAACTGAAAATTTGAATTTGGTAGGGCAGCACAACCAGAAATGCCACTCGTCCCACATCGTGCCAGCTAGTGTTTCATTACTCTGGAGCACCTGTGCAGGCATGGTTTCTCTTTATCTCTGCTTCAGCATTTATAAAGCATGACTCTGGAGCACTGTGCATCACAGACTGTACCAAGGCAGGACATCAGGCTGGGTCTGCAATGCTAGGTGTTCCTTAACACTGCGTGGGTCCCTTCTCCATTCTCTCTCCTGCCTCTGCCTTGTGCTAGGGACTCACCTCATAACCTACTCACGGAGCCACTTTCCCAATTTTTTTTGGAAAAATTTTATTTGTAGGACAGAGTCTTGCTAAATTACCCAGCCTGTAATCTTCCTGCTTTGCTCTCTTTAGAGTGCTGGGATAATAGGCACATCACCATTCCTGTCTAGTATATCATTTGAAGGCAGATACATACAGCTTTTCTAAGCAGATCAATAAACTACATTTCTGGGCCACAGGAAAAAAAAGCTTTTTACAGTTTTTAAGTGCTTGGGGGAAATGAAAGAAAGCAAAAATCTGTGACAGTAATTACAAAGTTGTTGTTTCACTATATAAATAAAATGTTACTGATGCTTAGCAGCACTCATTGGGTGACATTTCACTGCTTTGGTACCACACAGAGGACTGTGGTGCGTGAGGCCTAAAGTATATACTACCTGGTTCTTCACAGAAAAGTCTACTGACCTCTTTAAGTTGTTTTGTATAAGGATAAATGAGTGTAACTAGATACATGTAGGTTCTGTTTGTTTTCTTTTTCCCTTTTGTGTTCAGGGATTAAGTCTGTTCAATGAAAGTTTCATTGAATTTTGAGAACTGTAGGCCATCTTCTGTGTCTTAACCATAAATATAGAGTTTTTAAGTCTTAGCATTGCACATTAGATTTGAGTAGATAAGTCAAATATTCCAAATTATGTAAATGAGCAGATGACTTGTGGTTCTTCTCATTGAATGTTCTAAAAACCATTTTCCCTTAACTAATATTATTGATTTTAAAAATCCATTATGTTTTCTAGTTAAGGAGAATAAAGGAAACAGCTATATACTATTTCATGTAATTGTGAAAATACAATGCTGAAGCCCTCATAGCTTTGATTTTTGCCACATACTACCTTGCAGAACAATGGCACCGGCCGTGTTGTGGTTATATAATCATTTTACTGACTATGAAAGTGACTTTGTTAGGGCTTATTACTAAGCAACAAAAAATCTTCATTTTAAATCATTTAGTAAATTCAATGCTTTTACAACATTGTTTACATTATGTTTAAAAATATTTTACTGAGAAAATAATTAACTTTGTTTTATTTTTAGGGTTATATCCTGTGTTGTGACCTCATGGTTTAAGTGGGAATAAAGATGAGTATAAGCAGTGATGAGGTCAACTTCTTGGTATATAGATACTTGCAAGAGTCAGGTGAGTACTTCTATAAAGTAAATAGGCCTCAAATTACTTTAATATTCTCAAAATAATCTCTTATGTATTTGAAATTTGTATCAGTCCAAACTGTTGAACTTTGTATGTTTCCCTAATGTCTGGACTGCTATTTTAAAGCTGTTTTACTGCATGGTTTAACTCTCTGACTCTTTCAAATATGTTGGATTCATCTCAGGCAAATACTTGTTAACGCTTTCTTTCACTGTCCAAAAGCCATTTATTATGTTATTGAGTGAGCTTATAACACTTGTTTAGAAGGAACATATAAACCTCTTAGATACTATCAGTTTGATAATGTATATTAGTATCCTCATTTATTGTTATTGGTCCATTTTACTGTTAGCATTTTAGAAAGCTAAATTAACAGTGTTTTTCCAGAATGTTTTCGTAAGTTATCCCAGTTGATGAAATGAATCAGAATTCTGATTAATGTATTTGGGGTGATTATAAATATAGATCATTGAAAGTCTTGAAGTTAATAGATGTAACTCAGTGATCATTCAAGTTTTTAGATAAGAAGTAATGAAATAGAAGATCTGCCTATGATAAGGGAAAATGTAAATGAAATAGGAAAAAAATACAAAAATAGAAGGAAACCTGGGTACTGTAGGAAGGTGAAAAAGTTGGACTGCGTTCTCTGTGCAGTCAAGGTAGAATCATTTGGTGGTTGAAAATTATCAACTGAAATTTAGAGACTAAGTTTTAGAAATTATACCTTAAAATTGTTATACAGATTTAGTACCAAATTTGAGATGTGCTGTGAAAAAAGATAATTTTGTTAGTGCATATGAAAGAAGACAAAAGAAACAGAAGAAAAACCCATATTTATAGAGCGTTGAGCTCTCAATTTATGGTTTTGAAACTTGAATCAGGACTTAGCTACTGTCCTTTCCTTCACTGGAAACATAAATGTGGCTGTAGACCGTAGTTGTCATTGCTTGCCGAGATGTTCTCTGCTGTCCTCCAGTTCTGAGTCTTTTTTCTTGGGGTGTGCATTGCTTATTTCCAAGAACCGTCACTGCTACTCTGAATAGCTGAGATGATGTCCAACAAGATAGGAAAGAAAATGAAAGGAAACAAGAAGCTAAACCAACAGAGAAAAATTTTGTTACACGCTTTGAGATTAGTAGGTCTTGTTGGTTAACTGATAGGAAAGGCAGATTGAAAGAGGACTTCCAAAGACTGTTTTAAGTAAGATAAGATGTAGTCATCTTAAAGTGAAAAACTAAGGCCCAGGAATTGTTACATGTGTAATATATAAACTTGCTTACTTTTTGCCAAAATAGAACGTTGCTGGTCAAAATACTGCTGCTGTGGTGGCAAATGCCTGTAACCCCAGCACTGGGGAGTTGGAGGCAAGAGGATCAGATTCACTCCAAGTTCAAGGCCAGGTTGCATAGTGAGTTCAAGGCCAACCTGAACTGCATAAAGAGACACTGAAAAAAACAAAAGCAAAACAAAACTATGCTTCCTTCTTTTAAGTCTGTCTGTCTTTTTAACCAGAATTTTAAACTATTGGACAGGTAAAAGTATTGTGAAGGATTAGGTAAATTGGAAATAACAAAAGTTTACTGGTCTATTAGAAAACCAACTATTTAGGTTGAACCGTATGAAATTACTAGCTTTGGAGATCATGTATAGACAGTGGAACAATTCACCACTGTCCTGTCATTCATTCAGCATGTGGTCAGGGGAAATACAGCAAGGTGAGGTCAGAGTGTTAGTGCTAAAATTTTCCTCTTTCCAAACAAAATCTACAAATTTATGTTTTATGTTCTCACAATAAAATACATTAAAAGGAGTAGTAAAATGAAATTCTTGATTAATCCTGAAAAACTAATAATACCTTGTTATTCAACATTATCAAATCTCGGTAAAGTTCCTTATGTTCTCAGAAAAAACATTTTTAAATTTCATGTTTATATGATTTACAGTAAAAGAGAATTGTAATAATTATAATTGTATTCTTTTTTTAGAAAATTGCACGTTAGACTGTGTTTTATGTAAGTCCTTTATTGCTTACAACATTATTAGATATGCTTTTCGTATTTCTTAGGATTTTTTTTTAATACTTTTTAGTGTAATGGTGATGAAGTGTGACATTGTTACCTCTCTAAAAAAAGGAAACACTGGTCCCTTAGTAAATATTGTAGTTTCCTATATGTCTTTTGATTTGTGAGGAAAAAGGAGACACTACTGATGACACTTTTACTTATGGCAGTTTTTCTAGAAATCCAGATTGCCATAAATTCAAGAACTGCCTATATGAGAGTTCAAAAGTCTGATCTTCTGACCACCTGTGTAAGAATCACACAGCAAACAATTGAGTGTTTCGGAAATCTGTGTTTTCCAAATGCCCCTGGTGATTCGTAGACTTATGTAAAGTTTGAAAACCAAGGGTCAGGGATTTAGCTCAGTGGTGTAAGTACCTGCCTGACAAGTGTTAGATTGTGAGTTCGATTCCTGGTACCCCACCCACCAAAGTTTGAAAACCACTGATCTGTCTTAGTTGTAGGATGATTAGAATTTGACAAGAAAGTTGACACTAGATGTATAGAATTTTTGTAATATCTTGTAAGAAAAGCTGTAGTTAGTAACTATTCAAGGTAAAATACAAAGCATGAAACACACTCTGAGATTTGGAGTGTGAAAATACTAATGAGGAACTGCCACTTAAAGTCATGTATTTGTGTTTGTATTTATATTTGAGGGCAAGGATTAAGCAAGAAGTGATGAGACATTTTTCTCATAAGGGATACTAAGAGACATTCATTTGAAATAACATCTAGAAATAGGACATAGCAGAGTTTTATGAATTTTATTGTTCTCTGAACTGAAGACAGACTAAAGATAGAACCCAGAATTTCAAATGTAACCAATTCCCAGAGCAGTTGTAAATTTGGACACTTGCACTGTATTCTACAAGCTCTTTCTTGGTTCTGATCTCTAATTACATATTTAAAAAGCCAGTTTTGCAGTTGATTTTAATTTGAATTCCCCTGATCTGGGTTTCTTCTCTGGGTTTTCCTGGGGATTCAGTGTTTTCAGCACCATAACTTACAAGGGATACTTGTTGAGCATGTCATTAAATACTTAAGAAATACAGTTTTAGGTTGTAACTGTTTCTTAAAGGATTTAAGCAATGGGAAAGAAACTGTAATGTACTACTGCGTTTATGAAAAAGCACTGAATTCAAGTGAAAGATTTTAGTTGAGCAGAGAAGGAGCTGAGAAAGGGTATGTGCAAAGATATCCAAAGATCTGACTTATGAAGCCTTACCTAGGAAAATAAACTTTCCTGTCTGTGTAAAGGCTCTCAGAATGCTCAAGAGCAACCTTCTGAAAGTATTGTTCTGTTTTGATAGGTATATATGGTGCAGAAGTAGTATTTTTCAGGAAGTTACTTTTAATATTGTGTTTTGGCTATAGTTCATTTTGATTGCACTACGGAATCCAGAGGGAATAAAATTAGTTGAATTGTTTTAAATCTTACATATTTTATACTATTATCAATTCTAGAAGATTCTGTTTGCTTAAGATCTCTTTCCTTCCCCTAAATCACATTTTCAACAACTCATTTTTCCCCATCTGTAAAATATGTTCCTTGTTGAAAGGGATTACATTGTGTTATTCAGCCTCTAATGTTTAACAAACTTACTGTTTCAAAGAAGCCATCCTCTGGTACATCAGAACCAGTTAAGAGAAAAGTGTCTTTATCACTGGGTTTTTTATTAATTGTTGGTTTTTTTTTTCCTTAATTTTGTCTCTAGAAAGTCACCCTAGGCAAGTTACTTTTATCTTCACCATTCTGCACTTTATGAAGTAGACTCATTCAACAAATACTTCTTAGGGAATAAAATTATTTTTTTTCCTTTTGAGTAGATCACTGAGTTTGATGAGTAATACTTTTAACAATTGAGTTAATTCACTAACCTCCGTTTAATTAGTGTTCACCCAAGGGCATTAATTTGATTGTCGTAATAACTCATTTGAGCAACTATATGCTGGTAAGTACTTTGTGGTACTAAGTTACAATAGTAGCACCTAGTAGTTGTAGAGAGCTTGTTGGGCCTTCTAAATTTCCCGCTTCCTTAACTCCTTTTTCCTGTTTGGTACATCACCTTTGGCTCCTGTAGTCATTCGGTTTTAGCTTTTTTCCGAAGAAATAGTTCTTGGTAGTTATTTATAAACATTCTGGTCCTTGTCCTTTTGCTTTGTGTAAGATTTTATTTTCCTAAAATTGTGTTTGATTTGTATACTTGGTAGACTTTACTGTCATCTGTACATGTTTAAGAGCTCTAGAACTTCTTTCTTCTTACATATTTGACTGTTGAAAGCCATGAAGCCATTACATCTTATAGTTGAAAGACTAAATGGAAGTTGCCTGACAAATGCTCCTTGCTACTAAAATGAATTATATTCTCAGTTGTCATTGTAAATACCATCATATTAAAAAGTCTTTACAGTTTCAGAACAAAAATTCAACTTACATACAGTCATCATTTATTTGCAGATGGTATCATAGAGGCTTAAAGTGATTGGTTGGTGAAAGATAATCTCATCTCCTTCTGCCCACAGTCCTCCACTGTTTACTTTTCTAACCTTTACAAAGAGATACGAAGTCTTTCTGAATTTAGGCTTACTCCACACCAAATTTTCTGAGATGGCCTTTATTACTTGAAATGCTGTGTAAATTGAGCATCTCTAATCTGAAAATCTGAAATGTAAGGTGGTCAGAAGTCTGAAACTGTCAGTATGATGCAAGTAGAAAATTCTGTGCTTCGCCTCACTGAAAATGCAAGGACACTAAAATACTGTATAAAATTATCCCCAAATGATGTATGTAAGATATGTATGAAAAATACAAATGAATTTAGTACTGGTCCCATCCCCAGGCTATCTCAAGTATATGCAAATATCCCAAAATACAAAGTCTGAAACACATCTAGTTCCAGACATTTCAGATAAGGAATTCTTAACCCTCTCCAGTACAAAAAACCTTCAAAATCATGATGATAATGGACCCCCCCCAAAAAATTCCAAATACCTATAATATTAGGGTTCTGAACTACAGTATCATATAACTCATTTATTTGCTTTTTTCTTTAATTATCTGTTAAGACTATTTTGATGATTAAAATATCAGCAATCAAATGAAAGTACAGTTTCTCTTTACTCAAATGAAAGATAGCTGGGTTGGGTAACCATTCTTTCCTAGATATCTCACTTCTGGTGCTGTTTAAATGGACTAACAGTGAATTAGTTGGATGGAGTCAGATGAACCTGGCAATTAGTAGTTGCCTTGAGCGATGAAGAACAGAAGTAAGGGAAGCTCAGAATTTGATGTGTTCACCTTGTCTGCTTATAATTTTTAAGAGTAGGTGATGGCCACAAAAGAGCTAGTGGGAGCATAATTTTGTTTTATAAAAGGATGTGTGGAATAACTAGAGTTTAATACATATAGTTGTATACTTGATCAATTAACAGTAAGCAGCAAGCAGTTGTCAAACACTCATAATTAACTATAGTTACAGTTCTAAATCAGTGTTTCTTCTCATTTAATAAACTCAGTAACCATTTTTTGCTAACAGATTTCCTTCTCCACACTTGTACACATTCCTTCCATCACAGATATACAGAACAAAGCTCTTTTTTAAGAGTTGCCAAAGGAGCCAAGTGTGGTGATGCTTGTAATTCCAGCACTGAGGCGGCTAAAGCAGGAAGAGCATCATAATTTTGAGGCCAGCCTGGACTACTTAGCAATACCCTATCTCAGGAAACCCAAAAGGCAGATGGGGAGTTGCCAAAAGAGAAAACTTAATTAGTAATGTTGTTTTCTTTTTTTCTTTTAGGGATAGTGAGGGTATAAACAACATATATAAATTGCCAGTGACAAATTTGCATAATTTTTTAAAACACAATTTAGTAATCATAAACTTTTAAAATGTTCATGTCCCCTTTTCCTTTGAGGGAATCTTTTCTAAGGAGGAAATATATAGCAAATGATCATTCATTCAAATTGGAAGTAAGATTCTTGTAAAATAGCAAACATTTGAAATATCTAAAACATGAAAGTATGGTATAAATAATTACTGACCAAATACATTTATTGACTTCATATAATGGTAGTATTGAAATCATTTTAGAAAAATAAAATTTAAATAAAAAATTCTTTTCCATTTCCAGTGTTTAAACCCAAGACCTCTCATATATTAGGCAAATATTCTCCCACTAAGCCACTTCACACCTCATTTATTTTTAAGGCAAAATAGTGTAAGTGCCGGGTCTTATTCTTCAGTGCCCAAGATCTGCTGTAGCAGTGATCCTGACAGCCACTACCGCCCATGGGACACAAGATTCGCCACCACTGCTCTGTAACATTTCCCCCTGATCTCTGGTTTTTCTAAAATCTAAATCTGAAGGCCAACATTGGAAATAGACTTGGGAATAAGATAGTGTCTAAATTTGTGAACAGGAATAAAGTTTTCTGCACTTTTTGACCAGAAGCTTAAATAAGACCTTGAATAAATCAGTCTTCCATCCCACCCTTCATTTTCTTGCTCCTGTTTTCTCTGTTTGTGAAGTGAAGTTGGCAGGTGCTGGAGAACATGATCCCTGATACCCCAAAGGAAGGTGCTCTAGGCACACACACATATCACATATTCACACCCCTCCCACTGTGGGTCTTAATCATGGATTCCTGCCTACTGAACTTGATGGTTTTCAGCCTTATGCCTCTCTAGGACCTCTCTCCTCCTCCTCCAATCTTTAATCACTCTAGTGACTATTACAGAAGTACTGTTCATTTCAGATTTGCTTACTCCTGAACAGAATGATTGCTGTTTTAGGCAGTCATACTGGGTTTCAGCTGTTCACAGAGTTAGATGATCTTTTTTACCTTCTATGTAAATCAAACTTGTTCCTGAAAAAATACTTCCTGAAAAAGTATTTACAGATAAATGAGACTTTTCTTTTGGTATAAACTTGGTTCAAGTTTTAGATAGTTTTTCTAGGAAGGTTAAGTTGCATGCTTTTTGAAGTGACAGACCACGATATTCCAAAGTTTTTTTACAGTACAGTTGCATTCTAGCTTGACAAATATTTACTGAGGTGCTTGATAGTTTGTCAGAGTTAAAGTGTTGTTACTCAACTGTTTCCTTAGGCAGTGGAGTATATTAGATATACACAGGTTTAAACCATTTAGGGTCATAATTACCATATGCACAAAAATCGTTGGATCAGAAAAGAAAAGACTTAATCTACTGGTTAGTGCGCAAGGTGGTTACCCCTCCATTCTGGTAGGAGAAAAGAGCATGAGGATGGAGATAGAAGGCTCAGAAATGTGGTAGAGAGTAGTGTGTTCGTGGTGTTACATGTGATTTGCTGTCACTTCAACTTAATGTATAGTGGGAACAACCCTGGATATGTGGAATTGAGAGGGGTTGAGAAATGTGTAGGACCAGAATACAAGAATAGCAGGCACAGTGCTTAGGAATTTAGCCTTAACTGTGCAGATCAAAAAGACCATTAAAAGTATTGAAGGAAGAAGTGATACACTATACGATGAGCTTTAGTGTTCTGCATACTATGTTAGCAGCAGTGTGGATCAGTGCCCTGAACTTGAAGGGAGGAAAGGGGCCCTGTTGTAGTAAGTCTTAAGCAGAGGACGGCGAGGACTACACTCAGGGATGCAGAAAGGAATAGGTGATTGGGAGAATCTAAGGAAATGTGAAGAGGATAGAATGTGGAGGTAGAATGATAGGATTTGGCAAATGGTCGAATGCCAGGGATCAACAGAGATAAGTTAGTATGACTGTGACTTGTAGGTGTAATGAAATGAGGTCAAGTTTGTTTTGTTTGGCTTTTTTTTTTGAAGTCTTGAAACAAAGTTTTGAAACAAAATAGTTTTAGTGGAAGGAGGAAGAAGTAGATTTGAGACCATGATTTTAAGCTGACAGGCAGTGCTATGACTAGAAATAAAACACAGTTAAACTGTATTTATTTAAAAGGTGTGGAGGTTCTCGAGGGTTAACATTAATGAGAAGTGGCAAAACAGTGCTAATGGTACTTCAGGATTGTTTGGTTGCTATTCTGAGTACATCTGCAGTACCTTGAGATGCATGGAAAACCTGGTATTGCTTCTCTCCAGGTCTGGCAGAACGAACTCAAGACATGTATAGTGTTATGGCCAGAAATTCATAGGATATTCTTGGGCATATTACTCTGGGCTTAACCTCTGTAAGTGATTTAAATAGAGTATGTATGTAACTTTTTTTGACTTTTAAATTATACTCATGAACAGAGTATATAAAAAGTATGGATTTTACATAATTTATAAGTCTTACGTGAGCACCTAACTTTAAAAAACTCTTAATGCCGGGGGCTGGGGATTTAGCTCAGTGGCATAAGCGCCTGCCTTGCAAGCAGGCAGTCGTGAGTTCGATCCCTGGTACCGATAAAAAGGAAAAAGACAAAAAAAAAAAAAAAAAAAAAAACCTCTTAATGCCAAATGTGGCTGTTAAGGTGCCAGAATGTTTCCTGCATGTGTGCAGGAAGATCCTTAGTCGGAAGGAGAAGAGTGACGGACTCTTGGCCTAGCTGTCAGGAAGAGGGTGCTCACTCTCCACCTTAACTGTACCATGTTTTGACTTTTCAAGAGGAGGAGTAGGGGATATCTTGAAGTGATATGAAATCTTTTTTACTTAGTGGCTGGGATTTCACATCTGTTAATGCAAATTAAAGCATAATAAAATATGTGTAGAGTGTTCTTAAGTGCTCTCTTCTATCTCAGAGTGTTTACAGATCTCTGAACCACTTGGGTGTTAAACGTTTTTAAATCCTATTTATGATTTCTTACTGAGGGAGCAGTATGCAATTAAAAACAAGAGATTTCATGGATTTCATTGTTGTACCTTACGTCATTTCTCCCCATCACTGCCAGTCCTTAGTTTTACCTTTTCAGTTGTAGAGGGTTTTTTTGGTTTGGGTTGATTGGGCTTTTTTTTGTTTTTCTTTTGTTTTGTTTTGTTGTTTGTACCAGGAATTGAACTCATGATCTTGTGCTTGCCAGGCAGGCACTGTATCACTGAGCTATATCCCTGGCCCTAGTTGTAGGTTTCTTGTAGGGACTATTTACACATATCCCCCAGCCCCACTCCATTGATATTTTTCTCAGCCATCTTTGTGAGCTCAGGTTAAGATGAAACCTGTACATGTGTTCAATAGTGATCTTGCCTGTGAGCAAAATCAGAATGTTAAAATCAACATCTTAAAAGCAACAGCTTTTCGTTTCTTCCTTTCCCACTGTGGGTACAGGTAAGAAATGGTTTTATGTTCTAAAGAAGAAAGATGGAAAATCAATTTAGGTATATTTTTATTATCTATAACCAATAAAATAATTCCAAACTATATGTTATTTGTGAGCCTGAGGTACTTTATCATAGACAGTCTTAAGTGCCACAAGCTGTCTTAAGAGTTGGGAGCACGGCAAATAAAAAGACATGTTGTAGGGCTGGGGATGTAGCTCAGTGGCTCACTTATCTCGTAAGTGCAAGGTTGTGAGTTCAATCCCTGTTATATATATATCTCCCCTACGCACTACAAAACTAGGATGTAAAAGGCTGGGCAAAAGAATTGTTATGTAGATTATATCAATTTATCCAAGAATCAAGCTCATGCTCATTTACTTAAGTCTAAAAATTCCTAACATTCTGTATGACACTTGCAATTTGAATTGTTTTTAAATATAGCAATTACTGTGAGAAAGAGAATACTACCCTTGGGGGGTCTTTCAGTTTATTAAAATTTTACTTTTGAATTTGAACTAGGTTTTCATAGAAAACAAGGCCAACATACAGAGATTTTTATTATGTGAGTGTGTGGCTTTAATTATTTCAAGTTAAACAATTATTGGTGGTGGTCTAGAAATTGGAAAAAAGTTTTTCATTTACTAAAGTTTATTTAAAGTGAATTACTACTGAGTGGTGAAGAATTAGTTTCATTTTAAACAACTCACACATTCAAATGGGATTAAATTGTTAGGATATCTTTTGTTAAATTTTTCTCTTACAGTTACCTTTTGTTTCTTAATGTGAAAAAGTGCAAAATACTGAAGGCAATCATTTGTGTGCAGAAATTTAAATATGTCAAAAAACCAATGTCCTTTTATCTTGGACTCAATTATCTTGAGTGAAGCAGTTGAATCACATGATTTCCAAAGACTTTTTCAACTTAAGATTGATGTTTTTCATTGAGGAAAGTTAACTGTTACTGGAATTTTAAAGCCATGTAATCAAGTGTATGCAAGAAACTTTAAACAGAAGATTAAGAAGAAAGAAAAAAATATAAAGGCTAACATGTTTAGGTTTTCATATTCTTTAAGGACATACTTGGCTGCCATTCTAGGATTTTACATGATGGAATGTGATTTTTGAAAGGTTGTAGAGATTTATTTATATGACTTAGCATGTTTCTGCTAGGAAAATAAATCCTCCTATCTTTTCTTTTGCTTTTAGGATTTTCTCATTCAGCATTTACCTTTGGTATAGAAAGCCATATAAGTCAGTCTAACATAAATGGTGCACTTGTCCCACCTGCTGCATTGATCTCTATCATCCAGAAAGGTCTACAGTATGTAGAGGCAGAAGTTAGTATCAATGAGGTAAGGCTGGCTTGCTTTAAATATTAACCTGTACTCGTATGTGTGTGGTTAATTAGTTGTCTTATTTGCTTATTTGGTATCTGCCTTTAGCTTCACAAGATTAAAAATTAAGAGTATTAGATCACACAGGCAAGGCACATGATGACTTACAATTCCAGGCAACATTATCCGTAGTGTATGTCCCTTATTGTGTTTTTATAAGTAAACACTAGGAAGTAATTTTTCTGAATACAGCATCATGAGGCCAGATTTAGGTGTAATATTGGAAACTCAATGTTACTTGCATATACCCTAAGTTGCCAGTTTATAATTGAGTGAATCTACCTCTTAACACTATTGCCTGTCTAATATAGCTTATTTCAGGTGTTATATTTACCCTGTTAGTAAGTCTGTATTTACATGACAATACTAATGACTCACCAAACACATGCCTATCATATAGTAAATCCAAGCCCCTGACCACTTACAGGGACATTAGCTACTCTTGCTCACATCGGGCAGTACACTGTGGTACGTGCATGAAGCAAATCCTACGAGCTCCCTCATTTTGTAAACTTGATTGGAACACAACCACAGTCATTTACATATTGTCTCTATGGCCACTCATGGCAGAATTGAGTAGTTGTGACACAGACCTTCTCTGGGAAAATTGATATATGGCTTTCTGTAGAAGTAGTTTGTAAATTTCTGGTCTAACTTAAATTTACCATGTATGACCAGGATGCAGGACATGTAGAGCTTTCTCTTACTTTCATTTAAAAGATTAACATCTTTGCCTCTGGCAAGAATTTTAACTGAAACACTTGTGGTGCTTGTGTCTATGTTACAATAAGTATATAGTGTACTAAAATAGATTTCTTTCTGATTTCCTTTCTGCGACTGAAAAACTCCCAGTACTAAGTTAATTATGTCTTGATAGTCTTATACTTTGTCTTTTTTTTTTTTTTTTTTAATTTTTATTTAAGGAGAAAAGAAAAGAAAAAAAAACAGTGAAGGGTACAAGTTATACAGATTTACAGAAGAAAAAAAATGCGCAGTAGGAAATCACTAGTTAATAGATTACATATTGCCATCTTAGAAATAATTGTTCAAGTCACAGAATTAAAGTTTATAGGGTGGACATTCCAGCAATGATACTGCAAACAGTTCTGTTCAATGATCCATTAGAACTCTGTGATATCATTTTCTGTCTTATACATTTAAATATACATGCAGTTATATAGTTTAGAGCATTTTCTTTTCCTCTCTTTTGTACAGTGACTATTACACATTTTGGGTTTCATTGCTCCCACTGTTCTTATTGCTTTTTTGGAAGAGAGTAAAACCAAATGTGACATGACAGAACAGAATCGGTCAAGTCAAAAGGGTGGATATAATAGATAATATAAAAACATAATACAAGGTGATCAACAATGGTTACCCTAATGCCTCCCGCTATTTCTAATAGAATTGCCTATATCGTTAGTTGTAATACTATTGAACAAAACCGTAAAGGATAAAACCGACAAAACCAAAACATTGGAGATATTGTAGGTCTTCAAAAGTAGATAGAAGTCAACGAGAATGGGCGTTATAATGAATCTCATTATCTTCTCAGCTGATGCCTAAACTTTCGAACCTGATACTATTCAGCAAAACAGAATAGAGGAACCTCAGTCAAAAACAAGATGGTGAGAGTAATACAGGGCTTCAAATCGAGAAAATAGAAAGTCAAAGTGGGTTACTATATTATATCCTGCTATATTTTTCCCTTTAATTAAATGGATAACAATAAAAAAGTATATAATGGAGTGGAGATTGAGAAAAAGAAAAAGAGGGCATAACAGCGAAACAGGGCAGATCAAAACATAACCTTTTAAGCAGAATAGTGTTTCACCACCAGATATTTCCGACTTAAAAATAGTTACCATATTGACTCCCTCCCTGAAGTCCTTGAGTACAACTTCATATACTGTAGCATTAAGTATATCAAAACAATGTAAAACCATTTAAGAGAATGACAGCATTATAGAGTATTTGGAATTGACTAACAGAAAATGAACAATGGTCTCTGTATAATCTCCTTGTCTTTAAAAGGTTTTTGCTTATACTAACGTACATAACAAAATCCAATAAGATACAACCTGGTTAGACCATTGGAGACAGAAGAACAAAAGCTAGATGAGACTTCAAAACAAGATGGTACTGAATCAGCATTACCTATTAAGATGTCATTTTCTCAAAAATAGCTGTTCCTATCATCCAATCTTCTCTGTCTCATTTCTGTTGAGCTCTTTTTCTGTCAGTAGCTGTCAGTTTGTCTTCTTCATTTTGTTCTCTGCTCCATTCGTTGTGGCCTCCCTGCCACTATTTCTGGGTTCTTTGTATTTTTCTTTTTTTAGAATATCCTGCAATACTTTCTGTAGAGTTGAATTGGTGGTTGCAAATTCCCCCAGTTCCTCTTTATCCTGGAAGCACCTCGTTTTTCCATCAATTTCCAGGGACAGTTGTGCAGGATATCTCAATCTTGGCTGGAGATTATTATCTTTCAAAGCTTGAATTATTTCCCCCCATGCTCTTCGTGATTTGATGGTTTGTGAAGAGAAATCTGCTGTAATTCTGATGGGTGTTCCTTTGTAAGTGATCTGTTTCTTGTCTCTTACAGCTTTTAATATTCTGTTCTTGTATTGAATTTCTGGGATTTTTATTATTATATGCCTGGGTGTTTCTCTGTTAGGGTTGTAGGTAGCTGGGGTCCTGTATGCCTCATACAGCTGAGTATCTTTACCTTTTGCTAAATTAGGAAAATTCTCCTGGATTATTTCTGTGAGTAGCTTTTGTAATTCATTTGTTTGTGTCCCTACTTCTTCTTCTATGTTCTTAATCCTTAAGTGGTGGCTCCTCTTATCATCTTCTTGTCTTTGTATTATTGCTGTTTGTTTCTTTGTTATTTTTAAGAAGTTTTTCATTTCATTCTCCCATATTTCAAGTCTGCCCTCCAGTTCAGATAGTCTGTCCTTAGTTTCTTTCAAGCTGTTATGCCAGTCTTGTATAGACTTATTAATTTCTTGATAGTCCCTTTGAACCTGCTTCACATACTCAATGCTTTCTCTGTTTTCTCCATCAAGCAATTCTCCCCTCTTTTTCTGTTCTTCCATTCCACCATCTGTTTTTTCCTGGGTGGTGTTTAGCATTTCTCTAACTATTCTGCATACTTCTAGCTTCAGATCATTGATAACTTCATTCCTGAATTGGTCTATGAGGCTCTCAATATGGTGCTTAATGTATACTGGTGCGGCGTCCATTATTGCCTGTTTCTCAGGATTGGGGGCCGAGGAGCTTTTTTTGTTGCTTCCCTTCCCCATATTTTTTGTTCCTTATAAAATGCAATCTTACAAAGGAGGCCCGGCTTCCCTGCCTGTCAGCCACAGCCTGATCAAATTGCGCTGGCTAGTTGTTCCCGCCCACCGCTGCGCACCAGGGAGTCGGAGGAGGCAGCCTACGCGGAAGTCAGTCGCTCCTCCGGGCCATCGTCCGGCTCTGGGATCTGGGTTAGGCTAGTCTAGCCTAGAGAGTCCGCCAGCAGCGTCACTCAGGCCAGGCACTTTTCTCCAATCCCGTCCGAGAGGGGAATGGCGCCCAGAGAGATCTCCGCTAGAGTCAAACTGTGGTGGGGGGTCAGATTCTCACTCACCTCGCCACCAGTCAGTTTTCGTGTACACCTCTGTCCGTCCTTTTTTTTCGACTCCGTTCTCCCGTTCCCAGAGCTCGGCGCTCCCAGAGCTCGGCGCGTCTCTCCTTGCTGAGCCGCTGTGGAGATAGCCGGCCGCCGCACGGCGGGAAATCCAAACCGGTTTCCGATGGCGCGGAGTCGAGCCTCCACACCGAGATTTTTCTGTTCCTATTTTAGCGCCAGGACTGTATTCCAAGTTGGATTCTCTCAGCCCAGTTCGTTCCTGAGTCAGCAGAGCATATCTCTACTGATTCGTGTCTCCCTAGTCCGCATTATTTCTGGCCTCTGAGCCGAACCTTTCAGAGAGCCTCTGGTAGTTGCTGTTGTCTGTCCGCCATGTTCTCTGGTCTCTATACTTTGTCTTTCAAAGTATGCTTTTTAGGTTCTGCCATTGGCTAGAGGTGATCTCATTTGGGGGAAAACACGTTGTCTAAATTAAACGTAATAGGTCAACAACGTATCTCTGTGGTTTTACTTACAATTTATTTTCTCCTGTTTCTTTAATACTCTAATTGTTAATTAAGAAAGGTGTGTTGTAATTTCATAATTCAGCACACTCTATCAAGACACTGTAGAATATCAAGAGTGTAAATTCACCAACTTAAGTGAACCACCATTTACACATTCTTGGCTAATTTGAATTGATCGTATTTCTGGCTTGTTCTGTGCTTATAGCACTTTTCTATGCTCACTGGAGATTTTGTTTTTACATTAATGATGAGCTTCATAATGTCAATAAATGGAACTTTGGAAAATTTAGCAGTTTCACAACATGTAAAAGCAATAGCACTCCCGTGTTAGCTAATAGGCTTCTGAATGTATCCTCCACAGAGAAGGCTGGAGAAGGTAGCAAGGAGATGCTGTACCAGCCGCTACAGCCTAAAAACAAAGTTGGTGTCTCTTTGAACTTTAAACTTGTTCCTATGCAGCTTATTTTATTTTTGTTTATTCAAATAAACAGGAGGGGTTTTCCATGGGGGGGGAAATAAAAAGCGATAGTTGCCTTGTGATGGTACTTCTCAAACATAACTGTAGGTAAGACTCATATACGCAGCTTGATGAACACTGGTTCCTGAGCCTCCCTTCAGATTCCATAGGTTTGAACCCTTCACACTTGTGCTAGAGATGAAACACAGGGGTGGTTGCTAGGCAAGTGATACACCACTGAGCTGCACCCAGTTCCTTAATCTGCATTATAATTCACAAGGGGCAGCCTTGCTGCTGGTTCCGGGTTCATACTTGGAATGGCACTGACATGCCATTCAGTAGCGCACATGCAGTACTATCACACGCAGCTACTATCTGTGTATCAAATCTTTAAACCTTATTTACTAATGTCATTTCATCGTTAGTGAAACAAGATGATTATAATGGCACAATAATTAAAGTGTATTTCTTCTTTTAATAATTTAATCAAATCTCTAGAAAATTTGAGTCCAGCAAAACTTTTGTAAAAGTTTCGGTATTTCAAAGAAATACAGCACCTTCTTGGTGTCCTTGAAGATTATTTCCATGAGCCCCACAAAAACCATTTTCTGCTAATGCTTATTTATTTGAAATAACATAATGTTTGTATGTGTTACACACATCCTTCCTTGCAGTTGAAATTATCACTAAATTACTCATAATACATAGTGTGATATAAATGCTATGCAAGTAATTGTTATTATGTATCATTTGTGAGATAATGACAAGAAAAAAGTGTACAGAGGGTTTTTTTCCCCTTCAAATATTTTTAATCTGCAGTTACTTGAATTTATAGATTCATACAGAGAGCAAACTATATTTATGATGCAGGGACAGACTTCTTGTTCTATTCCCTGGCCTATTTCTCTTGAGTTGTGTTTTTTGCCTGACAGAATTTCAAAACTAATAAATTTTATCATGTGGTGAGTCTGTGTGTTATCCTCTTGTTTTTAACAGTGACCTTTCAGCTATATGCGTGCAGCATTTAACCACATGAACTAAGTGAAGGGCAAAGTTTAAATAGCCATTTATAGTTAAATAGTCTGTTAGTTTCCTCCTTTTTCTCCTTTTATGAATTTAGAAAGTTAACTACAAACAGCTTTTTTGAAATGAAGATTTTCACTTCTGCTGTTCACTGAATTCAAGTAACCCTAAATGCTGTCTTTGATTTGTCTTCCTATGATTTTCCAAATCCAGGATGGTACCTTGTTTGATGGTCGACCCATAGAGTCTTTGTCCCTGATAGATGCCGTAATGCCTGATGTAGTACAGACGAGACAGCAAGCTTACCGAGATAAGCTTGCACAGCAACAGGCGGCAGCTGCTGCAGCTGCTGCAGCTGCAACCAACCAACAGGGATCTGCAAAAAATGGAGAAAATACAGCAAATGGAGAGGAGAATGGAGCACACACCATAGCAAGTGAGCTAAGAATTTTTAAAAGCCCCCTTTTAGGAGAATTTTTGCTTTGCTGAAGCATCCTATCTTCAAGCTGAAATAACTTCATTTGCACTAAGTTTTTTTCCTAACTTGTATTACACGGTTCCAGATTTTTATTCCTAAAGCTGCAGAAAGCTAGATTTACTTTATTAACTATTTCATTTAAAAATACTTAGCCCTTTTCTATTTTTAAATGAATTTTTGTATCTGTGCTTTATCTCCAAATAAAATTCAAAACATTTATTATTAGCAAATACGGTAGAGCTCTGATGTTGAGATAGAAGGTGACTGTAATGTAATATGAATGATACCAGCAGCCCCTACTGGCAGAAACTCAGAATAGTATCGCTGCACATCAAATTTAATTCAAACCATTTTATCACTTTGCTCATGTGTAGGTCTAACCTTTTGAAGCCCTTCTCTTCCTAACCCTCACCCCTGTATCCCTTTGATGTGTACGTCTAAAGATAATACACTCATACTTCAGTTTAGAATTTATTTTCCATGTGATACTATGTAGTCATGTTCATATTATCCTGTTAGTGGTCTTTTAAAGTTATATTATGTATTATAAAGGAAAATTAATTGCCAAGGTCTCTGCTCTTGTTACAGTATTACCTAACTGGAGTTTCTCACTTGTTTTTCATGATGTAGATAATCATACTGATATGATGGAAGTAGATGGGGATGTTGAAATCCCTCCTAATAAAGCAGTTGTGTTACGGGGCCATGAATCTGAAGTTTTTATCTGTGCCTGGAACCCTGTTAGTGATCTCTTGGCATCGGGGTATGTTTCTCAAAGTGATTCTAATGTGGCTTTTTAAAATAGTTTGCTGAACTGTTATACATTCTGTTAACATATTATTTCTATTTCTCTGGAGTTTGTGTTGTTTTCTTGTGTTATGTTGCCTCAGGAGATCTTTACTCCTTCATGAAATAGTTTTAGAACTTTCAATTAAACCTATACTTGAAGAATGTTTTGAGTGTCCCAAAATGCAAAATGGGGGAAAATATTAGAAATGGAAATCCCTGCTAGTTTATTTTCTGTTTACCTTTTTAGTGATGATACAAATGTGTTGCTTTGAGTTTTGAGATACTTGAGAGTGTGATGAAGATTCAAAATGTATTGCATACTTTGTAGGTCAGGAGACTCAACAGCAAGAATATGGAATCTTAGTGAAAATAGCACGAGTGGTTCCACACAGCTAGTACTTAGACATTGCATACGAGAAGGAGGACAAGATGTTCCAAGCAACAAGGATGTAACATCCCTAGATTGGAATGTGAGTATCATTCTGCTGTCCACTAGTATATGTGGTTCCTTGGAGCTAAAACTGATAGTGGGACTTTCCTATTCTGAGTTTTTTAGATTTCACTAATAACAAACCAAGAGTCTCCATCTCCAAATGTGATGTTAAAAGCCAGGGCTGATCCTAGAGTAATCACACTTAGTGTTTCAGATTCCAGCCTTTGGGTTATCTAGCAGTATAACCTTGGTATAATTATTACTTAACCATTCAATGTTTTATTTTCCCTATGTGTAAAATGGAAATATGGAAGTGGTACCTATGTAAATGAGGCAGTAGGTAGAAAATGTCAGCATAATAATAGGTAACATACTAAAACCTTAACAGTCCTTTCTTGGGGGTTATGAGATACATGTAAAATTTTCTCATTTTGCTGGTTATGTCATGAACTACCCAAAGTTCATTGCCAACTACTCTTTAGAGATTATTAATTAGCTTGCATCCAAGATTTATTGTAGCAATAAGAATCTGCCTATCAAAAATTTGATATTATTGGTATATCTTGACCATTTTAATTTCAAATACACCTCATACTTGTACAGCCCCTCCCACTCCCCACTCCCCCATGCCAAAAACCTCTTAGACTGTTTAATCATTGCAAAGAATACCGAGGGTCATGTGTCTTTTCCTCAGCAAAGGAACTTGCTGTCCTTTGCTGGCCAACAACTTTTTTGTTTCAAGTCTTACTCTGAGGAATGAAATCAGTCTTTTAAGATGATTATTCTAGATGAGGTTCTTAGTTCATTTGAGATCCTTCCAGAATTCATAGCAGGATCTTTATACTTCCAAAATTTCCAGTAATGCATTTGTCCTTCCTGTCAAAGTACATACTGGCAATTATATTATTATTATTTTGGTTGTAAGATTAGGACTGAGAATTAGCTTCTTATTATGGACACTTGTTTCTTAGGTCAAAAGACCCTAGAGTTTTTTTACACTGATTGTCTCAGTGACTATATTTAATGAAATTTATAGTTTACATTACAAATGATAGTTAATTAAAGATCATTGGTTTGTTGAGTTTGGTGATTCACAATTGCAAATTACAGTTTTGAACAGTGGGGTTTTCAGAAATGTATTATTCAATTGTGAACTTGAATGTCTTACCGAAAGGGGAAAGCCTTATCCTTAATTAATGGTTCTTTTTTTTTATTATTGAGGTAAGGCCCCATGAGATGTCTCTTTAAAGTATTTTTTTGTTAGTTGAGTGGCTCATGAATGAAAACTTTGAAACTAGTTTAAAGGAAACGACATTGCATAGATTCTGAAAATAAGAACTTGATTTTGGTTTCAACAAACTCCATTTTAGACAGAATTATAAGGGATTTTCTGTATCCCAAGCAGGGCTTTGTCCTGTAGTCCTTGCCTGTATAGCTGAATGGCTTATGAGGTTGGAAGTAGGTGATCTTATTTTGAATGCCCTTATCAGAAGCATTAAGAAGGCACAAAGTGAAGCAGGGTTTACCTACCCCAGCAGCAGTCTATTTAAGATGTTGTTCTGTAATGTACTTGTTACAGTAAGGCATAGGAAGGAAATAGTTTAGACGAATTTATATGGAATTTTCCTCATGGTAAAATCATTAACTACAGGCTGCCTGTCCTCTTTTTTTTGGCCCTTCTTTTTGTTGCTCCTTTTATTGGTAAATGTGACATAGTTGGGAAGTCCTCAGTGTTGAAGAATCTGTTGATCTGAAATAGTATTGCTTGAAATATACACACTTTGTCTAGACAGTAAAGGATTTAGAAGAAAGGCCTTGACAGCCAGAGGCTTAGCTCAGTGGCACAAGCATCTGCCTGGCAAGCGCTAAGTCTTGACTTCAATCCCTGCTTACTCCTCCCCACCACAAAAAAAACCACACACACAAAATAAGAAGGGCCATATCACAAGATCCAGCTATATTTAAATGTTTTAGAAGGATTTTTCTTTTATTAAATCATTTTAAAATTATGATATTAATAGCCTTCCCAGTCCACTACCTGTGTCCATCCTTAGGTGTATCTCTGAGGATAGAAGGCTGCTGGACATGCTGGAGAATTTTATTATTTTTTTATATCTTTTTTTTTTTTTATTGGTACCGGGGATCGAACTCGCGACTGCCTGCTTGTAAGGTAGGCGCTTATGCCACTGAGCTAAATCCCCAGCCCCGAGAATTTTATTATTGATGGTGCCCACAGAGCAAGTACTATCATTGTTGGGTAAGAAGCTTCCCCAAAACACCACCTTTTTTTCAGCAGTGTAGGTCTTTCCTAGCGTTTATAGGTAAAAGAGGTAGGTTTTGAAGTGAAGAAAATGTGGTCTACTGTGCTTTGGGATTTAAACATGAAGTATTTAAATAATAATTAAATGGGATTTTTGTGTATTGTAATGAAAAAACTGTGTTTTTCAACAGAGTGAAGGCACACTTCTAGCAACTGGTTCGTATGATGGATTTGCCAGAATATGGACTAAAGATGGTAAATGAAGCATTTTCCTTTTTACTTTGTGGTTGATCTGATTTTTAAAGTTTGAAGAAATTTGTAAGTCTCTCTTTGAATTTCAGGTAATCTTGCTAGCACCTTAGGGCAGCATAAAGGCCCTATATTTGCATTAAAATGGAATAAGAAAGGAAATTTCATCCTAAGTGCTGGAGTAGATAAGGTAAATGGACATTATTCTAAGTTCTGTAAAGGTTCATGTATTACAGAGTGTAATTGAAAGTAAATTTTTTTCCTTTCCTAGCAATCATGTAAACAGAACATTAACATTTGAGAATTTCACATACAAATTTATGATCATAATAGAATGCTTTCTGTCTATCTGCTCATTCAGGAATGTGCTCACTTGATCTTTCATGTTTGTGAACTATGCTGAAATGTCATATTCCTGTATTTTTTGATTCCCTACTTTTCACAAGAATGAATCTGGCTCTGGAATGACTCCTTGGAAAATCTTTGAGCCAGTTTGTTGGTAGAATCCATAGTAATTAATTGAAACTAAGAAATGCAGGAATACACTAGCTTTTATCACCTAAGCAGTCTGAGAATATAGTAAAAATAGAGTTTTGTCCCCTCTACAACAGTCTTCCAAAATAATTAAGGGTGTATGATTTTTTTTAATGTAGGGAAAGTTATGCTAATAATTGACTGTGCTATGAGGGAAATGGAGAGAAAACTGGTTCAAACTTTATATTCATTAAGTACAAAAAGTAAGAAAAATGAAGGTTGGGGACGGAGACACAAAAGCCCTGATAATAGTCACTGCCGTGAATCATCAGTTAGGTTCCTGTTTCAAGTATTGTCAGCTGCCTGTGTCTGGTGTAAGCTTTACTCAGTATTAAGAACTAGCTAAATTCACAGTCAATCAAATGTTTGTCACCTTATAACAAAATACCTACAGAGTCTTAATATTAAATGCATAAGTTCAGTAAAGTTTGTGCGACAATCTAATATAAACATTTTGTTGTCGGTTAATTATTGTTATTTGAAGTAAAATAACTGAAAAATCATTAGGGAAAAATTGAACTGTGTCATAATTTCCTCCAAAAATGGAGTATAGCTTGTACAGTTTGCAATAAAATAAATGTTTAAAGTTATTTCTACTCTGACTTACATACTGCTTTAATGAATTTAGACACCCAATTTATGATAAACTCCATTTTACTTCACAGCAACTTACTATTCTTTTCCTTTTAATCTCAGACTACAATTATTTGGGATGCACATACTGGTGAAGCCAAGCAACAGTTTCCTTTTCATTCAGGTAAATCTTTACAGTTTACACAAAACTGGAGCTTTTCTGTTTTTCTAATTAAACCTTTAGAAGCATACATAGCTCACATAAAATCTTGAAATACCAAACCTTGGTCTTATTAGTATTGCTTTCAGGATTTGATATTCCATGCCATTCACATTGTTGTTTGTCAGAGGTGTTCTCTTTAAAGTGTATGATACTGAAAGCATTTTCAGCCTGGCACAATTAAAAATGCTATTAAAGGTGGTATTATTTAATGGAAAGAACACAGATGTTCGAATTAGATCTGGCATCAACGATTCCATTTTATTTAAGCTTGAAGACTGAACAAGTCACTTAACCTTTCTGGGGCTCATTTTTTAAAATCTGTAATTGAAGGATAAACCTATTTGTGAGGGCAGTAAAAGTAAATGACATGTATGAAAAAATTGTATAAACTCTTACAAAATTAGATATTGCCATTTTTTTCAGATGGGTATGTCATTCCTCCTATGTCCATAAAGTAGAAAACAGGCTTTCCCAGTGTTACTGGAATTTTGTATCTCAGATGAATTTCTCTTTTAAGAAGTACCAGTACCCCTTCCACAGCCAGGTTCCAGTGCACACAGCTTGCAAAGAGGCAACCAAGTTATTACCCTCACTCATTTCCAGCCTTATCTTTGTGTCTGTTTTGAGTTTCCTGACTGCAGTAACCAAATGCTGGTAACTGTAATAAAATGCCTACACGTAGATTTTTGTTTGTTTTTTAGACAGTATCTCATTAAGTTACCCAGGCCAGGTAAGAATTTGTGATCCTCCTGACTCAACTTTCCAGTGTGCTAAGGCAATACTGTGTACCTGTAAAAATAGACCAGTAGTTTTAGTACTACAAGTTTAGGTTGCTTCTTTCAGGGTAATCTTGTGGTTAGAAACAGTTTTGGTTTGAAAACTGAGTAACGTCGGTTATTTGCAAGTCCCTGATAAACCTGGTTATTTGCGGATCTTCGGTGACATCGTTTTACAAAGAGACTGTGGCACATCACCTTTAAATAATACTGGCTTGCCACATCAGAGACTTTGGTTTTTCAGCCTTTGTCATTTAGTGTTGCTAAATAAGCCAGATATTAGAATGTAGCAAAACTTAAGTTTGCAAACATTATATTCTAAAACATTGATTATAACATACCATCTTAGTAAACATTTATTCCTCAGGTTTTGCTTGCCTATTTTATTTCCTTTTTACCTTCTCTTCCATTCCACCACCAGATAGAATTTTAATTCTGACTATTCCTTCTACAGGTTTCTATTATATTCCTAGGAGTGATACAAAGTTGCAAAAAATGTTTTATACATATGTGTAACCACCTTACTAGCTATTATGTAATGAGTATCACTGCATTATAGATGGTCCTTGTTGTGTCCTGACTAGAACCTGACTGAATTTCCATGTACACCATTGAAATTCCTACCACATTAAAGAATTACATCTTCAAAAATTTCCACCTGTCCCTTTGCAATATCATACCCCCTGGTGACCACTACATAGTTTATATTGTACAAATGGAATCACTGTGCATACTTCAGACTGAGCTCTGGCTGCTCTCACTTTGCATGATTTTAAAATCTTTCATGTTGTAATAAATAGGAATGCTACATTTCTTTTATTACTGATAACAGTCTTTTATGGGGCTGTACCACAATTTATTTATTTACCTACTTTTGCTATTGAAATAAATTTGTGTTGCTTCTAGTTTGGGACAATTACAGATACAGTTGTTAAAAACATTCATACCCAAAGTCCTTACCAAGGCATGTATTTTAATTTCTTTTGTGCAGATTACTGCTAGAATAGCTATATCATTTGGTAGATGTACAGTTTACTAAGAAACTGCCAAACTGTTTTCAACATGGTTTGCTTTCTCACCAGCAGAGGATATTCCAGCCCTTCTGTCATCTTTCTAGTAGTTGGTGTATGTTCATTCTTCACTGTAGGCCTCTGTGATAATCTGATTTTAATTTGTATTGTCTACTGACCCATGATAATGAGTATCTTTTCATATACTTATATGCCGTGTATGTATCTTTTTGTTGAAGTACTTGCTTAGGATCTGTTATTTGATTGGATTATTTTCCTACTGGTGAATGTTTACAAATCATATATCCTGGATACAAGTTCTTTATCAGGTATACTTTGGAAATATTTTGTTCCAGTCTGTGGCTGATACTTATTTTTCTTGTGTCCATCAAAGACCTGAAGTTCTTAATTTTGATGAATTCCATAATTTATTAATTTGCTGTTTAATATATTGTGCTTTGAGCATGAATCTAATTTGTTCTTTTTCTATTTTCTTGAAGTGGACACATGTTCATTTTTTTTTAGTACTTCCTAATATGATGTTCAATACTATAAATTTATATTTAATTACTATTTAATGAAGTATTTACATTTTTTTATTAATTTAAGACTTGATTTTTAAAAAATTTGGAGAGGGGCTTCAGTGTTTATTTTACGTGGTTTCTGAGTATCTGGGGAATTTTCTGAAGGTCTTTTTGATACTGATTTCTAATTTAACTCCTGTTTTTCTTATTTTATTTTTTATTTTATTTTCTATTTTGAAGAGAATAAAACCAAGTGAGACCTAACAAAATGGAATCAGTCAAAACAAAAGAATAGTATCAGACTTGATACTATCAAGCAAAACATTTTTAAAAAACAGTCAAAACAAGACAGTGAAAGTAATACAGGGCTTCAAATTAATAGGAAATCAGAAATGGTTACCATAGTGTATCCTATCTTTGGAATATCCATCCATGCCATCAAAACTAATATAAGTAGACAAACTGGAACAGAATAATAACCAAACTAAACAGCGATAAAAACAATATGGGTTTCAAATCAAGATTAACAATAACCACTGCCTTCCCTTTGTGTGTGTGTGTGTGTGTGTGTGTGTTTCTTTTTTACCGGTACCAGGGATCGAACTCACAACTGCCTGCTTACAAGGCAGGCGCTTATGCCGCTGAGCTAAATCCCCAGCCCCAAATGCCTTCCCTTTTTAGAGAATCTTTTTAGGGAATCTTTTTAGACAATTCCTCTCCTTTCACTTTTCCAGGGTGCATTGTGTATTTTGCATCCCACTAACTCCTTTAGTTTTTAGATTAGGGAGGCAACCCACTATTCACCCAAGTGGTTCAAAACCTTTTTAACCCTGAACTTGATCTCAAGTTGGTATCCATTTACCTACAAGAGCCTCAAGGTTTTCCTTCCTTGCAGCTAAGTAGTTCTCCATTGTATAAAAGTGTTATGTCTTTCCAACCAATCTGCAGCTGATGGGTGAGCTACTCCCACTTTTTTCTGGTTCCCTGTCACAGAGAGCATTGTTTTTTCATCTTTGACTTTTATTCTCTAAACCCTCTTTCCGGTTAATTATATTTCTTAAGAGCATCTTGATGGACCCTGTCTCCTGATCCACTCTGTCTGTGTTTCTCTTTATTAGCGTATCGAGGCCATCTATATTAGTGATTATGGCCAACATTCTCTGCCTCATCTCTGCCATGCTATTTTTCTGCCACTGGTTGCCTACTTTTCCCCTTCATTCCACTGTCTGCCCCGTTCAGTGAGCCCCCTCTGTCGCTGTTCCTGAAACCATGGTCTTTTTTTCCTCTCTCTCTCTAGAATGTCTTTAAGTATTTTTTGTAGGGTTGGTTTGGTGGTTCTGAACTCCCTTAGTTCCTCTTTGTCATGGGAGCATCTTGCTTCTCTATTAATTTTTAGAGATAGTTTTGTAGGTTACATCAGTCTGGGTTGGAGGTTATTTTATTTATTTATTTTTTAAATTTTTTTGGCCTTTTTCATTTTTTATCGGTACCAGGGATCAAAATCACGACACGACTGCCTGCTTGCAAGGCAGACGCTTATGCCGCTGAGCTAAATCTCCAGCCCCAGAGGTTATTTTCTTTCAGAATTTAGAATACCTTACTCTAAGCTCTTCCTGATTTGATGGTTTGTGTTAAGAAGTCTGTTGTGATTCTGATGGGTTTTCTTTTATAGGTGATCTGTTTCTTTTCTCTGACAGCTTTTAATATTCTGTTCTTGTGTTGAATTTCTGGGATCTTGATTATTATATGTCTGAGTGTAGATCTATTTTTGTTGTAGCTGACTGGAATTCTGTATCCTCATTTATCTGAATTTCATTTCCTTTTCCTATGCTTGGGAAGTTTTCTTTATTTCTGTAAATAGCGTTTGTGTTTCATTTGTGTTTACTCCTGCTTCTTCCCTCACAGTTTTTATTCTTAAGTTATAGATCCTCATATCTTCTAGCCTATGTATTGTTACATTCTGCTTCCTTGTTAGTTTTAAGAGATCTTTCCTTTCACAATAGCAAGCTGCAAACCTGTCTTTAGTTTCTTTCAGTTTTGCCAGCTTTCAATGTAGTTTTTAATTTCTTGGTAATCTCCTTGAATCTGTTTCATGTATTCTAAAATATTTTTATATTGTTCTTTGAAGGTTTCCCTCTGTGCTCCTTCATTCTTTCATCTGTGTTTTCTTGAGAGGTGCTTAGCATTTCTTTTATTATGTTTCTTATATCTTCCTTTACTTGTAACAGTATTTCTGTTCTAAGTTCTTTTATAGCTTCATGGAGTTGTTTCTTTATTTCAGTTGCTATTACTTTAGAAACTTCAGGTGTGCAACTCCCGATCTCTTCTGTGTTTATCTCTCCTGGGCCAGCACTGCTTGGGTTGGAGGCCAGAGACTGCCTTTTGCTTCTTCCTCTTGTCATGTTCCTGTTTTCTTCCAAACAAGTGGGTAGTACAGGGGCCCCTGGCACTTCCTGTATTGTTTATAATCACTCTGAAGCGTGCTGGCCAGGAATTTCTGCTCTTCAATCTGCTGATGACTGCTGGAGTATAAGCAGGGGCGGGGCGGGGCAGGGTAGGGCCGGCCAGGCCAGGCCAGGCTGGGGCCTCCCTCTGGAGCTTGACCACAGGGAGTCTTCACCACTGTAGTGTTTAGTGTGCATTGCGCTGGTTGGCTGTGGTAGGTTAGGGATAGCTTTAGGGAAACCTCAACCTTGGCTATTGGACCGAGCACAGGGGTGGGACTCAGTCCAAGCAATTAAATCTGACTGAAGCCACTGCAGTTCTGGCTCTGAGCTTGTCCTGCCCAATTCCAAAATGTCCCAGTCAGTTGCCCACTCGCATGGGAGGACTGAGACCCCACACACACACACACTTAACTTGCAGCCAGCAGTTCTCCAGTCTCCTGTTCCCCTCCACCACCACATCTCCATCTCCCAATTGAGGCCTCCAGGCTTGACAGCCACCTGCTTTCACTGCAACCATATGTCTCCAGGTTCCAACAGCGCGTCTCACAGCTACCGCCTTCTGTTTTAAGTTTTTCTTTTTCTTTTTTCTTTCTTGCTTTTTTTTTTTTTTTTTAAATTTTCTCTGTGGGCTTCAGTTCTCACTTCAGTTTCTTCCTGTGTCGAGGGGACCCATTTCTTTCCTTCTGGTCTTCTCCAGAATGCTATATTGCAGCATCTGGGCTGTTTCTCTCTCAGAGAGGCTGTTTACTTTGCTGCTTTACGGTTCTGCCATCTTCCCAGAATCTAACTCCTTTATTTCTTTTTTTTTTTTTTTTCCTATCGGTACCGGGGATCGAACTCACGACCGCCTGCTTACAAGGCAGGTGCTTATGCTGCTGAGCTAAATCTCCAGCCCCTAACTCCTTTATTTCTATAGCTATCATTTAGACCACTGTGTTTGATAGTGTTCAGATCTTCTATAGCCTTGCAGATTTTTTGGTCTGTTCATTCCGTCAGTTTTTGTAAGACAGACACTGAAATCCTCAGTATTTATTCATATGTATGTATGTGTGTATTTATGTATTTTTGGCTTGTCAGGGAGGCACTGTGCTGCTGACCTACATCCCCCCACTTTTTTTGTCCCCAGTTTTGGAAACAGTAATTTGTTTCCTTTGAAATTGTGTCAAGTTTTGCTTCATATATTACTTTGAACTAGTACTGTGAGATACATGAACATTTAGAAGTATTTTGCATTGATTCTTATTATCATATTAAGAACTTTTTTCCTCCTGTTAATAGTCTCTGCTTTGAAATCAACTTTCTCAGGTACTAATATAAAGCCATTCCAGCCTTTTGATTAGAATTTATATATTTCTATTATTTTATTTTTAGTCTGTTGATATCTTTACTTGTAAAATATAGACAGCATAGAATTGAGTTTTGTTTTTTCATTCAGCCTCACCTTTTTCTTTATAATATTTAGAATTATATTTAATATGATTAATGACAAGGATACTTCAATTTCTTATATTTATGTTTATTTCTTCTGTTTTTCATTTTTGCTCCTGTTAGGACTAAATAAATTTTATGTTTTCTTTTTTTTCTCCTTTGGACTATTCAACTCTTATTTTAGCAGTTACATTAGCATTTATGATATATACTTTAATTACCTCTACTTTGAAGTAACATTTGAAATGGGATATGTGATAGAATAATCTTATTTCATACTTAAGGCACCATTTCCAACATTCTTAATGTTTTGTGTGGGTAAA
This sequence comes from Cavia porcellus, assembly GCF_034190915.1. Taxonomy (NCBI): domain Eukaryota; kingdom Metazoa; phylum Chordata; class Mammalia; order Rodentia; family Caviidae; genus Cavia; species Cavia porcellus. The sequence continues at coordinate 9,463,156 of NW_026947500.1, read as the reverse complement.
TAATTCTGTTTCAATATTCATTTTCTTTTGCTTGAAATACGATGTTTCTTCCACTGCAAGAGTGTTGAGTTTTTTCAACTTTTGTAGTTCTGTAAAAGTCTTCATTTCACCTTTGTTTTTGAAAGACAGTTTTGCTGGTTATAGAATTTGGGTTAATAGTTTTTTTTCTTCAGAACATTAAATACATTGCTCTACTCTTCTCATTTGCTTTACTCTCAGTTTGAAATCTGCTGCTGTTTCTTTGTTACTGTATAAATAATTTGTCTTTTTTCCCTCTGTTTTTAAGATTTTCTTCTGGAAACTGATTTGAAACAATTTGAGTATGTTATTCCTTGGTACCATTTTTGTTGCTCATCATTAAAATTTCATGAGTTTGAGTATATTGGCTCAAAATTTTCTTCAAATTTGGAAAAACTTTGACCATTTTAAAATATTTTTTCCATCCCTCCTCCAACACGTACTTTTTAAATCCACAATTTACTTACATCACACAAATACAAAGCTGTTTCACATTGCCCTCCAGCCTACTGAAATTCTGTCTGTTCCCTGTCCTGTAACCCCTAGGCTTTCTTTTATGGCTTTTGGTTTCGGGTGAGTTTTGAGCTGTCTTGAGGTTCCCATGTTTTCTTTAATGTAACATCTAATCTAATGTTTGTTCCATCTAGTGCATCTTCATTTCACCTGTTACAGTTTTTAATCTCTACAAGTTTAACAAATTTCATGTCTTTCCTTAACTTTTTAAACCTGTATATAATTGCAAGGGTTTTTTTTTGTTTTGTTTTAACTAATTTTAACATTTGTGTCTGTTTTAGATCATTTTCAGTGACTAGATTCTTCATTTTTTATGTCATTGCATGCCAAGTTTGTTTATTTTTTTAGTGGTAGTAGTGATCCACCTCGGGGGTACTCTACCACTGACTTATATCACTAGTCCTTTTTTACTTTTGAGAATTTCTTGCTAAGTTATCTAGGGCTAGCCCTGAGCTTAGAATCCTTGCCGTAGTCTCCCAAGTTGCTGAGAGTATAGACTTGTGCCGCTGTTCCTGGCACCTGGTTACTTTTGGCTGGATGTAAGACACTGTGAATCTTTGTCTTGTCAGTCCTTGGATGTTTTTGTATCCTTTTTTTTTTTTTTTTTCTTTTTTCCAAACTCACGACCGCCTGCTTGCAAGGCAGGTGTTTATGCAGCTGAACTAAATCCCCAGCCCCAATGTTTTTGTATTCTTGTACATGTGTGTGAAAATTACTCTGCCACAGTTAACATTAGTTGGAAATGATTTGATCTTTTTGGGTCTTACAAGATTTGTTAAAGTAGCACTGAAACTATTCTCCATAAGGCTTATTTTCCCACTACAGTCATAAAAACCTGATGTGTACTCTTAACTAGTGATTCACAAATTGTGAGGCTTTTCTAGATTAGTTTAAGGATATAGACACTATTCTCAGCCTTGAGTAGTAGACATTTTTTCTTCTTTTTTGTAGGTCTTCACTGATCTCAGCTAGTTTATTCACATACTTGTGTTTCTTAGCTGAATATGAATACCTGAGAAGGACCTACTGCATATTTTTAGATTTCTCTGTCTGCATAGCTTTCTCCCTGTTAATACTGGGTCCTGTGAGTCCTGCCTGGGCTCAGCTTTGTCTCAGCTCAGGCACTCCATTGATCTCTCCCTAAGCAGATTCCTCTTATTTGTGCTAAGACCCGATCGTTTTTTCCTTCCTCAGAGTTTGTTGCTGTTTTGGGCAGGAGGGCAGTCTGGCACCTGTTACTCCATTTTGGCCAAATTGTTAGTGAGTACACGTTGCTAGTGGATATATAAAGTAGTTTAGCTGCTTGGAAAACAGTGTGACCCGTTCTCAGCTAAACTTCAGAATTTCCATGTGATACAGCAGTTCTCTTAGGTATGTACTCAAAAACCAGGGACTTCAGCAGATACTTGTACATTGCTGTTCAGGACAATATTATCCAGTTGAAGTATTACTCAGAATTGTCAGTTACTAAAGTACTGGAGAAACAATATTGTCTGCAAGAATTGATCAAACATTTGGTTTGTTTAGGTAAAAATACATTACAATAAAAGACACATTTCCATTAATCCCTTTTAGAACAGTTCCTCTTGCTTTGGACATAATGTCATCATTCTTTACTTTCTGAAGCAGTTTTGAAACTTTCTTTTGTGAGTGTTCTTATGGGATATAACCACAAATACAGTGCATGCTGCTGCCACCAGCCAGTGCAAAAGCCGCTTGTAAAAATGTTATGGTGTGTCTACATCCACCTTACTTACTAGATCCAGCACAGTGTAACTCCTGACTCTTCCTCAAAGTCAAAAATAACTGTGAAAAGTAAGCACTTTGAATCATTTGAGAATATCCGGGCACTTGTGGCAGTGCTGCTAAGCACACTCAGGAAAGAGGATTTTCAAAGTTGCTTCAAAATGTAACAGGAACAAGGGGATAAAGGTATTCAAGTGGAGTATTACGAAGGCAGAGGTAATGGCAAATGTGTCTTTCACTATAAGAAATTTTTAAATTTAAACATTCATCTTTTTGGTCTTATCCTGTTTATCATAGAATTTTGGTCATATAAAAGAAGTCCTTGTAGTATGCTAAGCATCAGTGACCTTGAAGACTTTGTAGTAAGTGAAGGCAGACGTAATGGGCAAATAACATGATTCCTCATATATGGTGCATTCATAGTAGCAGAGACGGAATAATACATGAAAACTTTGAGGAGCTGGTAAAAGAAGGGAATGGAAAGTTAAAGATTATTGAGTGACTGTTAAGACCAGGGGTGGTGAATGTATGGCTGCGTGTCACAGTGAGCTCTTTGTAACACTGAAGGCTCCAAAAGGTTTGCCAGTACTGGTTTACAGTGATAGGAAAAATTTTACCAATACAGCGGTAGTTGCACAGAACTATATACCAGTGAGGTGCACACTTACAAACAATCAAATTGACAAATTTTGTGTTATGGTTTGACCTAGAATTTAAAGTTAATAGAAAAATATTTCAAAACTGAATTTTATACTTTAAATGGTGAATTATATTTCAGTATTTTTTAAATCTGTAATGTGCTCTTTTCCTCTTGTAGAGAATTTTTTGTAAATATTATGGAGACTTTCATGGGTTAGTAACAAATCAACATGAGAGAAACAAATTTAAATTTTAGCTCTAGGATTTAAAAAAAATTGCAACCCTGGGAAAATGAATTAACTTTTTTACCATTCATTCATTCATTTTTCATTAGTATGTGTGTATAGGATGGAGTGTTTATACTCCTTTGGTAAGTTGTTTCCTGTACATTAGCACATCTTAATTCCTTTTTTCATCTCCTTTCTCTTAGCTTCTTTTATCATGTAAAAATGAGACCATAGGGCATGTTGGTGCACGCCTGTAATCCCAGCATTTGGGAGACTGAGGCAGGAGGATCAGCTGAGAGTTAGAGGCCAGCCTGGGCTACACAGTTGAGTCCAAGGTTAACCCAGACTACACAGCAAGACCCTGTCTTAAAGGGGGGGAAAAAAAACCATAATAGTAAATCAACTTCTTTCTTCTTGGGTACATTTTGTGTTACAAATACATTCCTAAAGAATTCATAGTCGATTATTTCATTTTAGAAATAAGTTCAAAGTAAGGGTGAGGGGTGTGGGTTCTTAGATGGTATCGGGTTGTAACCATTGTGATTGACTGATTGATGTTTTGAGTTTTGTTTTGCTTTGTTTCGTTTCATTTTGTTGAGATGGTTTACCTGGCAGTTTAGGCTGGCCATGAACTCAAGGCAGTTCTTCTGCTTCAGCATCCATGAGCGGGCCATCACTCCTGGCAGCTACTATACTGTATCAGCCAGGCATATCACAGACGCAGTACAACTCAGGTTGCAACAATTCCCAGCACTCAGAATCTTTTTCCTGTTTATGCAGTTTTTTTTTTGGTTTCCTAATGGTATTGTTTTAATGGCACTTTTAATTTTCTAGTCTCCTCACTCATACTTTGCAGACTGCTTAGAATTTTGACACATGATTTTTTTATACATAGCATTTTATTACATATTTTACTGTCCTCTAAATTATTTCTAGCCATCACCTGCATTTCTCAATTATTTATTAAACATTTTAAGTTGTTTTAAAATGCTATTTTATGTATTGATATTTAAATGCCTAGTGATTCATTTTGGGGACCCCCATAGCAATAGAACATAGTGCAGTGTGTTCTCTCCTTAGATTCTTGTCCCTTGAAGTTTTCTAGGTAACATGAATGTCATGCAAAAATTTTTAAAATGCCTGTAATCCCAAAGGAGTAGCTTTGTTTTCCTTCCCTCAGCCACAAGCCTAGATTTCCTTTATTAAATGCTTTGTGTTGCAAATAATGAGAAATATATAACCTTGTTTTTCTCTTGGTCTGTTTTTTCTCCTAAATCAGGCTGACAAACTCTACAGTCAGAAGAAAATAACAGTTCAACTTGATGAGCCCCAGGCTCTGTGTTGAAACTGGTCACCTCTGCCCTTAGAGTACAGATGTAGCCTTAGACATATGTAACCTGATGAGCTTGCTGGGCTTCGAGAAAACTTCATTGTAGACACTAAAATTTACATTATGTAGTTTTCATTTTATGATCTCTTCTTTTGATGTGCTTTCTCACCACTGTCCTCACTAATATGTAGAAACCATTCTTGGCTCATGTGCCAAAAGTTTGCTTTAAATCCAGTGTTCTTTGTATATAGTACTCTTATTGCTTAACTCAATTACTTGCTGTCACTCCTAAATATTGCTAGTTATAGGAAGCTTTGTACCTTGCCATAGGAAAAGCTGAAAGGAAAATTATTTAATCATATCAAAATGAAAATCAGAACTATTAAATGCCAGACAACTTTTGGACTTTTGAGGTTTTAAATTCAGTGATTTTTTAAGAAGCATTTGAGTTTTGAGAGATATTTGATAATTGCTTAAAAATATATTTGCAGATTTTATGTAGTGTTCAATTTATCACTTGAATTAACTTTTACAATTTGTGAAGTTATTCTGCTCACATCATCTCACTTGATCTTTACAACATCTCTGTATGCTTAGAACTGGCATTTACTATTTTTTAGATGAGGAATTACCACGAAAGGTTAAGTGACTTGCTTGGCTCAGAAACTAGGCAATAGTAGAATCAAGGATTTTTGTCTATTGGTCACTCAGGGAATTTTAGAAATAAAAATAGTATCAAATGAACTATCAGTATACAAAAGAGAATGCAAAAGCCAGTGCTAATAATTTATAGATTATTAAGCCAGGGTAACTTCATTTTAGCATGTGTCTCACATAGAGATAATTTAACTGAAATCTATTAATGTTTGTAATATTTATATAGCATTGATTTAATATTTACTTTGTAACTTAAAGTGTGTAGAGTCCTTCAGTGCTGTCAGCATACTATTCAGCCATAGTTCAAATCTCAAGGTCCTAAATCTCAGTGTGTGTATGATAAGTACAGACTGAACCTTTGTTCCTTTCCAGCACCAGCACTGGATGTTGACTGGCAGAGCAACAACACCTTTGCTTCTTGTAGTACAGATATGTGCATTCACGTCTGCAAATTAGGACAAGACAGACCTATTAAAACATTCCAGGGACATACAGTAAGAAACCCTTTTTTTCTTCGTAACAGTTTTGAAATAAGTATGTTTAATAGCCAAAAAGCAACCTGAAATGAAAATGTGAATATTTATGGTTATTTTTAGAATGAAGTAAATGCTATCAAATGGGACCCAACTGGCAATCTCCTGGCCTCTTGTTCTGATGACATGACTTTGAAGGTAATTTTGGTAGTGGGAAAAATGGGTTGGGTGTGGCTATTCTTGCCATTTTAAGACCATTTTTCTCTAGTAAATGTTTAAAGCTTTTTAATGCTTAATCACTGAATTTTTACATTTTATGTATTTTTTCTGAAATGCATGAAAATACTTGAATACAGTAAATAATTTCTATTAAAGAGTTGCTGTGTGGTGTGAGTTTTCCAGAGAAATAGAGTCTGGAGGAGAGATGGAGGGAGCAGTTGATCCAAAACAGACTTTTACAGAGAACTGGTTTGTGTGCTTAGTGGGCTGAGTAGGCCCTCTCTCTGCTGGCTGCTGGCTGCTGGCTGCTGGCCTTGGAAAACCAGTGCTTTAGTTCCAGTCTGAGAATCAGAGGTATCATTGGTGGTGCAATCGAAGGGCGCAGGATCACTGTGCAGCTTAACAGTCAGGCTGGAGGAGTGAAGCCAGCCAGGCTGTCACCTCATCAGATCCAGACAGTGCTCTCCACAGTAGGGAAGGCAAACTGCTTTCCTTGTTTCTAATTAAAACGTACCAAGAAATAATGTTTAACCGAGTACTTGCATACACCGTAAGTTGGTCAAGCACAGTTATCCTTCAAAAATACTAAAAAATGTAACACTGTAACTTACTTTCACTATTAGGAAGTCATGTGGTAGAGTTAAAATTCATTCACACCTGTAAAGATCTGACATCTTAAGTCTTCAAGATCTTTGTAAATTTGTGGGTTTGACTGAAATTTTATGAATTGTGTTAATTTGATTTTAGTATCATATGAGTGTATAATATCCTCAGAGAATCTCTTAGCTAGTGAATCTCATAGCTAATGAACACACCCAACACTCACATCTCCACAGGGAATTTTTTTCCCCTTGTTTGACAAAGAAAAACAGGTACCCTCATCCAAGCTCATCACCATAGTTAGGAAATGAACAGTTCTGAGGTGAACAACAGTAATCTCAAATGATCTCTACTGTTTTCATCTTTGATTTTTTTACAGTACCAGTGTCCACAAGTTTGATGATGTTTACAGTATAATCGTGAGGGAAAACTACTTTTTCTTCTGTCGCATACACTAAATGAAGCCTGAGAATCTGGTTGATTTGTTACTTTGTTTTTCTTGAAATACTTGCTGTGGTTTTGGATAGAAAGTTCTTAAGCATAAGGTCCCATGGAAAGTTACTAGTAAAAGTGCTTTTCTTAATGCTTTTGCTTTGGAGTTCTTGTGTGCACATGCACTGATGCTTGGGGAAAAAAATCTAGTGGGAAGAGCATGTGGCATATATGAGGAACGATAAAAGATGCCAATCTAGAGACCCTTGTACCATGGTAGAGTTGCAAGCTAGAGAGATTGGTTGGAATTAGAAATTACTTGAGACTTTTTTCATCCTAAGAATAATTATAATTCATATACTATTTTGAAGTAGAAACAAGATAGATAAAATGTAATGAAGCCATTTTGTGAGAACAGAGAATAACAGATAAACATTAAGAAACTCTTTAAGAATTACCAGCGTGATGAACTTTCAAAAGGAAACTGAAAAGACCAAAGTGAAGACAGTGTGTATACAGAGCAGAATATTTCAAGGAGTCACAATGTCAAATATTATTGAAAGATCCAATAAGTTCTAGAAACACGTTTTTGATTAATTTACAGATGGTTACAAAAACCTAAGATACAAAAACACTATGATACTGCTTTATTATCTCTTACTAGTTACATTCCTAAAGTGAATTCTAGCTAATTTTTGTTTCTTTATTGGCTGCTGGAGTTATGTGCATCTGGCAAAATACTGCAGAATCTCCCCAGACCCTTGTCTGTATTGAATGATTGCCAGAAATACTCTAGGTATTTTGTTCAAAAATAATGCATACTTTTAAAAAATCTTAGGAAAGTTTTTTTCTGCGCTTACCTGGTTTTTTTAAACTGTAGTTGTCACATCTGTTGCTTTTCATTTGGGGGTGTGTGTGTATGTATGTATATATGTGTGTGAGATTCACCATTCTGTTATTTGTAAGTTGCTTACTTATTTTCACATCTGCATTGTGAAATTTTCTTCATTCTACATTGTAAGCAATTTATAATATAGCACTTTTATTTGAGAAAGCATAGAAACTGTGTTTAAACATTCGAACTTCAAGGAACTTCTTGAATATAAAATTTGTTCCATCTGACACTACTGTCTAAAGCAGTTTTGGAGCAACTGCAGTTAGTTGTTTTCAGACCCTCACAATTGTATTTTTTTTAAAGAACATAAAAGTTTTTCATTCTTCATAGAAAGATATATATTACATATTTTCTGGTACATTCATTCCTAAATATTCCTTTGACTTTTATTATTGTTCGTTTAATGTCATGTATTTTAGACTGCCAAGATTGATTAATTAAACCTGTTGTTATGAAAAAAATTATAAATTTCTCTTTCTTGTTTAGATATGGAGTATGAAACAAGACAACTGTGTCCATGATTTGCAAGCACATAATAAAGAAATCTATACTATTAAGTGGAGTCCAACAGGACCAGGGACAAATAATCCAAATGCCAACCTTATGTTAGCAAGGTGATAATTTCTTAACTCTTCCTTTCATGACTCTTTTATAAAATAAAACTTTTTATAAATATGACAGAAAATTAAGAAAGATTCCATGAAATGGGAGCATGTCCCACAAGGAATATATTTTTAATAAGAACCTTTAAATGTGGAATTTTATTAGTAGTATTTCACATGATATCTGAATCAAATATTGATCAATACTGAGTTCTGGTTACAATTCCTGTGATTGAAGCATAGTATAATAGCTTTATCAGCATTTTATAAAAAAGAGATTAACTTATACAAGAGAAGCCATGTGATATTTAAGCCCATATGTCTGATTTATTTCACTTAAGGTACATCCATCCATTTTCCTACAAATGGCTCAAGTTTATCCTTTTTTACTCTGAAACCCAAAATACAAAGAACAAAATAAAAGCTAATAGGGAATAGATCTTTTCAAGTGGGAATGGGACTAAGATGCAAAGAGGAGAGGGAAAGGGAATGAGAAGCAATTGTGATGTACCGTGTGTATGTGTGTGCGTGTGTGCCGTAGCTCCCCACGGGCCATTGTAGTCATGTGATAGAAGTGTGTTGGATGGCCAGGAGAGGGGATTAAAAGAAAGAAGGAAATTATGTTATGTCCATGCACCTGCTCCCTACAATGAATGTAAAGTATGTGTACAGCAAGTGTCCTAATCAAGAATAAATTTTAAAATATACTAATAAAACATTAAAAAAGAGACGAACTTTAAAATATGTTCAGTTTGGTGTTGACAACCATGAATCACTAAGCAAGGGATTATTCAAAGGAATACAATAATTAACTCATTGATACTTCCTAATTCGGGGACCTGGATATTCCTTATACCTACCTTTTTCTCTTAACTTCCAGTTTTCCAGAATACTAAATCTTACAGTCCAGTCCATTTCTCCTAAATAATTTATTAGCTGTTTGGGAACAGAATATGGGAAGTTGAGGGACAGGGCTAGAAGAGTATTTTATTGCTTATTTTGTTTATATTGTATTTTCTTATTTTCTTTCCCTTTCCAGTGCATCCTTTGATTCTACTGTTAGGTTATGGGATGTAGACCGAGGGATTTGCATCCATACTTTGACAAAACACCAAGAGCCTGTGTATAGTGTAGCGTTCAGTCCTGATGGCAGATACCTGGCAAGTGGTTCTTTTGACAAGTGTGTGCACATCTGGAACACTCAGGTATGTCACTTAGGTGGTTGTGTGCTCCTGTTAAATGAGAGCCTTTCATCTATACAGTTTAATTCCCCATTTTAGTTATTCTGTGTGTGGCATTTAGGTTAATGCTTAGTTTTTAAAGCGTGAGAGTGTATTTCGGGGGAATTTACAGCTAAATATCAAAACCAAGCAAAATTATTTTTTATATGAATATCAGAATTTAGATAGAGTTACAGTATTTATCATTAGAGTTTAGGATGCATTTGTTTAGATAAATAGAAATGAGTAAAATAATGTATTAAAGGAGAAGATTTTTTTTTTTTTTAATTTTTTTTTTTTTTTGGTCTTTTTCCTTTTTATCGGTACCGGGGATCGAACTCACGACTGCCTGCTTGCAAGGCAGGTGCTTATGCCGCTGAGCTAAATCTCTAGCCCCTAAAGGAGAAGATTTTACAGCTAAATATTATTTAGTAGAGACATAGAACTATGCTACCTTTTCATGGACAGTGTCTAGAAATTCCTGCAGGTAGAGAAAACAGCCTATTGGTTTGTTGGTTTTTTTAAAAAAAAATCTTTTTTCCTGCTCTACGGTTTATAATGGCAGTCATTGCACTCATCCTTTTCTTTTAGGATGAATGGAATTAAATTCTTTTGAGTCACTTTCTTGTTTGTAGCTGACCACTGCCATTTTTTATTTCACAAATTAATTTTTATGAATCATCACTTTTGGGTATTTTCTGATTAAGTTGTACATTCATATGGTTCAGAATAAATCTAGATGTTGTATAAATCTATACACTGAGAATTTTGCTTCCTTTCCTGGCTGTATCCTCTACAAGGTAGCCTTTTGTTACTAATTTTCTTTCTGAGTTCTTAAGCAAAGCAATCTGTGGGGTTTTTTGGTTTTTCTTCCATTTTGTAGTTTCTCTAATAATAATGTCCAATTTACAAGTGAAAAATTAGACCTATTTTTTTAAAAATTAGAGTATTTATTTATTTGGTACCAGGGATTGAACTGACAACTCAAGCTTGCCAGGCAAATGCTTACACTGCTGAGCTAAATCCCCAGCCCTAAAAAATTAAGACCTTTGTATAGCCTTAAATTTATATTTTTCTTAGGAATGAGATTTAGAACCCTTTGAATAATGTCAGGGTACAAATCCCCAGCCCTGAAAAATTAGACTTTTGTATAGCCTTAAATTTGTATTTTCCTTAGGAATAAGATTGAGAACGCTTTTAATGTCAGAGTTCATGTTTTCTGTGCATTCTGATCATGTTCTTCCTTTCTTGTATCTGCTTTTATATTTTCTGTGCTGGGTATATTCATTAACTATAAAAAACATGTTTTAAAAATTATTTCCAAATTACAGCTTTGTGCTTCTCAGAAAAGTATCTGCTTTTACTTTTTAAAAACTGAATAATAACTGAGTATTTGTGAAAATCAGTCTACATATAAATAATGCAAATCTTAATGTACATGTTAGTCTTTTGTTATTCATTTTCACTTCATAAAATATTTCAAACATACATTGATATCCCAGTTCTTTCCACAGTTCTGGCAAATGAAAACTGGATGAGAATCTAATCAAACTTTCCCATAAGGTCAGCATGATCCTAACCATTGAAGTTGATTGTGTTCTCATCCAACTCGATTTGCAACCAGATTTGTTGAAAGAATCAAATTTATGAACTGAGATACCGCTGAAATAATATTACAGATACTCATATATAGAGTGTGTGTAAATTTGATAGTAATTTTTGATATACTTTTTTTTAGACCTTAACTACTTTTAAAGTAAAATATTATATAGATATAGCGGAGGTGTTTTTTCTTTTTCCTCTTCCTTTATAGAGGTTATAGCAGAAGAGGGTATGTTATTCCCATGAGAAATGACATACTATTACTTTGTGTGGTAAAAAATTGTATATAAATAGTAAAGTATTGTATATATCTTTTCAGGCTTGCATTTTTCACCCTTTTTATAATTTTTGGATTAAAATCACATGAATATAGGTCTAGAATGATGGTTTGACTGCATAGAGGATTGAGTAGTAATTTGTTTTTGTTTTGGTGGACTTTGTAAAATGTAGTACAGTTACTGTGAACATGCTTGCATATTTTCTGTGCAGATGAATGAAAGTTTCTGATATAACTATGTGTGTGTATAAATGGAAATTAGGAACCCATTAATGAATACATGCCAAATTGTTCTCCAAAGTACTTAACACAATTTACACTTCTAATGATGATGTTCAACAGCCAAAGACACGTTTCCTGTTTTCATCTGTTCTGAGATTACCCAACTATTAAACATTTTTCCAGTTTGATGGATATAAAATAACGCTTTGTTTTTAAATTTGTTCTTCTTTGATTATGTATGAGTTTAAATATTTTTGCAAATGTTCAAGTATCCAATTGGACATTGTCTTTTTCAAGGTACAAAATTTATAGAACATCATCCCCTCATTTTCCCATGTGTTTTCTTTTTTGCACTATTAATTAGCTGGTCTCTTTGCATTCTTTGTTGAATGGATTGTAGCTATCTCCCAGGTCTTTCATTTTCTGTATAGAAGCTTTTTAAGTCAGTGTTCAGATCTACCAATTTTTTTACTTGATTAGTACTTTTCATAGTTTTTCATAAAGTATTTTAGCTGTTTTTGTTTTGTGTTCTAAGCCCTTTGGAATTGATTTTATATATGATGTCAGGGTCATAGATGCTGTCTTTCTATATAGAGAGTTATCTCGGGACCAGTCATTAGTTACTCCTCAGAATGCCACTTCCATCTGTTCCAAGTTTATAAGCCAAGTGTGTGTGTATGGATTTTCTTTTATTCCATAGATAACTTTCATATACACCTGAATCTAAGGCATAGTTTCAATAACTCATAAGTCTCATTTTTGTCAAAGTTGCTTTTCTGTTCTTGGCACAGTATTTAGTGTTTCTGAAAAAAGACTGTACAGTTCTGGATTTTGTTTATGATTCCTTTGAATTTATAAGTGAAATTATTAGTTTTATCACCCATAAATATGGTTTGTCTCCATTTCTTTTATTCCTTCAGTAAAGTTTTATAATTTTCCTGTAAAATTTGTCTACTCTCTTTTCTTAATTTACCCTGAGGTACTTTATATTGCTGTGAACAGCGTGTCTCTCAAAATACATTCCCTTTACTTACTTGTTGTTCTCAAATTTGAAACATTTTCAGGTACTTGCTTAGTACACTTAAGACAAAATCCATTTTCATGAAATTTGGATATTGAAAGATTGCGTGGTAATGGAAGATACTGCTAGACCTTTAACAACATTTGCCCATACATTCATAGTATTTGCTGTGTAGCTAGTGTTTATAAGACTCTTACTTTACTTGGTTTGAAATTTAAATTTGAAAGTAGTGAAATGGATTGAGTAAATGACATAAGGAAGTAATTTTCCTTGTGACATACCTACAAACAGTTTTATTTACCTTTCGTTACTTGGATAATGTTACCTAAGCACTTGATAGATAGTTAAGTCTTATTTAAATATGTACTAATTCGGTCATCTGATCCATTAGCCTTTTAGTATCTTAGCGTTGACTTATTGATCATACGTTGTTGGTTTATTATTGCCCAATTTAAGCTTAGTAGTTAGTGCTTTTGAAAGAAAATTACTTGTTTTTAACCCCAAATTCAGATTATAGGTCTATAGGTCAACTACAGATTCTGCTTTCTATACCTTAGCAGAATTTAGATTTTAGTGATACCATTCCTTTCTTTAGTAACTGCAGATATTCAAGGCCTATTGTACTCAGATTTTTTTCATTAATCTCACATTGTGAGAACTTTTAGATGGTGGGAGGGGGAAACAGTTGGGCTTCTCAGTCTAGTCTATAGTAGTTCCTCTATGGTCTGTGCCACCTGAAGTAGACTGAATATGCAGAAGACAGCAAAGGAAACCAGCCTAGGAATTAAGAGGTGGGTGGGCGGGAAGCTGTGTGCAAGGTACATGACTCAGCTGCTATGCTGTTTTTAAGTAGCTTTGTCTGCTATCATCTCTAGCTTGAATTTTGAGGTTGCCATAAAACTGTAGGCATCACTTCAGAGTTTGTCCAGAGCAAACTCCGGAAGCAGAATTTTTATGTTTTTTAGTTCTCACAGCGGGGACTCTGACATCTTGCTATACTTATTGCCTTTATAGTATATATTTTGGGGCTGAGTTTTAATTCTTTAATGGCAACTCAGTGTTGTTTATTTTTATTGCCAAAAGAATCAAGTAATTTAGTTATGATTCAGCTAAATTAATGATAGAATTGTTAGTATTCCCGTTTTTTCAGCTTGTAACATCTTTCAAGAATAATTTGTAAACCATTATATTCTTTAGTTTCTTCTCTTCACTGTCCCTGATCCACATATGGTATAAACAACAGACTTATATTGGGGTTATCTTTATTAGTTTGTTATACTTTCTGTAGAATGTTTTGTCAAAGAAATTCTGAATTAATTTTGTTCCTGGGTGTATTGGCAGAACTCATGCATCCTCTAGTTTAACAACAAAAATGTATTTTATGTTGTACACTGAACAATTACTTCTAGATTTCGTTAGCTGTGTTGGTAAAGCCAGCAATACCATCAGCCAAGAGTGGCCCTTAGCACTGAAGAAAACTGAGTATGTTACGGTGATCTTTTGAGAGCAAGCTGCTACTATTTTATAAAAGAATTGTATCACCTTTTCACATTTTGGAACTTGCACTTACTGTGTCTTTGATGCTATGTCTCAGCTCTCTTCAATAAAAATAAAGCTATATAGTATTTTTTATCCCACTGTTTGCACTTGGAATAATTTTGACACTCTGTTTCCTTTTTTAGACAGGTGCTCTAGTTCACAGCTATAGGGGAACAGGTGGAATTTTTGAGGTTTGCTGGAATGCAGCAGGAGACAAAGTTGGAGCCAGTGCATCAGATGGTTCAGTAAGTGTAGCACAGTGTTTCTAAAGGGTGGTGGTGTCTGTAGGTGCACACTGGGGCACGCTTTATTGTGGTATGGTCTCTTTGCAAAATAGATTTAAAGAAGATGGGCCTACTTTCTTTTCCTCTGAAGTTACTTGCATTCAAATAATGTAAGCAAATTAAGACCACCTTGCCAAATCGGTGTTCTCATTATCCAGTAATGAGTTCTACGCAGATCTTTATTAGTGAGGTTGAGTATGGTGGGGCATCATTCTGAGAGTGATTTGAATACTACTTCTACTCTTCCAGTAGAAGTGTTGGCTTAGGGAAGAGATGATAGGGGTAGTTGATTCCTACATTCATGAATATATGTTGCTGAGTTTTCAAAATGAAAATGGCCTTAAAAAACAAAAGAACAACAAAAAGCCCTTACAAAATTACCATTTACAGCTTCTAGACTTCTAAAAGCAAAGAGAGCATGGAAAGAGAATAACAGTTTGCTGTTTACGGAAGCCGTACTTAACATGTGATATCATTCAGTAGGGTCCTAGAAAATTTTGAGTGAATTTTTCCCCGTACTTTTTAATGAACAGTAATTCCTAAAAGTCTAGCCAGGTTTTTTCTCTTGTAGTGTTAGCTCGTGGTTGTTTCCTTCATTTACTTCGACCATACGTCTTACTTCTGTTGATTAAGTCCCTATTTCCATGATAATACTTAATTGGTGTTATGGACTCAAAACTAAGAAACAGATTCTAAATTGTACTGTAGGAAAGCAAAGTTGAACTTGAAATGTACAATTAAATTCTGGATGCATGTGTTGATTGTTTTAATTTCTTACAGGTTTGTGTATTAGACCTTCGGAAATAGCGCTACTAGTTGGAAGCCATGGACCGACTATGAATGTGTACATAGCCAAAATGACTGTCCCTGACCCATGTACTGCTATAGTCCCACTTGAACCATGGCCAGTCCACTACAGCCAAATCTAAAAGAAATATATACATACAGTGTATATAAACAAAATTGCACCCTGAAGATGACAGAGTGTTGTCACAGCTTGTGAATTCTGTTCACCAAGTGCTGGAATCTAATCTGCTGTGCCCCTAAAATAGCGTTTAGAAGTTTTGGATATGAAAAACAGAAGAGAGAAAGAAATATACGTTATAAAAGCAGACCATACATGTACCAGTTTTTGGATACTAATGACAGCCTTGTTTCTCCCCTTTGAATCAGCAGACACCATGGATTATATTCTTTTTTTCCCTTCAGTAGTGAGCAGTTTGTATGTACAGAGAAAATGGACTTATAAAAACTCGCAGCAGTAGTTTGTTCTTGCTTTTAAATTTTGTTTTTGGTTTAGATTATGGATGCATGAAGTAAGGGAGTGAATCAGTTTCTTTATATTTTTTTCACCTTTTAAACAACAAAAAAAATTCTTAATACTTTTATGCATTCTTTTGAAGAGGTAGATGTTTGGTACATTTTATGGCTCTCAGAGCATATATTCAATTGGTGCATATTGTGAAAGAGGGAATTGGAAAGTAAATGAAAACATGTGACTTCGGTCATGTCAATCTAAGACACAGTAAAAGGGTATTATGCTCTATTTTTTTTTGTGTGTGGTTTTTTTGTTTGTTTTCTTGTTTTTGGTGATGTGGCTTAAATACAATAGCTTCTTTTTGGGGACATTTCTGCCAATTAAAGACTAGAAGGGCACAAAATTTTTTTTTTAAATACCATAGAGAAGATACATTAAAAAAATCTTCTGATGTTTTGTAGCCATAACTGAATTATGGTTAAAATGTGCACTATTGTGAAAAGGAGCAAAGTAGTTTCGGACTTTTTGTTTGTTTGTTTTGCTTTGTTTTCTAAGAGATTAAAATGTTTCTGGATAAGGATTAGCTTCTCAAAGTGTCCATCATTCTGTATAGAAGCTTAACTATGTAATGTAACCAAACTCCAGTATTAAAAATCTCACATGTTATTTTTCTTTATACAAAGCAAGATAACGGCGTATAACACTGCCATTACATGGCAAAATGTTTGCTACCTTAGTTTGAAAAACAATCTTTAAAATAAAAGACTTGCTTCAAGGTGTTTTTAAATAGCAGTGATTCTGAATTTTTTTTCAAAAGTATAATTGCACTAACCTCCCTGCTGCTCTGAATCTGCATTTGTGGTACTTGTGACTACATTTTTTCAAATATAGATAGATGTAAGCTGCTATTTTTTTTCCAGTAATCACTACTATATCATGTCTTTTACTCTGTTTATATCAAATATTTTCTTAAAGAAGTAGGTATCAAATCTTGTGCTCATGCAACTGAAGTACAATATACAGATAAATGTTAGCATGAGGCCATGTGTATGTGTATTAACAGGGTTTGTCATGATTAATATAACCCGGAGTGTCAAGTTTGAAAAAGATAGTTTTCAAATTTATACCTTAAAAGTTTTGATTAAGCAATTGCTTGTTAACAAACTTAGCAAATTAAAAACACTATTCCTGTCACTAGTTAGTTTGAGGCCTTTACTACTAAAATTTTAACCTGAGTTCTAGGTTTAAGTAGAAACTGATTTAACCCAAGTAATGCAGCTTTGATTTGCAGCATTTGTTGTTTTGCTATTTTTTACAAAACAGCATTGGTTGAAGCAAGTCTTGGTTTTACTAAGGTAGAGTAGCATTTGCTATTGGTAAGAGAATAAATACACTTAATTTACAATACATTGTTATATGTGCCCCAGCTGTTGTTAGTGGGGACTATGATACTGTAATAATATTTTTTAAAATTCATATCCAGAGAGACAGTCATTCATGATGGTTTTGTGCCAGCTGTTTATAGGGTTTTGGATCACATTAGAGATATTTAGAACTTACTACCCTGTGACTTATGTAGGAAACTTAATATGCTGAGTATCTGGCACTTGAAATCCTGCTTTTCTTTCTAGAGGTCCGCATCTGTGGTTGACCTCTGTTGTTGTTTAAAAAAATAAAAATAAAAATTTAAAAATCTGTGCAATAATTTTTAAATGTGCTCCCAGGAATAGACACAAATGTTTTGAGTATGTTTAAGCTGCATTTTCCTTTAGTGATGCATTTGTCAATTGCACTGAACTCAAATCTGAAAGTCAGAGGTGGTTAGTGGTAGTACTTTTGTATTTTGATAAGGACAGTTTATTCATTTGCATACAGTTATTGACCTTTTCCCCCCAGCTGATTAAAAGACAGCAAGAAATTCTGCAATATAGCTGCCAAAATAACAGCTAGCTACATTTTTATGATATTGTCATCTTCTCTGTTTTTTAAAAATTCTTTAGCTATTTTACTTTAGCATAATAGTCACAATAGGGCATATAAAAGATTATAAATGCAGAGCTTTATTATCCTGAAGTCTTGGGTCTTTTTAAGTATGAACTTCTCTGAAAGGTATCCATTTTGTAGGCTTGGGTTCTTCACGAACATACAATTGCTTGTTTTTGCTGCTGTTCTCAACATCATCATTGCCTGCTGATGTGCCACGATGCTGCTCCAATATAGTGAAAAAAAATGAGATCGTCTCTAATTGAGCAGTAACATACTTGCAAGAGACGAAGTTTCACAGCCTGTAAAGTTCTATATTTGAGGTTCTTACTCATTTTTCCTATTTTTTCCTAACATACTCCTGAAGATCAAGGTGAACCCAGTAGTTTTTCTGTGGTGTTCATTACAGACCATCATCTTATACACTACTGTAAGAAATCTACAAGGAAAAACAGGAAGGCAAGTGAATGAATACTCCTTGATTAAAACAGAATACAGAAAGAGCAGCTGCCACTCTTAAATGTTATAAAGGAGTATCTTTTTCTCCATGTAGGAAATTCTTTACTTACATTTGTTCCAGTCCCCTATAATGAACCAGGTAGCACTGAGTTTCAAGTGGCTTTTAGAAGTGGTAACTGGTAATTTCCTAATAGGTCTTAGAGTATATCAAATTCTGTTTTAATTAATTGTCCTCTAGGTAAGTATGTCTTAGGATTAAACATCTTTTACAGATACTGAAAGTGCCTCCTTTTGTGGTGTAAAAAACAAATTATGGTGCAAAAAGTAATCATTAGATTGAATTACATGAAGGTTTTTTGCTTTTTGACATAAAAATGTCGAGAAAGGCCAAAGATTTGTACTTTTTCACTTAACTTATAAAGCACTCCTTTTTTCCTTGAACTTCTTTCTGTCAAATTAGATTTAATGAGAGAGTACTATTTTTAAGGAGCTATCTGTTTATGTAGAGTGGTTTTGTTAAGAGTAATGTAAACTATAAATGAGTAGAGGCCTAAAGCGGACTGTGCATTTTTGCTATTTAAAGGAATCACAAATGATCATACTGCAGCAAGCAAAAATGACAAGCTTTACTAAGTAGAACATAAATCTCAAATGCAGTGTTTACTCTTTTAAGACGATTTTCATTTTCTTAAGCACACTGTACCTTTGTACAGAACCTGTGTTTATTCTCATGCTAAGGATAGTACTTGCTTATGGTGAGTTACTGTTGACAGTTTCCGCAGAAGTCCTGTTTCAGTGGACCAACATTGTGGCATGGCAGGAAATGCCAACATTTTGGGGAATAGCAGCAAAGCCAGAAGAGACCCTGGTTGTTTTTGTTTGTCTGTTTTGTTTTTTTGTTTTCCCCTCTCCTTTCTGAACCAGCAGGGATGGAAGGGAGAGTAGGAAGTTATGAATTACTCCGTCCAGTAGTAGCTCTGAAGTGTCACATTTAATACCAAGTTTTTTAAAACATGATTCTAGGTAAATGTAGGAGTGGAAAACAGGAAGTGTTCACTTTTTAAATACACTGATTTAGAAATTTGATGTCTTATTTCATTATCTCTGAGTATATTGGTAGCATTCTTTGTTTCTGCCTTTCTGTTGACAGTGTTGAAGCAGGGTGAATAACTAAGGCATATTTTTTCCTAGTAAGCCAGCCGTTCATGATGTTTTCTTTGGAATTTCTGGATAAGTTCAAGAAAACATTCTGCATGTTAAATTTAGTCTGATGTACTTACCCATCTCATTACAAATAAAAACATGCAGACTGCATTTTTAGCTCTGTAATCCTTGAATACAGAAACTAATCTTTCCTGACTTTGACATTGTAGTTACATTTTCATTTTGATTTTTACAAATCCTTTGGGTCTAATTCTGTGAGCCTACCTATAGCACTGGATGAAAATGTCTGCATCATTTCTTTAGTTATCCAGTTAACTTTAAAACTGTTGTAAAAGTGTAAACCAGCCCATGACAGTTTTTTGTACATGTTAAAGAACTTTATTGTTCAGTTTTCATGATTATTGTGTAAGGAAGACTGATATAGATGTTCTATGCTGTCCTGGACCATGTTAATTAATTACACTTATGATGTATTTTGGTTTCACATCACAATGATTTGTCCCTAATAACCCTTTTTATCCTTTCCAGGCACATTTTTTGTTGTTGTTGTTGCAGTTTCCCTTTGCATTGTATTGCTTTGACAACTGTAATTTGAATCAGATCTGAAAGAGGTCCAGAATAAAATATATTTTGATATTATGTTGGCTGTGTACATATATAAAACCTTTGATATCTATGTAGTTTGTATAGACTATTTACTAGTTAAGAGAGAGGGATGGTATTGTTTACAATTTTCTTGTTTACATTCTAATTGCTTTTATTTCTCTAATGTTCTGTAGAATAAACCTCTTTGCTCTGAGTTAGTTTTCATATAACATGTATATTCTCCCCCTTCCTGATGTTACCGATTATAATAGCTGTCATCAGAACCCAGACCATTGTTTTTCATAAACATTGTTTTCCAATTCATGTACCTTAAGCCCTTAGATAAAATTAAAATTTTGCTATTTTATTACTTCTTGCAGGGAATAAGATTTTTTAAAATGAAGGGATTATTTTCTATTTTTATTAAAAAATAATAGAGCATCTAATCAGCTAAAGGATAGCTACTTTGAATTATTTTGAAAAATCAGTATTGTATTTAAAAGATACTGTCTCACAGACTAAAAAGAGACTTGACTCATTTGTCTGAGTAGCATGCGGTTGAGCACAAAACAATATGTTGAAGATACTTAGGGTGGAGGGTCAACTTCCTTAATGGCATTGTCCCCTTCATGTAAACCAATTATAATTTAATTATTTTTGTTGTTAACTAGTTGTTTGTATCACTACAAACTTAATAGTCCCTGAGTAAAAGATACCAGACACCTTTGAGGTTTAATTCCAATTTCTTTAGCATTACTTAGAGACTTTTTTAAAAAAGAATCATTTGAGTATGGTTTTTTTGCTAACTTGCTTTTTAAAATTTTGTCTTTTCCACACCTTCTACCTTTCCTTTGCATTTCCTTAAACAGAAATAAATACTGGCATATCCTTCCATGTTTTATTAGAGATAAGCCACTGCAGCTGCTAAAGCTAATAGCTGCTCATCTTCAAGGGGTTAACTTTTATTGCATGGCATAGATTGTTAATAATCTGTATTTTATACTTTCCCAACATGTACTACTAAGTATTTGAATCTATATGAGCTTGAAGTTAAATTAATTTGAGCAGTCACGGAGAGAACTTTTTAATTTCATAGTTCTAATACTTTACCATGGATTAGATTTCTTACGTATTACAGTATGTAGCCATTTAGTCTAAAGTTTACTGTAATTCCACTGTATTTGTTTGAAAAATACAGTGAGGGAAAAGCCCCTTGGACAGTGGTTTTATGGTGCTTTTCTCTGCTGTACCAGAAGTCTTTGTCAACAATGAAATGTTAACCCTATGCTACTTTTCTGCATGCTTCTTAAATGTCATATCTCAATACCTAATTGTCCTAACTTGTAATATTTTTGTATTAAATTTTTTAGGATTTCCTTGTAACTTCTTTATAACATTAAACACAAAGTGTTTAGTAAAGTACAGATTACAATTACTAATGTTTCTTGGCTGTTGGGTTTATATGATTATATTTCTTAGAACTAGGACCAGTGGAATCTACACTGAACAAGCTACTAGAGTTCTGTTATTTAGCTTTATTCACAACTATTTTTGAAAACAGCTTTCTAGCAACTAATCAAGTGGTGAGTGGTGCTGTGGTATCAGAACAAAAAAGCATAGGTTGGATAGCCCCTGGGCAGCACTGCTGTGGAGAAACTCGAGCTCTGAGCCAGAACCTCAGGTAGTCGAGCTCTTGGTTACAATCCAGTCACACTGGGCTCAGTCTGAGGTCAGATAACTGAAAATATCAGTTTCCAGAATGTTCAGTTCGGAATATTTTTGAAAGTCTTCACATTGCCAGGGCCTCTTCATAGACATATTGGCTTAATTTGCACACTCTACTGGTTTCACGATCTGAATTTCTACTAGTTACATGAGGAAGTCTGTCCTCATTAAGGCCAAATTCTGTACTTTTGCCGTGGGTATCACAGTGGTGGTATAAAGTCACCAAAGAAAGTTGAATAAGGACAGTGTATTTTTAAAACTGCAAACTGAAATGGGTGAATCTTTAAATGTGTGAGTATAAACCTTGCGTCGAGCAGGTCTGCTGTTGAAGTAATGAAATATAAAGATAAGTCCGGATTAAATTAGAGGTAAGTTAATTTTAACTTTGGAAGAATGTCAGTTAATTTGGAGTATGCATTAGAATCTTAAAATGCCTGGCCCTGCCCCTTGCCTGTTGACGAGGTGGAGGTAATGGTAGCTCAGTGTACTTACATTCGTGATGGGTTAGGGGCATTGTTGGTGTGGTATATTTATAACAGAAAACATAGCCTTACAAAAAAATTCACACACAACATATAATAGATTCCCTTTCCAAATCCTTTTCCGGTACACTGTCTACTATTAACACTTTGATAACCATCCTTAACGTTTTTGGTACATAATTTAGAGAAAAATAACAATATAATGACATATTCATTAATTTCATTTTTTCACTGAAATCATCAGGGTGTCTCTATACTGTTAATGTAGCAGAACTGTAGGATTTAATAATATGCATCAGCCTAACTTGTCAGAATGAATTTGGGCACCACCTTTATTACTATTTGACTTAACATTTCCCCACCCATTAAATGAGGTTAGTGGTACTGCATTTCCCTGGAAATAAAACCTCCCTAGAAAACAAGCTTCCACTGTAATTAATAGCTGGCCTTTATACCATGGAGATGGCCAGCATCTTGCAAAAGATTATACCTCACTGTTGTTCTGTTACTCTATAATGACAAGGATAGGCAGACATTTTTGATCTCTAGTTACATCTTATTTTTGGTGAAGCAAGATAGTAATTAGTTTTGTTATAAACATAATGATTTTAATCTCTAAATCCCTTACTGAATAATTCTGTGATGTATATGGTGCACTGTATGGTACCATTTTATTTTTTCATGGCCACATTTCATTTTGCAATAAAATTTAGAGTCTGATATACTTTATTTTTTCACTGATTAGTACTACAAGCAGTAGGCAATAAATACTTGTGCATATGTAAGGAAAGTTTAATCTGATGTACCCCTGGTTAATAGCCACTTCAAAGAATCTGTGAAACTTGCTACCCCGCCACTTTGGAATATTAACTGAATCTTTTATTTTAAAAGATAATTTAGGAATTTGCAACAGGGAAATTTGGGTGTGTTATATACCTAATATAGGTATAAAAATGAGAAGAGATTTGAATCTGAATGACAAATGAGGCAGGAGTTAGAAAACTGTTTAAGCCTCAAAATCATTCAGTTACTAACCACTAAACACACAACTAAGATTTTGTTAAATGTGAATGACTTTTTTCACCACCAGGCACAGTATACACAATCTTAACTGCAAACTTCATGGAACGTGAGACTTAGAGCATGTACGAATCCTATTCAAAGCCATGTTTCTACTCTGTGTCAAGTGAGCAGACATTCTTTTCAGCATATATTTGCGTATCTGATATTTTCCAAGAATGCTGTCTGGCACTGTGTATACAGTAGTGAGGTTTAGAGAAAAAAAACGGGCTTCGTCCTTGTGAAGTGTAACGAGGAAAGTAACATTTAGGGAAAAAATTAGATTGAAGCATCTAAAATTACTTTCTCTAAGTCAAAAACTTGGAAGTGGTGGCAGGATTCAGGCAGCTCAACCTCATTTCAGGTACAAGTTTTATAGAAAGGGAAGGGAGTACCTAAAAATCAAACCTGAGGGATGAGCTGTTTAGTCTCTGTCTTTTATGGTTGAGGAATCCATGGATACTGTTTGAGAGGTAACATGATTGACCACCGGGAGAGACACGTAATTGCAGGTGCAGTGGGCACTGCACAGGGCAGGGTTGCGCACATTTCATTTTCACTTACTAAAAATGATTGGCATGCTTCTACTGTTCTGATTTTATAGCCAGGAACTCAGAGATGCTGGACACTTGTGCCGATCCCTATTTGTCCCCTTCCTGAAAATCTCTTGCCTTGCAGTTTTTTAAAGAAACAGTATGTGCATTAAAGTATTTCATTAATATAAAATAATCTGAGTTTTATCATCCATCTCAACTCTCTTCAGAAGCTTGTTTGAAGTTGGTGATTTAGGACTTTGCTAGTCAAAAAGGTAGCAAATCAGCCTTCATCTACAAACTACCTAAAAATCATCTCAAGCGCGTGGTTGTGAGTTCAATTCCCAGTACAAAAACAAATGATCTCAGGTCCTATTGAAAGACCTGGACAGAAATTGCAGTTAAAAGTCTCCCAAATCAACTGTATGCATGTGAAAGTTTTATAAGTGTTAGTTTAGGATCCAAGTCAAAATAGAGTATCTTACACTTAACCTCTCTGTGACAGTTCCTGAATTCCACAAGACTACCATAATAGAGTAAAGCAAAAGAAGTTTTGAAAAGCAACCCTGGCACTAGAACATGCAGTGGAGAAACACCACCATATCTAAATTGCTTCAAAGGATTCTCAGTAATCCCACTTTGGTATATGTGCTGCAGAAGCAAGCACCTAGTAATCTCACTTCAATAATGTCGCAGTATGTCAGGTCCTGACTAATTGGTCAGGTCAACTTAATAATCTGTAAGATCCCTCTCTGCTTGTGTCCTTGTCCTATAAACTGAGCAGTAATAACTCACCCAGACAGTAAGGGTAGGTAAGATGGTGCCTGCATGTGTTTAAGCTCTGGGCCCATCACATGAAGTGTGAGAAGGATGACCGTGCTCCTAATGGTAGAGGAAGCTAGGAGGGTCTGTGAGAAGCCAGAGTTTGCATCTCCTTTTGTTTATTTATGACACCCTTTGTAATCCCGGTTCTTCATGTTCAGTTTTATGTAACAGTACTCACTTTATCTCTTCATTTCTTGGAACCATTCTGAGGATTTCATTTACAGTTGAGGCCAGTGAGTTCTATCATGGGTGCATCCTTGGATATTAGAGGTTTGTGTGTTTTTTTTAGTACAGAAACAAATACTTGCTAACAGTATATTATTAACGTTTTCATCCTCTTACATCTCATTTGATTGTCAAAGAAAGTCAAGAACTCCTTAGGTGAAAAGTTTATTCCACCCTAGACCTGCTGCCACAGAACGTATGTAGGCTGATGATTGTCCATCTGCACTTTACACCAGCTCCCCACATGTTCCCAGAGCACACGAAAACCAAGACTCGTGCTTCAGTGCTCTAGTGCCCTCTGCCAATCACCACTGCAGCGACGTCTGAGGCCAACATGGCCTTTTCCTCCTAAGTTAAAAGAAAAACACCTGGGTTCCCAGAGACGTGGCCTAGAAATTCGGTAATCTCTTAGGACGTGTCCAGGCATCGATCACTTCTGAATCTGTCCTAGAACGTGGTTCTCTCCAGCAACACATTCTCTTCCTTTTAAAAAAAACAACTTTGTGTTGTTTTGTTGATTCCTTGCTGCAGGCCCAGCTGAAATGGATAGCTGTGTGTACAAGCATGGTGTCACAGTTTGCATCAGTATGATTTTTATTTCTGCGCTAATCTAACTAGAGCTGCAGAAGTGGATAACTTAGGTGTTAACAAAGACTAGCTCTCTATAGGGAGTATTTTAATCCATTTTACAAAAGAATTAGCACCACACATACAGGTGCCATAAGTATAGATGATATACCAGGACACGTTTTGGTAACACTTGGAAGTTTCTGATGTCGGGAAGACTCCCATGTCTGGACGCAACCCGCTATGGGCTGCCTTGAAAGTAACTGTCTCTGGTCTGAGCTTAGGTATGTCTACGGTGTAGACTCCTGGGATAGATTCGAAGCTATGCTACAATGAGGAGCCCCATTATAAAGTTGGCAAGACTTTTGTACTGGGTGGAGACTAAGTGGCAGGGGACTGCGGGGTAGCCTCTTAGAAACTGAACTTGAGTAAGGAAGCTTTCTCTCCACCTTCAATCACGTTCTCCTCTAGCCATCCCGAGATACATGGTCTCCTGAGTGCTGACATGATAGCTAAGTACTCCTTCACCTGGCTTTCCCAATTCTTAATTTTTAGATTCAATTTAGGCTTCAGACAGGCCAACCACCTACTCATTCCCCATCTGCTCCTGCTCTCTGCTTGGTGTCCCCATTTCCCTCTCAGCTGTGTTTGTAGAATTCTTTATTGCACTATTTTTAACAGACTAGATTCTTAAAAAGCAAAGACTATCATAATTTCCTTTAGATTCCTCGGTCTAATACAGCTCCTGAGAAACAGACGTTTGATTGGTAGGAGGTGCTGAGGAGGGGAAAGGTGCCCATAAATATGACTGGTGATGGAGGAGCTTATGGTAAGGCATTCCTGGAGGGTAGATTGTGAAAATGAGAAGCTGAGCTACCACAGTGAAGACCTACCTTTTGCCTGGGCCATGAGCTTCAGTAAGTTACTCTGCATGTGACCAGCAGCTTCCTGTTTGGAAGGAGTATCTGCCTAAGATAATTGGCTTTTCAGGATTAGCACACTGGTGGCTTTCACGTGTGGCGTTATCACTATTTTTACTGTTACAAATATGCCAGCGAAAACATTTAACAAGATGATTTGTTGAAAATAATTTGTTTTATTTAACAGTGCTGATATGGATAAGACTTCACACCTCTGTCTTGCAATGAGTGAGACATTTTAAACTATGGAATTGTTTTTTACCTGCAGCCATTATATAATTTGTGTGTAATTGGTTCTTTTATGTTACTTCATCTGTATTTTTTTATTTGCATTGTCAAGAACTGGGAAATGCATTTGTAAAATCATCTGCTCTAAACATCCATTCTGTAACCTATTATTTATTCATAAACATCTGAAACTTAGTATTAAAAATCAACGGTTCTAAAGAAGTACCATTGAAATTTCATTTTCTCTTAGCTTGCATTTCAACTATGTCTCTTAGACTTCAATTTTGAAACATGAATCAAAATTAAAATGGCACTTTCTTTTTAATCACCTTTGTCTGGCATAGGCCTTTTTTCTATGTAATTTTTATTTATTATGATAGTAATACAGATTCATTTTACAAAATTTCAAGATAATGCAAAGTCTGAGTACCTGTGTGTGAAGAGAAAGCCTCAGTATAAATTTTATCTGCCTTTGAGCAGGATTATTAGATGCTGCTAAATAAACTGTTGAGCCATTTCTGTGAGGAATAGATTTTAGGGTGTATAGGAAAAATGAGAAAGAAATTAAGTCACTGAGATTTTGCTACAAATTGTTGTAGCATAACCATGCAAATACTGATTGATACACTCTACATATGCTAAGCTGGAAGTTTTTCTTTATAGAATTAGCCTCTCTTACCTATGTAATAGTCTAAACACTTTACTGTGCATTTATAAACCAATAAAGTATGTTTTAACATAAAGGGTATTACTGTATATTTGTTTTTGTATACTTTAATTTTATTTCAATTAAAATACTAAAACATCTTTCCTTGATATTGAAACAGTTTTATTGAGCTCTAACAAAATAAAACTATGACTTTGAATTGTGCATTCTGTATGTTTTATCACATGCATACACACCTGAAATAATTAAGGTGTTAAGAAATGAATGTGCTCTAACAGATGACCATAGACCTGTAGGGTCAGGCTGTGAACATCTCTGGGCAGGGAGAGTTGTGTAATTCTGCCTAACAGATTGTCATATCTTTTTGAAAAAGCTTGCTTGGTTTTTGGGTTTTCTGAGGTAGGGTCTTACAACCAAGCAAAAGTCACTGTGTCCCAAACACAGAAAGTAGCAGCATTTCGCCAAATATAAGGAGGAAGTAAATATAAGTGTAAATTCAGGGAGGTGAGGCCACCTGTTCACCAACGAAGGATTAGTAAAGAAGGTACCCTGTGTGTGCTTTGGCAGCTTGGAAGGCCCTGAGGCTGGGGCATCACCCAGAGGAGGACCTTCATAAAGTCCTGAGGCCTTTTGATTCATTCATTCATTGATTTATTTGGTCTGACCTAAGTGGGATAGAGTCAGATTTTTAAAAATTCTAAGAGAAATGCTATTTTTTTAGCACCCTAGTTTGTCAAATAACATTCATACCTGGTACATCATAGTTGATTTCCTGAAAGCCGTTTATTCTACCTAAGATAAATTTATGCATTCAGCAGCACTGGTGAAAAACATAATTGTTTCTCAACAGTCTTATGAGAAATGAAACTTAAAAACAGGGGATTTAAGTGGGATTTAACTCAGCATAAGTGCCTGCCTTGCAAGCAGGCAGTTGTGAGTTCGATCCCTGGTACCGATAAAAAGGAAAAAGAGAAAAAAAAAAAAAAGATATGGAAACTTAAGAGCTACAACTGCAAATATAAGTCCAATGTAAATTATGCTTTGGCAACTGATTGGTTTCGATACGTTTTAGGTGAAGTAAATAGTTGTAGTCAGAAAGATCCAGGGGAGGTTTAATCTGACCCTGGTTAAAACACTTTTCTCTGTAAAGCCTGGTAGTGTAATGTGATAACATTTACATTGCAAATCTTCCCTTTCCTTTCTAAGAAATTCTCTGCAATTGCTTCTTGACAGGGAATGACATCATTTTAAACAAATACCCTGAGATAGTGCTGCTTCATTTTTCAATATCATGTTCCAAAATGAAATTAGTGTGTTTTAGAGTGAAGATTATTTCCTGAGCACTCACATCTAAGTGAGGGAAAGGAAAACATCCTGGTGAGTTTTACAGTATGTTTCGAGAATCTTTTCATCATCACTGTGTACTAAGTAAGCTGGTGCAGCTGGTGCTGGTACACAATTTGGCTGCAACCTGAATCAGACAAGAAACATCAAATTTCCCCATAAAACATGGAGCCTAACCACTGAATTTGATTTGGTTCTCATCCAATTCAGTTTGAGACCAGAACCTGGAAAGAATTTGATTCATGAACTGAGACACCACTGTACTTTTCAATGACAAACATAAATGCCATGTTCATTATAGTTAATAAATTGACTACTATAAAACAGCTATTATAAAACCATAAACTGTAGCAGAATAATTTCTTTTTCATATTTTTAGAACATACCATTGTTTCACATGACATACATTTAGAACGTGCTTGAAATAAATGACTTCCTGAATCACTGAGTGAATGAATGAATGAACTGAATAAATGTACTTTGTCTCACTTCTAGATAAGGAAGTACTGTGCCTGATAAGTGTTTAGTACTTATCTACAGTCTTAGATTGAATGAATGAAAATGAACTAAACACGGTGACTGCTGTGAGTAAGCGTGGCTGTGGGTGACCTCCTCATGGCTGAAGATTGCCCTGTGCTCAGACAGCTTTTCACAACTGCACCAGCTGGCGCGTTGGCTGGGTACATCTATGGGTGCCTCCCTGTGTTGTGAACTCTAATGGTATAAAGCAGAGAGCGCAGCTGGATTTGGTTCAGTGTGGCCTAGCAGTTTTCACCTAACCTCTCAGAAATTGTTCCCCACTTTGTGACATGTCAGTCGATAGATGTACTATGTTGTGTTTTTCAGGGATTACTATTATACAAATTAGAACTGCTCCGGCAAGTCCAAACCATATCATTGTCAGTCTCTCTTTGTTACCCATAGTTCTTTCTTACTCCAAGTCACTTAGCCAACTTGTTCAAAAGTTTGATAATGGAGAAAAAATAAATCAGTTATTATCGAGATAGATTACCTAATTGCTTATGGGACTTCAGGCCATTCTCCATTAGTAGCTTCTCTGTGCATTTACTAAGACGAGAACACAAAATTACAAACTAATGACAATATATTAAGGGTGGAATTAAAAGTATATTTTGCATCAGTATTTTAAATTATGAACCTAAGTAAAATGTCGTTTGTGAGTTTAAAGAACTAAAAAATATTAATGTAAAAAACGTGATGTGTTTGTTCTGAGGAAGTTAAAATGACACATTATAGCTTTATTATCTTATTAAAAGCTGCCTTGGCACATGAATTTGGGGATTTGGAGTGGATATAAAAGTTAACCTTTAAACCCAACTGAGCTTTTCATAGATGGAGAAGGCTGAGGGCCAAGAGAGATTAAATGATAGGTCCAAAGCTTGGCAGATGAAAGTAAATAAATATTTAAAACCTGGTAACAAATGTCAGGCAATGACAGAAACAAACATAAAATCCACGAAGTCGGGACTTGATCTACAGTATATGTACTAGTTTGGTACAATATTTAATTGTAGTTAATATTTTCTCCAATTCACTGAAAACACTATGGTGTAGTAGACATTTGACTCTGAATGTAACATTGTGTATAACTTTTGGCAATTCTTGTAGTCTTCAAATTCTTGGTTTATGAAAAATAATTGATGTAGTAAAAAAAAAAAAAAAAAAGCCTCGCCTGTCCGGTGATCACAAGGTATAAGCAAAATATACCTTGGAAAGTAATAACTGATGCGTGTCCCATGTGCCTTCTGTCTATTAACAATGCCCTTACCTACGTGGGTTCCCATGTGCTGGACAGGTGGCAATGATGTGAGGTAAACTGCTAATTATTGTTTGGCCTTTAGTCGGGTTAGTGCGGGGATGACGTGGGGACACCTGTCCAAGGTCCCTCTTCATTTGTTGGAGCCCTGCTGCTTTCCCTTTCTCTGGCTTGTCTCAAGACACCTGCGCGGGATGATAAATTTACAGTGACCCAGACTGGAGAAGATCAGTTTCTCTTAAATGACTATGGGAAATATGCGCTTACAAAAATACTGACATTTTAGCAACATTAAAGACAGTCTTTTACTCACATACTGGAGCGGCTTTCAAGAGAAAAAGCCCTTGTACTGTTCTCCTGGAGGCACTGGAAAAAAATATGAGATGCTGTCACCGTGACCTGGTGACGCTAATTGTTTACATTAGGAAAAAGCCTCACACAGGGAGGAACTGGCCCTCCCCGAGTGTGGGGCATGTGCACTTCGGCTTTATCTTTCTCTGAGGAAGAGTGGTGTTACATTTGAGAATCAGAAGTCCAGGGCTTTCGGAGTTCTGTGCCCCTGAGATGGTGGGCTTCAGTGCACAGAGCATGTCTGTACTTAACCCAATGTGGTTTTGAAATGTAAATCAACCTCTCCTAGCTACAGGACATTCAGCAAGTCAGTTTCTTTAATGCTCTGAGGGTTTTTGTTTGTTTGTTTGTTTTAGTGTGGTTTTTGTTTGTGTGTATGATTTTTTGCCATTTACAAAGGTAGGATGGTGTTAGGGCTGATACACTGTGTCAACTTGAGTGAAGTTTATAAGTTTAACTAAGAGATTCAGCAGGGAGCCACAGTTACTACTTTGTAAACATCCTCATCCTTTGCACAGAGATTTTGTGATTGCTACACTGCCTAGCGGGTGGTAGCACGCTTACAATATAAGGGAGGAAAAAGGGCTTGCTCTCCCTGCCTCCTTTGGCTCTGGCTGCTGCTGCTGGCTGCTGCCTTCAAGTGTTCCCAGTGCTATGCCACCCTGCCTTGGAGCCAGCAGAGTATGTGCTGAAACCTCCACAAGCTGTGAGCTAAATAAACCTTTCCTTCATTTTGGGTATTGGATGTTTTGTTTCACCAACAAGAGAAAAGTGACCAAAACCGATGGCTAGGCAAATTTTCCAAGCTGTGAGAATAGGAGCAGCTTGATAAATGTTGATGTCCACACAAATGAAAACGATTTTGCATCGGTACCAGCCCTAGAAAGAGATGGAGAGCCCAGCGGTGTCTACAAATCCACTTCATTGTAATCACAGTTCCTACTAGACCTCCTTGGTTCTTCTGCCACAGACTAGAATTCCACTGGCAGTTTTTAGGAAGGCAGGGAGGATCAAACCTTCACCCTCTAAAGCATTTCCTCTGAGTGTGACAGCAATTTTAAAAAGTCCCTTGTCCCGTCCTGTGGACAAGGCTGCAATGTGTGTAGGATTCTTGTGCTCCCCCATTTTTAGCTCTCAGTATCACCTAAGAATAGTGAAATCAGAGACCACAGCAACTAAACAACCTTCAGTTGGGGGTGGGGACAAAGGCAAGTGTGGGCAGTAGATTATGCTGGCTGGGGTGAAGATGAGATCCATATTCTGAAAGAAAAAATTGGAAATCCGAGTTAGTAGAGGTTAAATGCAAATCAAAGCTCTCCATAGGCCTCCAACAATAATCAAATTCCTTTCAGTAGCTTTGAATCATTTGTAGGGCTCTGACCAGAAACCACATCTCCAGAATCATCCTCTTCTCCATACAATTCGTGCTTCAGACAAAGTGCAAGAATTTCTCTCTCTCTTTTTTTTTTTTTTTTTAAATCTCAAGGCTTATTCTTTGGTCTTCTTGTCTCTAGACTTCTGCCAAGGCCCATTTTTTTCCCTCCTCAGGATGCTGGCAGCACTCCCAGTTTGGCCTGGTGACTGCCTTTTCTTCTTGCAGGCAATTCCACTTCTCCCTGGTCCCTTTAGGGTCAGCTTTTCCCTGCTGCTCATGTGGTCTCAAAGGCCACCAGAATCTTGGGTGGTTGACTTGGTCTCCCTGGATGTGACCCTCCACACCTCTGACTCCCTGCCAGCTCTGCTGGATAATGGGGTGGTCCCAGGACCCTTCCCTCCCGGAGGTCGCCTTCTCTGCAATCCGAGTCTGCTGTGGATCAGGTGGAGAATGCTAGCTCTCCTTCACTGGTCCTCACTGTCTCCTCACAGAGAACATGCAAGACTGTACTGTCTTTCCTGCCGGCTCCCAGGTGTCGCAGCTTGGTGTGTGCTGTGCTAACAGAATGCAATGGGCTGCATAATCTGTGATGAACTGACACTTACTTGACTCACCCTTCTGCAGACCGGGGAGTCCAGGATGGAACCTCATCTGAAGGCCTTGGTGCTGCATCATGACGTAACTGAAGCATCCTGTGGGCAAGAGCTTGAGACTGAACCCTTTCATAGTCAGCACTGAGCAACTCATGTAGCTGAAGCCCTGTGAACAAAACACCTACAGTTCCACCCTCCAGTGGTGCTGCATTAGAGATTGAATTTCCAACATGTGACTTTTTGGGGACATAAGGAATTCCCCCCCCTGAGGTGGTGCGTACACAGCCAGCTTCCTATTTGAAGGATACATGGAAGGAAAACAGTAGTAGAGAATAAGAGCCCTGTAGTGTCCCCAGTATTACCTAACCACAAGTACACGCTCTTCACTGCTGAGTGCAGGGACGTAACATACGTATGCAATTGAAATATATTCTTGTTAATCCAAGCCCTAGAGTTTATCATATATTAAATTTATTCCATTAGTTTTATTTTAGTATTTATTTATGTTGTTCGTATCGCGCATTCTCATCTCCAGGCGTCTTTAAATGTCACCACAGCAGCTTTCACTATTTGAACAAATTGGATTATGAAAAATAATGCAACTATTGGAAGCAAACTGGAACTCTTCCATCTTCCCATCACTTAAAGGAGATTTGGTTTCATTTTACCTTGTGGATTAAAGAATGTCTTACAAATCATGAGACTAAAAGGTATTAAGGGGTAGGGGCATGTTTTCATGTTCTCTTTTTGATATTATTTTGAGAAAATAAGCAGCAATGAATACATTTGAAAGTAGATTTCATTTCTTTTTCAATTACACATTGTGTTGTTTTAATTATCAAGCTCAACACTGCAGCATGTAAAGTTCTCTGGGTTTTGTTGTTGTTGTTTTAGAGAATACTAGCATCCTTTAGTGCAGCTCGTTTGTTCGTTCATGCAGTCTCTGCAGTCTCGCTCAGGCAGCTGGGGCAGGCAGAGCACTTCCTGGGAAGGTACTTAGTTCGCATTTATGTGCATATTAATGAAACTCTACAGCTTTCCTGTTTTAACCTCAACACTCCTCCGCCACTTCAGCTGATTATGGCCCTTGGATAATTGCCACAGTGAATCCCATATTTAGTGGAAACAAAATATATTGATGACAAACATGTTTCTTATCAAAAGCCAGAAAGCTGGGTCTGCATTCAGATTGTGCAGTAGAAACGGGTATGTAAACTCCTTAGACAAGATGCAAATTTACAGAGCCTGAGAAAAATGATGGGGATGGTTTCAAATCCGAGGGAAGAGGCAACCAGGCCTCATTGCTGTAAAACCTTGGCTAGAAAACAGGCTTCTCAGGGCGTGCTTGTTGGTGGTAAAGACTGCGTCACCTGGCCCGGAGGGAGCAGAGTGTGGTGGAGCCAATAATGGACTGGAGCCATTGCAGCCATGAATGTCTTTTTCGTTGTGTTTCCATTTCCATTCTGCCTAACTAGAGGATTAAGCAGAAATTTGAGGTCATAGGTTTTGTTTTATAGGCCTTACAGCTAAACAAAAATCCCAGTTTCACATACACTGCACCTACTCTCAGTTAAATTCTGTCCAGATATGGATTTCTGATCCCAAACCAAACCTATACTAGACTATACTAGAGAGACAGAGAGAATGCACGGGTGGTTGTAATTCTTACCTAAGTCACATCCGAAAAGTGACTTCTTTGGTAGGCTGAACAATGATTCCTCAAAAGTATCCATGTCTTAACTCTTGAAACCTGTGAATGTTACCTTAGATGATAAAATCAGGGTGTTAGGAATATAATTAAATTAACCTTGAGATGGGAGATTATCCTGAATTATTTGAGTGGGTACAAAGTTCCAGGACATATCATAAGAAGGAATAGATACAAAAAAAAGCAATATGTGTAGGGAAGAAGAAAACACAGTGATGAGGCTGCTAGCCAAGGAGTGCTTGCAGCTACCAGAAGTTGGAAGAGGTAAGGAACAGATTTTTCTCTGGCACATCTGGGTACTGTGTAGCTGTGCTGAACCTGGATGTCGGCCCCCTGGTTGAAGCCACAGGCCTTAGACTGCACCTTGTGATGAGAATCACTAAAGTCAATGGTTATCGTCATTCTAATCATCATGGGAAGAGATGAATCGTGGGGTGGTAAGAAGTAGGGACTGATGACAGGAGAGCTTCCCTACTTTTGGACAGGACTGAGTTAGACCAATATAGTTTTAGGAATTACACAGCATAGCTTCCCAGCCATCAGGAGGCTTTCTGAGAGCACAGTCAGATCTCTGCTGTTTGGCCACAAGTACACAGACAATGGGTGGCTTCTAACATAGCCAGTACGTAAAGAAATGGCTGTGAAGCCAATACCCAGAGAATGGTTCTGGACACAGGAGGACACATTTGATTTTGGACTTTGTTAGTAATGATAAGAGTAACTGGGCTGGGCATGCTGGCATATACATGCCTGTAATCTCAACACTCAGAATGCTGAGGCAGGAGGATCACTGTGAGTTTGAGGCCAGCCTGGGAGACACAGTGAGACCCTGTATCAAAAAACAAAACAAAAACTCCAAATAAATAAATAATAAATGAAGAGGAACTTGGAACATGAGTAAACAGTCATGGAGATTTGGAGATCAAAGAACAGGGGCCTGGAGAATAACCAAATTTCCTGCTAATCTGTGTAATCAAAGTCTTAAAGTTGGTGCTTGTTAAGTTCCCCCTGCCCAACCCAGGAAAGATGAATGTTAGGGCTGACAGCTTTCCTGTGGGGTTTGTAACCAAAAAACTAGGGTTTCCCCTGGGTGAGTGCAAAGCCAGTAAGCATGGTCACAAGATCAAAGAGTGAAGAAAGGCTCGGTACTTAAAGCAAGGGAACAAGTCCCAAAGCAGGGTCCCCCTGAACAAAGGAAGCAAGAACATTTTGTTGAGAAAATGTATTTATGTCTTTATTTTACCTTATTTTTATTTATTTATTTTGTACCAGGGATCGAGCTCACTACTCCATGCTTACCAGGCAAGATTTT